>NC_136920.1:102723310-103323310 GCF_949752795.1 Hyperoodon ampullatus | reverse complement strand
TCTTGGTCACCCCTCTGCCACCACACCAAAGAGAGTTCATCACGGAGGGCAATCTAAAGCTATATTATTTTAATTTTGCTTAATTATTAAAACATGGAAGCTCATTGTTGAATTAGAAAATAAAGAAATAACTAATATTTGAATAAATAATAACTAATATTTCATTGTCCTTTTTTACATAGTTAAGCACATACAATGTATATGAATTTTGTTTCCTGCTTTTATTACTTTGTATGACATGAGTATTTTCCTGTAGTGTTGAAAATACTTTGCATTCATCAGTTTTAATGGCTGCTTAATATTCTTTCCTACTATAGTTTCTTTAACCATTCTTCAATGGGTAGACACTTAGGTTATTTCCTATTTCCTATTTTTTCAGTCTTATAACTAGTACATCAATAAACATCTTTGATGATAAAACTTTTTCACATATTAGGTTATTTCTTTTAGTATAGAGTACCAAAAGAGGAATCTATGAGTAAAGGTAATAAAAATGTCTAACATTTATTAAGTACTTACTATATGCTAAGCACTCTGTATTCATTACATAATTTAATTCTCATAATCCTGCAGGATTTGTATTATTATTTATATTTTACAGATAAAGGAAGGCTCAGAGAGTCACACAGCTATTAAGTGGCAAAACTGGGATTCAAATACTGGTTGGTCTAATTCTAAAATACATCTGTGATGGCTAGTTTAATGAGTTAACTTGGCTGGGCCACAGTGCCCAGATATTTGGTCAAACATTATTCTGTATGTTTCTGTGAGGGTGTTTTTGCATGAGATTTACATTTAAATTGGTAGACTTTGAGTAAAGCAGATTGTCCTTCATAATGTGAGTAGGCCTTATCCAATCAGTTGAAGGCCTGGATGGGGGGTGGGGGGAAAGACTGATCCTCCCCCAAGCAAGAGGTAATTTTGCAACAGATGTCTTCAGACTTGAACTGCAACCCCTGGCTTTTTCCTGAGTCTCCAGCTTAATGACCTTTGAACTTGAACTGCAGCATTGGCTCTTTTCTGTGTCTCCAGCCTGCCAGCTCACCCTATAGATTTTGGACTTTTCAGCCTCCATAATTGCATGAGCCAAGTCCTTAAAATATATCTCTTTCTATGTATATATAGATTTGCACATTCTATCAATTGTGTTTCTCTGGAAAACCCTGACTCTCACTAGAATATTTTCAAAGTTTTTGATAGCTATTTTCAAATTGCTTCTCAGAAGACTTAACAATGAATATTCCTCCCAGCAATGTGTGAGAGAACACAAGCTGACATTCAGAAAAGAGGAGAAATACAGTGTGTGTCTGCCTCACCCACACCATTCAGCATTCATCTTTTAAAAATCCTATTTATATACTATATGGAAAAGGACATTTCAGTGTTGCTTGAATTTACATTTCTATTTCTAACTAAAGAAGTTAGCATTTCTTTATAATTTTTCTAGCAGATAAATATGCACATATATTTTTTCTACTTTTCTTTTTTAAGGATTGAGTTTTTTACATTTAAGTTTCTGGAATTAATTTTGCTGTGTAGTGAATGATGAGGATTTCATTTGATTTCTTCCAAAATGGCTCCTATACTGGCCTAATGCCTTTTATTGTCTAATCCACTGGGCCTGTGATTTTCTCATTTACAAAATGAGCGTGTTGGATTAGAAATGGTTCTCAACCCTTACTGCACATTAGAATCACCTGGGGCACTTTTAAAAAACATAGTTGTTTGGGCTTCATTCCAGAGTGTTTGTTTCAGTCAGTCTGGAGTGGGAACTGGGAATTTTTTCCCCTCTTTTCTGTTCTTTTATATTTTACTGCACCGCCAGGTTTGAGAATGACTGAGCTGTCTGACCTGAGGGCATTCTACCTCTAAGCTCCAGATCTGAAGAGAAACCACCTATGACATCTGTGAGTCTGCAGCTCTCCAGGTTAAAACTCCCATCCAGGAATTCCCTGGTGGCACAGTGGTTAAGAATCCACCTGCCAATGCAGGGGACATGGGTTTGAGCCCTGGTCCAGGAAGATCCCACATGCCATGGAACAACTAAGCCCATGTGCCACAACTACTGAGCCCACGTGCTGCAACTACTGAAATCCTTGTGCCTAGAGCCTGTGCTCCGCAACAAGAGAAGCCACCGCAATGAGAAGCCTGCATGCCACAACAAAGAGTAGCCCCCACTCACCACAACTAGAAAAAGCCTGCATGCAGCAACAAAGACCCAACACAGCCAAAAAAACAAAACAAAACAAAACGAAACAAAAAAACCCATCCAGCTGGTGGAGTTTGAGGACTGTGGGGGAGGGATGGAGAGATTCCCTTTCCCTCTTCCCTGCTCTTATGGACACTTTCTGGAGCTTCCTGGATCGTGGGAACACTGGTCCAGCTCTTCTCCCTTTGAGGACTTCAAGGTGTAGAACTCAATCATCCCTCATCAGACCTGGATCTCTACAAAAATGATGCTGAAAGTTCAGCTTCTCTGTACACTGGTGCTGAATCACATCATGGAGACAGAGATTTGGATGAAGTAGAAAAGAATATCTTTATTGCTTTTCCAGGCAAAGGGGGCCACAGTGGGCTAATGCACTCAAAACTGTGTGTCAGCGGGCTCCTGACTCAAAAAACTGTGTCCCCCCCTTGGAGAGGGTAGTGAGAAGTTTTATAGTAATGTTTCAAAGAGGGTGTGATCAGCTCGTGGGAGATGGTGGTTGGATTCAAGTTGCATTTAGAGAGAGAAATATTCTTGGGAATGAAAATCCTAGTCAAGTTATTTATTTAAAAAAAAAAATTTTTTTTTTGGACGCCCAAAGGAAAAGGAAAACGAAATAGATGGCCCAGTCTTGATAAAGCATATTCAAGCGCCAGAAGTATTTTAATGTAAGCTCAAGCAGGAAGCATCCTACGGCGTGAACTTCATCATAGCTCCAGAGAAAATGGTGGGATGGAGGTGGGAGACACTGGCTTAGCTCACACAGCAAGCAGGGTGCCAAAGGGCTTGGAAAACTTGGAGAGAATCCGGCTAGTATTGGCACTCAGGGAGGCACAGTAGATGGAGAGGCTGGAGGCGAGGCAGTGACACAGGCAGTGTTCAGGCACTTGAGGATCAGGTTACCACACCCACAAAGTCAGTCAGGGAAGAGTATTATGTGGTGGCGCCGTGTGTGGGAGGAGCGGGGTTGAGCAGAGGGGTGGGTGTAAGATCATTCATTCCTGGGGAACATTTTCTTCTCCCGTCCCTCTTCTGGAATGCAAGCTCCATGAGAGCAGACACACATAATTTTGTCAACCGCGCTATCTCAGCACATAGCACAAAATCTGTTGCATAAAAGTAGGTTCTCTGAGACTTCTCTGGTGGTGCAGTGGATACGACTCCACACTTCCAATGCAGGGGACCCGGGTTCGATCCCTGGTCAGGGAACTAGATCCCACATGCATACCACAACTAAGAGTTCACGTGACCCAATTAAGGAGCTGGTGAGCCGCAACTAAGACCCCACGCAACCAAATAAATAAATAAATATTAAAAAAAAATAGGTTCTGTGGTGCTGGTCTGTTTTAGCACATCCTAAGTCTACAAGCCACGAGGCTCCTGTCACCTGTTGATGGTAAGGGCCATCTTATCTGCTTTGGGATACAGTGGGTAGGGCCACGCTGACAGGTAGGGCCTGTTGATCCATATATACGTACATGGGAGGGAGTAGGTTCTGGAAGTGGGGGATGGCAGGACTATTTCGGCCAGGTTCCTACTGCCCCTAATCCTTGGGGTGGCCAGACTGCTTCCTGCGCTTCTCACTCCCCTCAGCCTCCCAGTGTCTGCCCGTTAGGGAGGCCCCAGAAGAGAGTTTAAAAAAAAAAATCAGCAAATCTTCAAAGGGGCAGGTTTTTCCTTCAAACACACATTAAAAGCTTTCCCAGGGCCTTGGTAACAGTCTGCAGTTTAGCCAAACACTTCAAGGATTGCTTTTCCAACTTGGAAGAGGATTTCCTCAACTTTGAGAAAAATGGAATGAGCCAAGGCAACTGATAGAACCCCTAATATTTGGCCTCACCCATGTCTACCGTGCCCAAGTCCACTGGAGGGTTTGCAGGGAGCAGGGAGTAAGCCCTTAAGTAGCTAATCTCTGCTTCCATCCAGCCACTTCCCTTATGCTCTTCAGGTAAATGCAATGTATTCCATCTGACAGCAGGCTCTGCAGCTGTGGTGCACACAGGTCATTTCTTCTTTCATCTCATGTTCTGAGATGGCTCCCTTATTAAATACACATACTGATTCAGAGAAATGGAGTTTTAAAACAGGCTTTCAGGGAAGTTCAGAGAAATCAGTCTTTCCCATCAGCTCTTCCTGGATTAAGGCAGTAGCCTCTTAACCTGCTTCCACTTTTACTCTCCTACAAGCCAGGCTCTTCACAGCTCAGCCAGACTGATCTTTTAGACAATAATCATGTCATGTCACTCCCCTGCTTAATTTCCATTAGTGGGCTTAAAAATCTTGATCAGAATAAAATCCAGCCTCCTTCTAAGGGAGGCCCAGGGCCCCTGTTGACATCAGGCCTTGCTGGCCCCCAGCCCCAGCTCGCAGCATCCCCTCACCAGCCCACCCCTGCTTTCTTCTCTGTTCCTTTGTGCTCTGGGTTTGACAATTTCACCCAGTCCCTCCCAGCTCCATCATTCTGAGTTCTGGTGATGCTGCCACAAGCTCATACTTTTCTCTAAAGAGATAAATTCTTGAGCAAATTCTCAGTTACTTCATGAAAAAACCCCAACATTAATAGATACGCTCAAGTCTGTAAGATGGGGTTAAAATCTGGCCTTACTGTTAGATCATTGGGGTCTGGGAAAGGTGGGAAAAGAGAATGGGGAGAGAAAATGGGAGGTTTGGTGGAAAGAAAACTGCAGAAACTGGTTACACAAAAGATGAGAGGGGAGTTCCTGAAGCAACAGTGTTGTAAGCTTCGTTCATTATATGTGAGAAGGTATAATATTAATTATGTGATAAGAAGCCATAGAGCAACCACTTAAATATACATACACAACCAAGAAATATAGATAAAAAACCAACGGAGGAAATAAAATGGAATACTGAATATTACTAAATTACTATTTTAATTAAAACTAAAAAAGACAAGAAAGAAGGAAAAAGAAAGAGAAGATGGGCAATATAAAAACCAAAAGGAAGATGGTACAAACTCAACCATGTCAATAACTGCCATAAATGTTGTATTAGTTTCCTAGGACTGCCGTTAACAAATTACCACAAATCAGGTGGTTTAAAACAACAGAAAGTTATTCTCTCACAGTTCAGGTGACCAGAAATACAAAATCAAAGTGCCAGGCAGCACTGGTTTCTTCTAGGGGGCCTGAGGAAAAATCTGTTCCATACCTCTCTCCTAGCTTCTAGTGATTGCTAGCAATTCTTTCTTCCTTGGCTTGTAACTGCATCAGATTTAGGCTCTGTCCTAATTCAGAATAACCTCTTCAAATTACCATCTGTAAAGACCCAATTTCCAGATAACGTCACATTCTGAGGTTTTTGGGTAGACATGAATTTTGTGGGTATACTATAATATTAAAATATTAAATAATAAAATATTAATAGATGAAACTGATTAAAAGGCAGAGATTATCAGGATTTTTAAAAAAGCAAGAATCTGTTATATGCTGTTTATGAGAGAGACACTTTTTGTCCCAGTTTTATTGAAATATAGTTACACGTAGCACTGTATGATTTTACGATGTACAGCATAATGACTTAATCTACATATATTGTGAAATGATTACAACAATAAGTTTAGTTAACATTCATCATCTCATATATATACAAAAAAAAAGAGAGAAAAGCTTTTTTTCCTTGTGATGAGAACTCTTAGGATTTTCTTAACTTTCAAATATACCATACAGCAGTGTTAACTGTAGTCATTATGTTGTACATTACATTCCCACTACTTATTTCTCTTATAACTGGAAGTTTGTGCCTTTTGACCACCTTCATCCAATTCCCCACCCTCACACCTGTGGTAACAACAAATCTGATCTCTTTTCTATGCATTTCGTTCCCTTCCTTCCTTCCTTCCTTCCTTCCTTCTTTCCTTCCTTCCTTCCCTCCTTCCTCTCTCTCTCTCTCTCTCTCTCTCTCTTTCTGATTCTACATACAAATGAAATCATACAATATTTGCCTTTCTCTTTCTGACTTATTCCACTTAGCATAAAGTCCTCAAGGGCCTGCCATAAGGCCCTCAAGGGCCTGACAACCATGTTGTCACAAATGGCAGGATTTTCTTCTTTTTTATGGCTGAATAATATTCCATTGTATATAAAACCACAACTTCTTTATCCATTCATCCATTAATAGACACGTATGTTGTTTCCATGTCTTAGCTATTGTAGATAATCCTGCTATGAACATGTGCGTGCAGATCTCTTCAACATAGTGGGCTTTTTTTTTTAGTGATTTTTAAAAAAAATTGAAGTATAGTTGATGTACAATATTATGTGTTTCAGGTGTACGACAATAGTGATTCACAATTTTTAAATTTATATTCTAGGGTCTTCCCTGGTGGAGCAGTGGATAAGACTCCGCACTCCCCATGCAGAGGGCCCGGGTTTGATCCCTGGTCAGGGAACTAGATCCCACATGCATACCGTAACTAAGAGTTCGCATGCCACAACTAAGGAGCCCTCAGACCACAACTAAGGCTCAGCGCAACCAAATAAATAAATAATTTTTAAAAAAGTTATATTCTATTTATAGTTATAAAAAACTGGCTATATTCCCTGTTATACTACATATCCTTGTAGCTTATTTATTTTATACATAATAGTTTGTATCTCTTAATCCCCTACCACTATCTTGCCCCTCCCCCTTCCCTCTCCCCACTGGTAACCACTAGTTTGTTCTCTGTATCTGTGAGTCTGTTTCTTTTTTGTTATATTCACTGGTTTGTTGTATTTTCTTAGATTCCACATATAAGTGATATCATACAGTGTTTATCTTTCTCTGTCTGACTTATTTCACTAAGCATAATACCCTCCAAGTCCATCCATGTTGCTGCAAATGGCAAAATTGCATTCTTTTTTTTTATGGCTGAGTAGTATCTTATTGTATACATATACACTGCATCTTCTTTATCCATTCATCTGTTGATGGGCACTTGGTTTGCTTTCATATCTTGGCAATTGTAAATAATGCTGCTTTGAACATTAGGGTACCTGTATCTTTTCAAATTAGTGTTTTCAGCCTTTTTGGGTAAATACACAGGAGTGGGATTGCTGGGTTATATGGTAGTACTTTTTTAATTTTTTGAGGAACCTCTATACTGTTTTCCATAGTGGCTGCACCAATTTACATTCCTACCAACAGTGTACAAGGGTTCCCTTTTCTCTACATCCTCTCCAACATTTGTTATTTGTGATCTTTTTTGATAACCATTCTGACAGGTGTGAGATGATATCTCATTGTGGTTTTAATTTGCCTTTCTCTGATAATTAATGATATTGAGCATCTTTTCATGTGCCTGTTGTACATCTGTATGTCTTCTTTGGAAAAATGTCCATTCAGGTCTTCTGCCCATTTTTTGATTGGGTGGTTTGGTTTTTTTGATGTTGATCAACATAGTGTTTTGATTTCCTTCAGATATAGTCCCAAAAATAGAATTGCTGGATCATATGTAGTTATATTTTTAATTTTTTGAGAAAACTTTATACTGTTTTCCATAGTGGCTGCACCAGTTTACAATCTCACCAACTGTGCACAAAGGTTCCCTTTAGATATGTACTTTTAACAAAAAGACACAGATAGATTGAAAGTGAAAGAGTGGAAAAACTGTCTACCATGAAATTGGCGTGACTATAAAAAAGTAGACTTCAAGATAAGTAATATAACTAGAGATAAAAAGGGACATTCCATAATGATAAAAGGGTCAATTCATCAAGAAGACATAAAAATACTAAACTTGTATGCATCTACCAAAATATGTAATATAAAAACATATGGAACTGGAGAAAACAAAAACATCCATAATTATCGTTGGAGACTTCTTAGTAAATAATAGAGGTAGATTTAAAAAATTAGTAAAGAAATGGAAGATTTGGACAACAGTATCAATCAACTTGTCCTAATTGTTATTTACAGAACACTATATTCAACAACTGAAAAACACAAATTATTTTCAAGTGCACATGAAACGTTTACCAAAATAAACCTGAGTCATAAAAAGTCTCTGTTTTTAATAAGAATTTTCTGATGACTAATAAGATTTAACAGTTATTCATAATACTGCTGACTGTATTCTCTGGAAAATTGTATTTTTGTGTACTTTTCCAAGATTTTTCCTGGGTTCTTATTTCATTAGCCTTTTGACTTTGAACTCATCACTTTGTGATGAGTCTGAACCTCAATTTTATTTTTATAAAATTTATGATCATTCATTCATTCATTCATTCCTGCAACTGGCAAATATTCAATGAGTATCAGTATGTGTCAAGCATTGTCTAGATGCTGGAAATTCAACAGTGAGCAAAATGTAAAATTCCTTTCCTCCTGGAGCTGACATTCTGATGGGAAGAATAACTACCTACCTCACAAGGTGATGTCATATATTTGAAAGCACTTTTACGCTATAGAGCAAGAACATGAGTGGTTATAATTATTATTATTTTACCTTTTCAACAATGGTGTGATTAGGAGAACACTAAAATATTCTCTCTGTCTCTAAATAGCCCCATGTCCCTGCCTTGGACTTTATAATACTGATTGCTTTGGGCTAAATAATTTTATCTAAGAAGAATGACAAGCAAAATTTAGTAAAATTTTGAGTTTACCAATTGAGCCAGCCACCTAACAGGGAACTGAAGGTACTAGGTTCTTTTTTTTTTTTTTTTTTTTTTTTTTTTTTTTTGCGGTAGGCGGGCCTCTCACTGTTGTGGCCTCTCCCCTTGCGGAGCACAGGCTCCGGAGCACAGGCTCAGTGGCCATGGCTCACGGGCCCAGCCGCTCCGCGGCATGTGGGGTCTTCCCAGACCGGGGCACGAACCCGTGTCCCCTGCATCGGCAGGCGGACTCCCAACCACTGCGCCACCAGGGAAGCCCGGTACTAGGTTCTTGTCACGTTTAATTTTTATGTCATGAGAAGGGACAAAAAAGGCAAGAGCATGGGGAATTGCCAGTAAGGACCAAGATGAGCATTGAGGCAACTCCAAGCTCCTGTTCTGGGAACTGAATAGATAAGAGAAGACGGCAGTCTTTATCCTCAAAACCTGAAAACCTCCACTGGGAGTCTCCAATTAGGCAGCAAGCTTGATGAAGGTGGGGAACAAGACATTATCAGGTATGTCACTATATTCCTAGCACCAGCCACACAGAGCAGTCACTCAATAAATATTTGAGGCATGACGTGAAAGCCTCCATTTCAAATTTAGCAGAAATCCCCATGGGGTGTTTATGAGGGTACATTAGATAGGATTTTTTTTTTTAATTAGGCTAAAGAAACTGCACATCTGAACCAGATAACGTTCTTTCTGGAAAATTCAGAACAAACTATCTTTAAAAGGTCATTCTTTTTTATGGTCAAGACTTTGAAGAGGAAATATATTTCCAGTCACATCAAAGATAGAATTAACTAGGTCCTCAAGACAGAGGAATTAAGTTTAAGGGGGGGATGTCAGAGGATTATAGTTTTGTTTTGTTTTGTTTTTTGGTTCACTTTAGTTAGGTTCCTTCACCGTTATAACACATGCATCAAGAATACTCAGGATTCTAATTTTAGAATACTTTTGATATCCCACAAAGAAACTCATGCCCGTTAGCAATCACTCCTCATTCTCCCTTGCCCAAGCACCAGGCAACCACTCATCTATTTTCTGTCTCTATAGATTTGTCTATTCTGAACATTTCATATAAAAGGAATCATACAAGTATGACCTTTTGTTTTACAGCTTTTTTCATTTAGTTTTGTTTCAAGTTTCATTCATGTGGTAGCATGAATCAGAACTTAATTTCTTTTTAAAATAATAATAATTTCTTTAATTCATAGTTTTATCAACTAAGTATGATAGGGACTAAGTTTTCTCATTGATATTGTTTTACCTTGCCTATTTTTAAAAAACTGTGGTAAAATATACATAACATACAATTTACAATCTTAACTATTTTAAGTGTATTGTTCAGTGGCATTAGGTACGTTCACATTATTATGTAAACCATCACCACTATTCTTTTCCAAAACTTGTTCATCATCCCATGCTGTAACTCTGTGCCCATTTAACATATTTAACTATTCTAGGTACTTTGTATAATTGGAATCATACAACATTTGTTCTTTTGTGTTTGGCTTATTTAATTTAGCATAGTGTCTTCAAGGTTCATCCATGTTGCAGCATATATCAGAACTTCCTTCCTTTTTAAAGCTGAATAATATTCCATTACATAAATATACCACATTTTGTTTATACATTCACCTGCTGATGGGTATTTGGATTGCACCCACCTTTTGCCTATTGTGTATAATGTTTCTATGAATGTTGGTGTACTAGTATCTGTTTGAGTACCTGCTTTCAATTCTTTTGGGTATATATCTATGAGTGGAATTGCTGGATAGTATGGCAATTTTATGCTTATTTTTTTTGAGGAGCCATCATACTGTTTTCCACAACTGCTGTACCATTTTACATTTCCACCAGCAACACACCAGTGTTCCAGTTTCTCCACATCCTAACCAACATTTATTATTTTCTGAATTTTTGATATATAGCCATCCTAATGGGTATGAAATGATATCTCAAAATTACTCATGTAATTTTGATTTGCATTTTCCTAATGATTATTGATGTTGAGCATATTTTCATGTGCTTATTGGCCATTTGCATATCTTCTTTGGAGAAATGTCTATTCAAGTCCTTAGCCTATTTTTGAATAAGTTGGTTTTTTTGTTGTTGAATTGTGGGAGTTCTTTATATATTCTGGATAGTAATCCCTTATCAGATATGTGATTTGCAAATATTTTCTCACATTCTGTAAGTTTCCTGTTTGCTCTGTTGATAGTGTCCTTTGATGCACAAAAGTTTTTAATTTTGTTGAAATCCAACTTGTCAATTTTTTCTTTTGTTATATAATGACTTTGATGTCATATTCAAGAAACCTTTGCCAAATCCAGTGTCATGAAGATTTCCTCTATGTTTTCTTCTACGAGTTTTATAATTTTAGCTCTTACTTTTAGGTCTTTGATCTGTTTTGGATTAATTTTTGTATATGGTACTAGGTAAGGGTCCATTGGACAGGAAAATTTTTTCCTCTACCCTTCTTGGGTTCTTCAGCTGGTCTAATAATCAGATTGACATAAGAGATTAATAGGAGAAAAAGACAAGCTTAATTACACATGTATAGGGGTCCCACAAAGACAGTGAGACCTAAGGACAAGTCGGGGAGTTGAGATTTACATGCTATTTTGAGTTAAGGAATGAGGTAGGGGCCTAGGGCTTCAGTGGGGAGGAGAGTAATTCACAGGATGATAAGAAGAGCAGATGTTTAGTAGTCAGATGTTCTGCCATACAGATAGGTCATTCAGATAAAAAGTTATCTCTCTTTCTGGACCAGACTCCCTATCTAAATTCTTTTAGGTAATTAAGGGAGGAGTAAAAGTTTTTCTTGAGCTTCTGGGTCTCGATTGCTCTCAGCTCAAAATAATCTTTATGCCAAGTGATACATTTTGGGGTGACTTGCTCTGAACACCTTCAGGTCCATTTTTATTATTTTGAATGTGATGTCCAGTTTTTCTATTACCATTTGTTGAAAAGACTGTCCTTTCTTCATTTAATGATCTTGGTACTCCTGTCAAAACTAATTTGACCATATATGTGAAGGTTTATTTCTGTGCATTTAGTTCTATTCCATTGGTCTATATGTTTGCCCTGATCCACACTGAGTCCAGTACCACACTGTTTTTATTACTGTACATTTGTAGTAAAATTTGAAATCAGGAAGTGTGAATCCTTCAACTTTGTTCTTCTTTTTCAAGACTGTTTTGACTCTTTGAGGTCCCTCGAGATTCCATATAGGTTTTAGGATGGAGTTTTCTTTTCTATTTCTGCAAAAAAAAAAAAAAAAAAAAAAGAAAGAAAGAATAAAAAGAAGACCTAATTTTGGTAGGGATTGCACTGAATTGTAGGTCACTTTGGATTGTGTTGAATCAACAATATTAAGTCATGAACATGGATAGCTTTTCATTTATTTATGTCTTCTTTAATTTCTTTCAGCAGTATGTTGTAGTTTTCAGTGTTCAAGTTTTTCACCTCCTTGGTTATGTGAATTCCTAAATATTTTCTTCTTTTTAATGTTACTATAAGTGGAATTAGTTTCATAATTTGTTTTCCAGATTGTTCATTATTAGTGTGTAGAAATGAAACCGCCCTTTGTGTGTTGATTTTTTTATCCTGCAACTTTGCTGAATTTGTTTATTAGTAATAATGTAATCAAAAGTGGGGGTCTGGCTGCTTGTGCTCAAAAGCCAATAAAGAGGCAAGGTTGGTAGAAAGGAAAGTTTGCTTTGTTTTGGATGCTGGCAATGGGTGTGGGGGTGGGATATGGGCAGACTCTTGCCCAAAGGCCAACTCCCCACCACTGACAATCAGTGGGCAAGAATTTTTATAGACGGTAGGAGTGGGTTATATGTAGAAACAGCACAATCAACTCTGACAGTCATCTTCAAACAAGTCAAGCAGTGGCCTGACCAGCGTCATCTTGTTTGTTTTAAGTACAGTTAATCTTCAGTTCCAGGGACAGTTTGTTCTCCTTTCCATGAGGCCAATTCTCAGAATTGTGGCAGCTTATGTCATGGCTACAGTCTGGTCATCATGTAGTTAACTTCTTCCACCTGGTGGGGGTTTCAGTATATACAAGACAGCTCACAGGATACAGCTCAGAATATTATCTATAGCCCTTGAGAAGGAACTAAAGGTCCTTGACTATGCTTAATGACTAAAGTATTAATATTTAGTCTTTTTGAACTGTTTTCCTTTGTTTCTGCATTTTCTCACTTCTCTAATTAAACTTATTCTTTGGCTAAGATTTTTTCACAGACAGAAGGCAGGTGGAGGACATGGGGAGGAAGGACAATAGGGTCCTGCTACATTTCAATAACAGGGCTTCTTCTTTTTTTTTTTTTTGGTTAAATCTTTAGGGTTTTCTACATATAAGATCATATCATCTGTGAAAAGAGACAGTTTTATTTTTCCTTTTCAGCATGGATATTTTTATTTTTTATTTTTTGCTTTATAACAAATTTAATCAGTTATACAAATACATATGTTCCCATATCCCCTCCCTTTTGCGTCTCCCTCCCACCCTCCCTATCCCACCCCTCCAGGCGGTCACAAAGCACCGAGCTGATCTCCCTGTGCTATGCGGCTGCTTCCCACTAGCTATCTACCTTACATTTGGTAGCGTATATATGTCCATGCCGCTCTTTCACTTTGTCACAGCTTACCCTTCCCCCTCCCCATATCCTCAAGTCCATTCTCTAGTAGGTCTGTGTCTTTATTCCTGTCTTACCCCTATGTTCTTCATGACATTTTTTTTCTTAAATTCCATATATATGTGTCAGCATACAGTATTTGTCTTTCTCTTTCTGACTTACTTCACTCTGTATGACAGACTCTAGGTCCATCCACCTCATTACAAATAGCTCAATTTCATTTCTTTTTATGGCTGAGTAATATTCCATTGTATATATGTGCCACATCTTCTTTACCCATTCATCCGATGATGGACACTTAGGTTGTTTCCATCTCTGGGCTATTGTAAATAGGGCTGCTATGAACATTTTGGTACATATCTCTTTTTGAATTATGGTTTTCTCAGGGTATATGCCCAGTAGTGGGATTGCTGGGTCATATGGTAGTTCTATTTGTAGTTTTTTAAGGAACCTCCATACTGTTCTCCATAGTGGCAGTACCAATTCACATTCCCACCAGCAGTGCAAGAGTGTTCCCTTTTTTCCACACCCTCTCCAGCATTTATTGTTTCTCGATTTTTTGATGATGGCCAATCTGACTGGTGTGAGATGTTATCTCATTGTAGTTTTGATTTGCATTTCTCTAATGAGTGAAGATGTTGAGCATCCTTTCATGTGTTTGTTGGCAGTCTGTATATCTTCTGTGGAGAAATGTCTATTTAGGTCTTCTGCCCATTTTTGGATTGGGTTGTTCGTTTTTTTGTTATTGAGCTGCACGAGCTGCTTATAAATTTTGGAGATTAATCCTTTGTCAGTTGCTTCATTTGCAAATATTTTCTCCCATTCTGAGGGTTGTCTTTTGGTCTTGTTTATGGTTTCCTTTGCTGTATGAAAGCTTTGAAGTTTCATTAGGTCCCATGTGTTTATTTTTGTCTTTATTTCCATTTCTCTAGGAGGTGGGTCAAAAAGGATCTTGCTGTGATTTATGTCATAGAGTGTTCTGCCTATGTTTTCCTCTAAGAGTTTGATAGTGTCTGGCCTTACATTTAGGTCTTTAATCCATTTTAAGCTTATTTTTGTGTGGGTGTTAGGGAGTGATCTAATCTCATACTTTTACATGTCCCTGTCCAGTTTTCCCAGCACCACTTATTGAAGAGACTGTCCTTTCTCCACTGTACATTCCTGCCTCCTTTATCAAAGATAAGGTGACCATATGTCCGTGGGTTTATCTCTGGACTTTCTATCCTGTTCCATTGATCTATCTTTCTGTTTTTGTGCCAGTACCATACTGTCTTGATTACTGTAGCTTTGTAGTATAGTCTGAAGTCAGGGAGCCTGATTCCTCCAGCTCCATTTTTCGTTCTCAAGATTGCTTTGGCTATTCGGGGTCTTTTGTGTTTCCATACAAATTGTGAAATTTTTTGTTCTAGTTCTGTGAAAAATGCCAGTGGTAGTTTGATAGGGATTGCATTGAATCTGTAGATTGCTTTGGGTAGTAGAGTCATTTTCACAATGTTGATTCTTCCAATCCAAGAACATGGTACATCTCTCCATCTATTTGTATCCTCTTTAATTTCTTTCATCAGTGTCTTATAATTTTCTGCATACAGGTCTTTTGTCTCCTTAGGTAGGTTTATTCCTAGATATTTTATTCTTTTTGTTGCAATGGTAAATGGGAGTGTTTTCTTGATTTCATTTTCAGATTTTTCATCATTAGTGTACAGGAATGCCAGAGATTTCTGTGCATTAATTTTGTATCCTGCTACTTTACCAAATTCATTGATTAGCTCTAGTAGTTTTTCGGTAGCATCTTTAGGATTCTCTATGTATAGTATCATGTCATCTGCAAACAGTGACAGCTTTACTTCTTCTTTTCCAATTTGGATTCCTTTTATTTCCTTTTCTTCTCTGATTGCTGTGGCTAAAACTTCCAAAACTAGGTTGAATAAGAGTGGTGAGAGTGGGCAGCCTTGTCTTGTTCCTGATCTTAGTGGAAATGGTTTCAGTTTTTCACCATTGAGAACAATGTTGGCTGTGGGTTTGTCATATATGGCCTTTATTATGTTGAGGAAAGTTCCCTCTATGCCTACTTTCTGCAGGGTTTTTATCATAAATGGGTGTTGAATTTTGTCGAAAGCTTTCTCTGCATCTATTGAGATGATCATATGGTTTTTCTCCTTCAACTTGTTAATATGGTGTATCACATTGATTGATTTGCGTATATTGAAGAATCCTTGCATTCCTGGAATAAACCCCACTTGATCATGGTGTATGATCCTTTTAATGTGCTGTTGGATTCTGTTTGCTAGTATTCTGTTGAGGATTTTTGCATCTATGTTCATCAGTGATATTGGCCTGTAGTTTTCTTTCTTTGTGACATCCTTGCCTGGTTTTGGTATCAAGGTGATGGTGGCCTCGTAGAATGAGTTTGGGAGTGTTCCTCCCTCTGCTATATTTTGGAAGAGTTTGAGAAGGATAGGTGTTAGCTCTTCTCTAAATGCTTGATAGAATTCGCCTGTGAAGCCATCTGGTCCTGGGCTTTTGTTTGTTGGAAGATTTTTTATCACAGTTTCAATTTCAGTGCTTGTGATTGGTCTATTCATATTTTCTATTTCTTCCTGATTCAGTTTTGGCAGGTTGTGCATTTCTAAGAATTTGTCCATTTCTTCCAGGTTGTCCATTTTATTGGCATAGAGTTGCTTGTAGTAATCTCTCATGATCTTTTGTATTTCTGCAGTGTCAGTTGTTACTTCTCCTTTTTCAGTTCTAATTCTATTGATTTGAGTCTTCTCCCTTTTTTTCTTGATGAGTCTGGCTAATGGTTTATCAATTTTGTTTATCTTCTCAAAGAACCAGCTTTTAGTTTTATTGATCTTTGCTATCGTTTCCTTCATTTCTTTTTCATTTATTTCCGATCTGATTTTTATGATTTCTTTCCTTCTGCTAAATTTTGGATGTTTTTGTTCTTCTTTCTCTAATTGCTTTAGGTGCAAGGTTAGGTTGTTTATTCGAGATGTTTCCTGTTTCTTAAGGTAGGATTGTATTGCTATAAACTTCCCTCTTAGAACTGCTTTTGTGCATTCCATAGGTTTTGGGTCGTCGTGTCTCCATTGTCATTTGTTTCTAGGTATTTTTAAATTTCCTCTTTGATTTCTTCAGTGATCACTTCGTTATTAAGTAGTGTATTGCTTAGCCTCCATGTGTTTGTATTTTTTAGAGCTCTTTTCCTGTAATTGACATCTAGTCTCATAGCATTGTGGTCGGAAAAGATACTTGATACAATTTCAATTTTCTTAAATTTACCAAGGCTTGATTTGTGACCCAAGATATGATCTATCCTGGAGAATGTTCCATGAGCACTTGAGAAAAATATGTATTCTGTTGTTTTTGGATGGAATGTCTTATAAATATCAATTAAGTCCATCTTGTTTAATGTATCATGTAAAGCTTGTGTTTCCTTATTTATTTTCATTTTGGATGATCTGTCCATTGGTGAAAGTGGGGTGTTAAAGTCCCCTACTATGATTGTGTTACTGTCGATTTCTCCTTTTATGGCTGTTAGTATTTGCCTTATGTATTGAGGTGCTCCTATGTTGGGTGCCTAAATATTTACAATTGTTATATCTTCTTCTTGGATCAATCCCTTGATCATTATGTAGTGTCCTTCTTTGTCCCTTCTAGTAGTCTTTATTTTAAAGTCTATTTTGTCTGATATGAGAATTGCTACTCCAGCTTTCTGTTGGTTTCCATTTGCATGGAATATCTTTTTCCATCCCCTTACTTTCAGTCTGTATGTGTCTCTAGGTCTGAAGTGGGTCTCTTGTACACAGCATATATATGGGTCTTGTTTTTGTATCCATTCAGCCAACCTGTGTCTTTTGGTTGGAGCATTTAGTCCATTTACATTTAAGGTAATTATTTATATGTGTGTTCCTATTCCCATTTTCTTAATTGTTTTGGGTTCGTTATTGTAGGTCTTTTCCTTCTGTTGTGTTTCTTGCCTAGAGAAGTTCCTTTAGCATTTGCTGTAAAGCTGCTTTGGTGGTGCTGAACTCTCTCAGCTTTTGCTTGTCTGTAAACGTTTAAATTTCTCCATCAAATCTGAATGAGATCCTTGCTGGGTAGGGTAATCTTGGTTCCAGGTTTTTCTCCTTCATCACTTTAATTATGTCCTGCCACTCCCTTCTGGCTTGTAGAGTTTCTGCTGAGAGATCAGCTGTTATCCTGATGGGGATTCCCTTGTGTGTTACTTGTTGTTTTTGCCTTGCTGCTTTTAATATGATTTCTTTGTGTTTAATTTTTGACAGTTTGATTAATATGTGTCTTGGTGTATTTCTCCTTGGATTTATTCTGTATGGGACTCTCTGTGCCTCCTGGACTTGATTAACTATTTCCTTTCCCATATTAGGGAAGTTTTCAACTATAATCTCTTCAAATGTTTTCTCAGTCCCTTTCTTTTTCTCTTCTTCTTCTGGAACCCCTATAATTCGAATGTTGGTGCGTTTAATGTTGTCCCAGAGGTCTCTGAGACTGTCCTCTGTTCTTTTCATTCTTTTTTCTTTATTTTGCTCTGCAGCAGTTATTTCCACTATTTTATCTTCCACCTCACTTATCCGTTCTTCTGCCTCAGTTATTCTGCTATTGATCCCATCTAGAGTATTTTTTATTTCATTTATTGTGTTTTTAATCGATGCTTGATTCATCTTTAGTTCTTCTAGGTCCTTGTTAACTGTTTCTTGCATTTTGTCTATTCTATTTCCAAGATTTGGGATCTTGGAAATAGAATCTTGGATCATCTTTACCATCACTATTCTGAATTCTTTTTCAGGTAGACTGCCTAATACCTCTTCATTTGTTAGGTCTGGTGGGTTTTTATCTTGCTCCTTCTCCTGCTGTGTGTTTTTCTGTCTTCTCATTTTGCTTATGTTACTGTGTTTGGGGTCTCCTTTTTGCAGGCTGCAGGTTCGTAGTTCCCGTTGTTTTTGGTGTCTGTCCCCAGTGGCTAAGGTTGGTTTAGTGGGTTGTGTAGGCTTCCTGGTGGAGGGGACTAGTGCCTGTGTTCTGGTGGATGAGGCTGGATCTTGTCTTTCTGGTGGGCAGGTCCACGTCTGGTGGTGTGTTTTGGGGTGTCTACGGACTTTTTATGATTTTAGGCCACCTCTCTGCTAATGGGTGGCGTTGTGTTCCTGTCTTGCTAGTTGTTTGGCATAGGGTGTCCAGCACTGTAGCTTGCTGGTCGTTGTGTGAAGCTGGGTGCTGGTGTTGAGATGGAGATCTCTGGAAGATTTTCGCCATTTGATATTATGTGGAGCTGGGAGGTCTCTTGTGGACCAGTGTCCTGAAGTTGGCTCTCCCACCTCAGAGGCACAGCACTGACTCCTGGCTCCTCAATTTGGGATGATTTGTTGTCTATTCATGTATTCCACAGATGCAGGGTACATCAAGTTGATTACGGAGCTTTAATCCGCTGCTTCTGAGGCTGCTGGGAGAGGTTTCCCTTTCTCTTCTTTGTTCTCACAGCTCCTGGGTCTCAGCTTTGGATTTGGCCCCGCCTCTGCGTGTAGGTCGCCGGAGGGCATCTGTTCTTTGCTCAGACAGGACAGGGTTAAAGGAGCAGCCGCTTCGGGGACTCTGGCTCACTCAGGCCGGGCGGGAGCGAGGGGCACGGAGTGCGGGGCGAGCCTGCAGCGGCAGAGGTCGGCGTGACGTTGCACCAGCCCGAGGCGCGCCGTGCGTTCTCCCAGGGAAGCCGCCCCTGGATCCCGGGACCCCGGCAGTGGCGGGCTGCACAGGCTCCCGGAAGGGCGGTGTGGACAGTGACCTGCGCTCGCACACAGGCTTCTTGGCGGCGGCAGCAGCAGCCCCAGTGTCCCATGCCCGTCACCGTGCTCCGTCCTTTCAGTCGCGACTCGCGCCCGTCTGTGGAGCCCCTTTAAGCAGCGCTCTTAATCCCCTCTCCTCGCGCACCAGGAAACCAAGAGGGAAGAAAAAGTCTCTTGCCTCTTCGGCAGCTCCAGAGTTTTCCCGGACTCCCTCCCGGCTAGCTGTGGCGCATTAGCCCCCTTCAGGCTGAGTTCTCGCCGCCAGCCCCAGTCCTCTCCCTGCGCTCTGACCGAAGCCCGAGCCTCAGCTTCCAGCGCCGCCCGCCCCGGCGGCCGAGCAGACAAGCCTCTCGGGCTGGTGAGTGCCGCTCGGCACCGATCCTCCGTGCGGGAATCTCTCCGCTTTGCCCTACCCAGGTATGTGGGGAGTTTCTTGCCTTTTGGGAGGTCTGGGGTCTTCTGCCAGCGTTCAGTAGGTGTTCTGTAGGAGTTGTTCCACGTGTAGCTGTATTTCTGGTGTATCCGTGGGGAGGAAGGTGATCTCCGCGTCTTACTCTTCCGCCATCTTACCCGGAAGCCAGCATGGATATTTTTTATTTCTCTTTCTTGTGTAATTTCTCTATCTAGAACTTCCAACACTCTGTTAAATAGACCTGGTGAAAACAGCCATCCTTGTCCCATTCCTCATCTTAGAGGAAAAACTTTCACTATTGAGTACTCTGTTAGCTGTGGGTTATTCACATATGACCTTTATTATATTGAAGGCATCTCCTATTGTTGAGTATTTTTTAAAATCATAAACGTGTTGAATTTTGTCAAATGCTTTTGCTGCACAATTGAGATGATCATGTGATTTCCCCCCTTTAATACTGTTAATGTGGTGTATTATATCAATTAATTTTTGTATGTTGTAACTATATTTGCATTCCAAGAATAAATTCCATTTGGTCATGGTGTATAATCCTTTTAATATGCTGCTAAATTCAGTTTACTAGTATTTTTTGAGGATTTCTATATCAATATTCATAGAGATATTGGCCCACAGTTTTCTTTTAATGTAATATGTCTGGCTTTGGTATCAGGCAATGCTGGGCCTCGCCTCATAGAATGAGTTAGAAAGTATTCCCACCTCTTCAATTTTTTGTAAAAGTTTGAAAAGGTTTGGTGTTAATTCTTCTTCAAATGTTTGGTAGAATTTACTAGTGAAGCAGTTTGGTCCAGGGCTCTTCTGTGTTGGGATATTTTTATATTAATTAAATCTCCTTACTAGTTACAGGTCTATTAGACTTTTCTATTTCTTCATGATTCATCACAGAGCATAACCAGGTATGTATGTGTTTAGTTATTTGTTGAAAGAGTGAATAAATAAATGAAGAAGTATGTTAGGGATGGAGGCAAGCTAAAGGGCCAGGCCTGGAGGTTGAGACAT
Organism: Hyperoodon ampullatus; assembly: GCF_949752795.1. Classification (NCBI taxonomy): domain Eukaryota; kingdom Metazoa; phylum Chordata; class Mammalia; order Artiodactyla; family Ziphiidae; genus Hyperoodon; species Hyperoodon ampullatus. Next base: position 103,302,620 of record NC_136920.1, on the reverse strand, counting down.
TGCCTACATAAGGAGAAACTGCAGTAATGATAATGATGATGGTGACCGTTTATTGAGTCTTTACTATTTGTGATGTGTTATACACATCACATGCATTAATTCATTTAATCCTTGTGACAACCTGTGAGGTGGATGTTATATCTCTCATTTCCCCACTGAGGAAACTGAAGCTCAGAAAGAGCAGGCAATTGCCCATGATTACACAGCCAGTAAGACACAGAGTAAGGACTTTGAAGGCAGATTTTCCAACTTCATATTCCAGCCTCTTGCAGTAGGAAGATGCAACCAACAGATTTTTCCTTTTACCACAGCTGCTCAGGGTCAGCTTTACTGCCTTAGGCACTGTGTGCTCAAGTTCAAAGCATAGAACCCTGACTGTCCTCCCAGTGTAGGAGATGCGAAGGATTTGGGGGCTTATCAAGAAAAAGATATGACCATGAGGTGGCAGTATCACACACAGTCTTTATTTTGGGTGATATTTTAACAGGTTTGCCTGTGGGGGAATTTCCTCACAATATGAGACCGTTCAGGGCTATAGTGTGGAGACCTCCACTCGGGCAGGGGAACCCCCATGGGAGAGTGGGTCAGAGAAGAGGCTTACACATCGAGATGATGTCACTCAGGGGTCTCTGGGTCAGAGAACTTGGAAGGACAGCAATAGCTTGGGGGCTTTATAGCCACAGGATCTATCTTATCCGTGGCTGGTTAATGTTGGGCAAGTTTCACAGGCTATGCAAAGCAGACAGGTTCTAAATGGCTAAAAATCTGCTTATCTGAGCTATGTTTAAGACAATTGGAAGTGTACAAATTTGAGTTATGAGTTATTAAGATTTTGAGTTAATGGGTTCCAGCCTTCTTTGCAGAAGTAAACAACCTAAGGGCCAATATACAGAGGTCATCTTTGGCTCATTTATATAACCTTCACAGAGCTTTTAAGCACTAAGAGAGAATCAAGCCAACATCATAGGCCCTTAGAAACCCACCCATAGCTGAATCAGCCCTGTTATCCAGGGATCCTCAGGAAAGAAAATGAGTCTCTTAAGACTACTAAAAATGTAGAAATTAAATAAAAAATTCTAAACAAAAAATCCAGTAAATTTAAAGAACAAATTTTAGTCAGAGCCCTCCCAGCAAAAAGTAAATAAATAAACAAATACTTACTTAGAAGACAATTTTTCTCTCTCCCAATGCATTGGCTTGATGAGACTGTACAAATTCCAGAAGTCTCTCTAGAGTTGACCAGCACTATGTGTGTGCAATGGTGGACCTGAGCCTTGGGCATGTAGGAGGGGACTCATAATCATAGCAGCTAACACTTGCTCACCCTTACTTTGTGCCAGACTCTCCTTTTCAGAGTATGATCTGTGGATTAGTGTTCATCCATGATCCTTTTGTTAATGGTTTATGACAATGAGTATAGAAAAGGAAAATTAGCTTTTAAACATTTTTACAGCAATTGGACATTGCTGCAACTTCCAACCACGTGATCATTGTTCTGGCATTTTATTGTCCTTGTATTTTACAAAAGCATCAGTCCAAGTTTGAAAAAAATCCCAGAAACAAAAAAATTGGTCCTTTACTTCAGGTAGTTTGAAAGATGAATTACTTGCCCCAGGTTATACAATTAGCAAGTAGGTGCTGGGATTTGAATTCAGGTGACCTGACTTCAAGTCTAAGTTCTCAGGGACTGTGCTGTGAGCCCTAAGATGCTGCACCTCACCCCATCGACAATCATTTGGACTCTGGTTGTGGCTGCAGCAACTTTGGGCAGAGTCCTTCCATTTAATGACTACAAAGCCCATTGTAGAACTTGAGCTGAACTGTTACTAGGCAGAAGGTGGGCAGGGGGCTGCTGGTGGGGCTTGGCCACTAAGGTTTGGAAGGCTGGGGCAGAGAGAGGTATTTGTGGTATTAATCACTTGTGGCCAGGAAGCCAGGGGTTCCAGCCTCAGAAACGAGGGTTTCAGCACTTCACACTAATTAGCATGGTTCCACAGCTGTGATCAATTCATGTTTTCTCACTTTGTGCTCAAGCCTGGTCTATAGGGACTGATGTGAAGAGGTGTAAAAATAAGTTCTGTTTCCAGCCAGATTAATTACGGGCTCTGCCGAGGCCCCCGTGAGACAACCTGGACTGCAAGATTGATTGGTTCAGGCCTCAGGTCCAGCTGCAGGAAGGCCACACTGGCCAGCACAGGGCTGCCCGAGGGGGCCCAACTGAAGCCGAGAGGCGGCCGGCCCCGCCTAGCGCGCCGTCTCGGCTCTATCTGCAACCCTCACTTGAAGGCCCTTCCTCCCTCTCCCCATCCTTTCTCAGTGATGTGCCAGGAAAATGAGAATGAGACAATGTCTGTAAAATGCCCAGGACAGGAAGCAGAATGTCGGGGATGCCCAACAAAGGTAGTTGTTGTTATCATTAGTGTTATTTATTTTTATTATTAATTTTTGTAAACATCTCTCTCCTCCTACTAAACTCTGAGCTCCTTGGTGGTGGGGACTGTTTCCTATTTTCTTTTGTCCCTAGGACCTGGTGTGGTCCAGGCACACCATGGATGCTCTGTAAATGTTTGTTGAGCGAACAAATCAGATGATTCAATTGACTCCAATTCCCATTATTTCGTCCTTATAACTCATTCATTTCACTTGTTACTGGCTTCCTTGCCCATCATATCCATATCCTGTCAATAACTAATTAATTCCTAGGTGGGCTTGCCTCACTATTCCAGAGAAACTGGCCTCAAGTCCTTCTGTTAAACAAGACAGCTTTCAGTTGAGTGATGCCCCCTGACCCTTTGTATTCATTCACACACACTAATTCAATCCATCATTATTGAGAGCCTATTTGGATCAGGCACTGAGTTAACAGGTGGAGGAACAGCTAAGAAGGACACAGTCCCTGAGCAGAGGATGGCGTGGCTGAGTGCTGCTGGGTGCACTGGAGGAGAGGAGAGAGGGTCTGGGGAGGTGAGCAGGACCAGATAGCAAAGCCGTTTGTAAGGCCTGATGGGGAAGCTGAACTTCATTCTGGGACAATGTGGAAGCTGGGGTGTGTGTGGGGGAAGGGTGGGGCGGGGGTAACATATATGGGAAAGAGTTGGGAGGTTGACACTACTGGATTTGCAGTGTAGACAGCTGACTTTTACTGCAAAATGGGGGAATGGACTGGAAGAGAGAAAGTCTGGAGGACAGAGACAAGTTTTGTAGGTCGGATTTTGGAAGACCAGGTTTGCTTATATGGAGAGCCTGAAAATCCAGCTCCTTCTTTGCTGCCGTGGCCAGAATCCTAACAGGCTTTTTAAACTTTTAACTGAACAAACAGCTGCACAAATCTGATCTAATCCACAAACTGCTTAAATAAATTATGTATGTCAATACTCCAAAGGCAAGCAATCTGGCACTGCACATTTCACTGGGAGGTGAGTGAGAGGGGCCGTGGGTGTCACACATCGTGTATATGTATGTGCGTGTGTGTCGGGGCGGAGCCCAAGTCAATCTGTACTCCTCGGATGAATGATTTTCAAGCTGCTGAGTTATGAAGTTAAGAAACCACACCTCTGAGGAACAGCTAAGAAGATTTGTTCAGCCTGACTAGGATCAGCAGAAGTCACAGGTGGTGGGGTAGAGGTGAGGTTGGGGGACATTTGCGATCTCATGTGTGAGAAGAGACAGATTGTAAGAAGGTGACAGACGTAATTCATGTTTTTTATTCCTGCTGACAATAGGGGATCAATACACTTAAAATTCAGTTACTGTGGTGAAATGTTTTTGAAGACAGAAAGTTTTCCTAGGAATTTGTGAGTGTCCTTTGGGGGTGTCCTGAGGGAAAGGACAGGGATGGTGAGAGTGGCTTCCTGAGAGCAGGAGTCCCTGCCCCTGCTGGGAAGGCACCCGGTGGTATGGTGGCCACAGGTCCTGAGAGCAGTCAGAATGATCCCGGTCACCTGGCAACAACCCCGCCCTTGCAGAGCCTGCAGGGAAACAGCCACCCTGGCCAGACAAAGGGGGTGGCACCTTGGAACAAAGGTTTGGGTCATCCACGAATGAGAGCTATGATGGCTGAGGCGTATTGAGTACCAATTACATGCTAGGCACTGGCCAAACATCTGTCCTCCCTGATTTTGCTGATTCCTCAGAACTACCTTTTGTGGTAAAACTACTGGCATCCCCAGTTTACACACGAACAAACTAAGGCTGAGATAAGGTAAGTAGCTATTCTATGTCACCAAAGTAAGTACGTTCTGGGATTTTGGAGCCCGAAGCCCCAGTCTCCTCTTCCTCACAGTGTCACGAGAAACACACCGATGGGGGATGGGGGAGCCGGATCCTCTCCAGTAGCAGCTCTGGGACAAGAGGGCATAGATGTCAGGGGCCATCCTGGCTCCTGTCCTGGTTCTCTAGCCACTATCCAACACCCATCTAATTCATTTCCTTTGGGCTAAAGTTAACAATTCTGTCATTTGTAGCTGTTGAGTGCTGGCTGATAACCACAGATTGGTCAGCAGAAGCACTGGGAATTTGGATCCAGGTGGTCTGGCTCCAGAGCTTGCCCTCTCGATGGCTCCAGACTGTGCCCAGGGACAGCACAGCACAGAGCCGCCTCTGTGCAAGCCTCACATGGAAAGGAGGGACTGTGCAAAGGCCAAGGAGACCCACAGAGAGTTGACCAAGAGCCACTGCTGCTCTGCCCATCAGTGTGCATTGAGAGATAAGATTCCAGGTTTCCAAGTTTCGTGCTCACCGTCCCATTTACATCTTCTGAATCAAGCACAGAGCTGGTGACCTTGGTCCCATCTTTTGATGACCGTGGCCCTGCTCAGGCCAGGAGTTAGGCCCTTAGGGTAGCTCCTGGAAGCCACAGCCACAGTCCACCTTCTCCCCAACTCTCGACTCTGACTTGCCTTCCCTACGGCTTCTTTGCTCCCTCTCTCCAGCTCCTAAGGTGTGCTGTGGTGCCCTCTGTGGTCAGCAGTTTCCTCTCTTCCCTTTGCCCTGGACGGAAGGCTTAGTTCCCAGGTAAAGGAATGTGAAGTTTCAGGAAGCAGGTGAGAGACCCGCGTGGTTGGTGCTGCACTTACACTTGTCCATGAGAGGCTGGTCATGGTCCTCCCAGGATGGCGGCCGCTGTGCAGGTGTTCTCCACTTGTGTTGGCTTCTCTGATTCCTCTAAATATTGTTCTGCCCAACTGGCTGGAACTGCTCACAGGCAAGCCTATTTGGTCAGGAAAATGCCAGCCTGATCGTTTTCCAGTCTGGTGTGTTTTCTTGCCCAGCCTGAGTTTCTTCCATCTAACTCTGAATTTTTTCCTATTTTTCCTGGCTTGTTACATGGTTCTCTGGCCCATCCCTTGAGTAGCAGGCTTCCTGGAGTCCTGCATGCAGTGTCCTGGGAAGCCAGCAACGAGGACCAGTATAGAAAATGGAACTTTTAAAAAACCCTACTTACTTCAAGAGAAAAAAAGGCATAGGATTTGTGATTCAGCGAACTCATGCAGCAATGTGGAAGAGATTAGTTCTCAATTACTTTAAACTTGAAAAGGAAAATAAATACTAATAGGCTGAAGCAATCAATTCATTAATCTTATGATGCCATTTCTTTTCACTTGATACACTATATAATTGATTATATTCATGTATTTTTATTTACTTTTTGAATATCCACGTGGTTTACAAACCTATAAAAACTTATGCAGAGATAAGTTTCCCTCCCAACCTGTTCCTCATCTGCCCTGCCCCATAAATAACAAATTTTAATGTTTTTAAATGACTAAAATCTACCTTTCAAACCAATATTTTTTCTCCCTTAGGCTTAGTTTTAACTTAATTTTATCTGACAGATTAAAAAAAGAAACTGTTTTCTCACATTATCTTCTAAGATGATCATTGCTTTAAAAATAATAAAATGTGTGTGTTACATAACCGAGACTTGTGTTGCCATCTTTGAAATTCTTGTCTCTGTTGTTTTTACAAGTGAGAGTCTCCACTGACTTCAGATGACCTGATAGGAAGTTTTGTGTCTCAAAATCTCAGAAAGACTTGTTGAGTGTTGAATCTTAAGAACATGTAGTCAATGACCAATACCATGGAAAATTTATCCACAGTGGCACTCAAATATTAAAAGCCCTAAGAAGAATCGCTGGCGAGTCATGCCCTTTGTCCACTCAGGGTCTCAAAGTGTGTAACCAGAGAGATGTCAGGGGCAATGGCCTCCTTGGGAAATGCCTTCAGCTGAGATCAATAAATGTGGCCCGAGCACCACCACATAGTAGGTGCTCTCTGCGTTCTGTGAAGGGGATAGCAGTGGTTTCAAGGTAGTTCTAAAGTTGGATGTTTTGGCTGAAAGTGGGTGTGTTGTGAGGGTGAGGTGTGGAGATAGAGAGAGCGTGGGAGACAGAGAAAGTAAAAGAGAGGAAAAGAAAGAGAGAAAGAGCAATAGGAAGGACAGTCTTCAACTCTGGCCACACACTAGAATCAGCCAGGGGAGCTTTTAAAAACTATCAGTCCCCAAGCATCACATCCTAGAATTCTGACTTAGTTGATTTGGAGTGGAGCCCAGGTATGACTGTGTTTTTAAAGCTTCATTCTCACAGTGATTCTACTGTGTAGCCAGGTGTCAAAGCACTATGCTGGGGCCATTAGAGACCAAAATATTTACCCTGAATCACACTGAGATACAAAAGTGTGTGATTACAACTTGTGTAGCCCAGGTCTCACATTATAGAGATTGATTTACTTTGCTATCAGAGAGTAAAGTGAAAAATAAAAATGTTTTTTCCCCTCATGTATCTCGATAAAGCCATCTACTATCTATTTGAATTTAACTACGTACCCTAGAGCCAAGGTCAAAACTAAAACACACAGTGAGGATCCAACCCATAGCAGTTTGGCATAATGTGGATTGTCCCAAATTTCAAGATTTGGTGTCTTGCCATTCTCCTCTGGATTTCCCTCCCCGCCCTGCTCTGTAACATGATCATTACCTTCTTTTCTTTCTACCTGAAAACAAATCTTCTGTTAAGAGCTCCCAACTGCACAGGGGGGACATTACCTCCCAAAGTGGTCTCAAGGTCCTATTACTCTACTCTTGGTGAATCACAGTTTACGGCTCTGAGGAGATAAATATAGCATGTAACTTTATTAAATCTAGTGGTTCCCAAGCTTATTTAACCACAGAACACTGTTTTGTGTTCATGGGAGAGAAGTGAGGTGTTCCACAGACCCGAGCTTGCATCTTGAGTGAAGCACTTACTAGTATGTTACCCAGTCTCTAAGATGGCCCACAATGACTCTCACCCTTGGTGTTTATGCCCTTGTGTAGCCCCCTCCCAGTCCCAGGGCTGACCTGTGTGACCAGTGTAACACTGTATGAGCCATGGTGTGTGACTTCTGCCTTATCTTCTTGGGTAGCTCACTCTGGGTGAAGACAGCCACTATGATGTGAGGACACTCAAGCAGCTCTGTAAATAGGTCTACACTGGAGGGAACTGAAGCCTCCCATCAACAGCAGCACCAACTTGTGGGTGAGCCACTTTGGAAGTGTATCTTCCAGTCCCAGCCAAGCCTCCAGCAGACCATAGCCCTGACTGACATCTTGACTGCAACCTCATGAGACACTCTGTGACAGAAGTGCCAGCTAAGCTGACTCACAAAAACTGTGAGAGATAGTAAATGTTTACTGTTGTTCTAATCCATGATGTTTTGAAATAGTCTGTTATTGTGCAATATATATATATATATATATATATATATATATATATATATATCCAGTATATTGGGAGATTTTACCTTTGTGTCTCAGTTTCCTGCAAACTGGGCATTACAGTATCTTTTTCATAAGGTTATTGTGCTAATTTTTAAAGGAGGAAATGCTTGACCTATAGCATATTATCAGTAATTGGGAGCTGTTTTTTATCAACTCTTTTCCATACTGAACATTCTTTTTAGTTTCCATCCCCTTAAAACGTCTTGTATCATTTTCACTATTTATGATTATATTTGTTGTTCCAAGTAGATGGAAATCTCCTTGTGTTTCATTTCTTCTGTTTCATCTGACAACACCTAGAGAACAATCTTCTAGATTCATAATATAGAGGATAATAAGTGGGTTCTCTAAAGGCTTGTTTTGTTGTGTCCTGGAGGAGTCTTCTTTGGGGAGCTTGATGATAGCCACTGCCCCACTACATTCATCCTACAGCCACGTGTGGGCACTGGTCACCTTACATGGCCATACTTCAGAGTCACAGATGCCATCTTGCCAGGTAAGAGTAGGTGGAGATCGCAGGTGACAGTGATGACCTAGAGCTTTAGGGGGCTTAATACTCAAATACTATAGCTCCCACTTCCTGAAAAACTCTCAAATCTCTCCACTGTGTCTGTCCTCACAGCTTCCACTGCAGACCGGGCCATCATCATCTCTCAACTGAACTATCGCAATACCTTCTTCCTCTCTTCCAGGATTGCTCCCATCTCCCTGCAAACATGCCTTACTATTGCAGTTAGAACAATCTTTTTAAACTTTAAATTTGATTATGTCACCTCCCTGCTCTTTAACATGATTTGTAAGACCCTGAAAAAATCTGGTTCCTACCCATCCTTCTGGTCTCACCTCCCCACACGTATCTATTTGTAGCTCTGCATATGATAATTTTTTTTCTAGTCTCCTGAGCTTTGCATACAATTTTCTCTCTGCTTTAGATTGTGTAACATACAAAGTTCCAAAAAGTCCTCCCAAAACACCACCACCATCAAAACCCCACAGCTCTCTCATCCCAGATTTGCTGTGGCTGCATACAATCCTACCATTCACTGGAGGAGACGCTCCAAAGATTAATAGGAATTTCCTTCAGTTAGATGGCAGATAACTGACATGAGGCGAGTGGGTGGGGGTTGGAGAGTTACACACCAGTTTGGTTTCTAGGCATTAAAGACCATATTGTCCACATGAGTCCCAAAACCAATCCAACTGACTGAGAACTATGGCACATTGGAGTTGGTGGGTGAGAGAAGTTAGACGTGAACACAAAGAAGACCAGGGTAGAATTCTGGGACCGAGGGGCCCACACATGGACCACCACGTGGCCTACACCCTTCTTCTGAACTCCAGGCTGGAAAGCCAACTGCCAATGGGGCATTTCCACTGGCCTGTCCTCTAGGCACCTCAAACTCCACACGTCCATAACCGAATTCATCATGGGCTCTCCCAAACCTTCTCCTCCTCTAGCATTTCCTATCTCAGTGAATTAATGGGGTCATTAACCACCCAGTCCCTGAGCCAGAAACTTGGGTGTTACCCTGTAGCCAGACTCTAAACTTCAGTCATTTAAAACATCCTGTACATTCTATACATTAAATATCTCTGCTAGGTTGGTCTTCCCATTTCTACCCACACTGCTCCTGCCTTGGTTCTGAGTTTCTCTCCATACGTTCCCCATAAAGATCTTTGGAAAATGCAAATCTCTCCTGACTAAAATTCCTCAATGACTCCTTTAGTCTATAAGATCGAGTCCAAGATCCTTGCCATTGCACACAGGGAACTTGATGAGGGGCCCCAGCATTCCTCCGTAGCCTCATCTTTGACCTGCACCCAACTCACATCCTACAATTTGGCCACGATGAACACCACACTATTCTACTGTTCCTGGATCAGGCTGTGAGATTTCACCCCCACCCAGGGCTTTTCGCCCACCATCATCTCTGCCTAGAAAGTTCTTCCTTAATGTTCCACCCACCACACAAACGCTCCCTCAAAAGCACCTTAAAGTCTTAAAAGAAAGTTTTGGAAGATCTTTTAAGATGCAATGCAGGCACCAGAGGCTTTCTGAAGCCTTTCCCTACTACCACCCTACCCTCTCCCTGTTGGATGAGTGTTTACATGGTGGGTGTTCCCCATTTCAGCAGCAACTGGCCGACTGGGGGAGGGTGCATGGGGGATGGAGTTTGAGTCTGTTAGGCAATGGTATGAAAAATTTGTTCAGTGGAAACCACCAGTGGGAGGGAGGGTGATCCAGGATTAACTCTTCTGGATTTGGCACTAGCACTTTGGCCCTCGGCCAACATGAAACTGCAGTGTGCTTGGAAGGGATGAGGCTGCTGGCTGGAAGAACTCAGTCTTTGGGACAGCAAAGGCTGGCAGACACCTTCTTTGGCCCCCTGAGAACTTCCATGCTTCTGGCTTTGGGGTTTGTAGAAATCTCAATGCGAATGTGTGTGCCTGTGGGAGAAGCGGGGGACAGCCAACAGAAAAGGAGGAAGGAGACAGATTCTTGAGCAACCAGAGGCTGGAGCAGGCGGTCCTCAGGGGGCAGCGTAGGACCAGGTCTCTGGGTGGGAAAGGGGAGGGAAAGGGTCACCCCATTTAAAAACTCTTTACCAGGCTGCTCAACATTAAGGTCTGCCCGCCTTGCCCCACCAGTCCAGGAATCTACTCCAGGTTGCCTCAGAAAAGCAAAGGTGTGCACGTGTGCGTGTGTGTGTGTCGGGGGTGGGGGTGGCACACCCACCCTCCCTCCTCCAGCCACGTGCCCAAGACACTGACCACAGAGACCTATTTCTCCACAGCAGACAAGCCTATCTTGCTAATGGGAGAAAACTGGGCATAAAAATAGAAACCTACAGCATGCACTCTGCTGCTGGCTTGGGGGAAATCCAGTGCAGGCCACTAGCCCGGCCTCCCTTGCTCCCCTCTGCTGGGACCCGCTTGTGCAGCGACCGAGGTGCTTCCCAAACACCGCAGTTTGATTTAACTAATTCAAGAAGAAGTGAACCTCTCCCAAAGAGTTTCACATAATTGGAAACATGCATTCTGGCAAGGACGGATGGAGAAATTCTTGGTACAACTCCAGCAAAAAGGCCAATCTATCAACTGCTGGGCCTGACAGAGGCTGGCCCACTGAAGCCTGGTGAGCTTGGAGGGAGATGAAGCACGGGCCTGGGGCCTGGCCCGCCCGCCTGGGCAGCCAAGGGGGTGGAACTGCAGAGCCGCACAGAAAAGGCAGCAGGGAGAGCTTTATAAAGAAAGAAGGGGAGGGTGGAATCGGTTTTCCTACAGCGATGATAAACTCTTTTCCTATGAGATGTGGAACTCAGACTGGTGACATGTCAACAACTAACAGAGCCCTTAATGTTATGTTCAGGCCCGAAGATGAGAAGTATTTTGTCCATATCGTGTGGTGTAGTTCCCCTACAGGCCGGTTCTCTGCTACTTACTAACAAGTGTCTCAGCTCTCTAAGCCAGTTTCTTCAGATACCATTGGGGCACTGATGGCCACCAAGATAGCTGCCGCTGGGTTAAAAAAATTACTTATAAAATATGCCTAGTACAGTTCCTGGCATTCCATATTAATGATAACCTTGCAAGTTGATGACTTGACTTCCTGCTAGTTATAAGATCTCATCATCCAGCTAATGGGGGAGAGGACACACAGCACCAGACCAAGCCCTGAAGGCCCCTGGGCCACTTTGGTGTCTTGCGGCTCTCATCTGCTCACATGCTCTCCAGGCATCTGGGCTTCCTCCTGTGAGGCCCCTGAGATGCTCAGCTTTGTGCTGCTCTTGCCCTGTCTCAGAGCTCTGGCTCAGCCTCACCCAGATTCTGATGGCCACACCTCTGCCCTCTGTGCTTCTCACCGACCCTCACCAGGCTGCTCCCACCTCCCAAAGACGTGGGTGTCTCCACTCACCTCTTCACTGACTGCTCCCTTCTCACAGTTTGTAAGAAACTTCCAGGAATGGTTACAATGACCAAATTCCTATCGAAATAGAAAATTCTCCTGTAGCAGTCTGCCGTTTTCAAAGAGACCTTATTCCTGAATTTGAGAGAAAGAGCTTCTCGGTGGTGAAGAGCCAGTCTTGGGGACACCGAGGCCTGGATTGCAATTCTGCTCACTTACTGACCAGTTGTGTGACTTTGGGCAGGTCATGTCTCTGGACTTTGGTTCCTTCAATTGTAAAATAGGAGTAATAACAACAAACCCTTGGTGCTATTGTGAAGATTTAACTGGGATGGAGCACTTGAGAAATGTTCAGTCAATGGCAGCAGGTTCTCTGGGCGCCCCGTGAGGCCTAGGAGGGCAGCAGGTGGGGAACGGGGGTGCTGGGGCTGTGCGCCATCCAGAAAGAGCTGTGGGAGAGGGTGGGGAGGGCCCCGTGCTCTGAACTTACCTCCCCTCCGGCTTCTTCCCCAGGCCCTGCTGCCAAACCCAGGCTTCTTGTTTCCTCAGAGACCCTGAGTTCCTGGCCATGTGGCAGCAACCTCCCTGGTAACAGCAGATCCTCCGAGGGCCTGGCGTCCACCGTGTGCTGAGAAGGAGCTTTTGCCACTTGGATTGGGCCCTGGGGTCTGTGGTAACCCTGGTGTCTAAGTTAGATATTGGGACCCTAGTTCTGACACATGGACAGAACGCTTGGAAATCCAGGCCCTGGGAAACCAGCAGTAAGATAACGTTGAGATGCAGGGAGTGGGTCCAGAAGAACATGAACTAAGAGAGAGGGAAAGGGCTCCTGTATATGAAATTGTATACAAACCCCAGTATCCCTGTCCTTTGAAGTAAAGGCTTTTGCTTTAGTCTCTCAGGCCTCTCCTTAGTCTCAAAAGGCTGGCTCAAGAGTTAATGATTAGGAAATTGAAGACACAGAAACAAAGAATAGCTGTTGGGCTGGGAAACCGGTAACAATTTATAAATCCGCCACACAGCAGAACCACTGAACTCCCAGTTCCCTGAAAGATATAGATAAAGGCCTGACACACGTTCCTAAGTTGTTTGTACAGGAAGCTGACCCCACCAGATGAAGACTGCTGACTGCAAGCATGTAGACCCTAGACTGGTTGAAACCAGAAGATTGATGATGCTTGAAACTTCACCTGGATCCAACCAATCCGGGAATTGTGCACAAGATGATCATACACCCTACAGCCCCCTCCCTCACACTGCCTTTAAAACCCCTTTGCTGAAAGTCATTGGGGAGTTCAGGTCTTTTGAGCATGAGCCTCATATTCTCCTTGCTTGGTGCCCTGCAATAAACACTGTACTTTCCTTCACTACAACCCAGTGTCAGTAGATTGTCTTTATTGCGCTCAGATGAGTGGACCCAAGTTACGTTTGTTAACATACATAAGGCCCCCCAATGTGCCTGGCATTGCTTTAGCATTTTACATGTATTTGCATCTCATTTACATCCCTATGAAGTAAGCACTATTACTAACCCATTTTAGAGATGAATTTAAGGCTGAGAGCTTGTGTGACTTGCCCAAGGTTCCCCAACCCGGAAGTCCTAGTGTCAGGATTTGAATCTAGGTCTTTCTAATTTCACAGCTTAAGCACAAAACCACTAAGCCATATGAGTCATCAGCTCTCTCAATAGCCTTGTGAGGGGTAGGCATCATCATCCAGTTTTTACTCCTGTGAGACTAAGACCCAGACTTTCCCAACGATTTCCAGCAGGAATCTGAGCCCAGGTCTGTCTCATGTCAGAGCCTGTGTGAAAGCAATACCCTGCTCCTTCTCTGCAACAGACAAGGAGAGGACGGTCTTAGGTTCTCTCAGGACAGGCATGCACAAGTGGAATTTTATGGTCCCTGATTACTGAAGACTTTTAATCATTTTTAATAACACTGACAACAGCTGTCCATTTAGTAAAAGAAATTTAAATCAAGCGGAAGCATAAAAATTATGAGGGATTTGTTTAATCTGGTACTGTATTACAAGAGCAATTTCAGCTCACTGAAGCTATGTAAAGCATTTTGCATTTAAGAAAATAAAAGTCTTATGAGTCCACTGATAATTATGCAACCCCAAATTTATGGTTCCTAAATCTCATTGGATGAAATGTGAAGTAAACAACAAACTCGTAAGATCATGACACATTAAAAGAGGAATGTGAAATATTTATTAAAGCAACAAGCACTGATGAAATAGCTTGGGGCCTAATACTTGAGGATGAGAATGAAGATTTTGAGCAAACACGAGCATTACTTTCTGCATTTTTTTGGTAATATTCTTTAACATCTGTCACAAAAGGTCAAGGGACCCAGAAAATTACCATAAAAATATAATTAACAACCAGGAGGAAGTGAGCTGGGGAACCAGGTCCAGGAGAAGTGTGAAATACCTTTAAAATGTCGAGAAGTCTTCCTTTTCATTTGTGTAGGCCAGGAGCTTGGAGTCAGTCTGGGCTATTTCTCAGGTAAATTTTACAATATGCCTCTAGAAAGCCCTGAAAAGAAGGGTTTTCACCTGTGCTCCCTTTTGAGGGTGGTGGTGAATGAAATCATTTACAACCTTGTATGGTTGCCACCATTGTATCCCCTTCCCATTTAAGACACACAATTTTGGATCTTTTCTTAAATGAATATTATCTGTCAATAGGTACATTTTAAATAAACTGGGACTCATCTAGACTAATCCTAGGAATGCAGGTGATAGGATTAGTTTGAGCAGCATCCCTAAGCTCTTCAAGTCACTCCAGCTGTTTGAGTTTTCCCTGTTGAGGTCCCAGACATCAGGGTTCAGAGTCCAGCCCCCACCCCTCACCCCCTGTCTTGAGCCATGCCCTGCACAAATTCCTGACTTGCATGATCATGACCAGTGGTTGTGTTTTATGCCACTAAGTTGGGTGGTTTGTTATGGAGCAATAGATAACCAGAACCTGGTAGATTCTCCTAAATTTTAAATGTCACAGCTAACTAAAAACTTAAAAACAACAACAGCAATGCAACTCTGCTGGCCAGTATCATGCAGGCCAAATGCAATCGCTCAATCTGTCTCATAGGACATTAGTGTGAGACTGCAATGTAGAGGAATTATAAGTGGTAGGCAGTCGATGACAAATGAGACTGAAAGAGAACCAGCAGGGAATGCAGAGATGTCTTGCAGAGAGGTGGCAGGCACAGTGCTTAGTGGGGTACCCAGAATTACTGCAGGTTTTTAAAAAGTGAATGTTAAATAAATGAGGGCTCTTATTGAGAGGCCAGAGAACACTGACCAATCTGGAATACGTTGGCTTCTTGTGCACCACATACTTAGGCTGTTTGGAATCCACTCTAGCAAACCACTAATAGCTATTTTTAATTCACAAATACCAAATAGTTGCTCCCTGCAGGGAACTTGTCTGGAGGGTCTCATTTGTGTCTCCTTTGCCTGGGAGCAGCCAACTGCTGAGTTTTCTCAGGTTTAGTTGTGCAAAAACACTGTGTTGGACAAGATAGAGGCCAATGTCCTAAGGATACTGAGCCATCACAATAGAATCCACGTAAATAAGGCTGAGTGGACTCAGGGTGATATGTAACAAACTCCTGCCTGGGCAGGCCCAGTTCATCCTGTGAATAGCTTGTTTCCAGTCGTTCTTAGGACTGGGAAATCTGTTTATATGAAATTGCCCATCAGTTATAGATAACCAAGAGTGAGGGCCATTCATAAACACACTATGAGGGTCATTCATAAACACACTAAGTCTTGGAACAAGGAGAGAGCTTATCATTCAGCCTCTTTGTTTTATAGGTTGGGAAATCAAGGTCCACAGAGGGACAAGGACCTGCCCAAGGTCACATTGCCAGTCAGTGAACAATTGGGACTGGAGCTCAGCTTGCCTGACTGCTATTGTGCAATCAACTCATTCTTCCATGCTTTTATCAGCTTCCTGTTTGACTTCACATAAAGATCTTCAGAGTATAGTTTATATCCTTCTTCAAGACTTCAATAGTATGTGAAGATAGCATAGTTTTCTAAGAGTCCTGAATTTTTCTAAACCACAACTTTCTGCTCATTTTCATATTATATTATCTGTGTAGGACTGTCATGGAAATATTTTACATTGCCTTCCAGTTCTGATGGCCACTACTGAAGGGTATGGGCCTATGTGGCCACATTTGGTCCTGTTTCCTACTCCACTCTGATTCATAATGTATTTGACCCAGGAGAGCTAGTCCATCAACTGAACAGAAACCAATGATTCTCTCTCTCAAAACATGTTACCCCCACTCAGAAACCACGGAGAGATGACAATCAACACTTGAATGAAAAGGTTATATGGAGTAATAGCCACTTTTTTTTTTTTTTTTTTTTTGCCAACTGACAGCTACAGGGCAAGCAGTAAGAGCTACAGAAGTTTTCATTGAAAAGTAGAGTTGGGAGGGGTGAGGAACCAGGATGGCGGAGTAGAAGGACGTGCTCTCACTTGCCCTGCAAGAACACCAGAATCACAACTAGTTGCTGGACAGTCATTGACAGGAAGACACTGGCATTCACCAGAAAAGATACCCCACATCCAAAGACAAGGGAGAAGCCACAATGAGATGGTAGGAGGGGAGCAACCACAGTAAAATCAAATCCCATAACTGCTGGGTGGGTGACTCACAGACTGGAGAACACTTATACCACAGAAGTCCACCCACTGGAGTGAAGGTTCTGAGCCCCACGTCAGGCTTCCCAACCTGGGGGTCCAGGAACGGGAGGAGGAATTCCTACAGAATCAGACTTTGAAGCCTAGTGGGAATTGATTGCAAGACTTCGACAGGACAGGGGGAAACAGAGACTCCAGTCTTGGAGGACACACACAAAGTAATGTGCACATTGGAACCCAGGGGAAGGAGCAGTGATGAAGGGGAGACTGAACCAGACGTACTTGCTACTGTTGGAGGATTTCCTGCAGAGTTGGGGGGGCACTGTGGCTCACCGTGGGGACAAGGACACTGGCAGCAGAAGTTCTGGGAAGTACTCCATGGTGTGAACCCTCCCAGAGTCTGCCATTAGCCCCAGGAAAGTCCAGGTAGGCTCCAGTGTGGGGTTGCCTCAGGCCAAACAACCAACAGGGAGGGAACCCAGCCCCATCCATCAACAGTCAAGTGCATTAAAGTTTTACTGAGCGCTGCCCAACAGAGCAACAGTCAGCTCTTCACACCACCAGTCCCTCCCATCAGGAAACTTACAAAAGCCTCTTAGATAGCCTCATCCACCAGAGGGCAGACAGCAGAAGCAAGAAGAACTACAATCCTGCAGCCTGTGGAACGAAAACAACGTTCACAGAAAGAGAGGCAAAATGAAAAGGCAGAGGGCTAGGTACCAGATGAAGGAACAAGATAAAACCCCAGAAAAACAGCTAAATGAAGTGGAGATAAGCAACCTGCTAGAAAAAGAATTCAGAATAATGATAGTGAAGATGATCCAGGACCTCGGAAAAAGAATGGAGGCAAAGATCAAGAAGATGAAAGAAATGTTTAACAAGGACCTAGAAGAATTAAAGGACAAACAGAGATGAATAATACCTGAAAAGAAAACTACACTAGAAGGAATCAATAGCAGAATAACTGAGGCAGAAGAATGGATAAGTGACCTGGAAGACAGAATGGTGGAATTCACTGCTGTGGAATAGAATAAAGAAAAAAGAACGAAAAGAAATGAAGACAGCCTAAGAGACCTCTGGGACAACATTAAACGCAACAACATTCACATTATAGGGGTCCCAGAAGGAGAAGAGAGAGAGAAAGGACCCCAGAAAATATTTGAAGAGATTATACTAAAAACTTCCCTAACATGGGAAACGAAATAGCCACCCAAGTCCAGGAAGTGCAGAGAGTCCCATACAGGATAAACTGAAGGAGAAACATGCCGAGACACAGTAATCAAATTGGCAAAAATTAAAGACAAAGAAAAATTATTGAAAACAGCAAGGGAAAAAATGACAAATAACACACAAGGGAACTCCCATAAAGTTAACAGCGGATTTCTCAGCAGAAACTCCACAAGCCAGAAGGGAGTGGCATGATATACTTAAAGTGATGAAAGGGGAGAACCTACAACCAAGATTATTCTACCTGGCAAGGATCTCATTCGGATTCAATGGAGAAATCCAAAGGTTTATAGACAAGCAAAAGCTAAGAGAATTCAGCAACACCAAACCAGCTCTACAACAAATGCTAAAGGTAATTCTCTAAGTGGGAAACAAAAGAGAAGAAAAGGGCCTACAAAAAAAATCCCCGAAACAATTAAGAAAATGGCCATAGGAACACACATATCGATAATTACCTTAAATGTGAATGGATTAAATGCTCCAACCAAAAGAAACAGGCTTGCTGAATGGATACACAAACAAGACCCATTTATATGCTGTCTACAAAAGACCCACTTCAGACCTAGGGACACATACAGACTGAAAGTGAGGGGATGGAAAAAGATATCCCTGCAAATGGAAATCAAAAGAAAGCTGGAGTAGCAATACTCATATCAGATAAAATAGACTTTAAAATAAAGAATGTTACAAGAGACAAGGAAGGCCTCTACAAAATGTTCAAAGGATCAATCCAAGAAGAAGATATAACAATTATAAATATATATGCACCCAACATAGAAGCACCTCAAAACATAAGGCAACTGCTAACAGCTATAAAAGAGGAAATCGACAGTAACAATAATAGTGAGGGACGTTAACACCTCATTTACACCAATGGGCAGATCATTCAAAATGAAAATAAATAAGGAAACAGAAACTTTAAATGACACAATAGACCAGATAGATTTACTTGATATTTATAGGACATTCCATCCAAAAAGAGCAGATCACACTTTCTTCTCAAGTGTGCATGGAACATTCTCCAGGATAGATCACATCTTGGGTCACAAATCAAGTCTCAGTAAATTTAAGAAAATTGAAATCCTATCAAGCATCTTTTCTGACCACAATGCTATGAGATTAGAAATGAATTAAAGGGAAAAAAACGTAAAAAACACAAACATATGGAGGGTAAACAATACATTACTAAATAACCAAGAGATCACTGAAGAAATCAAGGAGGAAATCAAAAAATACATAGAAACAAATGACAATGAAAACACGATGATCCAAAACCTATGGGATACAGCAAAAGCAGTTCTAAGAGGGAAGTTTATAGCTATACAGGCCTACCTCAAAAAACAAGAAAAATCTCAAATAAACAATCTAACCTTACACCTACAGGAACTAGAGAAAGAAGAACAAACAAAACCCAAAGTTAGTAGAAGGAAAGAAATCATAAACCTCAGAGCAGAAATAAATGAGATAGAAACAAAACAATAGCAAAGATCAATAAAACTAAAAGCTGTTTTTTGGAGAAGATAAATAAAATTGATAAACCATTAGCCAGATTCATCAAGAAAAAGAGGGAGAGGACTCAAGTCAATAAAATAAGAAATGGAAAAGGAGAAGTTACAACAGACACCGCAGAAATACAAAGCATCCTAAGGGACTATTACAAACAACTCTATGCCAATAAAATGGACAACCTGGAAGAAATGGACAAATTCTTAGAAAGGTATAACCTTCCAAGACTGAACCAGGAAGAAATAGAAAATATGGACAGACCAATCACAAGTAATGAAATTGAGACTGTGATTAAAGATCTTCCAAGAAACAAAAGTCTAGGATCAGATGGCTTCACAAGTGAATTCTATTAAACATTTAGAGATGAGCTAAAACCCATCCTTCTCAAACTCTTCCAAACAATTGCAGAGGAAGGAACTCTCCCAAGCTCATTCTATGAGGCCACCATCACCCTGATCCCAAAACCAGGCAAAGATACTACAAAAAAAGAAAATTACAGACACATATCACTGATGAATATAGATGCAAAAATCCACAACAAAATATTAGCAAACAGAATCCAACAACACATTAAAAGGATCATACACCATGATCAAGTGGGATTTATCCCAGGGATGCAAGGATTCTTCAATATATGCAACTCAGTTAATGTGATACACCATATTAACAAATTTAAGAATAAAAACCATATGATGATCTCAATAAATGCAGAAAAAGCTTTTGAAAAAATTCAACACCCATTTATGATAAAAACTCTCCAGAAAGTGGACAGAGAGGGATCCTACCTCAACATAATAAAAGCCATATATGCAAACCCACAGCAAATATCATTCTCAATGGTGAAAAATTGAAAGCATTTCCTCTAAGATCAGGAACGAGACAAGGATATCCACTCTCACCACTATTATTCAACATAATTTTGGAAGTCCTAGCCATGACAATCAGAGAAGAAAAAGAAATAAAAGGAATACAAATTGGAAAAGAAGAAGTAAAGCTGTCACTGTTTGCAGTTGACATGATACTGTACATAAAGAATTCTTAAAATGCCACCAGAAAACTACTAGAGCTAATCAATGAATTTGGTAAATTTGCAGGATACAAAATTAATGCACAGAAATCTCTTGCATTCTTATACACTAATGATGAAAAATCTGAAAGAGAAATTATGGAAACACTCCTATTTACCATTGCAACAAAAAAAATAAAATACTTAGGAATAAATCTACCTAGAGAGACAAAAGACCTGTATGCAGAAAATGATAAGACACTGATGAAAGAAATTAAAGATGATACCAACTGATGGAGAGATATACCATGTTCTTGGATTGGAAGAATCAATATTGTGAAAATGACTATATTACCCAAAGCAATCTACAGATTCACTGCAATCTCTATCAAATTACCATATCATTTTTTATGGAACTAGAACAAATCATCTTAAAATTTGTATGGAGACACAAAAGACCCTGAATAGCCAAAGCAGTCTTGAGGGAAAGAAATGGAGCTGGAGGAATCAGAGTCCCTGACCTCAGACTATGCTACAAAGCTACAGTAATCAAGACAATATGGTACTGGCACAAAAACAGAGACATAGATCAATGGAACGAGATAGAAAGCCCAGAGATAAACTCACACACCTATGGTCAACTAATCTATCACAAAGGAGGCAAGGGTATACAATGGAAAAAAGACAGTCTCTTCAGTAAGTGGTTCTGGGAAAACTGGACAGCTACATGTAAAAGAATGAAATTAGAACACTCCCTAACACCATACACAAAAATAAACTCAAAATGGATTCAAGACCTAAATGTAAGACCAGACACAATAAAACTCTTAGATGAAAACATAGGAAGAACACTTTTTAATATAAATCACAGCAAGACCTTTTCTGATCCACCTCCTAGAGTAATGGAAATAAAAACAAAAATAAACAAATGGGACCTAATGAAACTTCAAAGCTTTTGCACAGCAAAGGAAACCATAAACAAGATGAAAAGACAACCCTCAGAATGGAAGAAAATATTTGCAAATGAATCAACAGACAAAGGATTAATCTCCAAAATATATAAACAGCTCATGCAGCTCAATATTAAAGAAGCAAACAACCCAATCCAAAAATGGGCAGAAGACCTATATAGACATTTCTCCAAAGAAGACACACAGATGGCCAAGAAGCACATGACAAGCTGCTCAACATCACTAATTATTAGAGAAATGCAAATCAAAAGTACAATGAAGTATCACCTCACACCAGTTAGAATGGGCCTCATCAGAAAATCTACAAACAACAAATGCTGGAGAGTGTGTGGAGAAAAGGGAACCCTCTTGCACTGTTGGTGGGAATGTAAATTGATACAGCCACTATGGAGAACAGTATGGAGGTTCCTCGAAAAACTAAAAATAGAATTACCATATGATCCAGCAATCCCACGACTGGGCATATACCCAGAGAAAACCATAATTCAAAAAGACACATGCACTGCAATATTCATTGCAGCACTATTTACAATAGCCAGGTCATGGAAGCAACCTAAATGCCCATCAACAGACAAATGGATAAAGAAGAAGTGGTACATATATACAATGGAATATTACTCAGCCATAAAAAGGAACGAAATTGAGTCATTTGTTGAGACGTGGATGGATCTAGAGACTGTCATACAGAGTGAAGTAAGTCAGAAAAGAAAAACAAATATTGTATATTTACACATATATGTGGAACCTAGAAAAATGGTACAGATGAACCGGTTTGCAGGGTAGAAATTGAGACACAGATGTAGAGAACAGACGTATGGACACCAAGGGGGGAAAACCACGGGGATTGGGGATGGTGGTGTGATGAATTGGGCGATTGGGATTGATATGTATACACTGATGTGTATAAAATTGATGACTAATAAGAACCCGCAGTGTAAAAGAACAAACAAACAAAAAATCAACTAATACACTAAACTTTCTTTGGGTTATTTGTATGGAAATATGTTAATATAGATGTTTCAGACATTACATGAAATTTCTAAAAATCTTATGTGTTCTGGTATAATGTTATAAGTCATAATTCTAGTTATTACTTTAAAATGTATATCTCAGAAATAACTAAAAAAAAAAAAAGAGTTGGGAAAGGGGGAGAGTCAGCCTATAGAAGGAAGCAGCAGCAGAGATCTTATGGCTCAGATTAGGTGAAGGAGAGCACAGCTGTCTGGGGCCTGGATGATCCCTCTCTACTTGAACCAGCTGTTTCTCATAACCAACTGACCCATATGGCATAGCGCCTTCCCTGAGTAGGCTCACAACCTAACAGTGGAGATAAAATATGTAATTGAATACCTGTGGGTTCTAATTTGGCAAGTCTGGAAAGGAACTGAATGGTGTGGTGGTGTGGTTTTTTTTTTTTTTTTGGCCATGCCACGTGGCTTGTGGGATCTTAGTTCCCCAACCAGGGATCAAACCCAGGTCCTGGCAATGAAAGCACCGAGTCCTAACTACTGAACTGCCAGGGAATTTCCAGAATGGTGTATTTTAAAAGACTCCCCTTCACAATTCTGAAGACCAGCCAAGAAAATTGCCCCAAGTAAGTAAGTCCCAGCACCTTGCAGGTCCATATCACCTTCATTATCCTTCTCTTTCCCCAAGTCCTGCCTCGGAATTCATGGTTTTGAAATCCAGATATTGTTGTCAAAACTTTACCCTTTTAGAGAGAGACTGTCTCTGAAATACAGGGGTAGCAGCATGGTGTCCCCCCAGGGGTGTCCTCAGGGGAGACTCTCTTGCTGCCAGCTACACGTGCCCCCTCCCCTCCTGATACCACCACTCAGCACAGTTTCTCTCCCAGGCCACAATCCCTCCACTTCCCATTGACGACTTGTCCTTTCTCTGCCCCAAGACTACCTCTGTTCGTATCAGTATATACAGGAGTTTTTCTTGAGGAGCTGGGACAAAACAGAAGGCATCCTAGCACAGAGAGGAAGAAATAATGGTCTGGTTTTTACACCTTGGACTTTCCTTGGGTCTCAAAGGGACAGCAGGAAGAATTCAGCCTTTCTCAGGGGCCATGTCAGGTCCTCCCCCACCCCTGCCCCTTCCCCTGTGTTTCCTTCCTCAAGCTGTTTCCCTGAGAAGCTCCACCCACCCCTGAAGTCCTCAGTTTTTCCAACAGGGAAGACCTCACTCCCCTCCTCTCCACCTGTCTCTCCCACTCTGAGTCATTTAGACTAGAAGAGCATCCTGGGTTTCTGCTGAAGGATGGAGGACTCTGTTGACAGGAGTTCCAGGGAAACTGGGGTTCCTGGATGCATTCATTTTGTCCAATTTTCCTTGTAGCTGTAGGCTCACTTTTTTTTTTTTTGAGCCCAATAATTAATGAAAACACCTGTCTCAAGAATGGGCACTTTTCAGGGAAGCTGGCTGGTATCATCTCAAGCCTAAATGAGAAAGAAAAGATTCCTTAATTAGCAAGACACCTTCTATTTCCTCAGAGCCGTGAGCACAGAAACCACTCAGCCTGAGATTTCTGTCCTACTAACCCGTGGCTTCTGTAACAAGGAGGAAGCTACAGTATCCTTTTGAGTTGCTCTCTGTGACACACATTTCTGATTCTTGGATTATTCCACTCACTTCTTGCTGCTGCTTCCTTCCATCTTGCCTCTAGTCTAGTTGTCCCTGCTACCTTGAATGCCCTTGTCCTTGAAACTTTTTACTATGCTGATTCCTGTCTATTCTCCTGGACATGACTAAATGCTTTATTTTCCATACAGAACTCTGCTAGTCACTTAGTAAAAGAAAATTCTAATGTCTGAGCTAGCACCTCCCCCTCAAAGCATTCCCTGCCATCCCCCTCCTCCACGTGCTTCCCGTCTACTCTCACAGACTCCACAGCCACCCCCATGGTACACTGATCAGAAGCAAGTTCAAGGGCTTGATAATAGAGGAGTCGTGCCTTAGCAGAAGCATAGAGTGAAAAGTACCAGGGCCTAGGGTATGATGCTGGGGAGATTACCGCCTGATTCTAGATGGCTTAGAAGGGGTATGTGGGAAGGGGTGGAGAGATGGAGACGCAGAGGATAACGGATGTAGTGAGAGCAGAGGGGAAGGACCCATAGCCTGCAGGGGGCCAGCCTGGGAAGGAAAAGTACTCCCTCTAGAGACGGAGCTGGACCCTGACACACAAGCACTGAACAGAAGGGAAGGTGAAAGAGGGCTGCCAATGGATGTCTTTGGTTCTAGAGGATCATGAGTTGCATGTGTTTTTGAACCATAACTCATATTAAGACAGACATTTTACTTTACAACCCAACAAACACACATCACGCCTCTCTGAAAACAAGTTTCACAAAATATGCACATGAAGCAATGATATTTTCTTTTGTAATCCAACCTTCTCTACGCCACTCCACTCCACTCTATTTTCTTTCATTAAAAAGATGCTGACTGGGCTCTCTAAGTTGATCTTACCATTAATATGCCACCAGCCACAGTTTGTGTATATATGTTCTTTTCCAACGTTTTTAGGAAAAGTTAAATCCACAGAAAAATAAAGGACTGTACTCTTCATCTAGATTCACCAGTTGTTAACATTTTACTACATTAGTGCACACCCTCTGTGTGTGAATATAACACACACGTATATGTACACACACATCATCCATTCCCATTAACCACAGTAGTTGTATGCTATAAAGTTGCAGTGAACACTGAATTAACAAATGCTAAACCATTGTTTCTAGGGGAAATACAGGGTTAGGCTCCTGTGAGCTTTTGACCACATTTTCATTAACCTTGTTTTATGCATGTTTCTGTCTAAAGATACCATATTTACTATATGTTGTTGATTTATTAACATTGAACTCACAGCCAGCAGCACTGTAGCTTATGCCTGAACAAAGCTTATCCAACACATATGTGTTCTCTGTAAGGCACATCACAGCCTTCTTGCACTTAGGAGCAATAGATAGCACTGTGCTTGGGGCCATTTTAAAAAGCAAAATTTCCAAAAAAAGTGAAAAAAGTAGCAGTAAAAAGACCATGAAAGGGACACTTGTTTACAGTCTGAAATAATGAAATAAGAAGGCAGAGTATCACCTTGTTTGACCTCAGCTGGGGATGTGCATGCAGAGTGATTCAAATTTTTCACCACTTCGCATGTCTGTAAGTAGCCATGAAAGCACCAGAAGTGTTGACTTTGGAATTACAAATAAATTTTAGCAAGTAGGCAAATACAGAATCTGCAAATATTGAGGACTGACTGTATACATTTTTGAAAGTTGCTGACACTGTTATCTCTTCACCTCTGAATGCATCTCCTCAGAGTAAGGACATTCTCCAACAGAACTACATTAACATTATGCCACCCAGGAAACTAACTTTCATCCAATAATATCATCTGATATTCAAACTTCATTAATTTTCCTCGAGAATTTTAAGAGCCATTTTAGAGGACCAGAATCCAATCGAGGTTTGTCCACACATTGCATTTAGTTATGTCTCTCTCTTTAGTTTCTTTAATCTAAAATAGTCTCCCACCTTTTTTGAAAAAAATGACATTGATACTTTTGTAGATGCCAAGCCAATTGTCTCCTAGAATGTTCCACGTTCTAGGTTTGTCTGATTGCTTCCTCGTGATTTGAGCTGGTGAAACCTTTTTGCAGGATTGCCCCACAGGGTGATTTGAGTACTCCTTTTGCTAACAGGAGAGGGCTCATGTCAGCTTGTCCCTCTACTGGTGAGGCTGAGTTGGATTTCTTGGTTACAATGATGACCCACGATCTGAAAAGCACAGCTCTAGTTGAACTAGAAGATAGTGCCATCAGCTGCCAGAGGGGTAGACTGAGGGCTTCAAGAGAGGAGGCAGGGCCCGGAGTTACTGTTGTGATGAATGGGACAGGGAGGTGTTGCGGGGCTGGCATGTGGGGGGCCTGAGTCCCAGCCCTGAAGATCCACCGCCTCCCTCGAGGGCAGAGGGCCTGCATTTGTCATGGAGGCGTCTGCTTCTCAAGATCATGAAGAAACACAGTGTCAGTGTCCGGGGGCTGAGTTTTAATTTCCAGTGAAACTGGGACAAAATTCCTTTAGGCTAGATATAATTTATTTTTAAGCCTTGGACTTGAAGTTGGAGCATTCTAAATGCTTAGGAAATTGTTATGGATAGTAACAAAAGACAGAATAGCTGACGCCTGACATAGTGCTTTTCTATGCCAGTGCCACTAGATGATTTAATATTTAATACGATTATGGTCAAACAAAGTCCGAACAGAGCAAGCCTGAAGCACTTCTAACACTGCAGCCAAATGGCCAGAAGCCCAAAGTGATATAACAGTGGTTTACTCACCAGCCTTGAGAATAACCTCTGGGGATGGTTGAACTCTCAGACACCGCCTGGTATTTCCCAGCAATAATCTATAATGCATTTGAGAAGCCCATTGGAATCATCCAATTAGATCATGTTTTCCAAGGGGCCTCGATTCAGAAATACTGCCAAGCGCTTTGGCAGAGCTGAGCAAAGCCCCCTTCCCCCTCTACAAGGCAGTGTCATTCATCGGATTCTCACAACAGCCCTGTGCAGTATCCCAGGTCAGTGTTATTATTCCCACTGGCAGATGAGGAAACTGAAGCTCACAGAGGTTAAGTGACTTGGGCAAAGTCACGAAAAGCATTGAATGGCTGCCACAAACCCAGCCTTAACTTTTCAGTCAGGTGCCCTCCCTCCTTTGGCTCTGGGTGCTGAGCAGGAGTGACAGGTCATTAACTGGTTGGGAGATGCCCCCACGAGCCATTGCCATCTTTGGTCTCTGTGCCGGACTCCAGCAGTGCTCGTCTGACCAGAGAAGAGGGCTGTGTGGTCAGGACTTGTCAGAAGGTGCCTGCTAACACTGTCTAATGGCTGCACAAAGGTCACGTGGGCTAACTCCACTGCTCCCACCTAAAGTGATTCCAGCAGGTTATTTAACCTTTCCTAGCTTTAAGTCTTCTCATCTGGAAAATGTGGGTCTAAGCCCTATTACTGATGATGATTGAGTCATTCAGTGTAAAGTGCTTACATCAGTACTAAGCACTCTATAGTTATTAATTGTTATTATATCATGTGTTTAGTGAACACTCAGTAAAGAGCCATTGTGGGGATGCTGAGATACTTTCATAAACTGTGGGTGCTATTTGAGGGTGCTACCGAGCACTGCATGTACTTGTGACCATGCTTGAAGAGGCTAAAGAAGCTTCCCTAAGTATAGAAGCTGGTGATTTGTACTTACTTATGATGTGATCCATGAGATAACTTTCCATCTTGGCACTGAAGTGCATTGAGGTAAGTGCTGGATGAACAAAAGTAAGAGACGTATTTCTTGCCTTCAGGGTACCTGCAATCTGGCTGGGGGTGGCAGGTGGGGAAGGAATGCAAAAATCCATGCATAAAAGATAAAAACCAGATGAGATCATGTTGGCCACATGGGTCCCCTTGGTGTATGAAGAATTGGGGAGACAAAAACAAGGGCAGCAGAGCAAGGCCTGTCAGAGGAGATGGATGGAACAGTGATCCTGGGTTTGTATTCAGCCATTCCTAACCCTCCTTACCGACCAGGTATAAGAGGGTCAACTCTTAGTGACAGGTGCCAAATTGATATGACTCCAGAGGACTTTCTGGACCTCTCTGCCCTCAGGGTGATGTTCCTTGTGGTCAGCTGTCATTCTCAGAGAGCCCAGGCAGCTGGTGTGGGTGTCAGTCAGAGTCAGTCTATACATGGGTCAGGGCAGTTCTATTTCCCTGTTTGTCCATCTGTCTATCTGTTTTTCTGTCCACCCAATTATCCATCTGCATGTCCATCTGTCTATCTGCCCACATGTTTGTTATTTGTCTGTCCATCTCTTCATCCATCTATCTGTGTACATCCGTCCACCCATCTATCAGTCCAGCCATCTGTCTCCCATCTATCTGTGCATCCACCTGAACTTCTTTCCATTTTTCTATTTCCCATCTCATTCTACAAAAGATTTGCAGAAAACACCCACCATAATAAAAACAAGCAAACACACACACAAGATTAGGAAAGTGTAGGAAGCCAAGAGGTTGAGAATGGGTGTAGGGAAATCAAACTCAGAATATGTTGGAAAAACATGGCTGGTTGCTGTTACAGTGGAGCCATACATTTGTCTTCCAGTTATTTTTAGAGTTCTCTTCACTGAAGCACAGACAATCTACCACGTATTCAGAGAATAAATTTTTCTTGTTCTCATTTCAAGAAAGACTTTATCTCATGAGGCTTCCTTCAGTTTCTGGGGAGAGGCAGCAGTCTGATGGTTCCAAATAGTGGCTTCTAAATCAGACAGGCCTGAGCTCAAATCCTGTGTCTGTCACTCAACAACTGTGTGACCTTGGGCAAGTCACTGAGTCTCTCTGAGCCTTACTTTCCTCATCTGCAAAATGGGATAAGCATGGTGCCCAGCCTCAAAAGGCTGCAGGCAGTATTAAATAAGACTGTGTGTATAGGTTAACAAGGGACAGGACACAATAGCAGGAATTGTCACTACTGAACAGTCTGGAGAATGTCGTTGGGTGCTGGCATTCACTCAGCTTCTGCAGGTAGAAACCATGGGGAGAGTCAAGGCCAGAGTACCTGTGCCCGGGACAGGGCCTGCTGGCCCTGGACGGGCAGTCCCCACAGTCCCACCTGGCAGACGACAAGCTGCTTTTTCCCTGTCCCCCAAGGTCCAGACCAGGGGGAGGTCTTGGTCAAACCTCTCTGATAGTGTGGCCCAGCTGGAAAGCAGAGATGAGCAAGCTGCAGAGTCTCACCTGATCCTCCCAGCGGCCATCCCTTTGCACTGACAGATGATTAACTGCATAGGAGAGCAAGTCTGCATCCCTCTCCTTGGCCAGGATTCCCTCTATCCCTTGAGCCCCTTATAGCTGACAGTAATTCATTCTTAAACTTGCAATCTGCCTAGGCCTGATTTGCATCACAAAATCTCTCTATCCCAAATATGAGTTGAACCATCTCTCCTTAGAGATCAAGGGGTGGGAGGAAGGGGCAAACAGGAGGTGGTGGGCTTATTCTGTCTGAGAGCAAGAGCCCATGACTTGGTTGTGAGTGTGTCTATATGTGTGTGACAGAGGGCAGGGGGAGAGTAGAACCATTTCATTTTATTTTTACTTTAAGTATCATACACACGGTCTCTGGAATCCTCTGGCAGCCGGTGGACTTTGATTCAGCAAGCAATGAATTATATCCTCCAGTTGAGAGTAAAATTACAAATATCTTCAAGATGTTCAGTGCTCTGGGAAAGGGCAGCCAATTCATGTTGGCTATGTGGGCTGCTTCCTGTTCAGAGCAGAACGCAGCACCTCTCTCTCCTAAGAGGGGAGATGGAAAGTGGGGAGCAGGCACCCACAACAGGGAGATGAGAGAAGCGTATGATTTAGGGACACAGTCTGGGCCAAATCTGGGGTAGGCGGGAAGGCGAAGGCAGAGTGAAGCATCATCTGCCCCTTTCAGGCGCTGCAGGTGAAATCCACAAAATTAGAGTCTGGGGAACAGCTGTGTGGTCACCAGCACTCGGTAGAATGGATGCTACTTGACAAAGCCACCTTCACCTCAGCAGCAAATATTTACCAAGCCCCTCCATGTGGGAATAGATAGCCCAGAATTTGTAGTCACCTGAGCAAGACCAAGACCTATAGAGGCTCCCAAAGATCAATTATTTATTCAACAAAGACTTGCTTTAAAAAGGTACTTAATGATACATGCTGATACTGAACAATGCTTTCAAGTTCTATTATTTGTAAAACAAATACAGTCAAGGCATATGTCACATGGGCCCCCAGAGCACCCCTTCATGCCCCTCTGTTGAGCACCCACTGTGTTATTTTGAGACTGTTTGTGGTCTTTCCTACTAGCCTGTGAACAACACAAGGAAAAAGATTGGATTTTGTTCATTTGGCATCATAATGGTCTCTCCACTCTTCAATGCTTTTCCTGGCTTGGTAAATACTAACATTTAGTATAGTTTGCCAAATGAGTGAGATGAAGATAACCTTTCCTTGTCTTTGCTGATGGGGTCAAACAAAGGCAAAGATAAAGTGAATAAGGCCCAGGCATTTGTGATTGACTTTGTTACCTAGAGTTTTAATGAGCAACTGCCTCTGACCCCCACTTAGCTGGACCCTACCTCTGGCCTCTTAGCACCTTCTTGGGCAGAGAGGGGAAGAGGTCATATGAACATGCAGTTGATGATAAGGTAGATTCAGTGAGCATTTATTAAATGAAACCATGGGCCCAACACTGTGCTGGGCTGTTGGGGAATGGAAAGGAGAGGCTGATTTTTTATTTTTATTGAAGTATAGTTGATTTATAATGTGTTAGTTTCAGGTGTACAGCAAAGTGATTATACATATATAAATATATATATTCTTTTTTACATTTTCTTCCATTATAGGTTATTATAATATATTGAATATAGCTCCCTGTGCTATACGGTAGGTCCTTGTTGGTTATCTATTTTATATATAGTCGTGTGTATATTTTAATCTCAAACTCCTACTTTATCCCTCCCTACCCCCTTTCCCCTTTGGTAACCATAAATTTGTTTTTTATGTCTGTGAGTGTAGTTCTGGTTGGTAAATAAGTTCATTTGTATCCTTTTTTTAGATTCTACATATAAGTAATATCATATGGTATTGGTCTTTGTCTGACTTATTTCACTTAGTATGATAATCTCTAGGTCCATCCATGTTGCTGCAAATGGCATTATTTCATTCTTTTTTATGGTTGAATAGTATTCCATTGTGTGTGTGGTGTGTGTGTGTGTGCGTGCACGTGCGAGTGTGTGTATACTACATCTTCTTTATCCATTCAGCTGTCGATGGACATTTAGGTTACTTGCATCTCTGGCTATTGTAAATAGTGCTGCTATGAACACTGGGGTGCATGTATCTTTTCGAACTGTTTTTCTCTGGATCTATGCCAGGAGTGGGATTGCAGGATCATATGGTAGCTCTATTTTTAGTTTTTTAAGGAACCTCCATACTGTTCTCCATAGTGGCTGTACCAATTTACATTCCCACCAACAGTGCAAGAGGGTTCCCTTTTCTCCACGTTCTCTCCAGCATTTGTTTTTTGTACGTTTTTGATGTTGGCCATTCTGACTGGTCCATTCTCAGGTGTTGAGCTTGGGAGCTGGGCCTGGTATCCTGATAAGTGCTTTACATGTATCACCTCATTTGATCCTCTCAGTGGTTTTGAAGTACGTTCATTCAGTATCTTCAAAAAGATCGCATCTTGGTACAATCGAGGGTATTGGAAAAGGGAGTTAAGGCAAAATGTTTGGCTGGGGAAGGCAAGCAAAGGGAAGTGCTGGTGACGATGCATTCAGATTTTATATGTTTCAATACTCTCCTCTCTGTGGAGATGGAAACTTACTTTTATTAACAAAACAAATATAAACAAAAATGTCAGTTCTGTATAAACTAGCATTTTGTGCTCTCAGGGAAGAGAGTGAAGATGAGTCATTTTTATTTTTGGCTATGCTAATTACTTTTATATCACCTTAGTATTGAGTAGCACCTTGTGTAGAGCAGTGTTTCTTAAATGGGGGCCTTTAAGCTCGCGGTCTTACTGACTTTATTGTTTGATAGGAAATGTGGTAGGTTGGAATAATGGTTCCAGTTCTTCATTCCCTAGTATCAGGATTATACATTCACACCTGCTGTCCTGCAGCTCGGTGCCTCTGGCTCGGAGAAGTTTCCTCCCCTCCCCATCCCTGTTGAGCTTGGTCCCCTGACAGGACACAGCAAAACTTGAAAAGCACTTGTGTCCTTTGGCTTGGCCTCGTTTCCTTACCTGAAAATTAGGTTCCAATTCTGTCTTGAGGAATAAAGGTGATGTTTGTAAAGCACCTACCACAGTGCCTGCTACATAATGAACTCTTAGGAAAATATGGTTTTAATCATCATTATTTTTGTCATTATAGGCCTACGTTAATTCAGAGCAGTATTTGGCATGGCTTTTGCCTCGGGAACATCCAGCCCTGGGACCACTGTGTTGTGCCTGGTTTGCCAGGTACCTCTTCCCATGTTGGCGCCATTTCTAGGTCAGTTCTTGGGGTTCTCAGCTCCTCTTACCCCCTTGCTTCATGGCCTGAGCAAGGCTTTAAATGTACCCCTTAGATCTGATGATGGGAATTCTTCTTGTGCTGTGGTCATACTTTTTAGACTACTCTGTTGGAATGGAGATTTGGACCCTTCCCAGCTCACCATTGTGGCCAGGGTCTCAGCTGCAAGGCCACCAGTTCAGTGCCTGGGAATCGACTACTGGGAGATGTCATCTTAAAAACTATAGCTGCTGAGTACCTATGAAGAGCAGATATTAAGAGGTTTGTCAGGGGACTTCAAAAAACAACCTTTTGACTAAATGAATAAATGATTTGCAAAAACAATGTAATTTCATCAAACACATATTTAATATATGGAAATTCAACAATTTGATAGATGAAGGAGGGAAAGATGCCTGTGTGTGCATGCACAGACACATGCAAACACACAAATACACACTTAAATGATCTGGGCCATTCTCCCTGCCAATCTACTCAGTGTTTACAGACCTACTGAGCATATATGGGAAATAAGAGAGTGTCCTTTCTTCAGTTGGTAACAGTGTTTAT
This sequence comes from Hyperoodon ampullatus, assembly GCF_949752795.1. Taxonomy (NCBI): domain Eukaryota; kingdom Metazoa; phylum Chordata; class Mammalia; order Artiodactyla; family Ziphiidae; genus Hyperoodon; species Hyperoodon ampullatus. Next base: position 103,269,911 of record NC_136920.1, on the reverse strand, counting down.
AAGCCTTACAGAGAGGGAGCGTTTTTTTACTTGGTGTTGAAATGTTTTTTGTTTTTGTTTTCGTATTGTTGTTTCTTTCTTTGTGTGTGTGTGTGTGTGTGTATATATATTTTTCTAACATGACCCATCCATTTCAAACTCAACTGAAGAAATAGATCTGTTGTAACCATGGGGGAAACCTGGCTCTGTTGGACTTACTGAGAGATGTGGGCTCCCACAGGGAGCAGTCCTTGGAATTTTCAAAAGTATTTTTAATCACTTGTAATTGTATACTTTTATTTTAATTTTTAAAAAAATTTAACAGCTTTATTGAGATATTGAGAATAGAGAAATTTATAGAGACGTAGTAAATTAGTGGTTGCTTACGAATGCATGGAGCAAATGGAGAATAATAATTAAGGGGTACAGGGTTTCTTTTTGAGGTGACAAAAATGCTCTATAATTGTGGTTATGGTTGCACATATCTGTATGTACCTTAAATTGGCCCACTGTATGGTATGTGAACTACATCTCAATTTTATTTGAACAGAATGATATAATTTACGATCTCCTGTGACTGTCCACTTTCATTTAGTACAATGGTTTCAACGTTTATCTATGTTGTATCATGTTTCAGTGCTACGTTCCTTCATTCCTTTTTATAGCCAAATATTATTCCATTTATGGATATATGACATTTTCTCTTTTTTAAATTGAAGTACAGTTGATTTACAATATTATATTAGTTCAGGTGTAAAGCAGAGTGATTCAGTATTTTTACATATTATACTCCATTAAAAGTTATTATAAGATAATGGCTATAATTCCCTGTGCTATACCGTATATCATTGTTGCTTATCTACTTTTTTAAAAATTTTTTTTATTAGTTTCTGCTTTATAACAAAGTGAATCAGTCATATATATACATCCGTTCCCACATCCCTTCCCTCATGCATCTCCCTCCCTCCCACCCTCCCCATCCCACCCCTCCAGGCGGTCACAAAGCACCGAGCTGATCTCCCCGTGCTCTGCGGCTGCTTCCCACTATCTATCTACCTCACGTTTGGTAGTGTATATATGTCCATGCCTCTCTTTCGCTTTGTCACAGCTTACACTTCCCCCTCCCCATATCCTCAAGTCCATTCTCAAGTAGGTCTGTGTCTTTATTCCCGTTTTACCCCTAGGCTCTTCATGACATTTTTTTTTAAATTCCATATATATGTGTTAGCATACGGTATTTCTCTTTCTCTTTCTGACTTACTTCACTCTGTATGACAGACTCTAGGTCTATCCACCTCATTACAAATAGCTCAGTTTCGTTTCTCTTTATGGCTGAGTAATATTCCATTGTATATATGTGCCACATCTTCTTTATCCATTCATCCGATGATGGACATTTAGGTTGTTTCCAGCTCCGGGCTATTGTGAATAGAGCTGCAATGAACATTTTGGTACATGTCTCTTTTTGAATTATGGTTTTCTCAGGATATATGCCTAGTAGTGGGATTGCTGGGTCATATGGTAGTTCTATTTGTAGTTTTTTAAGGAACCTCCATACTGTTCTCCATAGTGGCTGTACCAATTCACATTCCCACCAGCAGTGCAAGAGTGTTCCCTTTTCTCCACACCCTCTCCAGCATTTATTGTTTCTAGATTTCTTGATGATGGCCATTCTGACTGGTGTGAGATGATATCTCATTGTAGTTTTGATTTGCATTTCTCTAATGATTAATGATGTTGAGCATTCTTTCATGTGTTTGTTGGCAGTCTGTATATCTTCTTTGGAGAAATGCCTATTTAAGTCTTCTGCCCATTTTTGGATTGTGTTGTTTGTTTTTTTGTTATTGAGCTGCATGAGCTGTTTATAAATTTTGGAGATTAATCCTTTGTCAGTTGCTTCATTTGCAAATATTTTCTCCCATTCTGAGGGTTGTCTTTTGGTCTTGTTTATGGTTTCCTTTGCTGTGCAAAAGCTTTGAAGTTTCATGAAGTCCCATTTGTTTATTTTTGTTTTTATTTCCATTTCTCTAGGAGGTGGGTCAAAAAGGATCTTGCTGTGATTTATGTCATAGAGTGTTCTGCCTATGTTTTCCTCTAAGAGTTTGATAGTGTCTGGCCTTACATTTAGGTCTTTAATCCATTTTGAGCTTATTTTTGTGTATGGTGTTAGGGAATGATCTAATCTCATACTTTTACATGTACCTGTCCAGTTTTCCCAGCACCACTTATTGAAGAGGCTGTCCTTTCTCCACTGTACATTCCTGCCTCCTTTATCAAAGATAAGTTGACCATATGTGCGTGGGTTTATCTCTGGGCTTTCTATCCTGTTCCATTGATCTATCTTTCTGTTTTTATGCTAGTACCGCACTGTCTTGATTACTGTAGCTTTGTAGTATAGTCTGAAGTCAGGGAGCCTGATTCCTCCAGCTCCGTTTTTCGTTCTCAAGATTGCTTTGGCTATTCGGGGTCTTTTGTTTTTCCAAACAAATTTTGAAATTTTTTGTTCTAGTTCTGTGAAAAATGCCAGTGGTAGTTTGATAGGGATTGCATTGAATCTGTAGATTGCTTTGGGTAGTAGAGTCATTTTCACAATATTGATTCTTCCAATCCAGGAGAATGGTATATCTCTCCATCTATTTGTTTTTTTTTTTTTTTTTTTTTTTTTTTTTTTTTTTTTTTTTTTTATTTTTATTAATAGACTTTATTTTTGTAGAACAGTTTTAGATTCACAGCAAAATTCAGTGAAAGGATACAGGGACTTCCCATATATCCCTGCCTGTACACATACATAACATCATTAACCACCATTAACATCCCCCATCAGAGTGGTACATTTATTACAATTGATGAATTTACATTTTATGGATTTTGACAAATATATAATGATATGTATTCACCATTACAGTATCACACAGAGCAGTTTCATTGCCCTAAAAATCATTTGTGTTCCACCTATTTATCCCTTCCCTCCCTCCAGTCTTTGGAAACCACTGATCTTTTTACTGTCTCCATAGCTTTGACTTTTCCAGAATGTCATAGAGTTGGAATCGTACAGTATATAGCCTTTTCAGATTGGCTTCTTTCACTAAGTAATATACACTTAAGTTTTCCCCATGTCTTTTCATGGCTTCATAGCTCATTTTTTTTAATGCTAAATAATATTCATTGTCTGGATGTACCACAGTTCATTTATCCATTCACTTACTGAGGGACATTGTACTTGCTTCCAAGTTTTGGCAATTAATAATAAAGCTGCTATAAACATCTATGTGTTGGTTTTGTGTACACATAGTTTTCAACTCCTTTGAGTAAATACCAAGGAGTATGATTGTTATACTGTATGGTAAGAGTATGTTTAGTTTTATAAGAAACTGCCAAACTGTCTTCCAAAGTGGCTGTATCATTTTGAATCCCCACCAGCAATGAATGAGAGTTCCTGTTGCTTCAAATCCTCATCAGCATTTGGTGTTGTCAGTGTTCTGGATTTTGGCCATTGTTACACATGCGTAGTGGTATCTTATTGTTGTTTTAATTTACATTTCCCTTATGACATTTGATGTGGAACATTTTTTTATATGCTTGTTTGCCATCTGTATATTCTTTTTTGGTGAAATGTCTGTTCATGTCTTTTGCCTATTTTCTAGTTGAATTGTTTGGTTTTTTATTGTTGAATTTTTTTTTTATTTTTTTATTTTTTTATTTTTTTATTTTTATTTTTTGCTTTATCACAAATTTAATCAGTTATATGTATACATATGTTCCCATATCCCCTCCCTTTTGCGTCTCCCTCCCACCCTCCCTATCCCACCCATCCAGGCGGTCACAAAGCACCGAGCTGATCTCCCTGTGCTATGCGGCTGCTTCCCACTAGCTATCTACCTTACGTTTGGTAGTGTATATATGTCCATGCCGCTCTTTCACTTTGTCACAGCTTACCCTTCCCCCTCCCCATATCCTCAAGTCCATTCTCTAGTAGGTCTGTGTCTTTATTCCTGTCTTACCCCAATGTTCTTCATGACCTTTTTTTTTCTTAAATTCCATATATATGTGTCAGCATACAGTATTTGTCTTTCTCTTTCTGACTTACTTCACTCTGTATGACAGACTCTAGGTCCATCCACCTCATTACAAATAGTTCAATTTCATTTCTTTTTATGGCTGAGTAATATTCCATTGTATGTATGTGCCACATCTTCTTTACCCATTCATCCGATGATGGACACTTAGGTTGTTTCCATCTCCGGGCTATTGTAAATAGGGCTGCTATGAACATTTTGGTACATGTCTCTTTTTGAATTATGGTTTTCTCAGGGTATATGCCCAGTAGTGGGATTGCAGGGTCATATGGTAGTTCTATTTGTAGTTTTTTAAGGAACCTCCATACCGTTCTCCATAGTGGCTGTACCAATTCACATTCCCACCAGCAGTGCAAGAGTGTTCCCTTTTTTCCACACCCTCTCCAGCATTTATTGTTTTTAGATTTTTTGATGATGGCCATTCTGACTGGTGTGAGATGATATCTCATTGTAGTTTTGATTTGCATTTCTCTAATTAGTAAAGATGTTGAGCATCCTTTCATGTGTTTGTTGGCAGTCTGTATATCTTCTGTGGAGAAATGTCTATTTAGGTCTTCTGCCCATTTTTGGATTGGGTTGTTTGTTTTTTTGTTATTGAGCTGCATGAGCTGCTTATAAATTTTGGAGATTAATCCTTTGTCAGTTGCTTCATTTGCAAATATTTTCTCCCATTCTGAGGGTTGTCTTTTGGTCTTGTTTATGGTTTCCTTTGCTGTGCAAAAGCTTTTAAGTTTCATTAGGTCCCATGTGTTTATTTTTGTCTTTATTTCCATTTCTCTATGAGGTGGGTCAAAAAGGATCTTGCTGTGATTTATGTCATAGAGTGTTCTGCCTATGTTGTCCTCTAAGAGTTTGATAGTGTCTGGCCTTACATTTAGGTCTTTAATCCATTTTGAGCTTATTTTTGTGTATGGTGTTAGGGAGTGATCGAATCTCATACTTTTACATGTCCCTGTCCAGTTTTCCCAACACCACTTATTGAAGAGACTGTCCTTTCTCCACTGTACATTCCTGCCTCCTTTATCAAAGATAAGGTGACCATATGTCCGTGGGTTTATCTCTGGGCTTTCTATCCTGTTCCATTGATCTATCTTTCTGTTTCTGTGCCAGTACCATACTGTCTTGATTACTGCAGCTTTGTAGTATAGTCTGAAGTCAGGGAGCCTGATTCCTCCAGCTCCATTTTTCGTTCTCAAGATTGCTTTGGCTATTCGGGGTCTTTTGTGTTTCCATACAAATTGTGAAATTTTTTGTTCTAGTTCTGTGAAAAATGCCAGTGGTATTTTGATAGGGATTGCATTGAATCTGTAGATTGCTTTGGGTAGTAGAGTCATTTTCACAATGTTGATTCTTCCAATCCAAGAACATGGTACATCTCTCCATCTATTTGTATCATCTTTAATTTCTTTCATCAGTGTCTTATAATTTTTTGCATACAGGTCTTTTGTCTCCTTAGGTAGGTTTATTCCTAGATATTTTATTCTTTTTGTTGCAATGGTAAATGGGAGTGTTTTCTTGATTTCACTTTCAGATTTTTCATCATTAGTGTACAGGAATGCCAGAGATTTCTGTGCATTAATTTTGTATCCTGCTACTTTACCAAATTCATTGATTAGCTCTAGTAGTTTTCTGGTAGCATCTTTAGGATTCTCTATGTATAGCATCATGTCATCTGCAAACAGTGACAGCTTTACTTCTTCTTTTCCGATTTGGATTCCTTTTATTTCCTTTTCTTCTCTGATTGCTGTGGCTAGAACTTCCAAAACTAGGTTGAATAAGAGTGGTGAGAGTGGGCAACCTTGTCTTGTTCCTGATCTTAGTGGAAATGGTTTCAGTTTTTCACCATTGAGGACAATGTTGGCTGTGGGTTTGTCATATATGGCCTTTATTATGTTGAGGAAAGTTCCCTCTATGCCTACTTTCTGCAGGGTTTTTAGCATAAATGGGTGTTGAATTTTGTCGAAAGCTTTCTCTGCATCTGTTGAGATGATCATATGGTTTTTCTCCTTCAACTTGTTAATATGGTGTATCACATTGATTGATTTGCGTATATTGAAGAATCCTTGCATTCCTGGAATCAACCCCAGTTGATCATGGTGTATGATCCGTTTAATGTGGTGTTGGATTCTGTTTGCTAGTATTTTGTTGAGGATTTTTGCATCTATGTTCATCAGTGATATTGGCCTGTAGTTTTCTTTCTTTGTGACATCCTTGTCTGGTTTTGGTATCAAGGTGATGGTGGCCTCGTAGAATGAGTTTGGGAGTGTTCCTCCCTCTGCTATATTTTGGAAGAGTTTGAGAAGGATAGGTGTTAGCTCTTCTCTAAATGTTTGATAGAATTCGCCTGTGAAGCCATCTGGTCCTGGGCTTTTGTTTGTTGGAAGATTTTTAATCACAGTTTCATTTTCAGTGCTTGTGATTGGTCTATTCATATTTTCTATTTCTTCCTGATTCAGTCTTGGCAGGTTGTGCATTTCTAAGAATTTGTCCATTTCTTCCATGTTGTCCATTTTATTGGCATAGAGTTGCTTGTAGTAATCTCTCATGTTCTTTTGTATTTCTGCAGTGTCAGTTGTTACTTCTCCTTTTTCATTTCTAATTCTATTGATTTGAGTCTTCTCCCTTCTTTTCTTGATGAGTCTGCCTAATGGTTTGTCAATTATGTTTATCTTCTCAAAGAACCAGCTTTTAGTTTGGTTGATCTTTGCTATCGTTTCCTTCATTTCTTTTTCATTTATTTCTGATCTGATCTTTATGATTTCTTTCCTTCTGCTAACTTTGGGGGTTTTTTGTTCTTCTTTCTCTAATTGCTTTAGGTGCAGGGTCAGGTTGTTTACTCGAGATGTTTCCTGTTTCTTAAGGTGGGATTGTATTGCTATAAACTTCCCCCTTAGAACTGCTTTTGCTGCGTCCCATAGGTTTCGGGTCGTCGTGTCTCCATTGTCATTTGTTTCTAGGTATTTTTAAATTTCCTCTTTGAGTTCTTCAGTGATCACTTCGTTATTGAGTAGTGTATTGTTTAGCCTCCATGTGTTTGTATTTTTTACAGATCTTTTCCTGTAATTGATGTCTAGTCTCATAGCATTGTGGTCGGAAAGATACTTGATACAATTTCAATTTTCTTAAATTTACCAAGGCTTGATTTGTGACCCAAGATATGATCTATCCTGGAGAATCTTCCATGAGCACTTGAGAAAAATGTGTATTCTGTTGTTTTTGGATGGAATGTCCTATAAATATCAACTAATTCCATCTTGTTTAATGTATCATTTAAAGCTTGTGTTTTCTTATTTATTTTCATTTTGGATGATCTGTCCATTGGTGAAAGTGGGGTGGTAAAGTCCCCTACTATGATTGTGTTACTGTCGATTTCCCCTTTTATGGCTGTTAGTATTTGCCTTATGTATTGATGTGCTCCTATGTTGGGGGCATAAATATTTACAATTGTTATATCTTCTTCTTGGATCGATCCCTTTATCGTTATGTAGTGTTCTTCTTTGTCTCTTCTAATAGTCTTTATTTTAAAGTCTATTTTGTCTGATATAAGAATTGCTACTCCAGCTTTCTTTTGATTTCCATTTGCATGGAATATCTTTTTCCATCCCCTTACTTTCAGTCTGTATGTGTCTCTAGGTCTGAAGTGGGTCTCTTGTACACAGCATATATATGGCTCTTGTTTTTGTATCCATTCAGCCACTCTGTGTCTTTTGGTGGGAGCATTTAGTCCATTTACATTTAAGGTAATTGTCGATATGTATGTTCCTATTCCCATTTCCTTAATTGCTTTGGGTTCGTTATTGTAGGTATATTCCTTCTGCTGTGTTTCCTGCCTCGAGAAGTTCCTTTAGCATTTGTTGTAAAGCTGGTTTGGTGGTGCTGAACTCTCTCAGCTTTTGCTTATCTGTAAAGGTTTTAATTTCTCCATCAAATCTGAATGAGATCCTTGCTGGGTAGAGTAATCTTGGTTTCAGGTTTCTCTCCTTCATCACTTTAATTATGTCCTGCCACTCCCTTCTGGCTTGTAGTGTTTCTGCTGAGAGATCAGCTGTTAACCTGATGGGGATTCCCTTGTGTGTTATTTGTTGTTTTTCCCCTGCTGCTTTTAATATGATTTCTTTGTGTTTAATTTTTGACAGTTTGATTGATATGTGTCTTGGCGTATTTCTCCTTGGATTTATTCTGTATGGGATTCTCTGTGCCTCCTGGACTTGATTAACTATTTCCTTTCCCATATTAGGGAAGTTTTCAACTAGAATCTCTTCAAATATTTTCTCAGTCCCTTTCTTTTTCTCTTCTTCTTCTGGAACCCCTATAATTCGAATGTTGGTGGGTTTAATGTTGTCCCAGAGGTCTCTGAGACTGTCCTCTGTTCTTTTCATTCTTTTTTCTTTATTTTGCTCTGCAGCAGTTATTTCCACTATTTTATCTTCCACCTCACTTATCCGTTCTTCTGTCTCAGTTATTCTGCTATTGATCCCATCTAGAGTATTTTTTATTTCATTTATTGCGTTTTTAATCGATGCTTGATTCATCTTTAGTTCTTCTAGGTCCTTGTTAACTGTTTCTTGCATATTGTCTATTCTATTTCCAAGATTTTGGATCTTGGAAATAGAATCTTGGATCAGCTTTACTATCATTATTCTGAATTCTTTTTCAGGTAGACTGCCTATTACCTCTTCATTTGTTAGGTCTGGTAGGTTTTTATCTTGCTCCTTCACCTGCTGTGTGTTTTTCTGCCTTCTCATTTTGCTTATGTTACTGTGCTTGGGGTCTCCTTTTTGCAGGCTGCAGATTCGTAGTTCCCGTTGTTTTTGGTGTCTGTCCCCCGTGGCTAAGGTTGTTTCAGTAGGTTGTGTAGGCTGCCTGGTGGGGGGGACTAATGCCTGTGTTCTGGTGGTTGAGGCTCGATCTTGTCTTTCTGGTGGACAGGTCCACGTCTGGTGGTGTGTTTTGGGGTGCCTGTGGCCTTATTATGTTTTTAGGTAGCCTCTCTGCTAATGGGTGGGGTTGTGTTCCTGCCTTGCTAGTTGCTTGGCATAGGGTGACCAGCACTGTAGCTTGCTGGTCGTTGACTGAGGCTGGGTGCTGGTGTTGAGATGGAGATCTCTGGGAGATTTTCGCCGCTTGCTATTATGTGGAGCTGGGAGGTCTCCTGGGGACCCGTGTCCTGAAGTTGGCTCTCCCACTTCAGAGGCACAGCACTGACTCCTGGCTGCAGCACCAAGAGCCTTTCATCCAGCTGGCTCAGAATAACAGGGAGAAAAAGTAGAAAGAAAGAATTAGTAGAAGAAAGAAAGAGAGAGGGAAAGAAAGGAAGAAGGGAAGAAAGGAAGGAAGGAAGGAAGAAAGAAAGAAAGGAGGGAGGGAGGAAGGATGGAAAGAAAGAAAGAAAGAAAGGAGGGAGGGAGGGAGGAATGAAAACAAAAGGAAGAGTAAATGCAAGAAGGGAGGGGTGGAGGAAGGAAAGAAAGAAAGAAAGACAGGAGGGAGGGAGGGAGGAAGGAAAGAAAAAGAAAGTGGAAAGAAGAAGGGTGGGAGGAAGGGAGGGAGGGAGGAAGGAAAGAAAAAGAAAGTGGAAAGAGGAAGGGTGGGAGGGAGGGAGGGAGGAAAGAAAAAGAATGAAGGAAAGGAGGAGCGGAGGGAGGGAGGGAGGAAGGGAAGGTAGGAAAAAAAGAAAGAGCAGGTAAAGTAAAATAGAATAAAGTATGAAATATAGTAGCGTTATTAAAATTAAAAAGTAATTATTGAAAAAAAAACGGACAGATAGAACCCTGGGACATATGGTGGAAGCAAAGCTATACAGAGAGAATCTTACACAGAAAATTACACATACACATTCACAAAAAGAGAGCAGGGGGAAAAATCAAAAATCTTGCTCTCCAAGTCCACCTCCTCAATTTGGGATAATTCGTTGTAAAAAGAGGAAAAGGGCGAGAAGTCTGAAATCTAGCTCTCTAAGTCCACCTCCTTAATTTGGGATAATTCGTTGTAAAAAGAGGAAAAGGGGGGAAAGTCTTAAATCTTGTCCTCAAAGTCCACTTCCTCAATTTGGGATGATTCGCTGTCCATTTATGCACTCCACAGCCGCAGGGCACATCAAATGGGCCGTGGAGCTTTAATCCGCTGCCTCCGAGGCTGCACAGAGAGATTTCCCTGTCTCTGCTCTCACAGCTCCCGGGTCTCAGCCTTGGACCTGGCCCCGCCTCTGCGCGTAGGTCGCTGGAGGGCGTCAGTTCTTCGCTCAGACAGGACGGGTTTAAAGGAGCCCCTGATTCGGGGGCTCTGGCTCACTCAGGCAGAGGGGAGGGAGGGGCGCGCAGTGTGGGGCGGGCCTGCGGCGGCAGAGGCCGGCGTGACGTTGCAGCAGCCCGAGGCGCTCCGTGCGCTTTCCCGGGAAAGCCGTCCCCGGGTCCCGGGACCCCGGCAGTGGCGGGGTGCACAGGCCCCTCGGAAGGCGGGGCGGACAGTGACCCGCGCTCGCACACAGGCCCCGCGGCGGCGGCGGCAGCAGCAGCCCCAGCGTCCCACGCCCGTCTCCGAGGTCCGCGCCTGTCTCCGGCGCTTCCCCAAGCAGCCCTCTTAATGCCCTCTCCTCGCGCACCAGGAAACAAAAGGGAAAAAAGTCTCTTGCCTCTTTGGCAGCTCCAGACCCTTTCCCCGGACTCCCTCCGGGCTAGCCGTGGTGCACTAACCCCTTCAGGCTCTCTTCCTGCCGCCAGCCCCAGTCCTCTCCCTGCGCTCCAACTGAAAGCCGATACCCGAGCCTCAGCTCCCAGCCCCGCCCGCCCCGGCAGCCGAGCAGACAAGCCTCTCGGGCTGGTGTGTGCCTGAGGGCACCGATCCTCTGTGCGGGAATCTCTCCGCTTTGCCCTCCACCCCCCTGTTGCTGTACTCTCTTCCGCTACTCCGAAGCTTTCCCCCTCCGCCACCTGCAGTCTCCGCCCGTGAAGGGGCTTGTAGTGTGTGGAAACCTTTCCTCCTTCACGGCTCTCTCCCACTGGGTCCCGTCCCTATCCTTTTGTCTCTGTTTATTCTTTTTTTCTTTTGCCCTACCCAGGTATGTGGGGAGTTTCTTGCCTTTTGGGGGGTCTGAGGTCTTCTGTCAGCGTTCAGTAGGTGTTCTTTGGAGTTGTTCCACGTGTAGGTGAATTTCTGATGTATCTGTGGGGAGGAAGGTGATCTCCGCGTCTTACTCTTCCGCCATCTTCCTCCGGGAGCGCTTATCTACTTTATACATAGTAGTTTGCATCTCTTAATCCCATACCCCTAATTTGCCCCTCTCCTCTTCCTTCTCTGGTCTGGTAACCACTATTCTCTATATCTGTGAGACTGTTTCTGTTTTGATATATACATTCATTTGTATTACTTTTTAGATTCCACATATAAGTGATATCATACAGTATTTGCTTTTCTCTGTTTGAATTATCTCACTAAGCGTAATATTCTCTTATTCACTAAGCATAAGGTCCTTCCATGTGATTGCAAATGGCAGAATTTCAGACTTTTTTTTATGGCTGAGTAATATTGCTTTATATATATATATATACATATATATGTATATATATATATAAACAATATTACCTAGTAATCATCTTCTTTATCCATTCTTCTGTTGATAGACACTTGGGTTGCTTTCAAATCTTGGCTATTGTAAGCAGTGTTGCTAGGAATATTGGGGTGCATGTATCTTTTCCAGTTAGTGTTTTTGGTTTTTTTTGGATGTATACCCAGGAGTGGGATTGCTGGATCACATGGTAGTTCCATTTTTAGTTTTTTGAGAATCCTCCATGAAGTTGTTCACAGTGGCTCTACCAATTTACGTTCCCACCAACAGTGTACAAGGGTTCCCTTTTCTCCAAATCCTCTCCAATATTTGTTATTTGTGGTCTTTTTGATGATAGCCATTCTGCCAGGTGTGAGGTGATATCTCATTGTGGTTTTGATTTGCATTTCTATAATTATTAGTGATGTTGAGCATCATTTCATGTGCCTGTTAGTCATCTGTTATGTCTTCTTTGGAAAAATGTCTATTCAGGTCTTCTGCTAATTTTTGGATTGGGTTGGTTGTTTTTTTTTTTGATATTGAGTTGTATGAGCTGTTTATCTATTTTGAATATTAACCTCTTATCAGTCATATAATTTGCAAATATTTTCTCCTATTCTATAAGTTGCCTTTTCATTGTGTTGATGGTTTCCTTTGCTGTGCAAAAGCTTTTTAAGTTTAATTAGGTTCCATTTATTAATTTTGTTTTTATTTATTTTGCCTTGGGAGACAGATCCAAAAAATATATTGCTACGATTTATGTCAAAGAGTGTTCTGCCTATGTTCTCTTCTAGGATTTTTATGGTTTCAGGTTTTACATTTAGGTCTTTAATCCATTTTGACTTTATTTTTGTGTATGGTGTTAGGGAGTGTTCTAATTTCATTCTTTTACATTTAGCTCTCCAGTTTTCCTAGTAGCACTTATGGAAGAGACTGTCTTTTCTCAAATGTATATTCTTGCCTCTTTATCATAGATTAATTGACCATAAGTGTCTGGTTTTATTTCTGGGCTCTATTCTGTTCCATTGGTCTATGTGTCTCTTTTTCTGCCAGTACCATGCTGTTTTGATTATTGTAGATTTGTAGTATGGTTTGAAGTCTGGGAGGGTGATACCTCCAGCTTTGTTCTTTTTCTCAAGATTGCTTTGGAAATTCAGGGTCTTTTTTGGTTCCATATCCATATGAGTATTAGGATTATTTGTTCAGTTCTGTGAAAAATGTCATGGGTGTTTTCATAGGGATTGAATTACATCTGTATATTGCTTTGGGTAGTATGGCCATTTTAACAATATTAATTCTTCCAATCTAAGAGCACAGGATATCTTTCCACTGTTTTGTATCATCTTCAATTTCCTTCAATGTTTTATAGTTTTGAACACGTATGCCTTTCACCTCCTTGGTTAAATTTATTCCTAGGCATTTTATTCTTTTGACGTGATTTTAAATAAGATTGATTTCCTGCTTCCTCTTTCTGATAGTTCAGTATTAGTGTATAGAAAAGCAACAGATTTATGTATATTAATCTTGTATTCTGCAACTTTGCTGAATTCACTTATTAGTTCTAATAGTTTTGGGTGGAGATTTTAGGGGTTTCTATATAAAATACCATGTTATCTGCAAATAGTGACAGTTTTACTCCTTCCCTTCCAACTTGGATGCCTTTTATTTCTTTTTCTTGTCTGATTGCTGTGGCTCAGACTTCGAATACTATGTTAAGTGGTGAGAGTGGGCATCCTTGTCTTGTTTCTGAATTTAGAGGAAAGGCTTTCAGCTTTTCACCATTGAGTATGATGATAGCTGTGGGTTTATTATATTGAGATATGTTCTCTCTAATCCCACGTTGATGACAGTTTTAAAATAATGAATGGATGTTGAATTTTGTCAAATGCTTTTTCTGTGTCTATTGAGATGATCATGTGATTTTTAACCTTACATTTGTTAGTGTGATGTAACACATTGATTGATTTGTGAATGTTGAACCATTCTTACATCCCTGGAATAAATTCAACCTGATCATGGTACATGGTACATGATCCTTTTTATATATTTTTGGATTTGCTTTGCTAATATTTTATTGAGGATTTTTGAATGTATATTCATCAAAAATATTGGCCTATAATTTTCTTTTTTTGTATTGTCTTTGTCTGGTTTTGGTATTAGTGTAATTGTGGCCTCGTAGAATGAATTGGGGACTGTTCTGTCCTCTTCAGTTTTTTTTGGAATAGTTTAAGAAGGATAGGTATTAGCTCTTTTTTATATGTTCAGTAGAATTTTTCTGTGAAGCTGTCCAGTCCTGGACTTTTGTTTGTTGGGAGGTTTTTTGGTTTTTTTTAAATTACAAATTCAATTTCGCTACTAGTGATTGAGCTGTTCAAGTTGTCTGTTTCTTTTTGATTCAGTCTTGGCAGGTTGTGTGTTTCTATATATTTGTCCATTTATTCTAGGTTGTCCAATTTGTTGGCATAGGACTGTTCCTAGTATTCTTATGATTTTCTGTATCTCTGTGTTATTGGCTGTTATTCTCCTCTTTCATTTTTTATTTTGTTTATTTGGGATCTCACTCTTTTCTTCTTGATGAGCCTAGCTAAAAGCTTTTCAGTTTTGTTTATCAACCAGATCTTGGTTTCATTGATCTTTTCTAATTTTTTGTCTCTATTTTATTTATTTCCTCTCTGATATTTATTGTTTCCTCCCTTCTGCTGACTTTGGGCTTTATTTGTTCTTCTTTTTTCTAATTCCTTTAGGTGGTAGATTAGTCTGTTTATTTGAGATTTTTCTTGTTTCTAGAGGAAGGCCTGTATCACTATAAAAATCACTCTTAGAACTGCTTTTGCTGCATCCTATAGATTTTGGAGTGTTGTGTTTCCATTTTCATTAATCTTGAGATAATTTCTGATTTTTTTCTTTGATTTCTTCATTGACCCATTGGTTTTTTGGTAGCATGTTGTTTAGTCTCCAAGTGTTTGTACTTTACACAGTTTTTCCTTCTGTCATTGATTTATACTTTCATAGCATTGTGGTTGGGAAAAGTGCTTGATATAATTTCAATCCTCTTAAATTTGTTGAGATGTGTTTTGTGACCTAATATGTGATCTAATCTGGAGAATGTTCCATGTGCACTTGAAAGAATGTATATTCTGCTGGTTTTGGATGGAATGCCCTATAGATGTCTATTAAGTCCAACTTGTCTACTGTGTCATTTAAGACCACTGTTGCCTTAATGATTTTCTGTCTGCATGATTTGTCCATTGATGTAAGTGCGGTGTTAAAGTCCCCTGTTACTATTGTTTTATTGTTAATTCTCCCTTTATGTCTGTTATTTTTTGCTTTATATACTTAGGTGCTCCTGTATTGGCTGCATGTATGTTAATGAGTATAATACCCTCTTCTTTATTGATCCATTTATCATTGTAAGATGCTTATTTGTCTTTTATTATAGCCTTTGTTTTAAAGTTTATTTTGTCTGATATGAATATTGCTACCCCCAGTTTCTTGTCATTTTTGTTTGCATGAAATATCTTTTCCATCCCCTCACTTTCAGTCTATGTGCATCTTTAGCTAAGAAGTGAGTCTTGTAGGCAACATGTTGAAAGTTGTTTTCTTTCTAATCCAATCAGCCACCCTGTGTCTTTTGATCAGAGCATTTAGTCCATTGACATTTAAAGTAATTATTAATAGATATGATTACCATTTTATTACTTGTTTTCCAGTTATTTTTGTAGTTTTTCTCTGTTCATTTCTTCTTCTTTCTGTTCCTTCCCTTGTGGTTTGATTATTTTCTTTAGTAGTATGCTTGTGTTCCTTTCTTTTTAGTTCTTCTGTATCTATTGTAGGCTTTTTTTTTTTTTTTTTTTTTTTTTTTTGCTGTACGCGGGCCTCTCACTGCTGTGGCATCTCCCATTGTGGAGCACAGGCTCTGGATGCGCAGGCTCAGCGGCCATGGCTTACGGGCCCAGCCGCTCCGCGGCATGTGGGATCCTCCTGGACCGGGGCACGAACCCGTGTCCCCTGCATCGGCAGGCAGACTCTCAACCACTGCGCCACCAGGGAAGCCCCTATTGTAGGCTTTTGATTAGTGGTTACCTTGGGGTTCATATATGTTGACCTATTATTATATCTACTTGTTTTAAACTGATAGTCATTTAAGTTCAAGCATATTCTAAATGATACACTTTTTTACTCCCCTCTCCCTACATCATTTGTTTTTGATGTCATATTTTACATCTTCATGCTTACCCCTTATCTGTTTATTGTAGTTACAGTTGCTTTTACAATTTTTTTTTTGTCTTTTAATCTATTGTCTGCCTTATTTAGGTTTTGATTTTCAGCCCTTACTATATGTTTGCGTTTCCTATACAGTCTTATTTTTTTTCCACTTAGGGAAGACCATTTAACATTTCTTTTTAGAATAGGCTTGGTATTGATGAATTCTTTTAGTTTTTGCTTGTCTGAGAAGTTTATTTCCTTCTATTCTAAATGATAATCTTGCTGGATAGACTAACTTATGTTGCAGGTTTTTCCCTTTCACCCACTTACTTGTGGCCTGCAAAGTTTCTGCAGAGAAATCAGCTGATAGTCTCATGGGAATTCCCTTGTATATGATTCTTTGTTTTCCTCTTGCTACCTTTAGAATTCTGTCTTTAAGTTTTGCCATTTTAATTATGATATGACTTGGTGTGGGTCTGTTTCAGTTCATCTTGTTTGGGACCCTCTGAACTTCCTGTACTTGGATATATATCCTTCTTCAGGTTTGAGACATGTGCATCCATAATTTCATCAAATACCTTTTTGATCCCCTTCTCTCTCTTGCTTCCTCTTTAGGACCCCTATAATCTAAATGTTGGTATGCTTAATATTATTCCAGAGATCTCTTGAATTGCTCTCACTTTTTAAAATTTTGTTTTTCTTTCTGCTGTTCTGATTGTTTGATTTCCATTACTTTATCTTATGAGTTCTTATCTTATGAGTTCTTCTGATCACTTATTCTGCTATTCATTCCTTCCTGTGTATTTTTTATTTCAGTTATTTGTTTCTGATTGGGTCTGTTTATATTTTCTAGTTCCTTGTTGAAGTGTTCACTGTTTACATCAATTCTTTTCCTTAATTCAGTTAACATGTTTATTACCAATATTTTGAATTCTTTATCTGGTAAATTGTTTGTTTCTGTTTCATTAGTTTTTTCAGGGTTTTTCTCTTGCTCTTTCAATTGAAAGTGGTTCCTCTGTCTTTTCATTTTGCTTAAGATTTTCTGCCTCTATGAATTTAGGTGAAACAATTACTTCCTACAGTCTTGAGGGAGTGTTCTTATGTGGGAGCATCCCTATACAGTCTGCATGTGCCCAGTGCCTTTGCTGGGAGAGCTGGATTTGATGTGGACACAAGTCATGTCTTTCCTCAGGGTGTACTAGCAGCTATCACATTGGTAGGGAGAGTGGCTGGAGACGAATGGGCTAGAGCTGAACCAGGTGTGAGGTGAGACTTACTCTCTGCTCAGTGGCTGTCATCACCTTATTGGTGGGAGAGTCTGCTCCCAAGTTGCTGGAGCAAAAGCCCTGAGGGTCAGGCCTAGTTGGCTCTGATCCCTTTAAGTGTGTTTTTCCCCTCTCCCTACACCAGGCTCTTGTCCCAGAGAAGGGGGTTGCTGAAGAGTGTGGGTTTCATGCACAGACAGTGATCCAAAGCAGTGACTGTGTAGGTGCCCATGTCTCCACTCAGATGCAGCCTTGGGTGCAAGTCCCCTTTTTCCCTTACCCCTGATGACTGCCCTCAGTCTCCACCACCCCTATGCTGTTGTGGAACATTCAGCAGGGCTGTCAGGGGATGCATGAACTCTTAGTGTTTACTGGGAGGTGGGCCATTGTTGAGTGACTGGTGTCAGAGATCTGGGCCACTTCTGTGGTGCCACTTGAGTAAATACCAACAATGGCCGCTGCTGCCCCACCTGGGCTCCGACCTGGGACCAGGTTGCCTCTCTTTGTCTTACCTCAGGGGCAAGTCCTCTTTGTGTCTCACAGCTGATCACTGTCTCCAGCCTCTGCCACTCCTGCCATCTTGTGGGACCACTGTGCAGGGCAGGTAGGGCCTATGTGGGCTCTCTGTGTGTATCAGAGCAATGGTGGAGGGGCCACCCTCAGAGAACTGGGTGACTTCTGGGGAGCTGCCAACAGTGGCCAATTCCACCTACCCTGGGCTCCACACCAGGACCAGTTCACCTCTGCATTCCACAATAGAGTCCCCCATCCCCACCCACCATCGTGTCCACCCCAGATCCGGTGCTGTACTGCGGTATGGAGTGAGTGCTGACCATATACTCAGCATGGAATAGGGTATAAGAAACCTTGTGGTGGCTAGAGCAGACCTCTCTCTGCCCTCCCTTGGGGACTAGCTGGCACGTGTGCACTCCTCATGAGTGGAGTCCATGCTTCCCACAACCCTCTGTCTGTCCCAGTGGTCCTCTAGCTAGCTAAGGGAGCTTGTCTCCTTTGCATAGGATCCCAGGACCTGGGCGTCCATTCTGGCTCAAACCAGTCTCTCCCCAGGGCAGGTGTCCACCTATGCAATCTCCCTTTTCCTCTGAGTCCAATCCCGGGGCACAGGTCCAGACCCAGTTGGTCTTCTTCCCTTGTCACCTAAACACACATGTATATTTCTTACTGCCTTAGTTGTACAGGAATCCTTCTGCCAATTTCCAGTTAGTTTTCAGTGAAAATTATTCCACATCTAGATATATTTTTGATGTGTTCATAGGGGGAGGAGAGCTCCATGTCCTCCTACTCTGCAATTTTCATCTCCTTCTCTAAGTTTAGCTTTAGATGCATATAAGAGAAAAAGCAAGTAAGTGACTTAAACAAGATTACCTCTTTCCAACCAAAAAAGTGTCCAGAGATAAAAGTGGTCCAGGGCTGGTGACTCCATGGCCATCAGGGACCCAGGCTCTGCCTATCTTTTGGCTCTTACTGGCACACATTTCTAACTCAAGGTCACCTCAAGACCCAGGAGGACTACAAAAACATCTTAGAGTCCACATTCCAGGCAAGAAGAAGGAAGAAGAGAGGAAAGAGCAAAAAGGTGACCCTCCCAGCCAGGTAAATCCTCTAAAATGCTTTCCCTACAGCCCCATTCAATGACTTTAGCTTATATATCACTGGACACAAGGAAGACTGGGAAATATAATCCTTTAGCTTAGCATGTTGTTACTCAGAATAAAATTAGGTTTCTATTAGTGTGGAAGGAGGGGAGAATAAGTGTTGAGGAGGCAAATAGCCATCTCTGCCATGGTGAGTTTTTGCTTATGAGTTGACTTCAAAATTCAACCTCCATGTAAAGTAGATCTCCAAAGTTAACTCACAGCCCTTTAGGTCCTCCTGGGTGTTTCTGACTTGCTAATAACTCCTGGAGGGCAGATGTGCTGACCTGGGCTAACCCAGATGACACCAAGCTCCAGCCTGACATGGTGTGAGGTTTCTCTGCTCTTTGGATAGAGAGACAAACTGGACTTGAGGGCAGAAAGCAGGTTTCTTTATTCACATTTCACAGAAGAAAAAACATGTGTAACAGTGACAGGTTCTTACAGGGAAAGAAGGGCTAGAAACAGGGTAGGGCAGGATTGAGGAGGGAAAGGCAGAGCTTTGTTAGGGTTAGGAGTGGGAGGCGGGAATAGCTCTAGCAGTCTGGATAACCAGTGGTGAGTTTTGTAAGTCTTCTGCTGGGGATATGTCAGAGAACATTTTATGGGTGGGTATTGTGCCAGTCAGGGAACTGCTGTTTTTTTTGCCCATACAAAAATGTACCCTTTTTACATCTACTTCAGGAGATAGCCAGCTTTCTCTTATGCAGCTAACAACTTTAATCTGCCTTTGGTTTGTTATTCCCTTAGAATTATTTGAAGAAAATATAACCTAAGTCAAGCAGAAAAATACCTAAAGACATATGTACAAGGGTGTTCAATGTAGTATTGTTCATAATAGTAAAAATTGGACACAACCTAAATGTTCAAAATATCCATTAATAGGATATCAATTAAATTATGAAACAGCCATATAAGGAATGTTATGTGGCCACTTAGAAGACAATATTTATATATTCACTGGCATAAGATGAGCTCTATAACATAACACTGAGTGATA
Organism: Hyperoodon ampullatus; assembly: GCF_949752795.1. Classification (NCBI taxonomy): domain Eukaryota; kingdom Metazoa; phylum Chordata; class Mammalia; order Artiodactyla; family Ziphiidae; genus Hyperoodon; species Hyperoodon ampullatus. Next base: position 103,250,187 of record NC_136920.1, on the reverse strand, counting down.
TAGGGTCACAATAACCCCCCTTTTATGGTAGGATCCCATTTATGTAAAATGTTAAATATACGTAACATATGCATATTTATACATAGAGCAATATCACAAAGGATGTGTTCCAAGATGTTCAACATTTTAGATAATCTTTTACTTTCTTTTTTATACTTTTCCATATTAATTGAACATACCAACTGTGTCATCTTTACAATCAGAAGAAATTAACTATTTTCATTTTTGAAAAATGCACACAAGTAAAAAATTGGAAGAAAACCCACAAATGGTCACTTTTTTGTTGTTGTTGGGACTATAGATGCCTTTTTTCTCCCCCAGAGTTTCTATGGTGTGATTATGCAATTTACAATAGGAAACATGAATAAAAAATTGTTCTAAGTGGATAATACTAACATAGATGATTTTGCATCCATAACATTATGGGGAAGGGATGGGGAATGGCTATAAAGAATGTTCACTTCCAGCAAACAGCTGTAAAAGTCTTGTTTAAAATCACAAATCAAGCAGTTGAGAGGGATCCTAACCTATTTCCTATTAAGGCAGGGTTCCCTTTCATATCTTGCCATAGGGAATTCAGTCTTTCCTTGAAAAATTGCAGTGGCCAGCAAGCTCACCACCATGGAAGTCTGTTAAATCCATTGTTGAATAGCTCTGTTTATTAGAAAGTCCCTGGCCATACAGATCTCAACTCTGTTTCCTTGAAACATTTACTCATTGTTCCTAGTTCTATTCTGTGGGGCAACAGGAGGCAGGTCTATTTTATCACTACTGAGTGCCCTTGGCAGTGGCTTCTAGACTATCTTCTGTGAAAGCCAGGTTTCCCAGAGATGCCTCGTCTTAATGTGTTCCATTTTCAACTGTGTATAATGATTTAAAAAGCAAGGAGGGATCTGACCTGGCCAGCTTAGAACATACTAGGAATAATGTGTCTTTCAGCCTGTACCAAGGCCTATGTTTACAGAGGGGGTTCAGGTCCTGCCATTTCTGCTGTCACATTTCTCCTGTGTTTCCTGCTTCCTAAGTCCTGCAGGCTTCTGCCCATTTCTGAACATGGCTCTGTAGCCTTCCTGCCAATTTCCTGAGCAGAGATGATTTTCTAAAAAATTCCTTTTCTGCATAAGTTAGCCAAAGTTGGTTTCTGTTGTTTGCAACCAAAGAACCCTGACTGGTACAGATGTCACTCACCTCTTTATTAGGAATAGACAACCCATTGATGGCTCACATTTGTTAGGGGAACCACTGACTCAAACTGCCCACCCTGGCCAGGCAAGATAGTAGCCACTTGCATGAGTTATCTTAACAACAGGAGGTCCTGGTAAGGAATGCGGAACTAACAAGCTACCACCAACAGGAAGAATTCGGGAAAGGTCCAAAGGAGACAGGAGTTGCCAGCCTATATTTCCTACCAACCTCCCAGAATCCTTCTCCCTGGAATCTATCTTGGCTGAGCGATGCGCGTGCCACCAGGAAAGACCCTGAGTCAGAATGATTGGCCAGAGACAACCCGGAAACTAACCCCATTATCGTAATACCCGAGACTGTGAGCCGAGTGGCAGAGCAGTCCTCCTGGGTTCCCTTACCTGCTGCTCTCCACCCGAGTGTCCCTTCCCAATAAAATCTCTTGCTTTGTCAGCACGTGTCTCTTCGGACAATTCATTTCTGAGTGTTAGACAAGAGCCCACTCTCGGTCCCTGGAAGGGGCCCCCCTTCCTGCAACATGTTGAGTTTCTGGTCATCCAAGTGTATCTTTCACCACAACACCCCTGAAAATTTCATACTGTAACCGAGCAGGAACCTACGGGGCCTTTTCTCCCCCCCATATCCTCTGCTTAACTCCTCTCTGAGGTACCAAGATAATAGTATTTGATGCCAATTTCCTGAGTTGTTTTGCAGATGTGAACCCCCCCTGTCCCCACCAAAGGGAAGATGTTAACTACTTGATGACCATGAACACATAGCCCCAGGCCTCCTGGAGCCTAAGGACTGATAAAGTTAACTCCTGTGACACCAACCTATTCTGTCATCATCAGCCAATCAGAGAATTGTGCACAATCTGATCACATACCCTGCGACAACCCCGCTCCTCACCTGGTTTTTAAAAATGCTTTACTGAAAACTTTCAGGGAGCTTGAAGCTTTTTAGGGCTTGAGCCACCTCGCCTCCTTGCATGGCCTTGCAATAAGCCTTCTCTACTCCAAACTCAGAAGTTTCAGTTTGTTTGGCCTCACTGTGTGTCGGGCACACGAACTTGCGTTAACAATTTTGGCGAAGCCAATCTAGGAGTCCGTGTCCATGGCAGGCCGACCCTGGCCTGGGTCAGCCCCTTCCCCAAGTCCCCAGCAGCTTCCAGAGCCCATTTCACTCTGGGTATCTCAAAGGGACTGTCCCGGGCCGCCCATGGCACGAGGCTGTTGGAGCCGAAAAATGTCTGGAGCTGTGGTCCACATTCGGTGTCGCTGGGTGAGTCGCTCCAGCTTGCACAGGCAGGGAGTTCTCTCCACTCCGTCTGGGCTGCTTCCCTTGTGGGAAGTGAGCCACTTTAGGGTAAATCGCTCCAGTGTGCACACCGGGAACATATTCCCCCCTCAATTTGGGCTTTCCTTCTATGGAAAAAACCAATTTGTTTTGCATTTGATTGCGGTACCCTGTTGGAGAAGGAAATTGTTGTTGGACTGTACCTGATTTGGGAACCAGTTCATTTGCTTTTTGAGAGACAGGCTTGCCAATTTGTTTGGAGGCCTCCGTTTGGGAGTGGAAATGGAATCTTAGACTACACCTCTGATTTTCTGCGTGACCATAGCTTAGTTGTTGTTTGTGTTTTTGTGTGTATCATTTTGGGGTGAGCCACTCATGGTCCATTCTTTCTAAACTACACCTCATCTGATTCTTTGTTTGTGGGACCATGTGTTTGTTATTTGTTTGTGTGTTAGTACTTGCATTGGCCAGCTGAAACATCTTTGGTGAATAAAGGGGCTACCACAATGAGATATCACTTCACACCTGTCAGAAAGACTATCATCAAAAAGAACAAAAATAACATTTGTTGGTGAGGATGTGGAGAAAAGGGAACCCTGTACACTGTTGGTGGGAATGTATATTGGTGCAGCCACCGGGGAAAACAGTATGGAGGTTTCTCAAAAGACTAAAAATAGAACTACCATATGATCCAGCTATTCCACTCCAGGGTATATATCCAAAACAAAAACAGAAACAATAATTCAAAAATACACACGCACCCAATGTTCACAGCAATTGCCAAGACATGTAAGCAACTTGTGTCCATCAACAGATGAATGGATAAAGAAGATGTGGTATACACACACACACACACACACACACACATGTGCATATACACATATGAAATATTGCCATTTGCAGCAACAAGTATGGACTTGGAGGGCATTATGCTAAGTGAAATAAGTCAGACAGAGAAAGACAAATACTGTATGATATCACTTATATGTGGAATATAAAAAATAAAACAAACTAGTGAATATAACAAAAAAGAAGCAGACTCACAGATATGGAGAACAAAGTAGTGGTTACCAGTGGGAGATGAGGGGTGATATAGGGATGGGGGAGTGGGAGGTACAAACTATTGGATGTAAGATAGGCTGCAAGGATGTATTGTACAACAGAATATACCCAATATTTAGAATATGGCCAATATAGCCAATATTTTGTAATAACTGTAAATAGATTATAATGCTTAATAATTTTTTAAGAAGTTCATTTCTTTTCATTGCTGAGTAGTGTTCCACAGTATGTTTGTTTGACCATTCTGCTTTCATAAGACATTTGCAGTTTCCAGAAGATTTTTAACTAAGGGAATAATAGCATGCTGAGGTTTGTCTTCTAAGGAAAGAATTCTAGTGGCAGGAGGAGGAGGAACTGGGCTGAAATGAGCGTTAACATAAAGAAGAGAAAGGAGGACAAATAGGAAGTCATTTTAATAGTAGGAGAGAGAGATGAGGGCTGGAATTAAGGAAGTGGCAATGAGTGAAGAGGAGGTAATGGATTCAAGAGATATTGCTGAGGTAGACTTGACAGAAAGGGGTTTGTGATGGATTTGATGTAGAAGGGAAGGGAGAGGAAGACTCAAATATCACTTCAACTATCTGGCTTGGGGGCTTGCAAGATCAGCAATCCTACAAACTATAAAATGGTGTTCAGGAGAAAAAGACATTTGAGGAGAGGATAATGAGTCCTATTTTAGACACCAAGAGTTTGAGAGGCTTAGCAATAGATCCAAGTAGAGGTGAGCAGTGGCTCAGGAGAGCATTCTGGGCAGGAGATCAAATGGAGAAGCTACCAGAATACAAGTTATATTTGAATCTATGGGATGGATGAAATTGTCCAAGAAGTGACAGAAAGCTTAACAGAAGGCTGAAGACATAACCTTGGGAACATTCACATTTAATGCTGCCAAGTTATGAAACACGAGAGGGAAACTTATTGTACAGCAGTAAGGTATTCACTGTGTGATCTTTGCAGAAGTAGGTCAGTAGACAGAAGCTTGGTGGGGCAGGTGAGGTAAAGAAAGAGAGGAGAAGCAGTGAAGGCAGGAAGCATAACATGAGCCTTTGAGAAGTTTGGCAACAAAGGTTGAGAGAGAGTCAGGGTGGGACAGCATCTGCAGTACTCATCAAGAGCCCCAGGACACCTGGTTCTTCCTGTGACCATGGGCACACATACTACCCTTCGGGTATATCTTTTTTTGTGCATCCACACACGATCCTGGGAACTCCTCTTGCCACTGTGCTCAAGAAGCTGCTACCAATTTATCCAAATAACTCTTGACTAACACCTACTTGCCACTTGGGGGTCACCAAGGAATGTTGCTTTAGGACTCTGAGAAATGAACAGGTCTGTGAGTTAAGGACAAGCTAATGAACGAGGAGAGAAAAGGTGGGGAGCATGAGTGTTGGCATAGCTGATGGAGCAAGGGCCCTGAGGTGGGGGAGAGCATTAAATGGAGAGGTCAGTCTTGGAGAAAGAATATTCCTTTCCTCTGAATTAGAAAGTAATTGGTTAAGGTGGGGAGAGATGATAGAGGTTGGGATGTGCAGGGAGGGGTCTGAGGCCACAATTTTCTCAGTGAGGTAGGCGGTCATTGCAGTCAGAAACAAGAGAAGAGGGGCTGTTTGATTGCTTGAAGAGAGTGATAATGATCCAGAGCAACCCTATTTCTCTATAGTACCAGCCATCAACTGAACTACTACTGTATCTGTTTGAGTTTTGGCTCTCTTTCCTCAGTGGGATATAAACTCCATGCAGACAACAGGTTGTTCTTATTCACTTTTTATCCCCAGAAGTTAGAACAGTGTCTGATACATAGTAGGGCTCAATGACTATTTATTGAATGGATGAAAGAGGAGGAGTAGAATGACTGGTGAGAGCCACAGAGGGCCCAGCTGAGGCTGGAAGTAATCCTTCCCTCTCCTGAGTGACCCTCTCACCTGCACTCGTCTCTGACTGCCTTGTGTCTGAGTTATTTACAGTCACATCTTGTCTCTGTCTTGCAGTGAATATTCTTCAGGACCAAGTCTGCATCTATCCTGGTGTGTGCACAACACAGGCTGAATGAATGGACATGTGAGTAGAATGCTAAGCAGCTTTGGCTGTTGCAAAGGTCCTTTTCACGTTGTATTAAAACCCAGCCTCTTGTGACGTCTATACACTTGACGTCTATATCAAGTGAACCCTAAAATTCGGAGTGAGTCTGTCATTGGAGCTGATTTCTGTGCCAACAATAAGGCACCTCCCTGCCCAGCATGACGGTGACCCTGGGCCTGTTAAACAAGCTGCACTCTTCAGAGAGTTGTACTTTATTCCTTTTTGGACAACAGAGGGAGATGACTGGCAGGTACTTCTAGTATTCCCCGTTTGAGTTTTAACAGATGAAGATAATAAATAAGGGGTCAGTATACTCCTGGGGTGTGGGTGAGAGACGCAGCCTTCTCAGCACCACTATGCAGAATGGTTGAAGTTGTTTTGCTGAAACTCTCCTTTGTCTTTACCTCTCAGGGCCAGACTACTTGGGGAGTTCATTACGCAGATCTCACGTTTCAGTCAGAGGGAAAGAAAGTGGCCTCCAGAGAGCAAGGCCGTAACCCTGTAGCTAACCCAACGAGGTCCATTAAAAAAAAGTTATTGAGATACAATTAACGTACAATAAAATACATAGGTCTTAAGAATTCAATTAGAAGAGTTTTGATAGTTTTTGACACCTGTGTAACCACTACTCAAAGTAAGAGATAGAACATTTCCATTAGCTCCCAAATTTCCTTTGTGTCACTTTGCAATCAACTCCACCACCCTCCTGCCCACTTTCTGACTTCTATCACTATCAGCTCGTATTTTCTGTTCTTGGACTCCATATACCTGGAATCACAGAGTAGGCATGTTTGTGTGTGTCCTCTTTTGTTCAACATAATGTGTTTGAAATTTTATCATATTGTTGTGTATATCAGTAGGTTATTCCTTTTTAATGATGAATAGTATTCCATTTCATGAGTAGGTCATATATATTATCCATTCTCCCATCAATGTGTTGTTTAAAGTTTTTGGCTATTATGAATAAAAGCTGCAATAAAAGTTGCAACTTCTGTTAGGTAGTGAAAAACGGTGAATGTATTTTAACCTTAGGAGAAATTGGCTAACAGTTTCAAAGTGAATGAGCCATTTATACATGCCCGAGCAATGTATGTGCGTTCAGTTGCTCCACATCCTTTAGTGATGTCAGTTATTTAAATTTTATCCATTCTAGTGGGTATGTAGTGTTACCTCGTTGTAGTTTTCATTAGCATTTTCTTATGACTAATGAGGATGAGTGCTTTCTCACGTGCATTTTGGCTTTTTTTTTTTTTTTTTTTTTTTTTTGCGGTACGCGGGCCTCTCGCTGTTGTGGCCTCTCCCGTTGCGGAGCACAGGCTCCAGACGTGCAGGCTCAGCGGCCATGGCTCACGGGCCTAGCTGCTCCGCGGCATGTAGGATCTTCCCGGACCGGGGAACGAACCCGTGTCCCTTGCATCGGCAGACAGACTCTCAACCACTGAGCCACCAGGGAACCCCATTTTGGCCATTTTTATATCTCTTTTGGTGAAGTATCTTTTCAAATCTTTTGCCCATTTTATAAATTGAATTACTTGCCTTTTTATTCCTGATTTGTAGGATTTCTTTATATATTCTGGATTTGTAAGATATGTGCTGTATATATTTTTTCCCAGCCTATGGACTACCTATTAATTTTCTTGATGGTTTCTTTTGATGAGAATGGTTTAGTTTTGATGAAATCAATTTTTTCTTTTATTGTTAGTGCAGGTTGGTTTAATTTTCATGTGAGAGGTTGTTTTTAGCCATGAGACATGGTATGTCTAGGAGCCCAAAAAGAGTCTTGGATAATTGGGAGTGGGTGGGAGATATAGACCCTTCACCTACTAAGGGTACAACAGCCCCACAGCTTGCTGCTTTGAAAAGGCACCAGGTTAGTGAGTAATAAGGAGATCTGGGTTCAAGCCCTGGCTCAGCAATTTACTAATTGAGTAACCAATTTATTCATCTGCAAAATGGGGGTAATCATGATTGCTCATGACATCATAGTGGGCTTTGAATAGTGGAATTTGAATAAACTCTGAAAGCCATAAAGTACTCCACATGTGGTCATGAGTATTATAATATCAATATCAATAATTACCACTATTACTATCCTCAGCCCTCCCGTAGCCCATTACCCTGCTTGTGTTATCTTATCCTTCCTCTCCATCCAGCCCTCAGTCCTGAGCACCTCATTGCTCAAGAGCATCTTTCTTAGGGGACAGGCAGGAAGGCAAGATTGCAAAACTCAAACCCATCTCATCTCTTGTTTGCATTTCCAGGAAAAGTCCTTGAGGTCTGTTAGTCCCATGGGGCTGTGCTGGGCTCTGCAATAGGAGGGTCATGAGAGGGCTTGAGAGGCTGACAAATAATGGAGATTCCCATGGGGCAAACCCCGAGCAGCTGCCATGCCATCTTGCCTTTTCACCTCTAATGTCTCCTCTCGTTGTTTTCCGCCTGCACATCTCAATTTTTAACATACTTTTCCACCAAAAGAAAATCTCATTTATGTGATTGTAGGTAATTATTTTGTCAGGAGACAGACCTTATTTCCCCCTAAGTTAACATACTAAATTCATGAATTACAACTAAAAGTAAAGGATGCTGCTGCTGCTGTTGCCATTAGCCTGTGCATTTTTATAATTGGCTTTTTAAATGTTGAAATTATGTGGGTATCTCCATTCCTGCTTCTGAGGGGTCCAAGCAGCTGGGGACCCTGACAGGGAGTTCCTGCTCGTTGCAGTTAGTGTCTTTCAGAAAAGCTACGTGGAGGGAATTTTTTTTTTCTTCAAGGCACAGTTTTCCTTCTTAGAAGGAGCAAAGGAAGCAGGCAGGGAATCTCTTTATGAAGTAATCTGTTAAGTTGTGATGGTAATGATCTACTTCCAAGCTTGGGATACTTGGAAAACACCCTTATTACACACCTGCTGAGCTGGTGGCTTAGGGCTCCTTAGACCCAGAAGTGTTGAGCTGGGACATACACACCAGAGCTCCTCACGTGACCACCCACTGGCCAAACCTGGGGCCCACCAGACTGTGGTAACCCTGGAAGCTTCTCCAAAAATGGAAAATGCTGTCTCTTCTGGGTTGGGCCTGATAGCACAGAGGTCAATCTTTGTTATCTTCCTCCAAAAGATGCTTAAAGCATAAAGCTGTCTAAGAAAGTCTACAGTCTTGTTTTTCATCTCCTGAATTTATGGAGGAGTGGAAAAGCTCCAGACCAAACTTTTGAATCTAGGCCCTTTCCCCACTCTGAAATAGGACTTCCAGGGCTTACCAGGGCATGTGACCTGCCTAAGTCACCTGAGACTAAATTGGGAGAGGGAAGAAATGAAGGCAGGATAAATGGTCCTCACCTGGCTACAGCATCACTAAACAATGAATCCAGCAAACAGAGGGTGTTAAGGGAAGTGGCATGATCCTCAAGGCTTCAAAGCAGGAGTGGTCTCTGTTCTCTGTGTGGATCTGACAGAGGAGAGTTGGAAGGTCAGAGGAGGCAGCAAAGATAAGCCAGCGGCTGGGGGTCACATTACAAAGCTGAAAGGAAGAAGTGGAGAAACCAAGAACAGGCAAAAGAAAGATCAGAGAGAGCTATTATTATGTAATATGCCCATTGCAGACAGACAGGCGGCACTGGCCCTTCATCTTTCTTAACCTTAGATTCCAAGAAAGCCTTTGTTGTAGCCTGATCAGTCACACACAGTCACAAGCTGGGGTGAATGTCAAAGTCCCGGTAAATCCTACTCTGGACAAGGGGGTAAACTTGGGAAACATCTGAAACTTTTTCAGGTTAGTGAACTGACACACTCAGCCCTATCCTAGTTATCATCTTCCCAAACTTAGCTCCCTTCTGTTGCCCCCAACTCCATACCAAGCACCTGAGAGGACAGTGGGAAAATAGGGTTGCTGCCAGTACCTCAACAGCAATGCATATGAGGCCGCAACCTGCCCACATACTTGGCAGGCATCACCCTAGACTCATGCCAACTTGAGCTGGGTGAAAAGTGAAAAACCAGTCCATCAAAGAGCTGCTTTGTCTATGTGACACCAAAACAACCAGTTGTTTACACTGGTACCACATGGGGCCAAGAGCTGTTTTGACTGAAATCAGCTCCTCTGACTTTGTGCATCGCCCCTAGCCTGCATGTCACACCACGTGGAGGGAAGGTTAGAGCAGTAGGTCAGAGCACGTCTCAGACCCAGCCCGACTGAGACGGGCTCTGTATGTGTGTCCCCCTCTTACAGGACCAAGTGTTGCTTTGTCCGCTGCCACAGCTCTGAGTGTACACGTGGTATCAGTAGGTGTCCTTGAATGGAACACATCACAGACGGGAGAGAGGTGAAGGAACAACGCACTGTGCTTGCAACCAAGAGGATGGAAACCAGAGCTGAACAAGGACAGATGCTCAGCTAACAGTTTGGCATTTGAGAAATGGCTTAGGGAAGCTAATCACAACCTGGACTTGGCTTAACCCATTTGTGGGTTCTAAGCAAGTCTCGAATGAGCAGCTTCTCAGGTAGGCAAATGCCAGGGATGAATGTGGACCATGGGAGACACAGAGAAACACCTGCCACTTCCTGCTATGGAACCTGTGCCAGGTGTGGCCTCTCTGGCGGTCATTTGAGGTTGGCCTTTTGATTTCTTGGTTCCCATCAAATGACTCTGATTTTAGATAATGTTCTTAATCTTTTGACAAAAGCTAGAGAAAACAAGGAAAAAGATCACAAAATATCTAAGACATCAGACAAATTTTCCCTCTCCTGCACACACACAGTGTTTTAAAATTTCTGACAGTTTTCCCAGTCATCACATTGCCAGTTAAACTCTTGCCTTAGATACCCACAAACTTACCATCTGCCTCCCCTCAGTTCCTTCAATTCCACTTAAGTGGTCCTTCTCAGAGAGACTTTCCTGGACACCTGGTCTAAACTTCACCATCACCCTCTGCTCCTGCCACTTCCATCTCCCTACCCTGCTTTAGTTTTCTCCTTGGCATTTACCATCATCTAACGCACTAAATATTTACTTATTTGTCTTATCTGTTTTCTGCCTCCCCCCGACTACAATGTAAAATCCAGGAGGGCAGGGAGTATTTCCATGCGCCCTGCTGGTTCACTGCTGTATGCAACTAGGACAGCACCTGGTGCAGAGTGAATGATCAATATGTATTTGTTGAATGAGTTAGTAATTTCTTTCTGTCCTCTAAGTAGAGCAGATATCTCCATTTTACAGTTGAGGACATTGAGGCAGAGTGTCTCCATGCTCCTGACCTCCAGGGTTTTGAAAAAGAAATATTTCTTTTTCTTGCAAAATAAAGACTATTTTTTTCTTGGAGTATAAATACTTTACAATGTTTTGGTAGTTTCTTCTGTAGAGCAAAGTGAATCAGCTATATGTATACATATATCCCTTCCCTCGAGCTTCCCTCCCACCTCCCACCCCCATCCCAGCCCTCTAGGTCACCACAGATCACCGAGCTGAGCTCCCTGTGTTGTACAGCAGCTTCCCACTAGTTATCTATTTTATGCATGGTAGTTTGTATATGTTAATGCTATTCTATCAATTTGTCCTACCCTCTCCTCCCCCCCACTGTGTCCACAAGTTCCTTCTCTGTGTCTGTATCTCTTTTCCTGCCCTGAAAATAGGTTCATCAGTAACATTTTTCTAGATTCCATATATATGCGTTAATATATGATATTTGTTTTTCTCTTTCAGACTTACTTCTCTCTGTATGACACTCTCTAAGTTCATCCACATCACTACAAATGACACAATTTCATTCCTTTTAATGGCTGAGTAATATTCCATTGTGTATATGCACCACATCTTCTTTATCCATTCATCTGTTGAAGGACATTTAGGTTGCTTCCATGTCATGGCTATTGTAAATAGTGCTGGAATGAACATTGGTGTATATGTATCTTTTTTTTTTTCACACACACACACTGTATTTTATTTTTACAAGAGATAAAACAACTGACACCAAGCATTGTAAATGGATGACCACAACAAAAGCAACAAAGATTGCAATTACCAAACACGAAACACACTCATACTATGTCATAATATTGACATTCAGTCAAGTAATCCTCCACTGTAACAGCTCCTTTACTTTGCAGTGAAAATTGATTTCTATATTTTTTGCCTCTAAGTCCTTGTGTGATTTTTTTTTTTTTTTGTGGTATGCGGGACTTTCACTGCTGTGGCCTCTCCCGTTGTGGAGCACAGGCTCCAGATGCGCAGGCTTAGCGGCCAGGGCTCACAGACCCAGCCGTTCTGCGGCATGTGGAATCCTCCTGGACCGGGGCACAAACCCGTGTCCCCTGCATCAGCAGGCAGACTCTCAACCACTGCGCCACCCGGGAAGCCCATGATTTTTTTTTTTTTTAATTCAAACAGAAAGTCACAAAAATTATAATCATCCTCATCAGTTCCTTCAGTTCCATGTATTTAATTTTTTTTTCATCTTGATCTTCTGTTAGCACTTTTATGAATTCATCAGTTTTCCATCTGAGTTCTGAAAATGCTTATTCATTCAGTTCAGCAGTATAGTCAGTTACCAGAAACCTGTACTTGTCAGAGTCTTTTCCATGAATCCCTTGAAGATGAAACCCTTTTATAGGAACATTTTTGCAAAAGCATCAGAGGACACCCAGAACTGTCTGGAAATGACAAAAGACTTAAAAATGATCACGGTTAAAGATTTGACAAAAGTTCATAATAATGTAATTGACAAGGAAATTTAGTTATTTCTGAGATATACATTTTAAAGTAATAACTAGAATTATGACTTATAACATTATACCAGAACATATAAGGTTTTTAGAAATTTCATGTCTGAAACATTTATATTAACATATTTCCATACAAATAACCCAAAGAAAGTTTAGTATTAATTGGTTCTTTTTTTTTTTTTTTTTTGTACTGCAGGTTCTTATTAGTTATCAATTTTACACACATCATTGTATACATGTCAATCCCAATCGCCCAATTCAGCACACCACCATCCCCACTCCACCACAGTTTTCCCCCCTTGGTGTCCATACGTTTGTTCTCTACATCTGTGTCTCAACTTCTTCCCTGCAAACCAGTTCATCTGTACCATTTTTCTAGGTTCCACATACATGCGTTAATATACAATATTTGTTTTTCTCTTTCTGACTTACTTCACTCTGTATGACAGTCTTTAGATCCATCCACATCTCAACAAATGACTCAATTTCATTCCTTTTCATGTCTGAGTAATATTCCATTGTATATATGTACCACAACCTCTTTATCCATTCATCAATCGATGGGCATTTAGGTTGCTTCCATGACCTGGCTATTGTAAATAGTGCTGCAATGAACATTGTGGTGCATGTGTCTTTTTGAATTATGGTTTTCTCTGGGTATATGCCCAGTCGTGGGATTGCTGGATCATATGGTAATTCTATTTTTAGTTTTTTAAGGAACCTCCATACTGTTCTCCATAGTGGTTGTATCAATTTATATTCCCACCAACAGTGCAAGAGGGTTCCCTTTTCTCCACATGCTCTCCAGCATTTGTTGTTTGTAGATTTTCTGATGATGCCCATTCAAACTGGTGTGAGGTGATACCTCATTGTAGTTTTTTTTTTTTTTTTTGCGGTATGCGGGCCTCTCACTGTTGTGGCCTCTCCCATTGTGGAGCACAGGCTCCGGACACGCAGGCTCAGTGGCCATTGCTCATGGGCCTAGCCGCTCCATGGCATGTGGGATCTTCCAGGACCGGGGCACGAACCTGTGTCCCATGCATCGGCAAGTGGACTCTCAACCACTGCGCCACCAGAGAAGCCCCCCTCATTGTAGTTTTGATTTGCATTTCTCTAATAATTAGTGATGATGAGCAGCTTTTCATGTGCTTGTTGGCCATCTGTATGTCTTCTTTGGAGAAATGTCTATTTAGCTCTTCTGCCCATTTTTGGATTGTGTTGGGTTGTTTGTTTCTTTAATACTGAGCTGCATGAGCAGTTTATATATTCTGGAGATTAATCCTTTGTCCATTGATTCGTTTGCAAATATTTTCTCCCATTCTGAGGGTTGTATTTTCATCTTGTTTATGGTTTCCTTTGCTGTGCAAAAGTTTTGAAGTTTCATTAGGTCCTATTTGTTTATATTTGTTTTTATTTCCATTACTCTAGGAAGGGGATCAAAAAGATCTTGCTGTGATTTATGTCAGAGTGTTCTGCCTATGTTTTCCTCTAAGAGTTTTATAGTGTCTGGTCTTAGATTTAGGTATCTAATCCATTTTGAGTTTATTTTTGTGTATGGTGGTAGGGAGCGTTCTAATTTCGTTCTTTTACATGTAGCTGTCCAGTTTTCCCAGCACCACTTATTGAAGAGACTGTCTTTTCTCCAATGTATATCTTTGCCTCCTTTGTAATAGATTAGTTGGCCATAGGTGCGTAGGTTTATCTCTGGACTTTCTATCTTGTTCCATTGATCTACATTTCTGTTTTTGTGCCAGTACCATATTGTCTTGATGACTGTAGCTTTGTAGTATAGTCTGAAGCCAGGGAGTCTTATTCCTCCAGCTCCGTTTTTTTCCTTCAAGACTGCTTTGACTATTCGCAGTCTTCTGTGTCTCCATACAAATTTTAGAATGATTAGTTCTAGTTCTGTAAAAAATGCCATTGGTAATTTGATAGGGATTGAATTGACTCTGTAGATTGCTTTGTGTAGTAGAGTCATTTTCACAGTATTGATTCTTCCAATCCAAGAACATGGCATATTTTTCCATCTGTTGGTATCATCTATAATTTCTTTCATCAGTGTCTTATAGTTTTCTGCATACAGGTCTTTTGTCTCCCTAGGTAGGTTTATTCTTAGGTTTTTTTTTTTTTTTTTTTTTTTTTTTTTGAGGTACGTGGGTCTCTCACTGTTCTGGCCTCTCCTGCTGCAGAGCATAGGCCCTGGACACGCAAGCTCAGCGGCCATGGCTCGCAGGACCAGCTGCTCTGTGGCATGTGGGATCTTCCCATTCCGAGGCACGAACCTGTGTCCCCTGCACCGGCAGGTGGACTCTCAACCACTGTGCCACCAGGGAAGCCTCTATTCCTAGGTATTTTATTCTTTTTGTTGCAATGGTAAATGGGAGTGTTTCCATAATGTCTCTTTCCGATTTTTCATTATTAGTATATAGGAAGGCAAGAGACTTCTGTGCATTAATTTTGTATCCTGCTAGTTTACCAAATTCATCGATTAGCTCTAGTAGTTTTCTGGTGGCATTTTTAGGATTCTCTATGTACAGTATCATGTCGTCTGCAAACAGTGACAGTTTTACTTCTTCTTTTCCAATTTGTATTCTTTTATTTCTTTTTCTTCTCTGATTGCCATGGCTAGGACTTCCAAAACTATGTTGAATAATAGTGGTGAGAGTGGACATCCTTTTCTCATTCCTGATCTTAGAGTAAATGCTTTCAGTTTTTCACCTTTGAGAATGATGTTTGCTGTGTGTTTGTTGAATATGGCCTTTATTATGTTGAGGTAGGATCCCTCTATGCCCACTTTCTGGAGAGTTTTTATCATAAATAGGTGTTGAATTTTCTCTAAAGCTTTTTCTGCATCTATTGAGATGATCATATGGTTTTTATTCTTCAATTTGTTAATATGGTGTATCACACTGATTGATTTGCGTATATTGAAAAATCCTTGCGTCCCTGGGATAAATCCCTCTTGATCATGGTGAATGATACTTTTAATGTGGTGTTGGATTTGGTTTGCTAGTACTTTGTTGAGGATTTTTGCATCTATATTCATCAGGGATATTGGTCTGTAATTTTCTTTTTTTGTACTATCTTTGTCTGGTTTTGGGATCAAGGTAATGGTGGCCTCATAGAATGAGTTTGGGAGTGTTCCTTCCTCTTCAATTTTTTGGAAGTGTTTGAGAAGGATGGGTGTTAGCTCTTCTCTAAATGTTTGATAGAATTCACCTGTGAAGCCATCTGGTCCTGGACTATTGTTTGTTGGAAGATTTTAATCACAGTTTCAATTTCATTGCTTGTGATTGGTTTGTTCATATTTTCTATTTCTTCCTGGTTCAGTCTTGGAAGTTATACTTTTCTAAGAATTTGTCCATTTCTTCCAGGTTGTACATTTTATTGGCATAGAGTTGCTGGTAGTATTCTCTTAGGATGCTTTGTATTTCTGCAGTGTCTGTTGTAATATCTCCTTTTTCATTTCTAATTTTATTGATTTGGTTCCTCTCCCTCTTTTCCTTGATGCGTCTGGCTAATGGTTTATCAATTTTGTTTATCTTCTCAATGAACCAGCTTTTATTTTTATTGATCGTTGCTATTGTTTTCTTTGTTCCTATTTCATTTATTTCTGCTCTTATCTTTATGATTTCTTTCTGTCTGCTAACTTTGGGTTTTGTTTGTTCTTCTTTCTCTAATTCCTTTAGGTGTAAGGTTTGATCGTTTACTTGAGATTTTTCTTGTTTCTTGAAGTAGGCTTGTATAGCTATAAACTTCCCTCGTAGAACTGCTTTTGCTGCATCCCATAGGTTTTGTATCATCGTGTTTTCATTGTCATTTGTCTCTAGGTATTTTTTGATTTCCTCTTTGATTTCTTCAGTGATCTCTTGGTTATTTAATAACATATTGTTTAGCCTCCATGTGTTTGTGTTTTTTTCTTTTTTTCACTGTAATTCATTTCTAATCTAATAGTGTTGTGGTCAGAAAAGATGCTTGATATGACTTCAATTTTCTTAAATTTACTGAGGCTTGATTTGTGACCCAAGATGTGATCTATCCTGGAGAACGTTCCATGTGCACTTGAGCAGAAAGTGTGATCTGCTC
Organism: Hyperoodon ampullatus; assembly: GCF_949752795.1. NCBI lineage: Eukaryota > Metazoa > Chordata > Mammalia > Artiodactyla > Ziphiidae > Hyperoodon > Hyperoodon ampullatus. The sequence goes on along the minus strand of NC_136920.1, from coordinate 103,233,768 downwards.
TTTTTGGATGGAATGTCCTATAAATATCAATTAAATCTATCTGGTCTATTGTGTCATTTAAAGCTTCTGTTTCCTTATTTATTTTCATTTTGGATGATCTGTCCATTGGTGTAATTGAGGTGTTAAAGTCCCCCACTATTATTGTGTTATTGTCGATTTCCTCTTTTATAGCTGTTAGCAGTTTCCTTATATATTGAGGTGCTCCTATGTTGGGTGCATATATATTTATAATTGTTATATCTTCTTCTTGGATTGATCCCTTGATCATTATGTACTGTCCCTCTTTGTCTCTTGTAATAGTCCTGGTTTTAAAGTCTATTTTATCTGATATGAGAATTCCCACTCCAGCTTCCTTTTGATTTCCATTTGCATGGAATATATTTTTCTATCCCCTCACTTTCAGTCTGTATGTGTCCCTAGGTCTGAAGTGGGTCTCTTGTAGACAGCATATATATGGGTCTTGTTTTTGTATCTATTCCGGAAGCCTGTTTCTTTTGGTTGGAGCATTTAATCCACTCACATTTAAGGTAATTATCGATCTGTATGTTCCTGTGACCATTTTCTTAATTGTTTTGGGTTTCTTTTCTTTTCTTCTCTTGTGTTTACCACTTAGAGAAATTCCTTTAGCATTTGCTGTAGATCTGGTTTGGTGGTGCTGTATTCTCTTAGCTTTTGCTTGTCTGTAAAGCTTTTGATTTCTCCATCAAATTTGAATGAGATCCTTGCTGGGTAGAGTAATCTTGGTTGTAGGTTCTTCCCTTTCATCACTTTAAGTATATCATGCCACTCTGTTCTTACTTGTAGAGTTTCTGCTGAGAAATCAGTTGATAACTTTATGGGAGTTCCCTTATGTGATATTTTTCATTTTTCCCTTGCTGCTTTCAATAATTTTTCTATGTCTTTAATTTTTGCCAATTTGATTACTATATATCTCAGTGTGTTTCTCCTTGGGGTTATCCTTTATGGCACTCACTGTGCTTCCTGGACTTGGGTAGCTATTTCCTTCCCATGTTAGGGAACTTTTTGACTATAATCTCTTCAAATATTTTCTCTGGTCCTTTGTCTCTCTCTTCTCCTTCCTGGACCCCTATAATGAGAATGTTGTTGCGTTTAATGTTGTCTCAGAGGTCTCTTAGGCTGTCTTCATTTCTTTTCATTATTTTTTCTTAATTCTGTTCTGAAGTACTGAATTCCACCATTCTGTCTTCCAGGTCACTTATCCGTTCTGCTGTCTCAGTTATTCTGCTATTTATTCCTTCTAATGTAGTTTTCATTTCCATTATTGTATTGTTCATCTCTGTTTGTTTGTTCTTTAATTCTTCTAGGTCTTTGTTAAACTTTTCTTGCATCTTCTTGATCTTTGCCTCCATTCCTCTTCCGAGGTCCTGGATCATCTTCACTATCATTATTCTGAATTCGTTTTCTGGAAGGTTGCCTGTCTCCACTTCATTTAGTTGTTTTTCTGAGGTTTTATCTTGTTCCTTCATCTGGTACATAGCCCTCTGCCTTTTCATCTTGTCTATCTTTCTGTGAATGTTGTTTTCATTCCACAGGCTGCAGGATTTTAGTTCTTCTTGCTTCTGCTGTCTGCCCTCTGTTGGATGAGGCTATCTAACAGGCTTGATGGGATGGACTGGTAGTGGGTAGAACTGACTGTTTCTCTGGTGGGCAGAGCTCAGTAAAACTTTAATCCACTTGGCTGTTGATGGGTGGGGCTCTGTTCCCTCCCTGTTGGTTGTTTCACCTGAGGCAACCCAACACTGGAGCCTACCTGGACTTTCCTGGGCTAATGGCAGACTCTGGGAGGACTCACACCATGGAGTACTTCCCAGAACTTCTGCTGCCAGTGTCCTTGTCCCCACGGTGAGCTACAGCACCTCCCCCACTTCTGCAGGAGACCCTCCAACACTAGCACGTAGGTCTGGTTCAGTCTCCCCTTGGTCACTGCTCCTTCCCCTGGGTTCCAATGTGCACACTACTTTGTGTGTGCCCTCCAAGAGTGGAGTCTCTGTTTCTCCCAGTCCTGTCGAAATCCTGCAGTCAATTCCCACTACCTTTCAAAGTCTGATTCTCTAGTAATTCCTCCTCCTGTTGCCGGACCCCTAGGTTGGGAAGCTTGACGTGGGGCTCAGAACCTTCACTCCATTGTGTGAACTTCTGTGGTATAATTGTTCTCCAGTCTGTGAGTCACCCACCCAGCAGTTATGGGATTTGATTTTACTGTGATTGCATCCCTCCTACCATCTCATTTTGTCTTCTCCTTTATCTTTGGATATGGTGTATCTTTTCTGGTGAGTTCCAGTGTCTTCCTGTCGATGATTGTCCAGCATCTAGTTGTGATTCTGGTGTTCTCCCAAGAGGGGATGACAGCACATACTTCTACTCTACCATCTTCATTCCTCTCTATCTTTTTGAATTATGGTTTTCTCAGGGTATATGCCCAGTAGTTGGATTGTTGGGTCATATGGTAGCTGTATGTTTAGCTTTTAAAGGAACTTCCATACTGTTCTCCAAAGAGGCTGTATCTTGCACCAACAGTGCAAGATGGTTCCCTTTTCTACACACCCTCTCCAGCATTTATTTTTTTTATTTTTTGATGTTGGGGGTAGGAGTTTATTAATTAATTTATTTATTTTTGCTGTGTTACGTCTTCATTTCTGTGTGAGGGCTTTCTCTAGTTGTGGCAAGTGGGGGCCACTCTTCATCGCAATGTACAGGCCTCTCACTATCGTGGCCTCTCTTGTTGCGGAGCGCAGGCTCCAGATGTGCAGGCTCAGTAGTTGTGGCTCACAGGCCTAGTTGCTCCATGGCATGTGGGATCCTCCCAAACCAGGGTTCATACCCGTGTCCCCTGCATTATCAGGCAGATTCTCAACCACTGCACCACCAGGGAAGCCCTGTAGATTTTTTGATGATGGCCATTCTCACCAGTGTGAGGTGAAACCTCATTATAGTTTTGATTTGCATTTCTCTAATAATTAGTGATGTTGAGCACCTTTTCATGTGTTTGCTGGCCAGCTGTATGTCTTCCCTAGAGAAATGTCTTTAGGTCTTCCATACATTTTTGGATTGGGTTGTTTGTTTTTTTGATATTGAGCTTCAGAGCTGCTTATATATTTTGGAGATTAACCCTTTGTCAGTTGCTTCATTTGCAAATATCTTCTCCCATTCTGAGGGTTGTCTTTTCGTCTTGTTTATGGTTTCCTTTATTGTGCAAAAGCTTTTAAGTTTCATTAGGTCCTATTTATTTACTTTTGTTTTTATTTCCATTACTCTAGGAGGTGGGTCAAATAGGATCTTGCTGTGATTTATGTCAAAGTGTGTTCTGCCTATGTTTTATTCTAAGAATTGTATAGTGTTTGGACCATGTTCTTGGATTGGAAGAATCAAGATTGTGAATATGGCTATACTACCCAAAGCAAACTACAGCTTCAATGAAATCCCTATAAAACTACCAATGGCATTCTTCACAGAACTAGAACAAAAAATTTCACAATTTGTATGGAAACACAAAAGACCCCAAATAGCCAAAGCAATATTGAGAAAGAAAAACGGAGCTAGAGGAATCAGGCTCCAGGACTTCAGACTATTCTACAAAGCTACAGTAATCAAGACAGTATGGTACTGGCACAGAAACATAAATATAGGTCAATGGAACAGGATAGAAAGCCCAGAGATAAACCCACACACATATGGTCACCTTATCTTTGACAAAGGAGGTAAAAATGTACAATGGAGAAAAGACAGCCTGTTCAATAAGTGGTGCTGGGAAAACTGGACAGCTATGTGTATAGAATGAAATTAGAACACTTCCTAACACTGTACAAAACAATTGAAAAAGAAATATTTCTGATGACTAAGATTCTCAGTTTTGTTTTTTTTTTAAATCTCCCTCAAGTGAGACGGGAAGACTATGAGTGCTGAAGTTAGGTATTTCCCTTCCTCCACATGGAAGTCTAGAGTGGGCTGGAGTTGAGTATAACCTTTCCTCTCTGTTTGTTAGGCTCTGGTAAAATAGTTTTCCTTGAGGACAGGATTTTAACAGGAAGAGAACAGAATGCTCTGGGCATATTTCAAAATGGCTACTTTTCTCCTCTCCTTGATGAGAGTTTGAGGGGATCTTGTCTGGTCTTCACTGTGAGAACCTGTTAGGGCTCTTGGAGGTAAAACTGACAAAAGTGTGGTGTCCCTCAAGTCTGGGGACCCTGGAGCTCTTAACTCTCGCTCTTGTCTGCCCTGAGCCCTCAGCAGTCCATCAACTGTAGGTTAAGCATTCCTATTCAGGACCGGTTCCAGCAGAGACTTCTGCTCTGGTAAGCTGTGATTCTCTGTATCTACCTGTCAGCAGTTTTCTCTGTAACCTCCACTCTTTGATGAATCTGAGAAGAGTTCTTGGTTTTGTTTGTTTAGCTTTTTCCTCGTGAGGATGAGTGATAACTTTCAAGCTCCTTACATGCCAGATTAGACTTAAAAATTTTTTTTTTCCTGTTGAGTTTTGAGAGTTCTTTTCATATGTATTCTAGATACCAGTCCTTTGTCAAATATGTGGCTTGCAAATATTTTCTCCCAGTCTTTATCACCACATCCTCTTCATGTGTTGTATGACAGAGGAAATTTTTTAATTATGATGACGTCCAAATTATCATTTTTTTCCTTCTGTAGATCATGCTTTTAGTGTCAAATCTAAGCACTTTATACCTAGCTCTAGATCCTAAACATCTTCAGCTGTCTTTTTCCTGAAGATTTTCTAGTTTAAAATCTACATTTAAGTCCATGATCCATGATCCATTTTCAATTAATTTTTTAAAAAATTTATTTATTTTATTTTTGGCCACATTTGGTCTTTGTTGCTGTGTGCAGGCTCTTCTCTGGTTGCAGTGAGCGGGGGCTACTCTTCATTGCGCTGCATGGGCTTCTCATAGTGGGAGTTTCTCTTGTTGCAGAGCATGGGCTCTAGGGGCATGGGCTTCAGTAGTTGTTGCACACAGGCTTAGTAGTTGTGGCTCGTGGGCTCTAGAGCACAGGCTCAGTAGTTGTGGTGCATGCACGTAGTTGTTCTGCAGCATGTGGGATCTTCCAGGACCAGGGTTTGAACCTGTGTCCCCTGCATTAGCAGGCAGATTCTTAATCACTGTGCCACCAGGGAAGCCCTCAATTAATTTTTGTATAAGATGCGAGGTTTAGGTTGAGGTTCTATTTCTGCCTTAGGACTGTTCAGATTATCAATTACACCTTGGTTGAGGTTTGGTAATGTGTGGTTTTTGAGGAATTTTTCCATCTCTTTTAAGCTGTCAAATTTATGAGTGTTAAAAATGTTTGTAGTATTCTCTTACTATCCTTTTGATGGCTGCAGGATCTATGATGATATCCTGTTTTATTCCTGATATTGGTGGTTTATGGGGTTGTTTTCTCATCAGTCTACGTAAAGGTTTATCAATTTTATTAATTTTGTTCAATGAACCAACATTTTGTTTTATGGATAATCTTTATTGTTTTCCTAAATTCAATTTTATAGATTTCTGCTCTAATCCTTATTGCCTCCTTCCTTCTCCTTGCTTTGGGTTATTTTGCTCTTCTTATTATAGTTTCTTGAGGTAGGAAGTTAGTTAATTGATTTGAGATCTTTCCTCTTTTTAAATTTTTTAAAATTAATTTTTATTGTCATATAGTTGCTTTACAATGTTGTGTTAGCTTCTACTGCACAGCAAAATGAATCAGCCATACATATACATATATCCCCTCCCTTTTGGCTTTCCTTCCCATTTAGGACATGACAGGGCATTAAGTAGAGTTCCCTGTGCTATACAATATATTCCCATCAGCTGTCTATTTTATACATAGTATCAGTAGTGTATATGTGTCAATCCCAATCTCCCAATTCTTCCCACTCCACCCCTTTCCCCTTTCGTATCCATACATCGTTTTCTCTATGTCTGTATCTCTATTTCTGCTTGGCAAATAAGGTCATCTATACAATTTTTCTAGATTCTCCATATATGCATTAATATACGATATTTGTTTTTCTCCTTCTGACTTACTTCACTCTGTATGATACTCTCTAGGTCCACCCACGTCTCTAAAAATGACCCAATTTTGTTCCTTTTTATGGCTGAGTAATATTCCATTCTACATATGTACCGTATCTTCCTTATCCACTCCTCTGTTGATGGACATTTAGGTTGCTTCTATGTCCTGGCTATTGTAAATAGTGCTGCTATGAACATTGGGGTGCATGAGCCTTTTTGAATTATGGTTTTCTCAGGGTACATGCCAGTATTGGGATTGCTGGTTCATATGGTAGATCTATTTATAGTGTTTTAAGGACACTTCATACTGTTTTCTATAGTGGCTGTATCAATTTACGTTCCCACCAACAGTAAGAGGGCTCACACCCTCTTCAGCATTTCTTATTTTTAGATTTTTTGATGATGGCCATTCTGACCAGTGTGAGGTGATACCTCATTGTACTTTTGATTTGCATTTCTCTACTAATTAGTGATGTTGAGCATCTTTTCATGTACATCTTGAACATACGTATGTCTTCTTTGGAGAAATGTCTATTTAGGTCTTCCACCCATTTTTTGATTGGGTTGTTTGTTTCTTTGATATTGAGCTGCATGAGCTGCTTATATAATTTGGAGAGTAATCCTTTGTCAGTTGCTTCATTTGCAAGTATTTTCTCCCATTCTGAGGTTTGTCTTTTCATCTAGTTTATGGTTTCCTTTCCTGTACAAGAGCTTTTAAGTTTAATTAGGTCCCATGTGTTTATTTTAATTTTAATTTTCATTACTGTAGGAGGTGGGTCAAAAAGATCCTGCTATGATTTATGTCAAAGCGTGTTCTGCCTATGTGTTCCTCTAAGAGTTTTATAGTGTCTGGCCTTAGATTTAGGTCTTTAATCCATTTTGAGATTATTTTTGTGTATGGTGTTAGGGAGTGTTCCAATATCATTCTTCTACATGTAGCTGTCCAGTTTTCCCAGTACCATTTATTGAAGAGGCTGTCTTTTCTCCATTATATATTTTTACCTCCTTTGTCATAGATTAGGTGACCAAAGGTGTGTGGGGTTATCTCTGGGCTTTCTATCCTGTTCCATTGATCTATATTTCTGTTTCTGTGCCAGTACCATACTGTCTTGATTACTGTAGCTTTGTAATATATTCTGAAGTTAGGGAGCCTGATTCACCAAGCTCTGTTTTTTAATCTCAAGATTGCTTTGTCTATTCGGGGTCTGTTGTGTTTCCATAAAAATTGTAAAAATTTCTGTTCTAGTTCTGTGAAAAATGCCATTGGTAATTTGATAGGGATTGTATTGAATCTGTAGATTGCTTTGGGTAGTATAGTCGTTTTCACAAATTGATTCTTTCAATCTAAGAACATGGTATATCTCTCCATATGTTTGTATCATCTTTGATTTCTTTCATCAGTATCTTATAGTATTTTGTGTACAGGTCTTTTGTCTCCTTTGGTAGGTTTATTCCTAAATATTTTGATATATTCTTTTTGTTGCAATGGTAAATGGATTATTTCCTTAATTTCTCTTTCTGATCTTTTGTTTTTAGTGTATAGGAATGAAAGAGACTTCTATGTATTAATTTTGTATCCTGCAAATTTACTAAATTCATTGATTAGCTCTAGTAGTTTTCTGGTGGCATCTTTAGGAATTTTTATGTATAGAATCACATCATCTTCAAACAGTGAGACTTTTACTTCTTCTTTTCCAATTTGAAGTCCTCTTATTTCTTTTTCTTCTCTGACTGCTGTGGCTAGGACTTCCAAAAGTATGTTGAATAAGAGTGGTGAGACAAGGGGTGAGACACCCTTGTCTTTTTCCTGATGTTAGAGGAAATGCTTTCAGTTTTTCACCATTGAGAATAATGTTTGCTGTGGGTTTGTCATATATGGCCTCTATTATATTGAGGTAGGTTCCCTCTATGCCTACTTTGTGGAGAGTTTTTATCATAAATGGGTATTGAATTTTGTCCAAAGCTTTCTCTGCATCTGCTGAGATCATATGGTTTTTATTCTTCAATTTGTTAATATTGTGTATCACATTGATTGATTTGCATATATTGAAGAATCCTTGCATTTCTGGGATAAAACCCACTTGATCATGGTGTATGATCCTCTTAATGTGTTGTTGGATTCAATTTGCTAGTATTTTGTTGAGGATTTTTGCGTCTATGTTCATCAGTGATATTGGCCTGTAGTTTTATTTATTTGTGGTATCTTTGTCTGGTTTTGGTATCAGGGTGATGGTGGCCTCATAGAATGAGTTTGGGTGTGTTCCATTCTCTGCCGTTTTTTGGAAGAGTTTGAGAAGGATAGGTGTTAGCTCTTCTCTAAATGTTTGATGAATTGACCTATGAAGCCATCTGGTCCTGGACTTTTGTTTGTTGCACAATTTTTAATCACAGTTTCAGTTTCATTACTTGTGATTGGTCTGTTCATATTTTCTATTTCTTCCTGGTTCAGTTTTGGAAGGTTGTATTTTTCTAAGAATTTGTCCTTTTCTTCTAGGTGGTCCATTTTATTAGCAATTAGTTGCTTGTAGTACTCTCTTATGATTTTTTGTATTTCTGTGTTGTCAGTTGTAACTTCTCCTTTTTCACTCCTAATTTTATTGATTTGAGTCCTCTTCTTTTTTTCCCTGATGAGTCTGGCTAAAGTTTTACCAATTTTGTTTTTCTTCTCAAAGAACTAGCTTTTAGTCTTACTGATCTTTGCTGTTCTTTTCTTCATTTGTATTTCATTTATTTCTGCTCTTATATTTATGATTTCTTTCCTTCTACTAACTTTGGGTTTTGTTTGTTCTTCTTTCTCTAGTTGCTTTAGGTGTAAGTTTAGGTTGTTTATTTGAAGTTCTTCTTGTTTCTTGAGGCAGGATTGTATTGATATAAACTTCCCTCTTACAACTCCTTTTGCTGCATCCCATAGGTTTTGGGTCATGGTGTTTTCGTTGTCATTTTTTTCTAGGTATTTTTTGATTTCCCCTTTGATTTCTTCAGCAATGTCTTGGTTCTTTAGTAACGTGTTGTTTAGCCTCCATGCATTTGTATTTTTACACTTATTTTCCTGTAATTTATCTATACTCTCCTAGCATTGTGTTTGGAAAAGATTCTTGACATGATTTCAATTTTTTAAAATTTACCAAGGCTTTATTTGTGACCCAAGATGTGATCTATCCTGGAGAATATTCCATGAGCACTTGAGAAGAAAGTGTAATCTTCTGCTTTCAGGTGGAATGTCCTATAAATATCATTTAAGTCTATTTGGTCTCTTGTGTCATTTAAAGCTTGTGTTTCAGTCTGGATTATCTGTGAACTGGTGTAAGTGGGATGTTAAAATCCCTCACTATTATTATGTTACTGTCAATTTCTCCTTTTATGGCTGTTAGCATTTGCCTTATGTATTGAGGTGCTCCTATATTGCGTGTATAGATATTTATAATTGGTATATCTTCTTCTTGAATTGATCCCTTTACCATTATGTAATGTCCTTCCTTGTCTCTTGTAATAGTCTTTATTTTAAAGTCCATCTTGTCTGATATGAGTTTTGCTACTCCAGCTTTCTTTTGATTCCCATTTTCATGGAATATCTTTTTCCTTCCCCTCACTTTCAGTCTGTAAGTGTCCCTAGGCCTGAAGTTGGTCTCTTGTAGACAGTGTATACACGGGTCTTGTTTTTTTATCCATTCAGTTAGTTGTGTCTTTTGGTTGGAACATTTAATCCATTTACATTTATGGTAATTATAGATATGTATGTTCCTATTACCATTTTCTTAATTGTTTTGCATGTGTTCTTGTAGGTCCTTTTTTATGTTCTTGTGTTTATCGCCTAGAGAAGTTCCTTTAGCATTTGTTTTAAAGCTGATCTGGTGGTGCTGAATTCTCTTAACTTTTGCTTAAAGCTTTTGATTTCTCTGTCAAATCTGAATGAGATCCTCTCTGGGTAGAGTAGTCTTGTTTGTAGCTTTTTCCCTTTCATCACTTTAAATGTCTTGCCACTCCCTTCTGAACTGCAGAATTTCTGCTGAAAAATTAGCTGATAACCTTAAGGGAATTCCCTTGTAGGTTATTTGTTTCTTTCCCCTTTCAGCTTTTAACTTTTCTTTGTATTTAATTTTTGTTACTTTGATTAATATTTGTCTTGGCATGTTTCTCCTTGGGATTATCCTGTATGGAACTCTCTGCGCTTCTTGGACTTGATTGACTATTTCCTTTCCCATGTTAGGGAATTTTCAACTATAATCTCTTCAAATATGTTCTCAGGCCCTTTTCCTTTCTCTTCTTCTTCTGGGACCCCTATAATTTGAATGTTGGTGCATTTAATGTTTTCCAAGAGGTCTCTGATACTGTCCTTATTCTTTTCATTCTTTTTCTTTATTCTGCTCCTTGGCAGTTATTTCCACCATTCTATCTTCCAGCTCACTTATTTGTCCTTTTGCTTCAGTTATTCTGCTGTTGATTTCCCCTAGTGTATTTTTCAATTCAGTTATTGTGTGGTTCTTCACTGATTGTTTGTTCTTTAGTTCTTCTAGTTCCTTTATTTTATTTTATTTTTTTTGCTGTACATGGGCCTCTCACTGTTGTGGCCTCTCCCGTTGCGGAGCACAGGCTCCAGATGCACAGACTCAGTGGCCATGTCTCACGGGCCCAGCCACTCCATGGCATCTGGGATCTTCCCAGACTGGGGCACGAACCCGTGTCCCCTGCATTGGCAGGTGGACTCTCAACCACTGCACCACCAGGGCAGCCCCTTCTAGGTTCTTTTTAATCTTCTTGATCTATGCCTCCATTCTATTTCCAAGATCTTGGATCATTTTTACTGTCATTACTCTGAATTCTTTTTCAGGTAGATTGCCTATTTCCCTATTTCCGCTTCATTTATATGGTCTTGTGGGATTTTATATTCTTCCTTCATCTGCAACATAATTCTCTGTCATCTCATTTTGTCTAACCTACAGTTTTTATGTTCTTCTTTCTGCAGGCTGCAGGGTTGTAGTTCCTCTAGCTTCTGTTGTCTGCCCCCGGTGAGTGAGGTTGTTCCAGGGGCTTGTGCAGGTTTCCTGGTGGGAAGGCCTTTTGCCTGCGCTATGGGGGGGTGGAGTGAGTCTTTTCCCTTTGAAGTCCAGGTCCTCATCATGTGGTGTGTCTTAGGGTGTCTGTGAGCTTAGTATGACTTTATGCAACCTTTCTACTGATGGGTGGGGCTGTGTTCCTGTCTTGTTGGATGTTTGGAGTGAAGTGTCTAGCACTGGAGCCTGAAGGCAGTTTTGTGGGTCTTGGTCTTGTTGTTGATACAGATATCTCTAGGAGCACATACAGCAATTAATATTCCCTGACCTGGGAATTCTCTGGTGGTCCAGCATCCTGGAGCCTACGCTCCCACATCAGAGGCCCAGGCCTGACCCCTGGCTGGGGAACCAAGAGCCCACAAGCCACACAGTGACCTGAGAGAAAAGAGAGAAAAGAAAAGAAAAAAAAAAATGAAAAGAAAACAAACATGAACAAAACCCAAGACAAATAACAAAAATAGCATCAAACAAATAGCACCAACAACAACACAGCACACAAACACACACACTCAGAAAAAAAAGAGAAAAAATAAAAAAATAGAAAAATAAAATTAAAAAAAGAAGGGAAGAGACCAACAAACAAAAGAATTCTAATATGAGAACAGTCAATAAGGGCTAAACTAACAAAAACAAAGAATGAAAAATAAAGCAAAACAGAATGCAAACAGACAACATAAAAAGTGAAGAAAACATAAAATATACACATAAAAACAATGTAAAGAAGAAAAATAAAATAAAAAACAGATAAGGAAGAAGAAAAACAAGGAACAAAACCACAAAGAAACAAAAAGTAAATTAAATATAGAGAAATAAAAAATTTCATATATTGAAAAAAGATTAAAAAGAATAAATACCAAAAATAAAAGGCAAAAAATAATAAAAGTAACAATGCCAACAACTGAGAAACATAAAACAAACAAAATAAGAATGATAGTAAGAAGAATATTTTCCTGGGGCCTCCTCTTTCAGTGTCCTTGCTCCCACAGTGAGCCAGAGCCAATCCTGCCTCCCCAGGAAGCCCCCAATACTTCTAGGTAGGTCTCTGGAACTGCTGTGGGCACTGTGGAGCCAGCACAGACTCTGACCTGGCCCGATTCCCAGGTGCACTTGTCCCCAGAGTCCAGTGTTGCGAAGGCTAGACTGGTCTCAAATGTTGAAACACTTGTCTATTCAGGTATTCTACAGATGCAGGATTTGTCCATCCGATCTCAGGGATTTAATCCACAGCTTGTGCAGCTGCATGGAAAGATTTCTGTTCCTCTTCATTAGTCGCACCATCCCTGGGGCTTAGCTTTGGTTTTGACCCTACCTCTGCGTGTGTGCTGCCCTCAGGCTCTTTTCCTTGCCCAGATGGGAAGGAGCAAAAGCAGAGGCTGCTTGGGTCACACTTACTCACTCATGCCAGGGCCTGAGTACTGCAGCCACAATTGGAGTGTCTGAAGTTTGCCTGCAGCAGTGGGTCCAGCAGATAGTTGGAACAGACTGTGGCTCTGGTGAATGGGAGTGGTGGTGGCCCTGTCCCTCATGCACCTCTCAACAATGGTGACTCCCTTTCTAGGCCGACTAAGTTTCCTTTATAGGCATTCCCAGCCATGTGCCGCCTCCCATCCCCTCTGCTGTATCCACATAGCCCACAGTGTTCCTCTCCCTGGATACTTTCCCCCAGCCCCATGCTTTAGAACTCAGCGCCCAGCAGCATCGGCAGATTCTTGTCCCAGGCAGGGGTGCCCAGGGCTGATTCCCAAGGAGGCTTTGGGATGGTTGACACTCAGGTCCCCAGAACCCACATGGGCAGAGGAGGCCCTGATCAGAGGGTGGGAGTGGGTTTGCTCAGGTGGGAGCTCCTCCCAGTGACCACGGAGGCTGAAGAAGCAGGCGGTTGGGAAAAGGGGTTATAATGGCGGCTCTGTCCCTTGCGTGTCACTCAACACTAATGTCTCATTTTATGGTATCTCAGGCTTTTTCTGAAGACTTTCCCAGGTGTGGGGCTTCTTACTCCAGTCCCTTCAGTCTGTATTTTCACAGCCAACAGCTGTCCCTTCCCTGAGTCTGTGCTCCAAAGTCTAGTTTCCAGTGCCCAGCTCCTTTTCACAACTGACAACTCTATTCGGGAAGGTACAGAGCTGCAGTGTAGACCCTGCCTGCAGTTCTTACTTTTTCCTGCCTTCCACAGACCGTGTACTGTATTCTCCTTTGATCCCCATGAAGGTCCTTTTCTGTCCTTGCTGATTTTCCCACCGTGAGTGAGTTTTGCTGAGTCTGGGGACCTCCACTCACCTTCAGCTTCCTGCTGGGGTTGCTGGTCCCTTTTCTGATTCATTTTTTTTTCTTTCTTTCGTTTTTTTAGGTGTCCAGAGTCTTCCACTAATGTTTAGCAGGTGCTCTGTGGGAATTGTTCCATCCGTAGATGAATGCCTGCTGTACCCATGAGGAGTGACAAATTCCATGTCCTTCTATTCCACCATCTTGACTCCTCTCCTTTCCTCTTTTTTAGTGTAAGCACTTAGTATTATGGATTTTCCTCTTGACATTGATTTAGCAGTATACCACATATTTTGATATGTTGTATTTTCATTTACTTCTATCATCTAAAAAAACTTCATTTGAAACGTCCTCTTTGACCAATGGATTATTTAGCAGTATGTTGTTTGGTTTCCATGTGTTTGAAGATTTTCCTGTTATCTTTCTGTTATTGATTTCTATTTAGATTGCATTGTGGTCAGAAAACATTCTGCATGATTTTGACTTTTAAAAACGTTGATGTTTGTTTTGTGGCCCAGGATATGGTCTGTTTTGTTTTATGTTCCATGGGCAATTGAAGAGAATGTGCATTTTGTTATTGTTGGGTGAAGTGTTCTATAAATGCCTATTATAACCTTTTGGTTCATGGTGCTGGTGAGGTCTATATAGTTGCTGGTTTTCTGTCTAGTTGTTCTATCAATTGTTGAGAAAGGAGTGTTGAAGTCTTCAACTGTAATTGTGGTTTTATCTCTCCTTTCAGTTATGTCATTATTTGCTTTACCTATTTTGAAGATTTGTTGTTTGTTCATACACATTTAGGGTTGTTATATCTTCTGATGGATTGAGCCTTTTATTGTTATATGATATACGTTTCTGTCTCTGGTTATTTTCCTTTATCTGAAGTTTACCTTATCCAATTTTAATATAGCCACTCCTGCTTTCTTTTGATTAATGTTTGCATGGTATATCTTTTTCATCCTTTTACTTTCAACTTATCTATGTCATTGAATTTGAAGTGAGTTTCCTGTAGATAGGACGTAGTTAGGTAAGGTTCTTTTTGTTTTTGTTTTTTTAATCCACTCTGTCAATCTTTGCCTTTTGATTGATACATGTGGATTATTTATATTTAAGGTAATATATGTTGGAGCTTAAGCATGCCATTTTATTGTCTGTTTTCTGTTTTTTCCTCTACTTTTTGTTCTTCTGTCTCTATTTTGTCTTCCTGTGGCTTAAACATTTTTTAAGGATTCCATCCTGATTTACTTACAGTGTTTTGGAAAGAAATGTTCTCCAAATATATAGTTTCTGTAGTTGCCCTAATTATTACAATATACATATATAGCGTATTACATTATACTGTTATCAACATTTTGCCCCTTCAAGTGAAGTATAGAAACCTCATTTCTATTAGGCCCCTTTATTTTTCCCACTTTTAAATATCATTGTCTTGAGTATCAAATGGTGTTATAATTTTAGTTTCAAGCATCAAATATGACTTCCAAAACTCATGTGGACAGTCAACCATTATATACTATTATTTCTCCCTTCCATTGTCCTTTCTTCATGATGCTCCAAATTCCCTTTCTCTAGCATTTACTTTCTGTTTAAAGAAATTCCTTTGGCCAGTCTTTAAGAGTCTGTCTGTTAGTGACAAATTCTTTAAAGTTTTCCTTCATCTGAGAAGGTCTTTATTTCTCCTTCATTTACAAAGGACAGTTTCACTGGATATGGGATTCTGGGTTGACAGTTCTTTTCTTTCAGCACTTGCAAAATGTGCCACTTTCTTCTGGCCTCCATAGTTTCAGATGATAATTTAAGTTGGTGTTCCCCTATAGGTAAGGTGTTGTTTACTGCTTTCAACAGTTTTTCATCATTAGTCTTCAACCATTTAATTGTGATGTGTCTTTCTTTGCACTTATCCAGTTTGGGTTTCACTCAGCTTCTTGAATGTGTAGGTTTGTATATTTTATCAAATTTGGGAAGTTTTTAGATATCATTTCTCTGAATACTCTTTCAGCCCCATCCTCTCTCCTTCTGAAACTCTGATGATACAAATGTTGGATCTTTTGTTACTGTTCCACAGGTCTCTGAGGCTCTGTTCATCCTGATTTATTTATTTTAGTCTATTTTCTCTGTTGTTCAGATTGTGTAAATTCTATCTGTCCTCAAGTTCACTGATTCTATCCTCTGTCATCTCCACTCTGCTACTGAGTTTACACAGTGAGTTTTTAAAATCTGTTATTGTATTTTTCAGTTCTACAATTTTCATTTGGCCCTTTTGTGCAACTTCTATTTCTTTGGTAGGACTTTTTTTCATTTGTTTCAAGATAATTTGTATTTATTTGCCCGTTGACACATTTTTAAGATGGCTGCTTTTAAATCATCTTGATGTTGGTGTCAGTTTTCTTTTCTTATTGAAGTTGTGATTTTCCTGGTTCTTGGTATGACAGGTGATTTCCAATTGTATCCCGGACATTTTTTCTGTTATGTTAGGAGACTCTGGGCCCTATTTAAATCTTTTATTTTAGTAGGCAGTCACCTTGTTTAGCTTTAGCACATAGGCCCTGGCCTACCAGGTATTGTAGGCCCATTGATAGTTTTTCAGAGGCTTTGTGGTGCTACTTTGATCTGTTCTCAGCCAGAGAAACCTATTTGTTCTTTGCCCTGAGACTCCCCAGGCTGAGTGCTCTTGTGGTATAGAATCCCTCCCTTCCATGGCTTCTGGCCATCCTAGTGTCTTTGGGTGGTTGGGTGGTGGGGAATCTTATGCCTGCTGGGACAAAGATTCTTCCCAGGCTGAACTTCTTGTTGTGACTTAGTCCTTTCTGTTATTGCCTGGTCACTCCAGTATCTCCCAGTGGGGGAGGGAAGTCTCAGGCCTGGCCACTTAGTGTGGCTCAACTCTCCCTCTTGCTGGTGGGGCCTGGCTTACCCAATGGTGTCAGAAGGACTCGCTCTGAACTGGGAGAGGAATGCATATATCTCTGCTGCCTTCGTTTGCTAGGTTGGAAAAGGCCGGGCCTGGCTTTCCTTCTTCTGTTGGCTGAGGGGAAGGAAAGATGCTCTGTTACTGTGTTTTTTTTCCAGTCCTAGGGTTCTGAACCAATTCACCCATCTTTTGGGTTCTCCTTTGGTTGTCCTTTGCATTGTCTCCAGGATATATAGATGTACTTAAAGAGAAGGAGAAGGGAGACACAAGTCTATACCATTTTGTTTGGACCAACTTTCAGCCCAACTATTTTTGCATTTATCATAGGTTTCTGAATTATTTCTGATACTGAATGATTCTCTTAGAGAGATCTAGCTGAGACACAATAACTTAGCAAAGTTTGTATTGGTCCTCATACATAACTTGTATCTGCTTTATTATGGAAGAGGTATTATCATCGTCCCTATTTTAAGGTGAAAGTGAAAAAAAAGAGCCTGTGTTTAGAATGAGTTTCTAGCTGAATGTACCAAGAACATAGGGCTATTGTGAGCACTAAATGAAATAAAACTAATAATGCTCTGGTTGCCAGTGCATGCAGGCAACAGTGAATGCCCAATGTTACTGTTCCCCTTCTTCTACACAGCCCAAATTTTTCCTTTGTTCTTTAAGGTCCCTGAGGACAGGAACAATCTATCATTTTTTACTTTATCCTGGGGTCTAGAATAGTACCTGGCAATAAAAATTAAACTGGCTGACTAGCATACATATCATTTGTAATATCTCTATCTCTCCCTAGCCATACTCTTTCTCTTTTCTTAATTTTCCTTGAACATTTTGTGACTCGGTGAATTAGATCATCTACAGCTTTCCTTCCCCTCTGTTCATTTGCTGTAAGCTTCAGGCAGTAAGCTTCTCTGTGTGCATGTATTTTGATGATTCTCCGTTTCTCAGTCATCCCATTCTTGGGGCAAAGATATAAAATGACTTCTTTCCTTCTGAAAATTTTAGGCAGTAACCACGAGTCCCTGTGACCTGGTAGAGACAGAGTATTTCTTTTTTATTTTTATTTTTTTTACATCTTTATTGGAATATAATTGTTTTAAACTGGTGTGGCAGTTTCTGCTTTATAACAAAGTGAATCAGTTATACATATACATATGTTCCCATATCTCCTCCCTCTTGCATCTCCTTCCCTCCCACACTCCCTATTCCACCCATCCAGGTGGTCACAAAGCACCGAGCTGATCTCCCTGTGCTATGCAGCTGCTTCCCACTAGCTATCTATTTTATGTTTGGTAGTGTATATATGTCCATGCCACTCTCTCACTTTGTCACAGCTTACCCTTCCGCCTCCCCATAACCTCAAGTCCATTCTCTAGTAGGTCTGTGTCTTTATTCCTATCTTACTCTAGATTTTTCATGACATTTTTTTTTCTTAGATTCCATATATATGTGTTGGCATACAGTATTTGTCTTTCTCCTTCTGACTTACTTCACTCTGTATGAAAGACTCTAGGTCAATCCACCTCATTACAAATAACTCAATTTCGTATTTTTTAATGGCTAATATTCCATTGTATATATGTGCCACATCTTCTTTATCCATTCATCCGATGATGGACACTTAGGTTGTTTCCATCTGCTGGCTATTGTAAATAGAGCTGCAGTGAACATTTTGGTACATGACTCTTTTTGAATTATGGTTTACTCAGGGTATATGCCCAGTAGTAGGATTGCTGGGTCATATGGTAGTTCTATTTGTAGTTTTTAAAGGAACCTCCATACTGTTCTCCATAGAGGCTGTACCAATTCACATTCCCACCAGCAGTGCAAGAGTGTTCCCTTTTTTCCACACCCTCTCCAGCACTTATTGTTTCTAGGTTTTTTTGATGATGGCAATTCTGACTGGTGTGAGATGATATCTCATTGTAGTTTTGATTTGCATTTCTCTAATGATTAATGACGTTGAGCATTCTTTCATGTGTTTGTTGGCAATCTGTATATCTTCTTTGGAGAAATGCCTATTTAAGTTTTCTGCCCATTTTTGGATTGGGTTGTTTGTTTTTTGTTATTGAGCTGCATGAGCTGCTTGTAAATTTTGGAGATTAATCCTTTGTCAGTTGCTTCAATAGCAAATATTTTCTCCCATTCTGAGGGTTGTCTTTGGGTCTTGTTTATGGGTTCTTTGCTGTGAAAATCTTTGAAGCTTCATTAGGTCCCATTTGTTTATCTTAGTTTTGATTTCCATTTCTCTAGGCAGTGGGTCCAAAAGGATCTTGCTGTGATTTATGTCATAGAGTGTTCTGCCTATGTTTTCCTCTAAGATTTTGATAGTTTCTGGCCTTATATTTAGGTCTTTAACCCATTTTGAGTTTATTTTTGTGTATGGTGTTAGGAGGTGTTCTAATCTCATACTTTTACATGTACCTGTCCAGTTTTCCCAACACCACTTATTGAAGAGGATGTCCTTCTCCACTGTACATTCCTGCCTCCTTTATCAAAGATAAGGTGACCATATGTGCGTGGGTTTATCTCTGGGATTTCTATCCTGTTCCATTGATCTATATTTCTGTTTTTGTGCCAGTACCATACTGTCTTGATTACTGTAGCTTTGTAGTATAGTCTGAAGTCTGGGAGCCTGATTCCTCCAGCTCCGTTTTTCCTTATCAATATTGTTTTGGCTATCTGGGGTCTTTTGTGTTTCCATACAAATTGTGAAAGCTTTTGTTCCAGTTCTGTGAAAAAGACAAGTGGTAGTTTGATAGGGATTGCATTGAATCTGTAGATTGCTTTGGGTAGTAGAGTCATTTTCACAATGTTGATTCTTCCAATCCAAGAACATGGTATATCTATCCATCTATTTGTATCATCTTTAATTTCTTTCATCAGTGTCTTATAACTTTCTGCATACAGGTCTTTTGTCTCCTTAGGTAGGTTTATTCCTAGATATTTTATTCTTTTTGTTGCAATGGTAAATGGGAGTGTTTTCTTGATTTCACTTTCAGATTTTTCATCATTAGTGTATAAGAAGGCCAGAGATTTCTGTGCATTAATTTTGTATCCTGCCACTTTATCAAATTCATTGATTAGCTTTAGTAGTCTTCTGGTAGCATCTTTAGGATTCTCTATGTATAGTATCATGTCATCTGCAAACAGTGACAGCTTTACTTCTTCTTTTCCTATTTAGTTTCCTTTTATTTCCTTTTCCTCTCTGATGACTGTGGATAAAACTTCCAGAACTATGTTGAATAAGAGTAGTGAGAGTGGGCAACCTTATCTTGTTCCTGATCTTAGTGGAAATGCTTTCAGTTTTTCACCATTGAGGATGATGTTGGCTCTGGGATTGTCATATATGGCCTTTATTATGTTGAGGAAAGTTCCCTCTATGCCTACTTTCTGCAGGGCTTTAATCATAAATGGGTGTTGCATTTTGTCTAAAGGTTTATCTGCATCTATTAAGATGATCATATGGTTTTTCTCTTTCAATTTGTTAATGTGGTGTATCACGTTGATTGATTTGCGTATATTGAAGAATCCTTGCATTCCTGGAATAAACCCCACTTGATCATGGTGTATGATCCTTTTAATGTGCTGTTGGATTCTGTTTGCTAGTGTTTTGTTGAGGAGTTTTGCATCTATGTTCATCAGTGATATTGGCCTGTAGTTTTGTTTCTTTCTGACATCCTTGTCTGGTTTTGATATCAGGTTGATAATGGCCTCTTAGAATGAGTTTGGGAGTGTTCCTCCCTCTGCTATATTTTGGAAGTGTTTGAGAAGGATGGGTGTTAGCTCTTCTCTAAATGTTTGATAGAATTCGCCTGTGAAGCCATCTGGTCCTGGGCTTCTGTTTGTTGGAAGATTTTTAATCACAGTTTCAATTTCAGTGCTTGTGATTGGTCTGTTCATATTTTCTATTTCTTCCTGATTCAGTCTTGGCAGGTTGTGCATTTCTAAGAATTTGTCCATTTCTTCCAGGTTGTCCATTTTATTGGCATAGAGTTGCTAGTAGTAATCTCTCACGATATTTTGTATTTCTGCAGTGTCCGTTGTTACTTCTCCTTTTTCATTTCTAATTGTATTGAGTCTTCTCCCTTTTTTTCTTGATGAGTCTGACTAATGGTTTATCAATTTTGTTTATCTTCTCAAAGAACCAGCTTTTAGTTTTATTGATCTTTGTTATTGCTTCCTTTATTTGTTTTTCATTTATTTCTGATCCAATTTTTATGATTTCTTTCCTTCAGCGAACTTGGGGTTTTTTTTGTTTTTCTGTCTCTAATTCCTTCAGGTGCAAGGTTAGGTTGTTTATTCGAGATGTTTCCTGTTTCTTAAGGTAGGATTTTATTGCTATAAACTTCCCTCTTAGAACTGCTTTTGCTGCATCCTATAGGTTTTGGATCGTCTTGTCTCCATTGTCATTTATTCCTAGGTATTTTTTGATTTCCACTTTGATTTCTTCTGTGATCACTTTGTTATTAAGTAGTGTATTGTTTAGCCTCCATGTGTTTGTATTTTTTACAGATCTTTTCCTGTAATTGATATCTAGTCTCATAGCATTTGGTCGGAAAAGATACTTGATACAATTTCAATTTTCTTAAATTTACCAAGGCTTGATTTGTTACCCAAGATATGATCTATCCTGTAGAATGGTCCATGAGCATTTGAGAAAAATGTGTATTCTGTTGTTTTTGGATGGAATGTCTGATAAATATCAATTAAGTCCATCTTATTTAATGTATCATTTAAAGCTTGTGTTTCCTTATTTATTTTCATTTTGGATGATCTGTCCATTGGTGAAAGTGGGGTGTTAAATTCCCCTACTATGAATGTGTTACTGTGAATTTCCCGTTTTATGGCTCTTAGTATTTGCCTTATGTATTGAGGTGCACCGATGTTGGGTGCATAAATATTTACAATTTTTATAACTTCTTCTTGCACCGATTCCTTGATCATTGTGTAGTGTCATTCTTTGTCTCTTTAATAATCTTTATTTTAAAGTCTATTTTTTCTGATATGAGAATTGCTACTCCAGCTTTCTGTTGGTTTCCATTTGCATGGAATATCTTTTTCCATCCCCTTACTTTCAATCTGTATGTGTCTCTAGGTCTGAAGTGGGTCTCTTGTAGACAGCATATATATGGGTCTTGTTTTTGTATCCATTCAGCCAGTCTGTGTCTTTTCTTGGGAGCATTTAATCCATTTACATTTTTGGTAATTATCAATATGTATGCTCCTATTCCCATTTTCTAAATTGTTTTGGGTTTGTTATTGTAGTTCTTTTCCTTCTGTTTTGTTTCTTGCCTAGAGAAATTCCTTTAGCATTTGTTGTAAAGTTGGCTTTGTAGTGCTGAGCTCTCTCAGCTTTTGCTTGTCTGTAAGGCTTTTAATTTCTCCATCAAATCTGAATGAGATCCTTGCTGGGTAGAGTATTCTTGGTTGTAGCTTTTTCTCCTTCATCACTTTAAATATGTCCTGCCAGTCCCTTCTTGATTGCAGAGTTTCTGCTGAAAGTTTAGCTGTTAAACTTATGGTGATTCCCTTGTGTGTCATTTGTTGCTTTTCCCTTGATGCTTTTAATATGTTTTCTTCGTATTTAATATTTGACAGTTTGATTAATATGTATCTTGGCGTGTTTCTCCTTGGATTTGTCCTGTATGGGACACTCTGTGCTTCCTGGACTTGATTATTTCTTTTTCCATATTAGGGAAGTTTTCAACTATAATCTCTTCAAATATTTTCTGAGTACCTTTCTTTTTCTCTTCTTCTTTTGGAACTCCTATAATTTGAATGTTGGTGCGTTTAATGTTGTCCCAGAGGTCTCTCAGACTGTACTCAGTTCTTTTCATTCTTTTCTCTTTATTCTGCTCTGCAGTAGTTATTTCCACTAATTTATCTTCCTGGTCACTTATCCGTTCTTCTGCCTCAGTTATTCTGCTATTGATCCCATCTAGAGTATTTTTCATTTCATTTATTGTGTTGTGCATCATTGCTTTTTTCATTATTAGTTCTTCTAGGTCCTTGTTAAATGTTCCTTGAAGTTTCTCTATTCTATTTCCAAGATTTTGGATCATTTTTACTGTCATTATTCTGAATTCTTTTTCAGGCAGACTGCCTATTTTCTCTTCATTTGTTAGGTCTGGTTGGTTTTTGTCTTGCTCCTTCAACTGCTGTTTGTTTTTCTGTCTTCTCATTTTGCTTATCTTACTGTGTTTGGGGTCTCCTTTTTACAGGCTGCAGGTTCGTAGTTCCTGTTGTTTTTGATGTCTGTCCCCAGTGGCTAAGTTTGCTTCAGTGGGCTGTGTAGGCTTCCTGGTGGAGGGGACTAGTGCCTGTGTTCTGGTGCATGAGGCTCCATCTTGTCTTTCTGGTGGGCAGGTCCACGTCTGGTGGTGTGTTTTGGGGTGTCTTTGGGCTTAGTATGATTTTAGGCAGCCTCTCTGCTAATGGGTGGCGTTGTGTTCCTGTCTTGCTAGTTGTTTGGCATAGGGTGCCCAGCACTGTTGCTTGTTGGTCGTTGGGTGAAGCTGTGTGCTGGTGTTGAGATGGAGATCTCTGGGAGATTTTTGCCATTTGATATTATGTTGAGCTGGGAGGTCTCTTGTGGACCCGTGTCCTGAAGTTGGCTCTCCCACCTCAGAGGCACAGCACTGAGTCCTGCATGCAGCTCTAAGAGTCTTTCATCCACATGGCTCAGAATAAAAGGGAGAAAAAGTAGAAAGAAAGAAAGAAAGAAGGAAAGAAAGAAAAAGTAGAAAGAAAGAAAGAAAGAAGGAAAAGAGAAAGAAAGAGGGTAAAATAAAATAAAGTAAGATAAAATATAATAAAGTTATTAAAATAAAAAATAATTTTTAAGAAAAAAATTTTAAATTAAAAAAGAACAAAAAACAACAACAAAAACGGATAGAGAACCCTTGGATAAATGGTGAAAACAAAGCTATACAGACAAAATCTCACACAGAAGCATACACATACACACTCACAAAAAGAGGAAAAGTGAAAAAAAATCATAAATCTTGTTCTCAAAGTCCACCTCCTCAATTTGGGATGATTCATTGTCTATTCAAGTATTTCACAGATGCAGGGTAAATCAAGTTGATTGTGGAGATTTAATCTGCTGCTCCTGAGGCTGCTGGGAGAGATTTCCCTTTCTCTTCTTTGTTCGCACAGCTCCCAGGGCTCAGCTTTGGATTTGGCCCTGCCTCTGCGTGTAGGTCACCGGCGGCTGTCTGTTCTTCTCTCAGACAGGACGGGGTTAAAGGAGCAGCTGACTCGGGGGCTCTGGCTCACTCAGGCTGGGGGGAGAGAGGGGTCCAGATGCGGGGTGAGCCTGCGGCAGCAAAGGCTGGTGGGACGTTGCACCAGCCTGAGGCACGCCGTGCGTTCTCCTGGGAAAGTTGTCCCTGAATCCCAGTACCCTGGCAGTGGCAGGCTGCATAGGCTCCCCAGAAGGGAGGTGTGGATAGTGACCTGTGCTCGCACACAAGCTTCTTGGTGTCGGCAGCAGCAGCCTTAGTGTATCATGCCCGTCTCCGGGGTCCACGCTGTTAGCTGTGGCTTGCACCCGTCTCTGGAGTTCCTTTAAAGAGCGCTCCTAATACCCTCTCCTCATGCACCAGGAAACAAAGAGGGAAAAAAAAGTCTCTTGCCTCTTCAGCAGGTCCAGACTTTTCCCAGAATCCCTCCTGGCTAGCTGTGGTGCACTAACCCCTTCAGACTGTGTTCTCGCGCCAGTCCTCTCCTTGCCATCCGACAGATTCCCAAGCCTCAGCTCCCAGCCCCTGCCCACCTTGGTGGGTGAGCAGACAAGCCTCTCGGGCTGGTGAGTCCCGGTCGGCACCAATCCTCTGTGCAGGAATCTCTCTGCTTTGCCCTCCGCACCCCTCTTGCTGCGCTCTCTTCCACGGCTCTGAAGCTTCCCCCCTCTGTCACCTGCAGTCTCCACCCACAGGGGACCTTTCTAGTGTGTGGAAACCTTTCCTCCTTCATAGCTCCCTTCCACTGGTGCAGGTCCCGTCCCTATTCTTTTGTCTCTGTTTATTCTTTTTTCTTTTGCTCTACCCAGGTACATGGGGAATTTCTTGCCTTTTGGGGGATCTGAGGTCTTCTGCCAGCGTTCAGTAGGTGTTCTGTAGGAGCTGGTCCACGTGTAGATGTATTTTTGATGTATCTGTGGGGAGGAAGGTGATCTCTGCGTCTTACTCTTCCGCCATCTTCCCCCTCTCCTCCAGAATATTTATTTACAGCATCCATTTTGCTGGCCCAGAGTAATGGGCCTACCTCACAAGTACAGGTTTTTAGCTAATTTATTCACTGGCAGATCAAGAGGCTGTAAGATGTTCTAAATTTAATTCCAAGTTACTGTAATCTAAAAATTAAAGCTAGATGAATTAAAACAACTAGCACTTAAATCTTAATGTCTCCCAAACCCACATCTTCTATTGTCATATAAAATCAAACTCCTGAAAACATATTTACTTTGCCTTAAGAAATTAAATAGGTTAGAAAAACACTTTGAAGTATCTACAAATGCACATGCCCTCTGACATTGCACAATGAGAACACACACTGTACAAATTAAGAAACAATATACATCTATTACCACCCTGTGCATATTTCTTTGGGACTTGGAAACAAAATTTTCCAAATTATACCTCAGAGCCTTCTTCCAATTCTACCACATATCTGACATTATACAGAGCTAAAGTTTACTTAGTTCCCCTTTTTAAAAATAATACAAATGAAGGATTTATACTCATAGGTGGCTTAGGAACAGAGTAGACTCATACTTGGGGTAGAAAGCACAGAACTCAAGAGTTCTCTTCCTTTCAGCAGGAAACTTAGCTTATGAGATATCCTTGTAACCAGACTAGATATTAAAGAACTTAACATTTTACCCAGCTTTATTATTCATTTTTTTCTTTGTGTTGAAATAAACAGTTTGCAAAGACTTCCTCTCAAGTCATTAAAACATGACCAGGTAGGAAAAGATCAGTTAAACACTTACTACCATAATTTAGATTAAGATACATAATATTCTTATTTTCAAAGACAAAATATGCCAGTGGTTCAAGGATACATTAGATCCTTTCAATTCGATGCCATGCCATGAAAAGTAGAAAAACACAAAGTGAGATAATTTATTGAATCCAACGTTTTTAGTAGATTAAGCTTCTTCTTTAAAAGCAAAAATCATCTTTGTATTTTGCTCAGAGCAAACCATTTTTTTTCTGGACTAAGGTAATATATTTTTTTGAATCTGCTTGAAATGGTGCTTAAACTTACATAGGGTGAACTTCCATGAACTTTGAGAAGGCAAAGATGCAGCAGTCATAGGAAATGAGAATATTTGATAAGTTTACATGACTTCATAAGTACTGATGTCTTGTAGTATGTGGATCCAGACATCTTGGGATGTCTGGACGTGTCTGGAGTCAACTGGATAGTCTGGTCAGAATGGTTCAAATTTAGACAAGAAAATCTCATACAATCAATTAAACTGAGTTGATGGTTCTCTGATATGAGAATATAGACTTAATACGTATCTGATTCTAGGAGAACAGTGTAAATATAATATCTAAGAAAAATGAAGACTTTGTGTCTGAAGCATAACTTGTTTGGTAAACAGTAAGATTAGAAAACTATAAAAGAAAAAAAACCCTCTTTTTCTAGAGAGACTGACCATGGCCTATGACTAAAAGCTCAAAGTTCCAATTCAACATTAATTACATTTTATGAAATTTCCAATGTTAGGCAGAAATTGGGCTCATTAGCTAAAACGAGTCTACAAAGGGCAATATTGCTCTGGTGGGACTGTTAACTCTGAAGAATGGTGTTTTATTTAATAGACAAAATGGACTTCATACATATCCATTATCAGTGCCTTTAAAACCAAACAACTTTAAAATTTAGCAGCAGTTTCTGCAAGTACAAAAATACACATTTATTACATAACATATGGTAGTAAAATTTGTCAAGATATATTATACAAACTCAAAAGGATTTTAGATAAAGCATTGGTCTAATATATTATAGATTGACAGAGTATAATAAAATGACATGTAGTCTGTCTTCAAATCATACAATATAATACTTTACAGCAATATTAACTATTCACATTAAATGTTACAGGAGTATCTAAGGGAACACAGAGAGTAGGAATGGTTATTGAAGAACCTCAGCATCTATTTTCTTCTATGCTTCAAACTGAGTGGATGATTTCCTATCCATCAATATGAAAGCAAAAAGGATAGAACTATTATTTTGTTAAGTAGAGAAGCAATTTCTTCTGGAAAGACACTCCAAGCTATAAGAGCTTCATTCACATCTTGTGGTTCTGCAGTAGTATGCCCTAAGGGTGAGGGGAATCCCTGTTGCCTTTATATATTATACCACAAAAGATGCCTATGGACACTTAGGAGTCTAAATATAGGAGTGGTTAGTTATAAGGTAAAATCTACTTCACATCTGTGACTGAGATGGCCAGTGTCATAAAGGAGCTCTTTGGAGAGAGTTCTGAAAGTTAATTATAATGCTTAGGACAAACAGGGCCCTATCCCCTAGAGGTAGGTAGCACCTATAGCTAATACTGAAAGGACTTCTTCTATCTTACAGAAAACATTATTTCCTTTTCTATAACTGGAAAATGCAACCTTTAGGACAACAGTGAAAGAACATTTTGACATGAAAGTTTCTGGCTGACTGAGAAAAATAATTTGGAATAAGCGAATTTGTGGGAGGAAGGTCCATCTGATACTGAACTAAAGAAACCAAATGGGTTCTAAGCAACTTCTTATAAGTAAGTATTTAAAATGAAGGAAGATGCACATCCATTTCTGATTCTTCCCCTTCACACTGGCTGGCAAGGCCAAATTATCCATGGAAATAATCCAGGAGAGGTACTGGTCTAAACTTTAAGGCAAGAGAGAGGAGAAATGCCCATGGATATGAAATAAACCAATGGGGTATAAACCATGAATCATTTAGGACAAAGAATATGTAAAAACTGCTGGAGGTAAGAAAATCCAAAGCCGATGACTGTCTGAAAGAAGGCCTGACAGCCACTCTTATGGCTCCTCTTTTCTGTGACTCTTTATAACCTGCCAACCTCAAAACTGTTCTCAAATGCCAAGTGACAATCAGAAAAGGGATGATTTACCAGTAATTTTTTCTGGCTGACTAATCTAAGAGGTAAGGAGCAGAAAAACATTTCAGCAAAGAGGAGCCATGCTTTGATCACATGTTGGCAATAACAATCATGTAATAGTGAAAGGACTGCTGTGGCAGTTTTTTCCTCCACACTAAGACAGCAAACACAGTCAGAAGGTCATCGTATAACAGGAAAAATGCATTTCTGGAGAATGTTTCTAGCTCAGGCACCTTTCAAGGACACTGAAATGAGCAACCATCTCCTTCTTTCTCCTCACAGTTCTGTGTCCTGGAACCTCTGCGGAGCAATGAAACACTAATGGAAAAACACAACCAACACAACCAAAAAAACCAAAACAAACAAACAAAAACTATTATATCATGGTACTCATGGCTTTTGAATCACTGTAGTTTTCTTCCTCTCTACCTGCATCAATGGGCTAATACCTGAAATGATGTTGTGAGGACATGTGACTGACTATAAGATGTCACAGAAATGGCCACTGGTTCAGATTTGGGGAAAAGTTTCAAATAATTTCCTTTATTATTGAACTTGTTTTCCTTCTGTAGCTTTGATTAGTGGTATTTTTCTTGCTTACTTATTAAACACATTCCATGGAACGTGGATGGTTTCTTTGCACCCTTCCCTCTCTCTCTACAGTTCCTATTCTTCACTTTTGACATCCTGGCTTTCTCAGGTTACTAATTTCATCATACATGGCATGTTTCCTCTACAGAAGATGCTTTCTCTAGCCCTCTGCTCGTAGCTCTTAAAACGCATGACAGAATCAAACCATGCTCTAATAAGGAAAAGCCTCCCAAACACTTAGGTGACAAAATTTTTTAGTCTAAACTTTTTGCCAAATAGTCTCAATAAAGAGAATTCTTTTGTTGTCCTAAGTATTAGCAATGATTGTCCTTATGCTACCCATCCCAGGTATTTTACACAAAGAGGTCATAATAATTATTATCTTTATATCATGATTAGCCCAGTTTCTGTTCTTGTAGACATCAGATTCTTATTGCGGTTAAATGTCTTTGGTCAAATGTCTGTCCTCAACATCACAAACCACTGTAGGCCCTGAGTCTGGGCTGCACACGTGATCCACAGTCAAAGAGCTGGGTGAGGATCTTCCATGAGGCAGAGTACCAGAACACTGCCCACTAATCTCTCCTTCCTTGGGTGACTTCATACAAAGCCCGAGTCTGTCTTCCACTAGGCTGACTGGAGAGCTACAGTGTTTCTCTGAGTCCTGGCTGGGGTAAGAACTATACCACCGGGCTGTTTGCACAGCTCCAAGTCCTTCAGCCGCCCTTCGGGGCGTGTCTTTCTGTCTCTCATGCAGTGCGTTGGCTTCTGGAACACCAGAAGCATGTGGAGGAGGCTCCGTGTGTCCTTTTAGAGAACCTATTTTATTTTCCTCTGGTCTGGGTGCCCTTGCCTTCTTTTTGAGGGACCAGTTTTTCAAACTGGCTACTCCATTTCTCAACCATGTGCTGGGGTGAAGAGTTACAGAATGCATTTGTGAATGCCACTCTACACTGTCCTTTTTTGTATAAGCCAGGCGGCCGCTGGCCTGCCCTGATGAGGGACCAGGAATTCCAGAAATGAGGCTGGAACTGCTAAAGTCAGAAGAAAGCTCTTCCTGTTTTCTTTGAGCCTGAAAAGTGCAATCTATTGGAGAGGAAGTTTCAGTGGGTGTAAACACAGAGTGTTCAGAAATCTGAGAAAAAGCACTGTCTTGGGAGCTCACTGATGAGCCAGATGGAGAAGTGCCTGGGGAGGACAAGCTGGAATAGCTAGTCCTTGAGCAAATGTTTAATCTTGGGGGTAAAACCTTATCAGTGTTTTGGTTTGTGGCACTAGTCTTGCCCACCTCAATCCCCATGACCAAACTCTGATTAATAAGCTTTTGCCCCTCCATTTGCAAAGACTTGTGCCGCTTGAGATAATCTTCCTCTCCATGCAAGAGACTGGTTTCATAGCTGGCTTTATGTTGTTTCTTTGAATGAATCCCCCTGAGATAGGTCAGTTTGCAGTGTTGGTCATCAATGTTGGGCTCTGAGCATCGCCGGTGCCTCCTTGAACTCTTGAGGGCATCTGTTGTGTGTGGTGGGGAGTACCCAGATGTATCTGTATCAAAGGTCTGGCTCCTGGGATGATCACATGAGGACATGTGACTATAAGATGCCATGGAAATAGCTACTGGTTTGGATTTAGGAAAAAGTTTTACATGATTTCCTTCATTATCAGACAAGCTTTTTTTCTTAACATTTTTATTAGTGGCATTTTTCTTGACATCAGTGCCTATGAATAAACTCTTTTTAAAACATGTCTTACCCTCTTCCTGGAGGGGCTGATTCTGATTCAGATGGCTCTCATCTTTTTTCGAGAGAATTGCATCACAGCTGGACTTGCGTAGCTTTTTCTGATAAAACTCCCTGAGATAGGAAAGCTTTGAATCTAGATAGTCGTAGCTGGGCTCTGAGCAGCGCCGGTGTCGCCTCAAGCTTTTTGGAGCATCTGCTGCAGTTGTGGACAGGTGGCTGGGTGTGCTCATGCCAGAGGGGGCCCTGGCATGATCCTGCAGGGGGTCCTTTGTGTACACTGCAATGTTCACTGGCTTGGATTCAAGAGGCTGCTCCATTTGAATGTCTTCATCTTTAGAATGGTCTAAGTCAAAGTCGCTCAGGGTTAAAAGACCTTCTACCTCAGGCTGGTCGAGGTCGTAGTCACTGAGGGTTAACACGGAGTCCATGCTTCTGCTACCCTGACCAAGTTTCTTTACCAAGTCACTACACGGGGCGTCAACATCCTCATTCAGCTCATTCTCCAAGCTGTCATAGGAGGAGTCATTCAGTTGGAAGCAAGAGATATCTGTTGAAAAAGCGAATCATGATTATTGTTTTTACTTACCCAACTGTGATGATGTTTAGCTTAATTCTGTTTTCATGCAGATTGTTCAAATTCGTACTCTAAAGCAAGAAAGGATCTTTCACAATCTTCCCAGTTGTAAGTGCAGAATTAAAAATAAACTGTTGGGGTACACTAGATTTACCTCTGTTCCTGAAGAAATGGGCTTTCCTTAAGTAAGATTTCCTCCAAGCAATGAGGAGATACCAAGAAACAGTTAAAAATATAAAGGAATTAATGCCAGATATACCCAGGTTCTGAAGAAGACTCTTGTCTTTTAAGTGGATTAGCTGGTGGATATACATAATTAACTCTAGTCTCAGAGATACCATTTACTAATCCTAACAATTTCTATTTGACAAAGTTTTTTTTACTATCCTTTATTTAATCTTTAATACGACAATCACAGTTAGATATTATGGTCATCCATATTTATAAACGAAGATAATGATTTTCAGTGGCATAGAATAATTGGCCAAAGGTAACATAACTAGTAATTGGTGGTACAGGAATTCATAATCTGGAACGTTGAACGTCTTTACCCCTAACACACCCTGGCCTGCCCCATGGTGCTAGTTGTTTTTAAAGTGTTTTTGCAGTGCACTAGAATTCTGAGAAGTCTCAGGGACCTCTAGGAGGAAGGTGAGGAGCAAAAAAACCAGGGCTGCCTCTACTGCCTCTGGGCCTTCTACTCCAGTTTCAACCACAGCAGCTGTGTTATTCATACTGGGGTTCCTTGTAAAGTTTTATTTAAAGAAAGGTTAAAAACATCATACCATATAACGCTGCCACTAACAACTTCTTGGAGTTTGGGACCTTGTCTTATACATTTCTTAACCCTACCACAGTGTTAACATACTCTGACCTATTAGCAGGCCTTCTAAGGAAGGATCAGAAGTCCTAGGCCCACTAACCCAGGTGAGAGGCCCCCTTCAACTGAGCTGCTGTGGGCTCCAGGATAACCACTGTCCCAGCTGATCTTCACAGATGTGTGTCTGTTTCCCACAAAAAACAATCCAATTTTTCACAATACCTGAGGCATTCTCTCTAGTATCACATCTCACTGAAACCTCTCCCAAGAGGGAAGTGATTTCTTCTCCAAATATCCGACAGCAATTTTCAATCAGAAATTGTATGAGAAGAGAAACCTGTACAAAAAAGGGACAAAAATGAACTGCTACTTCTCATATAGCATATCTAGAAATCACATTTCATATATGAATCCTGATTCTAACAAAAAATGCAAAAGTATCCTGAGAAAAATTCATGGCTGCTTTAAAAGTATACAATACAGTTTCCTCTAACAAACTTGATACTTTCAAGAGTAGTTTGAGCATAGAAATTAACTGTAATCAGTGGACTATAGTTATTATTTGTTATTATGTGTGACCTTGGCTTAATGCTAACATTTTTATGCCAATAGTTCTCTCTTTAAAATTAGAGTAATTTTAAGTATTCTCTATAGGGCATTTGGGGTGAAGAAATATACCTTCTCATTAAAATTCATGAAGCATCATTAGACGAACACTTATAAAATGCATTCTTATGTAAAAGGCAGGTGTCATAAGCGTGGGAAGTGGGTAGGTATCCTCTGCGAAGTCATTGTGAAGGAGAGAGACAGCTGGAGAGAAAACTTGCATTTTGCCAGACTAGTCTCTTCCTATGCATTTCCTTCCCTTAGGCTCCTTAACTGGAGGTGCTTGGGGGAAGAGGTAAGATTTTACTAGGGAGCTTTGTGCCTCCATGGGATACACTGGAACCTTTACATAGTTTTCTTGCTCCAATAGCTGAGGCAAAGGAACAGGCAGAATGTTGGGAGCAAGGGGAACCGATGCCCCCACCCCTGTACTAACCATCAGGCCCTACACGAGTGTGATTTCAAGTAACTACTGTATGAACTATGTCAATATTATCAACACCTCCATTTTTTAGATGAGGAAACTGTGGATCAATGTAACTAATTTTGCCCAAGATTGTACATCTGGCAAGTGGTAGGGCTGAGGATCCAACCCTGACCTGTCAAATTCCAAAGTCCTTATTTTTTTTAAAATCATATCAACTGATTTCTTATCACTCTATGGTTTAAGTCAGTCAGTCATAGTTGGTTTTCCTCCTGAAAGGGAAAAAGGAAGTAATCCAACTGCTATCACATTTTTTGCTCAAGAAATCACCTTTCTACAGTCTACCAGGATAGGATAAAACACTCAATGAACTCAAATTTTATAAGGGTATGTACTGAAGTTATTTAAGAAAATATCTTTCAGAATTAATACCCTGAATGTTAGGTTCAAAATGGGGACTTGGTCCCTCACAGCATAAAAATGAAAAACTTCATTACCTTTTTTGTAAATTCGCTTTCTAGTTCTGGGCTGGAGGAGGTAGGAGGCCAAAGAATGCTTGGAGCGATGCACACTGCTAAATTAAATGCAGTCATCTGATTGGATGAGGAATGTTGCTCAATGTTGTATAATACCCCAAAAAGATACCTTAGGAGAATAACATTGGCTCTTGGAAGCTGGTCTAATAGCCTAAAGACAGAAAAATGCACTCTTTAAGCAAACATTTCATAGAAAACTTGTATAGCCAGGCAGCCCTTGCTTTTCACAGTTGAGATGTATGGGAAAGTGTGTAAACATGGTACATGCAAAGTGAGGACTGCCTGTACATAGGAGAGAAAGTGAGCACTGGAGATTTATTTATTTATTTTGTACACTGCCTTCACAATCCAATGAAAATGTGAAAGAATGCAGAAAAATGGTTCATAAAAAAATGCTGCCTGAAATATTTACCTGAAACTGGTACAATGTGTCTTATGCAAATCCTGTAACATTCCAGAATATTCTCAACCAAAACCCCAAAAAACTTTCTGATGAAATTAAAGTTATATTTAATATGCTCCTTTACTTCCAAGTAGCAACACAAGGATTCTGTCTCTTGGTAAAAACCCAAACTTCAGCTACGAAGACTCCCAGGTCCATTCTGAGAGCTTATGCTCTGCTCCCACGGCTTCCGAGGTCAGTTTTGTCTCACATCTCTTTATCTCACTGGTGTTACTTTCACACATAAGTCATCCTTACGATAGTATTTCTCCTACTGTTCCTATTTTGTAATTGATAAGGGATTTTATTTTATTTTTTTTTATTTATTTATTTTTTTTTTTACTTATTTTATTTTATTTTATTTTTTTAATTAGTTTCTGCTTTATAACAAAGTGAATCAGTCATACATATACATCTGTTCCCACATCCCTTCCCTCATGCATCTCCCTCCCTCCCACCCTCCCTATCCCACCCCTCCAGGCGGTCACAAAGCACCGAGCTGATCTCCCTGTGCTCTGCCGCTGCTTCCCGCTATCTATCTACCTTACGTTTGGTAGTGTATATATGTCCATGCCTCTCTTTTGCTTTGTCACAGCTTACCCTTCCCCCTCCCCATATCCTCAAGTCCATTCTCAAGTAGGTCTGTGTCTTTATTCGATAAGGGATTTTAAATGATCATTCACTAAAAATGATTTTTACTACCATACAG
The DNA here is from genome assembly GCF_949752795.1 of Hyperoodon ampullatus. NCBI lineage: Eukaryota > Metazoa > Chordata > Mammalia > Artiodactyla > Ziphiidae > Hyperoodon > Hyperoodon ampullatus. The sequence continues at coordinate 103,199,937 of NC_136920.1, read as the reverse complement.
AAAACATATGTTGATAGTCATGCTTGTTGCTTTTTTCCAACAAGAATGTGTAACCTGGGGTTACATTGGGTAATCTGACTCTTGTTGCAAAAACAGCAGAGAGGTGTTTCTTCAGCACTATGGACTGACAATGAGTACAGTTTTGTAGGGACAAATTAAGAAAGATACTGAAATGGGCCAAAAGATTACTGAATGTATTCAATGGAAAGTGAGGCACTGTCTATCATACTCTAGGGCAGTGGTCCCCAACCTTTTTGGCACCGGGGACCGGTTTCCTGGACGAAAATTTTTCCATGGACAGTGGGGTTGGGGGTGTGGTTCAGGCGGTAATGCGAGCGATGGGGTGCGATGGGGAGCAGCAGATGAAGCTTCGCTTGTTTACCCGCCACGCACTTACCTCCTGCTGTGTGGCCCGGTTCCTCACAGGCCGCAGACTGGTACTGGTCCACGGCCCAGGGGTTGGGGACCCCTGCTCTAGGGTACCTGATTCTATGGGGGCCCTAAACCTTTGAGTTATTTTACAACTCTGAAAATTGTAGATTACTGACAGCAGTGCACTTAACACTTGTCTATAGACTGGAAAATTCTGTCTGGTGGAGAGATAAATGGTTTATTTGTACATACACCCCGTGCCCCAGTAGTAAAAGTCAGTTTTGCATCTACTTGTAAATTCATTTCAGCATTTCTGATTTAACTATGTAAGTTGTGGTACTGATAGTTTGAAATCTCCTTTGAACTGGCAGTAATATCTTACTAGTTCTCTCATTAATTAATGTCTTAAATAAGATCTTTCACATGTGTTCATTCTGTATTTGTATGAAAGCCATACGTCTAACCTCTTTAAAAAAAAATGCCCATTTAACACTTTGTAGAATATAAAGTTTTAGACAACGAGCAACAAAATACAGAATCTGATGATGTTCACTACGTCTGAATGGTTTCCACCAAACCTTAATGGAAGCAGAGATAGAATTTTGTTACATGGCTTTGATTCTGGTGTCTTCAACAGTTATACTATTTTCTTCTACTGATAAAAGGTGTCTACCAATAGCAGTGTGTATATAATAATTTGTATTTGAAAGCTGCTCAATTAAAAACCTGTACTAAACAAGCATAGGCAAATAAATGATATTGGGATTCTTAGGTTTTCACAGAACTGGAAGTATTGCTTCTCTTATAATGCAGAAAATATTCAGGAATCAGGGTGGCGAGTCCTGCCAGCATCTTACCTTTGCATGAGTACAGACAATGCATTCTTTGCATGAATACAGACAATACACTTTTCCCTCTGTAGTATTCCCACATACCCTTCTCTATATATTTCTTTCATAGCACTGATTATACTACACTGTTATTCTTTGTTTCATCTATTCTATCTATTCGACTAGACTTAGTTCCTTGAGGGGAAGGAATTTTCTCTATATGAATTCAGTTGCTAAGTGAAGTATATAAGGAATTGTCTGGTTAGTTAAATATTTACCAAAACTAAGGTCATAAATTGTAGATTGGGTCTACTGTGTTAGCTATTGATCTAATGGGTTTCAGCTCCTATCAGATTCAGATATACAGAAGGTGTACAATGGTAGAGTATTCCATGTTAATAAGGTTAGGGAAAAAACAATAACAATGACAGTAGCTAGCATAAATCTATTTTTAAACTGGTCCTCATGGATTTGACTTTGATAGTCATATTACATTAATAGACAAGCTTATAAAATATGTTTTTTAAAAAGTATTTTTGAGAAATGACCAAATTAGAATAATTACCTTTGAACTGCATTTATTTTCTCTTCATCATTTCCTTGATCCATTACACAGACCCAATGATCATAGAGATCTGACGAAAAAGTACTTCCTGGAATATTTCGTAGAAAATCCTTATATAGAGGGAAAAATAAATATTTTAAATTGTTATTCTCATGCTAATTATGTATTAGAGAAATTACAAAGAAGACACGTTATTGGAAAGTACAGTTAAGTTGTCCCTTCTTTGGAATACACAGAGCTCTGTGCCAACCCTTCAATGATGTGCACACATAGAGATGCACGCTTTGTTATTTTTCTAACAAAAACCAGAGGGAAATTGGATTCTGGACTATAGTGGTAAAGATAATGAACAACCTGTTTGGGATGAAACTTCCTGTGTGTGTACATTTCAGCAAATTAGTATAACATGGCAGGGTCTGGCAAACCATCCTAAATCCTTTTTATTTCACTAGTTAAAAGAAATGCATGAAGATATTTGTGAGATTCATAATGTGGTAATCAGTCGTCCAATCATTCTATACATATTTATTCATATGTGTCAGGCACTGTTTAAGGTACTTGGGATAGAGTAGTAAATAAAACCAAGTCCCTGTTAGAACTTTATATTCCAGTGGCATTGGTGAATAATTCCATCCAGAGGTACTTAGAGTTTCTCCTTATATTCCCCAAAGAAGGGCTCTCATGTATCATGGGGAGAAAGCACTCCAGGCTATGGCTGGGCTCTGGGAGCCTAGGACAGCACCCCATGCCTAATGTACATTAAATAAATAATATGTCCCTGGTACATTATCCTTTCTGGCCTTTGAGAGCCTTTTATGCTGAGACCACTGGCAGGGCTAGGTGTGGTGAAACCAGACTATTACACAAGTAGGATATAATCAGTGGAGTTTGTTGTTTGACATATGTTAATAAAAAGCTTAAAAATGAACTAATTTTGGTCCTGGTCCTATGTTCCTTTCTGAGCTAGGCCAACCCTCTCTGCTGCTTTTGGCATGGTTCTAACAAGCCAAGCTTGCAAAGTCTGATCTCCACCTTAGTAAACTTCAGGCAGACAAAACTCAATTTCATATCTAAACACTGTACCCATGGTCGACTATCCTCTTGCAAGTTCCTGCCTACAACATGGAGATAGGTGAAAGTCTGCAATTGAATAATTTTAATCCTTGCTGGAAAATCAAATCAGCAACTTCATCTATGTGTTTTAAAATGGCAGTGCACAACTTGTTACTTATATGTCATGTTTTTATTACTAAGATAGAAGCTGTGATACCTAAGTGTTGCAGTTAGCTAATTAGATGAGCATGTCCCCCACTAGCTTATTAGCTCCTTCAGGGCAGGATCAGACCCTCACCTTCTACATCATACACCTTAATGCCAAGCACAGTCCCAGACATAGTCGAGTTCATTACTGAGCTGTTGTTATTTGTCATATGGTCAAATATTAGTGAAGGACAAGGGAAGGTCAACTAACTATAACTGAGATTCTAAAATAATGTTTATAAACCTCTTTGTAGTCATGTTACCTGTTATCATACATTTGTTTTAGAGTAGTTAACAAGTAGGAAGATGAATGATACAAAGTCTTTCTCGGTTCTATTATATTTTTCAGTAGAAATGTACCTGGATACTTGTGATTCAGATGTGTCATCACAAAAGTTACCTCTTTCTTTTGGGTAAAGCTACCAAATTTTCACAATTTCAGACTAATTTTAGTTGCTGCACATACTTTAAAAGTCAGAGTCAGAAGAGCCAAAATCTGTTATTTCAAATTAGGGCAGTGACAATGTCTCTCTTTTTAAATCTCAGTGGAAAAAAAACTTATGGTCTGTTTTGAAAAAAACATCATTAAATCTTAAAACCTACACTTGAAAGATAATAACTTGTAACGTCTCAATGAACTCTCCACAGCTGGAATAACAAGTTACGAAATAACAACCACCATCGGTCTGAGAAAGGATGTGAGAGCTGGTTCTGAATGACAATCACCAACTCTTAGCACTCAACGGAAAGCCTCCTCCCCTCCAAAACCAGAACCCAGGCCATCAGCAGAATGCCCATATTAATTTGAGATGAGATTCCTAGGATTAAAAATGAACTTTTCCTCAAAGGTCTGATGGATCAAAATTACAGTATCTCAAGCAATTTTCTTCCAATTGTAGTTTGAAGGTTAAGCTTATATTTAAACAAAACCAGTGTAAGCAAAATATTAAAGGAAAACTTAAGTATCACTTCCAAATAGTCTTAAAAACAAGAAAAAAAAACAAAACAAACGCTCAAAAACTTTCGGTAAAAAGTTTCCCTTTCCTGCAACCTCTTGGAAGAAATGAGAGTAAAACACAGTTATATGATTATGAAACTTTAATTAGTTGGAACCTATCTAACCAGACTTTTCAATCATTTGGATTACTTTCTGTCTTTTGTTGATTCTTCTATAAGTACAATTTCTTCAATCTGAAATACAGTTTTACTCTTCTAGAACCATGCTTCTTTGTAATAGCCTCAACAATTTAGTACAAAATTTTAAGAAGCATAGTGCTGTGATGAATAGCATAGTAAGGAAAATTTCCTAAAACATAGGCTTTAACTTCTTAAATTAAGAGATGGGAGAAAGCCTAATTATATGGTAAAAAAAAAAGAAAAATTCATCATACATATATCTGCACGTATGACATGTTATGTAGCTAAGCACACCATACATACTTTTATTGTACTCCAGGATTGAAGGGTAATCACAAATCCTGTGTAAAATAAATTAGATGACCCTAGCTCCACTTCTCCAGTTCTTTTGAGTGATACCTTATTGTGAAAGTCCATGGCAGGGATTGCTTAAGAGCAGACATGGACCTTTTACCAAAAGACATGTGATTGTTCATTAAGTCATGAAGTATGGTTCTGTAAGCAACTGACCAGCAGTAGAGATATGCAAGGGTCTTCTTCACCATGTTTTCCTTAATTTGGTTTTTATGCTTCAGGCCCTGGGATGCAGGCTGGGGCACTCTCTCCACCTGTAACTCTGGTTCATTCCAACCCTGCTGGGAGACGGGAGCCTGATGCTGGTGTGCAGAAACAATTGCTGAGGTCAAAAGCTCTGCTAAAAGCTCATTTTGACTCTAGGTTTTCCAAAAATGTGAGGCATTTTCAAGAATGTGAGGAGGAAAACATTTTAGAAGTCTAACTCAACTGTGGATGTGAGTTAAGTAACCACAGGGGTGGGTTCTAGGTTTTTTTTTGCCATAAGTAAGCTTATCTGCCACAAGCATTTTTGTTGCAAAAACTTTTACCAAATAATGAATTGGCTGTAAGGCAATTCTACCATAAAAGGTAAAATAACAAAAAATAAATGAGGGACATTAAAAAGGATATAATGAAACATGAGAATAACAAAATTAAAGTCTTTATTGTAAAATGCAAAATATTTGAACACATTTAAAATGTGTGTAGATTCATGGCAATACTGAGCAATTAACTGACATTATTTTGTGGGTTGTACTTAAGCACTTGCCTTCCAAGTCTTTCGTTCATAGTATTTTATACATTTTTTTTTGCTTGTTGATTCGTCTCTTGTTCAGCATCACACTTTTTCTTTTTTGCTAAAATTTCTTCCTTCATTAAGAGAGGCACCAGGTTTCAAATACTAGGTACTAGGATGCATATTTGTGCCTGAGTGTTTGTGAAAGCCTGCCACACCACTGTATGCTTTTGGCATACTGTCATTTGTCCATTGATAAATGTTCCTAAGTTCTAGGGGAAATGTGGGTTCATGCTATGCCTTCAAGGCCCTTGGCCTCCTTCACCTCCAATGTAGTGTGTTTCAAAATATGAAACCAACTCTTGGGACCAATCATCATCATCTGTCATGATTTTTATATTGTGTATGTCAAAACAAACTGTTAACCAGTTATTTTATTTTTTATGGCAAAGTTGATCTGTGGCCAATTAGTTATGTGGCAAAAATATTTGCAGCAAAGAAGCTTACTGTGAAATACCAGACACACATGGGATGAAGGGTGAGAAACTTTAAGAATGCCAAATGTGGTAAGGATTTCATAAAAGAAGGACTGGATGTTGGAGTCATTCCTACTCCAACTTTACTTTTAAAAGGCATTAGGGGGTGACTGTATAAATGAATGGAGTTTTCAGTGGTCTCAGTGAGCAATTTTTTGTTTCAGTTGTTAGGCAAATGTTTGTTTACTCTGGTAAACTCTGTTTCAAAGTTTAATAAAAGTTTACTTTTGAAAATTTTGCCTTTATTAGGAAGATAGTGAGATTGTGAGAAAGTCATCAGGATGTTTACTTTGGTAAATATGCTGTGTGTTATGATTATTTTTAATTTTAATTTAATTTAATTTTTTTGCATGGGATTGGCAGACGTGAAGATGAGGAGAGTGATGTGGGATGAAAAAAATTTTTAAAGCCTATCTGACATGCCACATCATTAGCAGTGGCTTTTAAAGGCCAACGTGACTTTGTGAAGTGTTATTTAACACTTTTTAAGATTCTAATTCTATTATGGTCCTTTGCAGATGGGGATAATGTTATAATGAGAGAAACCAGTTGTCTTTCTCCAGAGCTATGCTGTGGGGTGGATGAAGGGAGAACTTTCCTTACCTTTAAGACAGATGCTATCACGAAAATAGATTCACAGTCTAGTTGTACTTCAGCTCCAGAATTCAGTTTCTCTTTCAGCTCTCTGCAGGATTTCACATTGGCCGACTGTCTGAAGATGCCTTTTGTGAGGGGTCCTTTTTGGTTAAGAAAGAAAAGCATATCCTATGGGGAAAAAGGGGAAAAAAAATCAAAATGGCACTTCATGCATAACAAGCAAGGGAACATATATTTGCCCTCTCCAGCTGCCAGAGGCTAGGGTATAACAGGGGGAAGCCCTGAAGGATTGGGGTTAGATGGCCTCCTAGAGATTTAAAGTCTATTTGTTTTTTGCTATCTCTAAATCTCTTTCTCCTATTTATTCTTGCTATATTCAACATCTAAAACACTTTACTTTAAACGCTTGCTTTAATGAGACTCTCTTTTTTCAGTGAACCAACATTCACTTCAAGGTACCTGTTAACTTGTCTCTCTCCTCCCTAACTACTCTTTCCCCATTATTCTCTAATACGGACTCTTTTCCCCTAATATGGAAAGGCTCTTGCCAAATTCACTCTCCACTTGCTTGTCTTTCTTTTCATGTGACTTTACATTTTATTCTACTTTCTGTATTTACTTCCTTCTTTTAAAATCAGCCTCCAAAATCATCTCTTCCAGAAAGTTTTCTTCATTCCATTCCATTCCATTCTGTTCAATCTTTCATTTTGCTTTCTTTCTTTCTGTGTGTCCTCTGCTTGCCATGTAGGAAGGGAATAGGTGTTGGAGACGAGCAACCTATGGGATCTGGAACCTAGCTATGACACGTATTTATTGTGTGACCTTTGGTAAACTCAAGGGTTTTTTTTTCCTTTAATTTGTAAAGTAGGAATGATGGTGATGATGATGATGATGATGGTAACTACCCTCTAAATCTGTTGTGACAGATAAGCAATAAAGTGGCTAGACTAGTACAATAGATGCACAATACAGGAAAGAGTGCCAGGCATCTAGCATAGTGCTTGGAGGATAGTGGACACTCAATAAATATTGCTTAACAGTGATCATTTACTATATTAACCAGAGACAATAATACTCAGTGGTTTTCATTTGATGTCTTCTACATACAAAAGATAATTAAATGCCAGCAGATGTATCTTTACGCTTAAAGGCTTGGAATACAAATAAAAATATAAGATTTAGTATAGAAATATAAGATTTAGTCTCTGTTGCTAAAGTGATTAAAGGAGACTTTCTGAACAATGTAGGGTTCAAGAAAGGGTGTGGGAGAAATGTGAGGGCTAATGTGGATTCTCTGTCTACAGAGCAGATTCTAATTTATCTGAGCAGGTTTATGTGGCTTTTCCCTGAAACCAGTAGACTAGATCATGTCTCCCCATTATGTCTGCCTTATGACTCTGCAATAGCTTAATCAGATTTTTATTCTTTGAAGTAATGATAAAGATTCTCAGCCAGAGCCACGGGTGTCTATAATTTTCCATTTGGGGATAGATTTACCTCCCCGAGCTCTCTTTTCCCAAACCTCCTTTCCTGTTAGTGTTACAGGCCAAAATGAGACTTACCAAGACAGCTTTGGGCAGATTGTCATTCTCACAGATATCTGGTAGAGAAACCCCAAAGAGCTGTCCGGGCACAGGAGATGTTGGTGACATGGGCAAGTTATCCAGGTGAGTGCTAGAGCCCCGCCAGAAGGCCCAGTTTATGATGGATCTTCTCCTTTTAAATGTCTTCTGACCTGAATCTAAGGAAGAAGTGAGATTATTAGGGAAAATAATTTAATTCACTTAATCTTATTTCTATAGTTCTCATTTTACAGTACATTCATTACTATGGCTCAGTAGTTTATAAATTAAGGAAGAATCAAACATTTGGGTTATTCGCCTATCTATCTTGGAGATATCACTGTGCTATTTAGTTAAGTTCTGGCACTAAATTTTCATAGGTAAAAGAGGAATCCCTTACTGAACTATAACAATTAAAGCAAAAGGGTTTCATACCAACACATATCCCATTTTGAAGTGGAGACTAAGCATACAAAAAAAGTTGAAGATTAAATTAGATCACAATTAAATAGTGAGAAAAAGAAAGGAAGAAGGAGAAAAGGAGAGAGGAGAGGAGAAGAGGAAAGAGGAAGAGGAGGAGGAGGAGGTAAACAAAGAGGAAGAAGAAGAATTAGGGGAAGAAGAGTTGTCTCTATTAAGTTGCTCTCTAGAAAAAAGAATGCTTTATTATCTGATGTTCCACTCTACTACTGAGGATAGAGATATAGGAAGCTAGTGTTCTATATTCCACCCGTTTTTCCAACTGCAAAGACTTTCATGTATCTTTTTGGTTCCTGAATTTCAAAAGCATGGTTAAGGAAGCATGGATGGATACAAACATGAGTGAGACTTGCCCTTGCCATGGTAAAGTTTACAATCTAATGGGGGAACAAGGCTGGTGATGGGGGGTGAGGGGAAAGCAAGTATATTAATAAATAAAATGTCATAAGGGGGGAACAAAGCATCAAAGGTATTCAGAAGAACAATAAAGCACATCTATCTACCAATTAGAAGCGAGAGAGTGATCCTGGAGTCATGTGCATTTGATGTGAATTTTGAATGAACACGACTTCAATAGGTAGAGGATCTAGCACCACGACTCACGTGACGTTAACTACTCAATAAATCATTCTCAAACAGTAATTGAACTGAGGAGACATTTAGGTGGTAAAAGATAGTATGAACAAAACAGGCAGAAGTAAGAAAGATCAACAGTGAATCATGATTCTGTGAGATCATAATTCTAAGACATTTTTGATGTCAGCTGTATCTAATTTTAACATGAAAATTGATTGATTTGCACAGAATTTGATACTTAAAAAGACAGCTCATTAAGGTTCCTTTTGGACCTTTCTGCCGTGTGTGCCCTCTGGCCCTCAACACATACGCACAGGTAACAACTATAAACTCTGGACAAAATAAAAACATATAAAAGCCTACCTGAGGGCACTAAAGAGTAACCAAAAGAAGACAGACAGTGGAGGTGAAAGTCTGATGCTTGGAAGAAGGGAATGGCATGGCACTGGGTAAGTTTCCTATTTTTACAGCTTTCAGCCAGAGGATGGGTCCCAGGGTGTAGGGGTGACTAAAATTGGGAGAGAAACCTGCACTCTTACTGGCTTGAAAAAACTAGAGAATAGAGATGGAGGTAACCAGAGCAGCTGGAAAGTGAGTGGGGGGGATCCCAGAAAGGAGAAAACTGAATAGTGGGAGCCCCAAACATTGTGTATAAATTCTGCCCAAATCTCTGGATGATCCCCGAAGCATGCACCTGTGTGGGGCAGATTCAAAACAGCTTGCAGTTAAGGCTAATAGGGCTGAGATTTGAAAGGCCATAACTCCCAGGTGGCGACCACACAGGGTTAGACTCCATTTTCTCTAGGGACAGTGCATGAAATTAGTCAATACACTTCAGCTGTGTGGTCCTGACAAGCCACCAAGATTCCAGAGATAATGTTCAGCTACTCAGCACTCCCTGACAATGGAACAATGAAGGAGATGATCTTTTCAGGGAGGACATGAGATCGGCAGTGTCAAATGCTCATTTCAAACAAGTGTTTTATACTGTTTATTTCCTTAGCATAATCAACTTAAACCAAATACTAAAAAAGCCAAATCGTGGGAGGATAATCAAATAAGTGACATTTTACTGAAAAGCCTTCAGACCATCATCCACCCTTGGCTTCCTCAGGATACAGTCAGTGCATCATTAATGTGCATACATCCAGGTGTAAAGGTCTTTGGTTCTGAAGTCAGGAGCCCACTTAGACTCCTGGCTCAAACTCTAATTTGTGCACGTTACTTACCCTTTTTCTTCATTTTAAAATGAGAAAATTACCTACACCTCAAAGCCTTATTGAGAGGATTAAATAGGATAGTGTATGACAAGTGCTACTTTGCTCAGGGCATAGGTCATAGCAATCTTGATTAAAGCTGCTAAAACACCAATCTCCTCTCCACAGAGGACCTCCTCCCCACACCCTTTCTCCATCTGTGTAACAGCCTTCAGGAAGTATGCAGACAGGAAGGAATACCAGACTCTGCTTAACTAAAGCACTTCCTTTCTGCCCTGACACTCCCAACCTCCACCATTTTAAAAAACAGAAAAGGAAACTGAAACTTATTCTTAAATCCAGAAGGGGGGTCCTGTATGCCAGCAATGTCAATCTGTGCAAATGTTTGTTTAACATATATCTTTATATATGTTGAGTAGTTGTACTACGTCTAGTTTCCTCACATTTAATCTGGTTTCACTATTTTGAAACAAGATTTATTTGATCTTTTAGCTTTCACACACTTCTTAGGAAGAATGCTCTATCATAAAGTTATATACCCAGCTATTTGATGAATGTAGACAGAGGATAAAGTAGAAATTGAGTTCTGTACTTTATTATAAATGCTTTCAGCTGCAGCCATGGCTTTTATAATGTACAACAGTCAATTTTAGAGTTCGTATTCCCTTTGGGACTGAGAGAAAAAAAATTTCATTAAAGTTTACTTTCTTGCAGAGGTTTTAATGCATAGCTCTTACTTTCTAAATGTCAAAGGCTGATGAAAAAACATGCAATTGTTATAAAAAAGATTAGGATGATGTAAATGCAGAGCAAATGAAATTCATGTACATCCAGCTTTCCTAAACAATTCTGGCAAGATTCAAGCTAGAGTTTCTTCGTGCTTAAATTATGGAACTGAATATTAAAAACTGTAATTCTTAAAAGTTTGTGCTTATAGATTATTAAAGAGTAAAAAATAACCACAACAAAACCCCCTTAATTAGAAATTTTAGCAAGATGGTGATGTAGGAAGATCTTGAACTCACCTCCTTCCATGGATACACTGTATCTACAGCTATATATGGAACAATTTCCTCTGAAAAACCCCTCAAAACTGGCGAAGAGACCCTGTTACATTGGGCAAATGAGAAGGAAACTACATCCAAGTGGGTAGAAAAGGCTGAGACACCATCTCACCATAAACCCCACCCCTCGTGCAATGACCCATAGTCTGGAAGAAACTCAAAACCCAGAGCTTCCCCAGAAGGAGTGAAGGGTTCATACGCCACATAGGACACCCCAACTTTTAAGATCTGGAATCTGAGGGATGAGCCCCCAAAACATCTCACTTTGAAGACCAACATGTCTCATGCCATGAGACATGTGGGGCTTTGTGGAACTGAGGGAGGGTTCTTTTTTTAAATTTTTAAAAATTTATTTTATTTTTGGTTATTTTTGGCTGCACTGGGTCTTTGTTGCTGCACGCAGGCTTTTCTCTAGTTGTGGAGAGTGGGGGCTAGTGCTGTGTGCGGGCTTCTCACTGCAGTGGCTTCTCCTGTTGCGGAGCATGGGCTCTAGGTGCATGGGCTTAGTAGTTGTGGCTCATGGCCTCTAGAGCACAGGCTCAGTAGTTGTGGTGCACGGGCTTAGTTGCTCTGTGGCATGTGGGATCTTCCTGGTTTAGGGCTTGAACCTGTGTCCCCTGCACTGGCAGGTGGATTCTTAACCACTGCACCACCAGCGAAGCCCTGAAGGAGGGTTCTTAAAGGGCTTATGCCCAGCCTCACCCACCCCAGAGCTCAGTCCACAAGCACCCTTTGAAAAGCACCCAGACTTCATGTGAAAGAGATTAATTTACTAATTTTAAAGCATTGGTCTAAGGGGCAGGGGACTGCTGGGATACTCCCCAGGACAGATGCTGGTGGACACTATCTTCCTACTCTCCTCTGCACTGCTAAAGCCTGCAGGCACCATCTCCCTCCACCACTTCTGGTGGGTGTCATCTTTTTCTTTTTCTTCTTTCTTTCCTTTTCCTCCTGTCCTCTTTTTCTTTCTCTTCTTTTCCTTTTTTCAGTGGATGCCATCTTTGTACTCCTCCTCTGCCCTGCTTCAGCTAGTGGGCACCATTTTTGTGCTCTCCCTCTTCTGTGCTCCAGAGTGCCTCTATCTCCTGGAGGGGAGGCGTTACACACCTCTGGTGCACTGGTTTTTACATTTGGTGACACAGTTTTTGCAGCTGTCACCCAGGGAATGCCCCTTGATCACCTGGCCAGGGGGTCTTGCATTCCTGGGTCCCACAGGACTGTAACAATTATAGAGACAGTTCTTAGAAGACTACCATCCTTAGGGTATTGCACAGACAGCAGACTGAAATACACCCCCAGTCTTTTTGTAAAAGTGGCCTATTTGCTCATCCAGGAACTTCAGCCCTGGGGGAAGGCTTCAGGTTTGGCACACACCTAGAGGTTATGGAGGTGCTCTCAAAGAAGGTACCCAGGGGACACCATCTTTGCACTCCCCTATGCATGACTACAGAACAGTGGTATCTCCCAGAAAGGAGTTTATACACCCACTTGGAGTCCCAATTTTTGTGACTGCTGCCAGGGGACACCTCCAGATAGCTTGGCTCTGGGGGCCAGCAGGCTTGTTTGCAGTCCTAGAGGACTGCATATATTTGTATTCTTGAAAAGCTGCTGCCTGAGGACATGGTTTCCAATCAGCCTGAATAAAGGTACTGACTGAGCTCTCTCCCCTTTGGGACACTGACTGATCTTGGTACATCCTCAACTACTGGGAACTATTAAAAATAAAATAGGCTGCTTGGACAATTACAGAGGGTTGAGAGAAAACCAAGAGATAGGGCAGGGTTGAATGAAAAGGTTCATCTCTTACACAGGACAATGGTTCAAGACTGGAAGAGGTGGCTGTTTCATGTAATGCTTAGAAACCAATATAGAATCAAGAAAAATGAAGAAATAGAGAAATATGTTCTAAATGAAAGAACAAGATAAAACCTCAGAAAAAAAGTTAACGAAATGGAGATAAGTAATTTACCTGATAAAAATTTCCAGCAATGGTCATAAAAATGCCCACTGAACTTGGGAGAAGAATGGATGAACACAGTGAGAACTTCAACAGAGATAGAAAATATAAGAAAGTTCCAAACAGAAGTCACAGAACTAAAGAATAACTGAATTGAAAAATACCTGGGGGGAGGGGTCAACAACAGATTGATGAAGCAGAAGAAAGGATCAGTGAACTTGAGACAGGGCACAGAAACTCACCCAATCAGAGAAGCAAAAAAAAAAAAAAGAATGAAAAAAAGTGAAGATAGTTTAAATGGGACAACATCAAATGTATTAAACATCACATTATAGGGGTCCCAGAAAAAGAAAAAAGAGAAAGAGGAAGAAAACTTATTTGGAGAAATAATGGCTGAAAAGTGTACTAACTTGGGGAAACAGAAATTCTGATCTAGGAAGCCCAGAGAGTTCGAAATAGATGAACCCAGAGATCTATACCAAGACACATTATAATTAAAATGTCAAAAGGTAAAGACAAGGAGAGAATCTTAAAAGCTACAAGAGAAAAACAACTTATTACATACAAGGGAAATCCCATTAGACTATCAGCAGATTTTTCAGCAGAAATTTTAAAGGTCAGAAGGAAATGGCACAATATATGCCAAGTGCTGAAAGACAAAAATTTCCAACCAAGAATACGCTATCTAGCAAAGTTATCATTCAGAATTGAAGGAGAGATAGAGATTTCCAGACAAGCAAAAGCTAAAGGAGTTCATCACCACTAAACTGGCCTTATAAGAGATGTTAAAGGCACTTTTTTAAGTTGAAAAGAAAGGGCACTAGTTAATAATATATAAAAGTATAAATCTCACTGGTAAAGGTAAATATATGGTAAAGGTAGTGAATTAATTACTATAAAGCTAATATGAAGGTTAAAAGACAGAAATAGTAAAAAAATAACTGTAACTACAATATTTAAGTAAGGGTATACAAGATAAAAACATGTAAAATGTGACATCAGAAAACAAAATGTTGGTCGGGGGGAGAATAAATATGTAGAACTTTACAATGTGTTCAAACTTAAGTTGGTATCAACATAAAAATAATGTTACAAATACAAGTTGTTACATGTAAGCCTCATGGTAACCAACAAGCAAAATTCTAAAGTAGATACACAAAAGATAATAACAAAGGAACCTAAGCATATCACTAAAGTCATCAAACCACAAAGGAAGAAAGCAAGAGGAGAAGAAATGAACAGAGGAACCACAAAACAGCCAGAAAACAACAGAAATGGAAATAACATATCTATCAATAATTACTTTAAATATAAGTGGAGTAATTTCTCCAATCAAAAGACAGAGAGGGACTGAATGGATAAAAAAACAAGACCCATCTACATGTTGCCTACAAGAGACTCACTTCAGACCTAAGAATATTCACAGACTGAAAATGAAGGGATGGGAAAAGATATTTCATGAAAATGGAAACCAAAAGAAAGCTGGAGTAGCTATACTTATATCAGACAAAATAAACTTTAAAACAAAGACTGTAATAAGAGACAAAGAAGGGCATTACATAATGGTGTTGATGCAACAAGAGGATATAGCATTTGTAAATATTTATGCACCCAATATAGGAGCACCTAAACATATAAAGCGAATGTTAACAGACCTAAAGGTAGAAATAAACAGCAATAAATAATAGTAGGGGACTTTGATAACCCATTTACATAAATGGATAGATCATTCAGACAGAAAACAGTAAGAAAACATTGGCCTTAAATGACAAGTTAAATCAGATGAACTAAGGTATACATACACACATGCAAAACATTACATCCAAAAGCAACAGAACATACATTTTTCTCAAGTGCACATGGAACATTCTCCAGGATAGATCATACGTTAGGCCACAAAACAAGTCTTAACAAATTTAAGAAGGCTGAAATCATATCAAACATTTCTTCTAACCACAATGGTATGAAACTAGAAACCAATTACACGAGAAAACTGGAATATTCACAAATATGTGGAGATTAAACAACATGCTACCATTAACAACCTATGGGTCAATGAAAGAATCAAAAGTGAAATAGAAAAATACCTTGAGACAAATGAAAATGGAAATATTATATACGAAACTTATGGATGCAGCAGAAAAAGTTCTAAGAGAGAAGTTCATATCAATAAATGCCTACTTCAAGAAACAAAAAACCTCAAGTACACAGCTTAACTTTACATCTCAAGGAACTAAAAGAACAAACTAAGCCCAAAGTTACTAGAAGGAAGGAAATAACAAATATTAGAGCAACAGTAAATGAAATAGAGACTAAAAGACAGTAGAAGAGATGAATGAAACTAAGAGCAGGTTCTTTGAAACAATGGACAAAATTGATAAACCTTTAGCCAGACTCAATAAGAAAGAGCTAAAATAAATAAAATCAGAAATAAAAGAGATGTTACAACTGATACCACAGAAATATACAGGATCATAAGAGATTACTACGAACAATTATATGCCAACAACTTGGACAACCTAGAAGAAATGGATAAATTCTTAGAAACATACAAACTTCCAAGACTGAATATGAAGAAATAGAAAATCTGAACAGATTGATTATTGATAGGGAGATTGAATCAGTAATTTAAAAACTCCCTATAAACAAAAGTCCAGGACTTGACAGCTTCACTGGTAAATTCTACCAAACATTCAAAGAAGAATGAATACCAATGCTTCTCGAAGTCTTCCAAAAAACAGATTCCAAAGTCACTTTACAAGGTCAGCATTACTCTGATACCAAACCAGACAAGGAAACCACAAGAAAAGAAAATTATAGGCCAATATCTCTGATGAACATATAGGCAAACATTCTCAACAGAATATCATCAAACTGAATTCAACAGTACATTAAAAGAATCATATGTCATGATCAAGTTGGATTTATTCTAGGGATATAAGCATGGTTCATATTCTGCAAATCAATCAACATGATACACCACATTAACAAAACAGAAGATAAAAATCATATGATCATTTCAATAGATAAAGAAAACACTTAACAAAATTCAACATTCATTTATGATTAAAAACTCTCAAGACAGTGGGAATAGAGGAAATGTAACTCAACATAATAAAGGTCATATATGACAGCTAACATCATACTCAATGGTGAAAAGTCAAAAGCTTTTCCTCTAAGATCAGAAACAAGACAAGGATGCCCACTCTCACCATTTTTATTTAACATAGTATTGGAAGTCCTAGCCAAAACAAGTAGGCAAGAAAAAGAAATAAAAGGTATCCAAATTGGAAAGGAAAAAGTAAAACTGTCACTATTTGCAGATGACATAATACTATATACAAAAAACTCTAAAGACTTCACCAAAAAAAACTTTTAGAACTGCTAAATGAATTCAGTCAATTTGCAAGATATAAGATCAATATATAGATATCTGTTGTGTTTCTATACACTGATAATAAACTATGAGAAAGAGAATTTAAGAAAATAAGCCCATTTATAATTACACCAAAAAGAATAAAATACCTAGGAATAAATTTAACCAAGAAGCTGAAAGACCTGTTCACTGAAAACTATAAGGCACTGATGAAAGAAATAGAAGACACAAATAAATGGAAAGACATTCCATGCTCATGGATTGGAAGAATTAATATTGTTAAGATCTCCATACTATCCAAAGCAGTCGATAGACTCAGTGCAATCCCTATCAAAATTCCAATGGCAGTTTTCACAGTAATAGAACTATTCTAAAATTTGTATAGAACCACAAAAGACCCCAAACAGACAAAGTGATCTTGAGAAGGAAGAACAAAGCTGGAGGCATCATGCTTCCTAATTTCAAACTATATTATAAAGCTATAGTGATCAAAACAGTATGATATTGGCATAAAAACAGATACACAGATCAATGGAACAGAATAGAGAGCTCAGAAATAAACACATGCACTTATGGTCAATTAATTTATGACAAAGGAGCCAAGAACATACAATGAGGAGAGGATACTTTCTTCAATAAGTGGTGTTAGGAAAACTGGACAGCAACATGCAAAACATGTAACTGGACCACCCATATACAAAAATTAACTCAAAATGGATCAAGACTTGAATGTAAGAACTGAAATTATAAAACTCCTAGAAGGAAACATGAGGGTAAGCTACTTGCCACTGGTCTTGGTAATGATTTTTCGGATTTTACACCAAAAACAAAGGCAACAAAAGCAAAAATAAACAAAAGACTACATCAAACTAAAAAGCCCCTGCACAGCAAAGGAACCCATCAACAAAATAGAAAATCAATTTACTGAATGGGGAAAATATTTGCAAATCATGTATCTGATAAGGGGTTAACATCCAAAATATATAAAGAACTCATACAACTCAATAGCAAAAAACCTGATTAAAAAAATGGGCAGAGGACCTGAAAAGACATTTTTCCAAAGAGGAAATGCAGATGGCCAATAGGCGTATATAAAGATTCTCAACATCACTAATCATTAGAGAAATGCAAATCAAAACCACAATGAGATATCAACTCACACTTGTTAGAATGGCTATTATCAAAATGACAAAAAATGACAAGTGTTGGTGAAGATGTGGAGAAAGGGAAACCTCATGTGCACTGTTGATGGGAATGTAATTTGGTGCAGCCACTATGGAAAACAGTATGGAGGTTCCTCAATAAACTAAAAATAGTACAACCATAGGATGCAGCATTTCCATTTCTGGGTAATTATCTGAAGAAAACGAAAACACTAATTTGACATTTAAGACATTTAATGGACAAGTAATGTCAAGCTACTTTTACCCTTCTCCTCCTGTCTAAAGTTAAAACAAGAAGCGAGATCTCCATTTCCATAAAAACTTATAGCAGATGTATTTCCTGGGCTCAGACTACAGTTCCAGCAGTATTTACCAACCTTAATGCAAGTGAAAGGAATTTTCTATGTTTCAAAATCATTTGTGCAACTGAACTGTGCAAAAAGAAATTTCCATATTCCAAAATCCTTTAACTTCCACCTAACCTTCAATTGGAAGTGATTAATTTGCAATGAAACGACATGCCAAAAGGCAAAAATCAAAGGAGGAATCTAACAAAATTCTACAAATGCCTCCAAAGAGAGGAATATGCTCAATTAAAATTATATGCTTGTAGAATGATATATTAGTATTTGGCAGTACCTATCTGTGTGAAAAGATATTTTCAAAGATCATGAAATATATAAAATCTCATTACAGATCAGAACATTTTGCATTCAATTATTATCATAGGAATACTAATTTTGAACCTCAATTAAGCAAAATCTTATTTCCGAAAAAGAATTCAATTCTTCTCATTAGTATGTATATCTGTATTACATAAAATGGTACTCAATTACTACTACATATTGAACATCATCAGTGAAAAATTTGTGGAAATTTGTTTTCCCTCGTTATGTAAGTACATACGTAATAGCCTCAATTTTGTCTGCTGACTTGCAAATTTTACTACCTGGTCCCTTACAGAGAAAGTCTGTTGACCCCTGATCTAAGTCAGTGGTTTCCAAAGCAGTTGTTCACCAAAATCCCCTGTATTAAAAAAATACAAAACTGGTTCATCTGTTAATTTTTCAGCTACACAGGTAGGTTGTCACCATTGGTCTATAGTTACTCCATCCCTGATCCCATTTATCATGAATCATCTTACAGCTGCAACCATTATTATCTTAACTTTTAACAGGGAGAAACAGAGGATTAATAAGTAGAGGATGCCTATAATTTAATAAACTGGGTAAGACCCTTAGGATTCTTGATCTCTGATTATTTTGGTCCAATTAATTAAAATACATTTATTTTATTTTATTGACAAGGGACCCAGAGAAACAATTTTGAAAAACATAAGTATAAAGGTAGAAGAGTAAAATATTATTCTCCTCAGCTTAATTATAAAGGCAACATTCCCTTTATATCTTTAATGAATACTAACAACAGACCTATTAATAAATTAATTCAACAAATATTTATTGGATTTTTAAAATATATATTCAGACACTGTTCCAGGTGCTGGCAATATAGCAGTAAACAAAACAGACCAAACTCTCTGCCTTCATGGAGCTCACATTTTAGTGGATGGAAAACTATAACATCTCTATAATACCCCTCCCAAATGGTCCAAAGATGTGAGTAAATAAACTTAGGGTTCAAAACCTCAATTTACCACTACAGGAGAGAGGAGGACTAGTGCAAATGTAAGATAAGTTTTTATAGCTGGTGTAAGCAAGATTAGGGAGTCCTGACCAATGACTTCAATAAAGTATAAAGTGTGAGGCTAAGTCATCAACAGAAAGTGACAGGGTTGGACATGCATGTGTGGGGGGATGAGTATAAAACAATGGCCACTGTTCACTGGGTCCCCCAGTTTGTTCAAATTGACAAAGGCAGCTACAAAAATTCAGCATCAATTTTCTACTACCCCACTCACACTTTTTGGTGTGATATATTTTCTTCTATTTTCTACACAATCTATTCTCAGACTGAGGGCATGAAGCTCAAACTTGGGTTAGGGTAATTAATGATGGTCCTATGTTGAATATCACTTTTATCATTCTGGAGTCTTTATTATGGTGTGGGTAAGGGATGGTTGCGTTCACAGGGATCAGAATAGATTAGTAGACAAAGGACAGATTTCTGTGGAAATCATCTTAATCTTAACATACTTACCAGTACCAGGATCCAGGTAGGGCATCAGAGTCTCCTGACACCCATCACTGACAGACTCCTTTTTATAATGTGACCATTTAGGGGGAACACACAATGCAATGTATTACAGTACAAAGAAAGCATTGAAGCACCTGCAGCACTGCCTGGTGCCTTTGACTGCAGTGGGCATAGGTTAAAGGGGAAAGAATAGTGAAGAAAGAAGGAACAGACTCTACTGCAGTCAGTAACTGCTGATTTCAAGTCAGTCACTCCTACTGCTGATTTATAAAACCATCTTCTAAAACTCCATCTTTCCTTTCAAAACACTTAGCAAATTCAAAAGAAAAAATACTTCATTTGGCTGGAAGTTTGGGTCTTTGTCTGTATAAAGGCAAAGAACTTTGAAAACTTTGCTTTCAGGAATGAAAAGTTTTGCTGAAAAAAGGCTCTATGAGGGAGGAGAAAACTCACCACTCAGCTGCTGGGCCACAGCCAGGCGGCTGGGCTTCAGGATGAACTGGCATTGCATCTCTCGGGGCAGCTGTTCCATGAGGAAGGGCTCTTGGAAGTTGGAAGGTGTGGGGGAATCCTTTAATCCCTGCGTCAGGAGTGCAGTGTCGCGAAGATGGCTCATTTTAATTCCATAGGGATATTCATGCCCTACACGAGAAAAAATCTAAACATAGACTTTAGGCTGACTGACACCAAGACCGTGTGTGCTACATACTGGAATGTACTGCAATTTGCTCCTGGGACTTTTGGTATAAAGAATCCTTTTCTTTGACTTAATGATCACCATGCACACTATTACAGTTGGAGACCAGTGCATAATGCAGCAGCCCAACCAGAGTAGTCTTTTTTTTTGGAGAGGGGAGAAAAAAAAACCAAAAAGGAAAAAAATCTTTAAAGAATATCTTGTTTGGGAATGCACAGATTGTCTTTAAGTTGCATAATGTTGACTTTTCCTATGTTCACATCTGAGAGTATTTAAAGGTATTCTAGTTTCTCCTTTGACACTAACTATATCTGTAAATCTTCAGCCAATCCTTGACCTCTGATTTAAAATATTTACCCGATCTATCACACAGCATTATAAGGATCAAATAAGTAAATATTAGTAGTTAATATTATTTAAATAATAAGGGCAGAAAACTATATATTTCAAGCATCACTATTATTACTATTATTCAACACAAGATATCTTTCTGAAAAAGACATTTTATACTGTTTACTAGTTATATAATTAGAGTTACTCAAGACTCATTAGGACTGGTTTGTTTGATTTACGCTTCCCTCCCACCACTGCCCTGTGAGGTTGTTATTCATAGGCAATAATTTGAAGAAAGACTGCAGGGCATTAGAAAAAGAGACAAGATTCAAAAAGGAATTTTCAAACTAGAAAAACTAAACCCTGGACATCTGACTGCAACATGATTTTTTGCTCTTTAGTACTCTTAAGTAATTGCATTTTTTAAATTAATCCTCACATACCATTATGCCATAGACTTAGTTTATGTTTTAAAGAGGGTAAATTCTCTTCTATTCCTGATTTATCACTGAATGTAATTCAGTGAACTCTTCCATTTCCTTTCCATCTGGCATAGGCATACAATGTCAATGTTCCATTAACATGAAGTTCTATAACAACTTGCAGGGATTAAGGCAAAAAAAGGACTTCTATGACAGCAATAAAGCAAAATCAATTTATCAAAATAGCCAATAGCTAATCTACAATTGAATTTTGCAAGGCATGTTAAAATATGCAATGGAGAATGGCTGCTAAGTAACAATCATGTCCTATGTCCCATATCCCATGTATTTTTTTAGTGGGAGTTAGAAATGAGCTTGAAGCTGTTTAAGTCTGAGAGTTACCATCTATATAGTTTTAATTAAATTAATATATTTTATTAAAACAATTATTTTATGTACTCATTCGGTTTTTAAACACAGCTTTCATTGTTGCTCATTGACTTTTACAAAAATGACAACATTAAGAAACTGGAAATGCAGTGAATTTTGTCCCCAGCCATGTGCACAATGACTAGCTTTACTTTAAGTCTGAGAATATACATTTCATAGAAAAGTTTGGTTTTAGATTATTCAGATTATTTGAAACCTTAATTACACAGTAGTGATCTCACAGGTAAAAGAAAGGATTCCATGAGATAACTCATATGATATGCTTTGCCCAATTCTGGCAGGATAGTAATCATTTAAAAATTATTAAGAGAAATCATCATCATCACCATCAATCATCAATGTCATCATCTCAAGATCTGCTACAGATAGTGTCCCTTATTGTAATTGGTTTATTTCTGTTAACCACACTGAATGGCCTCACTGATCAAGAATATTTTTTAGCTAAATGATTTAAATAAGGTGGAGATGTAACCTATTTACCAATAATTTTTCAAAACAAATGCTGGAAAATTTGGCTAGAGAAGTAGCAAAGTAGTTAGTAAAGTAGTAGTTATTGCTAAGTTAGTCAGTGAAGACTAACTAAGAATCTAAATGGTTTAATTTCATTGTCTTTATGATGCCTAGGAAAGTGCTGGGCGCAGGGCAGGTGTTAAATACTCACTGATATTGATAGATTGAGGCATGATTGGATTATAGGTAGTCTTCCATAGAGACAAGTAGTAGGTAAGAAAGGGAACAGGGAATTCAGAAACTAAATATGAAAAATAAATATATAGGGGAAAAAGGAATACCAATACATATTGCTTTATTTTGGAAAAAAATTTTAAAAGGTTGACAAGATAGTGCTTTTGTAAAGTGAAAAAAAAAAGAAGAAAATTTACATTTCTCTTCCCAACTATACCATTAGCTTCTTGAAAGAAGAGCTATTATTTGTCTGGCACATAGGAAATATTTGATATTTATTAAATTAATATATGAATATTATAGAAGATTAATATTTAATAGTATTGAAATTTAGGACCATATGACCAATTCTCTGAGACATTTAGAATTATAATTAAAACACAATCAATCCTATCTTATATTTTCATAGAAACTTACCAATAAGTGTATATGGTGCCTCTTCTTTGCCAGAATTGACCCATAACTGATACTCTCTCTCAGAGCCCTTGGAGATAAAAAAATTAACAATAATTCTTTCACATTTGGTAAATGAATGAGGATACTTTTTTTTTTTGGCAATTTTATGTTTTGCAAAAAAGAAAAACCAGGGACAATATAAATGCTTTTCAGGTCCATGGGGGTGGATATGGCCTTTGAAGATGGCAGTGCTGATTCCTACAAACCATCTCTCCCTCTCTAATCCCCAACAGAGGACTAAGGAATCCTGCCCTTTTTCCCTAGGGATGACTAGGGATCCATGAACTGCAATAGAATCAGGCCCTCACTATTATGGGTAGCCCACAGAATATGAAATCATATATATGCCTTTTTAAAAAGTAAGCAGAAACTTCTTGGTTTTCTAAAAGGTAAATTTATCTTCTTCAGAGTCCTGCCTTCTGCTATCTCTAAACTCCTCAGAGAATATTGGACTTAATCTCCAACATGTCCCTGCAAAGACAACCTTGTTATCCAGAAAGCCACTACACTGCTGTGTCTGTGATGAAAAAGTAAAGTCTCAAAGGCTGATTTGAGGAGAGGAGACAGGTAGCTGGCACAATCCACACTGGCTTTATTTTGGGCAAGTCCAGGCCTAGTGACAGAAAGGACAAGAATTCTGTCTAGAGAATAGGCCCAGTTATGGGGAACAATGAAACTGTTCACTAGCAGAATTACAACCCAGCAATATTGAAACTCCCACTTGAAAGAAATAATACTAAATTATACAGACTTTGCTGTATCCCCTAGAAGATAAAGCAAAAATGTTTTAAATGAAATTACAACAGACTGACAATATTTAATATTCTTGCCTTTATCTTCTGATTAAAAATCAGGACCCTGACCTTATAATGGAGGGTCCTGGCTAGGAGATTACCTCTCCCAATACCCTCCCCTACTCTGTCACTTCCCCTAGTCAAAAATTTTTTATTGCAAACAGGAAGAGCAATCTAACAATGATCATTTCTTTTTTTTTGTAGTGTCTGAAAACACCTTAATAATCCCTTAGAACAGTACAACCAAACAGCCTCAATTCCTAATTATATTGAACAGAAATATTTTTGGTGTGATGAGATTGATCACTTTATCCAAAAGGAAAGCATAAATAAGAAAATGAGTCATGTCATTAATTAAGTTCTCTTCCTTCCCTTAAACTACTCATTCTCTTCCAATGTATAATTATATAAGCTTAGAAATCAATGCAGAGGTGCCTGCTTTATTCAGTGCATATATATTTATTTACATCTTAAATATATTATTAAATTTCACTAAAATAAATCAGATTTATTATTCTAAATTGTGGTTGCCCTGAGTTCTTAAGGGCTTATAATAGCAATGTGTAAAAGCAAACTGAAACACAGTTAAGATTATGGCATATCTTAAATATATGTTATGTCACATCTTAGTAACACCATGTTTTCATACTTATAGAGAATCTCACTCAAGATATGGTGTTGTTCAAGTGCTTCCTTTAGTTCCATCCTTCTGAAAGTCATTCCCTTTAATACAAGTACCTACTGTGTGGTTTTTATATATTGGTAGGGAGGACATAAGAACTTTCCGATTCTTTTTCCCTACCTCATCCTCAAACATTCCAATCTTCCCTATTAATAAAGTTTCGAAAACTCATCATTGCCCCGTGAAACAGAAAGAAGCAGAAGCTAAAAGCAAAACTGGGGAAAATGTGGTGTCCATAATAAAAATCTTTAAATCCATGGTCTAATTCAAAGCTTACTTTTAAATTTACAGATTCAGTAGGAGGTACCATCTACCTTATCCTCTAGACCTGCAGCCAGTGAATATGGTTATTAGCTGTATGTTCTTTATGTAAAAATTCTACTGTAGAGCAAATCCTTCAGAATTCATCATCCTAAGACTGACTGACTCTTGGGATAAGTGAATAATTAGGTAAGGAGGAAGAACCAGGAGAGGAGATTGGGAAAGAATAGTCATATAGTGACAAGTGAGAAGGGGGGAAGGAGGTTGAAAGGAGAATTTTATACCAAAAGACCCCCTAACTGTATATGTATAGCATATAAAATTAAAATGCATATTATTATCTCTCTAAAATTATAGTCTAATCTTATTATGCTTTTCAGTTCACACAGGTTATAAAATGGGAGTGAAAGAAGAGGACTCAATATTAAGCTAATATTAAGACTTTACTGTCCTAGGCAAAAGACCTATACTCCAAAACTTATAAAACATTAATGAAAGAAGCCAAACATGAGACAAATAAATGGAAAGATAACTCATGTTCATTGATTGGAAGGATTAATATTGTTAAAATGTCCATACTACCTAAAGCAACTGACATTTAATGCAATCCCTATCAAAATACCCATGACATTTTTCACAGAACTAGAACAAATAATCCTAAAATTTGCATGGAACCATGAAAGACCCCAAATAGCCAAAGCATTCTTGAGAGAAAAGAACAAAGCTGGAGGTATCATGCTCCCTGGCTTCAAATGATACTACAAAGCTACAGTAATCAAAACAGTATGATACTGGCACAAAAACAGACACATAGATTAATGCAACAGAATAGAGAACCCAGAAATAAACCCACATGTATATGGTCAATTAATCTACAACAAAGGAGGAAAAAATATACAATGGAGAAAATAAAGTCTCTTCAATAGTGGTATTGGGAAAACCAGACAGCTGCACATAAAAACTGAAATGAGAATGTTTCGCCTACCATGTACAAAAATAAAGTCAAAATGGATTAAAGGCCTAAATGTTAAGACTGGAAACCATAAAACTCCTAGAAGAGAACACAGGCAGAACACTTTTTGACATAAACAGTAATAATATTTTTTTGCATCTATCTCCCAAGGCAAAACAAATAAAAACAAAAATAAAGAAATGAGACCTTATTAAAGTAAAAGATTTTACATAGTGAAGGAGACCACTGACAAAACAAGAAGACAACCTACAGAATGGGAGAAGATATTTGCAAATGATATGACCGACAAGGGGTTAATATCCAAAATGTTTAAACAGCTCATACAACTCAATATCAAGAAAACAAACAATCCAATCCCAAAATGGCAGAAGACCTGAATAGATATTTTTCCAAAGGTGACTTACAGATGGCTAGCTAACAGGCACATGAAAAGATGCTCAACATCGTTAATTATCAGAGAAATGCAAATCAAAACAATGAGATATTACCTCACACCTTTAAGAATGGCTATCATTAAAACAACCACAAGTAACAAATATCTTCAAGGATGTAGATAAAAGGGAACCCTTGTACACTGTTGGTGAGAATGTAAATTGGTACAGCCCTTGTGGAAAATAGTATGGAGGTTCCTCAAAAAACTAAAAATAGAATTACCATAAGATCCAGCCATTCCACTCCTGGGAATATACCCAAAGAAAACAAAAACACTAATTTGAAAAGATACACGCACCCCAATGTTCACAGTGGCTTATTTATAATATCCAAGATATTGAAGAAACCCAAGTGTCGATCAACAGATAGATGGATGAAGAATATGTGGTGTGTGTGTGTATTTGTGTGTGTGTGTGTGTGTATATGTATAGTGGAACACTACTCAGCCATAAATAAGAATGAAAATTTTATCATTTGCAACAACATGGATAGACTAGAGAAAGACAAATACTGTATATATTCATTTATATGTACATTCTAAAAACTAAAACAAACAAACAGATATAACAAAACAGAAACAGACATACAGAGAACTAGTCTTACCAATGAGTTGTAGGGTAGGAGGAAGGGCAAGATAGGTGAAGGGGATTATGAGGTATAAACTACTAGGTCTAAAATAAATAAGATACATGGATGTAATGTATAGCATAGGGAATATAGCCAATATTTTATAATAACTTTATATGCAGTATAATCTATAAAAACATCAAATCACTATGTTGAACACCTGAAACTATTAGGTTGGCCAAAAAGTTAGTTTGGGTTTTTCCATACGATGTTACTGAAAAAACCAAACACACTTTTTGGCCAACCCAACAATGTTGTAATTCAACTACACTTAATTAAAAACAAAACAAAACAAAACAAAACCCACAAAAAGAATAAAAAACTTTACTGTCCTTATTTTCTACATTTCTGGGGACAAAATATGACTGGTATCTCTAATAATCAGCTGTCTTATGATGGAAGGGATAATATTTATAAGAATCAAAGTATCAAAGTTTGTTTTTAATTAAGAATATCTAGCAGAGTAACTTACAGTTATCCCTAGCATTGGCAGTGACATGTTGATAACTTCATTTGCTGTATCTGAATTCGTTACTGTTATAGTTTTAGACTGTGGGGAAAAAAAGAAATAAGAAATACAGCTATAAATAAAGAATTTTAAAACAGGTGAACAAATAATTATTGTCAAGTGATTATCCATAGGCAAACCCTGATTTCAAGTGTTGACAGAGTAAAGCACAACTTAAGTAGAACACAAACCCTTAATAATTTACTTTCATTACATTATATATTATGCCTTTTAATAAAACATCTCTTCTTCTTAAAATAAAGAATATATGACTCAAAAATATAAGAACTTAAGCGAGAAATAAAAAGAATAAATATATTTCAGAGAGACAGGACCACCCTCCCAATCAAACAAACAAAAAAAATCAGTGAGGTTGGTCCTCTGCATCATGTCCATGACTATTTCCATTAAGCATTGTGCAGTAAAAAAGGGAGAGCATTAGATTACTTTCTATTTCTTTCTGAGTACTGTTTTCACAGTGTGGGTTTTCATTTCTTTGTATGGCAAAGTCAGTTCAGGTAAAATCAGAGTAAGAAATGGTTACAAAAGACATCTTTAAAAAAAACCCCACTATTTATTGAGCACTTTCTGTATGTCAGACACTGTGGCTGCTGAGATTTTCGTTGTTGAAATCTTTAGAGGCCTTAAAACCAATGAGCCTAGCAAACAAATTGAAAATTTTAGAAAGCTCAATTCTGTTACCAACTCTGCCACTGAATAGGGTATAGCCCTATGCTAAATGCTAAACTACATTGAGAAATTACTATTTAAAAATAAAGAGTTCACAAGAGAAATGGAATTAATGAGATTCCAAGATATAAATAAACATTATTTAAATATAAGACAATGCTATGCTATCAAAAAAGAAATATTGGGAGTTTGGGACTGATACGTACACACTGCTATATTTAAAATAGATAACCAACAAGGACATACTGTATAGCACAAGGAACTCTGCCCAATACTCTGTAATAACCTAAACGAGAAAAGAATTTGAAAAAGTATAGATACATGTATATGTACTGTGTAACTGAATCACTTTGCTGTACACCTGAAACTAACACAACATTGTTAATCAACTATACTCCAATATAAAATAAAAATTAAAAAAGAAATATTTACTATGCACATAGGGTAGGTTTTACATATTATAATTATTGGATAAATGAGCGATTAGTGCTGTGTCCCTGATAAGGCTTAAATGGCACAAACAAGTAACATAAACGGAAACAAAATGATCTAAAAATAAAGCTAAGTGAAATCTAGTGATAACTCATCACTTATCTCTACATTACAGTATTATTCTCTATAAGCCTATTACTTGACATGACAAATTGTCTCAAGTTTGTTAACTGTTTCAAATGGTGTTCCTTATAGCTCCAAGGATTAAGCAAAAGTATCTCAGAAATGAACAGGGAAGGCTCAGTGTTTGTCTTCTACCAGAATGGCAGAGACGTTTTACATACTGGGCTTTAACTTCAGATAGAATATCATGAAAGGCTTTTTTCTTTTGAGTCTGAAAATCCTTTCATTTAATTTAAAGAAACACTCTATAAAGTCTTTTGTAAAGTGAAGGATCTATCCTGTAATACTAATAATCACTCCCAATGTACCTGGTTTCTAAGATAATGATTTTTCTTAATATTAGGTATGTATGTTCAAAATAATAATTATAGGATGTGTTTTTTTTTTCTGCGTGCCTCTTGGGTAAACAAAACAAATGAATTTTAGCAGATAAGTGTTCTTTGCCTAGTAAACAAATAAAATAAAGAGACAAAACTGAGAATGTGGCTATTTTTTTTCACATATTAGCAGAATTCACTAACAGGTTGTGCATAACTAGAGGCCAAGGATAAAGAATGCTTCTCATACATGCACTGTTATTTGGGGGGAATCACGCTGCAAGCAGGGCTCCCTGAAAGGAGACTCCTGCCACGAAACAACTTCAGAGAGCAAAGGACAGTGTGTCATTTCATCATGGCCTTTAACCAGGGTACTAGTGATAAAACAGAGCATCCAATTCAACCACACCTCGTCTTCTTTTCCAAAAACCAGTCCTTTCTCAAGCACACACTTTCCATACACTGAGAGTGTTGGAAAAAATTCAAGGGTTTTTCCATGAAAATCCTGAATGTAACCAACTGCCATAACAACTGAATCAAAGCCGGCAGAAAAACAGTGGTGCTTTTTTTCCTCTTTACTTTGCTACAGAAGATGTTTGTAGTCTCACAGCATACACATTTGAGCATTTCCCTCAGGCAGTGACATCTAGCACTCATGTCAGAACATTTGCATGACTTTTGCCCAAAATGTAACTGTTTTGTACTACATATTTTTCCACACACAAAACTATTCTGTGTGATCTCGGGCTGCTATGAAGTGTGGCAAACCACAGTATCATAAAGATATTCATTTCCATTTTGTGCATCATTGATAACATCTTGGGCATGATATTTCAGTCATAAAATTCCACATAATAACTAGGGCTAAACAAACTTAATTTTTATTGACCAAAATGATAAAAACCATGAGGTAGAATATGCTGATCCATTAAAAATGTTATCTCTCCCAGCTCATCCATTTATTAACCTGAGGAATTCAATACTTAAAAACTCAAAGAATGAAGAACTTTCCAAAACCCATTCTCTACTTAAGAAGTGACAAGTTTGAAAAAAGTGCTTAATACTAATAGGAAATATCTCCTTGTAGAAATGTCTTTACTACAAGCCTCTGCAGCTGCTACTGAAAGGATCCAGAGAAACATTAATGCCAGAGGGAGGAAAGAGACATCTGACAGGCTATATTCTTTCCAAGTGTAAATGTTAAATACTGTAATTAATATGAATTTCTCTTGCTTCATTTTCTCTAGGGTTACTTTTCATATGAACAAAGATACACAGATACCCCAGAAAATGCACTTTCTCATAATGGTATTTCTAAATGCCTACCTTCCACAGCACATACACAGACTGTCTGTCTGTCTGCCTGCCTGTCTCTCTTTTTATCCATGGTGTTCTGCCTTATGCAGGGACTTGGAATTTAATTTTCTGGCTTAGAAACACTTACATAGGCACAATTCCCAATGTCCTTGGCGAAGATTTTGAGGGGAATGCTCTTCGGGTAGTCCTTCTCTTTCTCTAGATTGATGTATCTAATCAAATGCAATAACAACCCAAAACAACACTGAGTCAGATGGATTTTGCCAATGGCTTATTTTTAAATCAATCTATTTTGCTAATATTTTCAATATACTTATATGCTATTTTTAAAAAGACAGATGGAGAGACTCAGCAAAGTCAGATTACATTATGGGTTGGAAGAAAATTTTAAAAAATTCTCAGGACATTAGGCATGGGCACAAAAAAGAAGAGGAGATCCATTTCAACTGAGGCTTGAGAAGTACAGTCAGGTTAAGGCACCTCTGGGTGGTGTTTTATCCTCAAAGCTTCCCTACCTTCTCTAGACAGGCCCAGAATCTTAGTGATAAGTACAGGACCATATATAATACTTTACTAGACCAAACCAAAACAATGGCCTTTTATTTCTCATTGAGCTCTCCAGTGCAGTATATAACTTGGTCGTCTCCATGCTTGGGAAAGGAGAACAGGGAAGGACTATGGGAATAAGAGATGAACCTCAATTGACCATTTTAGTCTTAATGCTCAAAGGTAGGGAAAATAATTGAATTTTGAGGTCCTCAGCAGAAAACCTCCATGTATGGAAACTTAATACATGCTTTGAGGAAACTGTTAGCTCCACATGGTAGGTTGGAGACACTGAAAGAGATGGGAGAGATTACTGACTAATTTCTGTCTAGAAATGATCTAAGCAGACCTCAGTGTTCTCCTTTCTAGTAAGAAAGAAATACATGTAATGACAGAACATTACTTACAGTAAGTAGTTGCTAGTGTACAGTCTAAACAGCTTATTTTGAGGACAAATGAACAATTTCTACTAAGGCAAAGGGGTATAGTTTGGGGCACATCCCTGCAGAGAAAAATTTAATTCATTCAACTACAACTTAAAGATTAAAAAAAAAAATATATATATATATATATACTGGAAAAAATACCTCTGAAGGAGAGAGAGCCATCTGTCTTTCTGTTCTGGAGAACTACAATCAAAGAAAATGGGAGACAAAATTAAACCACATAAAATACTTATTTCTAACAAATTAAGATTGTCAGTCCAAATGAAATATCAACAACCTGTTGTTATTGATGTGGGTACACACAACTGCAACCCTGGCATGATTGTGTTCTGAAGAACCCTGAAGTGAAAATGCCCATTAGGCAGAACTACACAGTTAAGCATAGTTTTATTAAAACCTCTTGGACAGATCCAAGACAGACCCACTTTCTTACTTTATGGCTCTTTTACAAGTGGTATCCTGATAGTGGACAGAGTACTTGATTTGGAATCCAAACACCTTGTTTCAAAAATATATGCAAGATATATCATCATGGGCAAATCACTTAACATTGCTAAGCTTCGATTTCCACATCTGTAAAACTAGGCTAATTATCTCAGAGTGTTTTTGTAGTTTTAAGTGCCATGCAAATAGAAAATATGCTTCATTTGAGATTAAAGAGGTTAAGGAGAAATCTGGCACATTGATGGAAATATCTTGGCCCAGAAACCAGTTGGTTGTCAGGAAAAGAAACACTTATTTCTCTATACATATGGCAGAACTATAATTTAGCCAATGAGTTCATAGAACTTATTCTTAATTACTATAATCCTATGATTAAGATCAATTCATTAACAACTAAATAACTGTTATTAATTTTACTGCTGAAGTCACTGCTGCATTTAATTCTTAAAGTTAAAAATAAAGTTTATTTCTATACGGCCTTATTGCTCATTAGCTTTTAAAATCATGTTTCTAATCTTCTCAAAGAAGTTGGAAACCCTAGTTATTTTCTTGTTCCAGAAAAATATACTTAACAAATATTTGTAATTTGTTTCTTTGTAGCTTAGCCATTTTCTCCATAAGCAATCTCCCAGAATTGGTAATCAGAAAGTGCATTATATCTCTTTTGCCACTGACCAATTGTCATCTTTCACAACTCCTTACAATCTTTGATGTCTTCTCCTTTCATAAAGAGAAGATTTTCTAGGTTCATTTATGTCAAATATTATACTTATTTGGCAAAAATCTGTGTTGAAAAATAGATGTTTTCTTTAGACATTAAAACTTTTTTCAAAGCAATTAAAGAAAATTATCCCTTTAAACACTTAGTATTTTTTGAACTTTTAATTGATATGTAAGACACAAACTGTACAATGCTTAAATGTACTGTTTGAAGAATTTTCACAAATTGAACACACCCATGTGATCTAGCACCCAGATTATGAAACAGAAAACCACCATGGAAGGTCTCCCTGTGTTCCTTTTCAGGCACTAGTTCCCACTATACTGACTTCTAACAAAATAGAATAGTTTTGTTTGTTTGGATACTTTATATAAATGTAACCATATAGTATGTACTATTTGGATCTGGCTTCTTTCATTCAACATTATATTTGTGAGACATCCATATTACTGCATGTGGTTTTAGCTTGTTCATTCTCATTGTTGTATAGTGTTCCATTGTTTGAATATGTAGCGTACAATTACTTTAAAATAAACAAATTATGAAGTTCATCAGGTTAATTCATTGACATTGATTTGGTAATCTTCTTGTATTTTCCCCATCTCCTGCTCTATGCAAGAATCCAGGACTTCTCTTTCCTTAGTAATTATTCATCTCAGGCATTTTTACAGAACTAAAAATGGAAGTACTCCAAAATCAAGGCTAGCTCTGAGTTTAATAAACACCTATGATAAGAGCCAGGAGAGAAGAAAGCCGCACATCTTAGAGAAAGAAAAAGGGTAAAACAGATTGGAAAGATTCCCTCTAACTTGGGAGGAGATAGAGTCTGTTATCCTTAAGAGTTAGCTGGGAACCAATGTCACTCAGTTGAGGTGCCTAAAGAAACAGAAGGTCCCCAGAGGAAATGGTTATAAGGAGCAAGTGGGGAGGCTTGTTGTTCCTAGGCACCAAGGTTTTTACATCAGCTAAGATACCTGCAGCTTACAAGTGGCAAGGAATCAGAGCATCTCGGATGTCAAAGAACAACTCTGGGCATAGCAGAGATAATGTCAGCAGTGTCCACAAAGAGACTGAAGGTCAGACTTTTCATCTGTTTTGAAGACATCACAGAAGTCTCCCATATCCTGGTTCTACCTTAAGAAAACAGGGGTTCCAGTAAAGAAGAAAATTTAATTTCCTAAAAGCCTGGCAAAATGGGGGGCTCAAGGTAGGTTTTAATTTGATCTATACATAAACAGGCTTTTGCTGCATACCCAAGTTTGAAGAATAAGATTCATACTAGGTAACTAATTTAAAATATTATTCTTCTGATTCTTCCTGTAGATATATCATTGTCAGATTTAAATACTTTCTGTATCTTCTAAACAACGTTTCCATTTTACTGTATAGTTATCTTAAAATTAAGGTCCAGTTCCTATTTTTCTGACAGATATAGATCCTAGGTTTGTGAATCAGGGTCCAAGTAATGATAGAGATATGACATTCCTTTCAGCCTTTTTCAAGATGTGGTATCTACCCCATTTCCAAAGGTAAAGCATGGGAAGTTCACATTTATTGGTTGCTCTTCCCCCAATCTGACTTAACTGGGAATTCCTTACAGATTCTGACAGTTGACTGTCAGTCTTAGATTTCAAGGCTATTAGTCTACATTTTTGTTTCTTTATAGATATTAGAGTGACTGTCTATGAAAGACTGCTTCTTGAGCTGCTAGCCTGGCACAGCATTTTAAAGTGATCATGAACTAGATTTTCTTAATATTTCCTGATATATAAATGATTTCTGATGTTCTTTACTCCTTGGAAAAGATCTGAGCCACTCTCTTATATCATTTCACTTCAGGCTGAAAAATTTCTGTCAGCATTTATTTTTTTGTAGTACAGTTCTGCTGGTGATAAATTCTTAGAGTTTAAAAGTTTTTTTGAAGGATATTTTTGATAGATATAGTATTCTAGGTTGAAAGCTTTTTCTTTAAACACTTAATTTTTAAACTGAAGTATAGTTGAATTACAGTATTATATTTGAGGTATACAGTATAGTGATTCAGTATGTTTATAGATTATATTACATTAAGAGTTATTATAAAATAATAATTCCCTATCCTGTTCAATATATCCTTGTTGCTTATTTATTTTATACAGGGTAGTTTGTATCTCTTAATCCCATACCCCTAACGTGCCCCTCCCTCCTTCCTTCTCCTCACTGGTAACCACTACTTTGTTTTCTGTATCTTTGAGTCTGTTTCTGTTTTTCTATATCCATTCATTTGATTTACTTTCTAGATTCCACTTATAAGTGATATTATACAGTATTTGTCTTTTGTTGACATGCATCACTAAGCATAATATTCTCAAGGTCCATTCACATTGCTGCAGATGGCAGAATTTCATTCATTTTTATGTCTGAGTAATACTCCATTGTGTGTGTGTGTGTGTGTGTGTGTGTGTGTGTGTGTGTGTATGTATATGTAAATATACACCACATATTTATCCATTCGTCTGTTGATGGACACGGGTTGCTTCCATATCTTGGCTATTGTAAATAATGCCATTATGAACATTGGGTACATGTATCTTTTTGAATTAGTGTTTTCGTTTTTTTTTTCTGTTTTTTTTTCCAGGAGTGAAACTGCTGGATCCTGTGGTAGTTTTTAGTTTTTTTTGAAGAGCCTCCATACTGTTTTCCACAGTGGCTGCACCAATTTACATTCTCACCAACAGTGTACAAGGGTTCCCTTTTATCCACATCCTCGAAAACATTTGCTATTTGTGTTCTTGTTGATGACAACCATTCTGAAAGGTGTGAGGTGATATCTCATTATTGTTTTGATTTGCATTTCTCAAATAATTAGTGATGTTGAGCATCTTTTCATGTGCCTGCTGTAAATCATCTTTGGAAAAATGTCTATTCAGGTCTTCTGCCTATTTTGGGATTGGGTGTTTGTTTTTTTTGATAGTGGGTTGCATGAGCTGTTTAAATACTTTAGATATTATCCCCTTGTTGATCATATTTTCAAATATCTTCTCTCATTCTGTAGGTTGTCTTTTTGTTTTGTCAGTGGTCTCCTTTGCTATGCAAAAGCTCTTAGTTTAATTAGATCTCATATCTTTATTTTTGCTTTTATTTATTTTACCTTTGGAAATAGATTACAAAAAATATTGTTACTGTTTATGTCAGAGTGTTCTGCCTATGTTTCCTTCTATGAGTTTTATGGTTTCTGGTCTTACATTTAGGCCTTTAATCCATTTTGACTATTTTTGTATACAGTATGAGGGGATGTTCTGATCTCATTGTTTTACATGTAGATGTCCAATTTTCCTAGTACAACTTAATGAAGAGACTTTATTTTCTCCATTCTATATTCTTGCCTCCTTTGTTGTAGATTAACTGACTGTAGGTGTGTGAGTATATTTCTGGGCTCTCTATTCTATTCCATTGATCTATGTATCTGTTTTTGTGCCAGTATCATGCTGTTTTGATTATTGTAGCTTTGTAGTACAGTTTGAAGTCTGCGAGGGTGATACCTCCAGCTTTGTCCTTTTTTCTCAAGGTTCCTTCAGCAGTTCAGGGTCTTTTGTATTTCCAAATGAATACTAGGATTATTTGTTCAGTTCTGTGAAAAATGTCATGGGTATTTTCATACAGATTGCAATACATCTGTAGATTGCTTTGGGTAGTATGGTCACTTTAACAATATTAATTCTTCAAATCTAAGAGCATGGGATATCTTTCCATTTCTCTGTATCATCTTCAATTTCCTTCAGTGTTTCATAGTTTTCAGTGTATAGGTCTTTCACCTCCTTGGTTAAGTTTATTCCTAGGCATTTTATTCTTTTTGATGTGATTTTAAACGGGATTGTTTTCTTGCTTTCTCTTTCTGATAGTTCAGTATTAGCATATAGAAAAGCAACAGATTTATGTATATTAAGCTCATATCTTGCAACTTTGCTGAATTCATTTATTAGTTCTAATAGTTTTGGGTGGAGACTTTAGGGCTTTCTATCCATAGTACCATGTCATCAGCATAGTGACAATTTTACTTCTTCTCTTCCACTTTGGACGCCTTTCATATCTTTTTCTTGTCTGACTGCTGTGGCACAGACTTACAATACTATGTTAAATAAAAGTGGTGTGAGTGAGCATCCTTGTCTTGTTCCTGAATTTAGAGGAACAACAGTTTTTCACCATTGAATATGATGTTAACTCTGGGTTTTTCATAATGCTCTTTATTATGTTGAGATATGTTCCCTCTAATCCAACTTTGATGAGGGTTTTTATTAGGAATGGATGTTGAATTTTGTCCAATGCTTTTTCTGCATCTATTGAGATGATGATGTGATTTTTATCTTTCCATTTGTTAATGTGGTATATCATACTGATTGATTTGCAAATGCTGAAGCATCCTTGTGTCCCTGGAATAAATCCCACTTCATCATGGTGTATGATTCTTTCTATATACTGTTGGATTCCGTTTGCTAATATTTTGTTATGGATTTTTGCATGTATATTCATCAAATATATTGGCCTGTAATTTTCTTTTTTTGTAGTGTCTTTGCCTGGTTTTGGTATCAGGGTAATGGTGGCTTCGTAGAATGAGTCTGGGAGTGCCCCTTCCTCTTCAATTTTTTGGGATAGTTTGAGAAGGATAGGAATTAACTCTTCTTTATATATTTGGTAGAATTTTCCTGTGAAGCCATCTGGTCCTGGACTTTTGTTTGCTAGTAGGTTTTTTTAAATTACAAATTCAATTTCAGTACTAGTGATCAGTCTGTTCAAATTGTCTGTTTCCTCTTGATACACTGTTAGCAAGTTGTATATTTTTAGAGATCTGTCTATTTCTTCTAGGCTGCCAATTTGTTGGACAACTGTTCACAGAGTTCTTTTATGATTTTTGTATCTCTGTGGTATTAGTTGTTATTTCTCCTCTTTCATTTCTTAGGGTCCTCTCCCTTTTCTTCTTGGTGAGCCTAGCTAAATGTTTATCGATTTTGTTTATCTTTTCAAAAAACCAGCTCTTGGTTTCATTGGTCTTTTCTATTTTTTTTTTTTGATCTCTATTTTACTTGTTTCCTTTCTGTTCCTTACTATTTCCTTCCTTCTGCTGACTTTTAGCTTTCTTTGTTCTTTTCTTTCTATTCCTTTAAATGGTAGGTTAGGTTGTTTGAGAATTTTCTTGTTTCTTGAGGAAGGTCTGTATTGCTATAATCTTTCCTCTTAGAACTGCTTTTGCGGCATCCTACAGATTTTGGAGTGTTGTGTTTCCATTTTCATTTTTCTCAAGGTATTTTCTTATTTCTTCTTTGATTTTAGCATTGTCCCATTGGCTTTTCAGTAGCATGTTGTTTAGTCTCCAAGTGTTTGTGCTTTTCACATTTTTCTTTCTGTAATTGTTTTCTAGTTGTTATTGGAAAAGATGCTTGATATAATTTCTATCCTGTTAAATTTGCGGACACATGTTTTCTGGCCTAGTATGTGATCCATCCTGGAGAATGTTCCATGTACACTTGAAAAGAATGTGTATTCTGCTGGTTTTGGTTGGAGTATGCTGTAGCTATTTATTAAGTCCACCTGGTATATTATGCCATTTAAGACCACTGTTGCCTTAATTATTTTCTATCTGGATGATCTGTCCATTGATGTAAGTGTGGTGTTAACATCCCCTACTATTATTGTATTACTGTCAGTTTCTCCCTTTATGTCTTTTAATATTTGCTTTACATGTTTAGGTGCTCCTGTATTGGACGCATATATTTTAATGAGTATAATATCCTCTTCTTTTATTGATCCCATTATCATAAAATAATGCCCTTTTTTGTCTATTGTTATACCCTTTTAAAAAATCTATTTTGTCTGCTATGAGTATTGAGATTCCAGCTTTCTTGCCTTTTCCACTTATATGAAATATATTTTCCCATGCTTTCAGTCTGTGTGTTTCTTTAGCTCAGAAGTGAGTCTCTTGTAGGCAGCATATAGGTGGGTCTTGCTTTTTTTTTTAAAAATCCAATCAGCCAGATATGTCTATTGATTGGAGCATTTAGTCCATTGACATTTAAGGTAATTATTAATAGGTATGTACTTATTGCCATTTTATTACTTGTTTTCCGGTTGTTTTTGTAGTTTTTGTAGTTCTTCTCTTGTCGTTTCTTCTCTTTCTGTTTCTTTCCTTGTGGTTTTATGATTTTCTATAGTAGTATGCTTGTGTTCTTTTTAGTTTTTGAGTATCTATGGTAGGTTTTTGATTTGTGGTGACCACAGGGTTCATATATGTTGACCTACAACTACATCTACTTATTTTAAACTGTAGTCATTTAAATTCAAACACATCCTAAAAGATCTATATTTTTTACTCCCCCTCCTACATTTTGTGTTTTTGATGTCATATTTTACATTTTCATGTTTATCCCTTAACTGTTTATTGTGGTTATAGCTACTTTTACAACTTTTTGTCTTTTTATTTTCATACTAGCTTACTTAAGTGGTTGATCCTCAGCTCTTACTATTATTTGCTTTTCCTAGTGGAATTTTCCCTTTCCTATAGATTCTTACTTATTTTCCACTTAGAGAAAACCCTTTAACATTTATTTTAGGGTAGGTTTAGTACTGATGAATTCTTTCAGTTTTTGCTTTCTGTGAAGTCCTTTATCGCTCCTAAGACTCCAGATGATAATCTTGCTGGGTAGAGTATCATAGGTTGAAAGTTTTTCCCTTTTAGCACTTTGAATACATCATGTCACTCCTTCCTGTCCTGTTAGGGATCCTCTGTGCTTCCTGTACCTGGGTATCTGTTGCTCTCTTCAGGTTTGGGAAGTTTTCAGCCATAATTTCATGAAATATACTTTCAATCCCTTTCTTCATCTCTTTTCCTTCTGGGACTCCTATAATGTGAATGTTGGTAAGCTTAATGTTATCCCAGAGATCTTTTAAACTTTTCTCATTAAAAATATTTTTTCTGTTCTGATTAGGTGATTTTTATTATTCTATCTTCCAGGTCACATAGTCTGATATTCCTTTTAGTGTGTTTTTTATTTTGGTTATTGAATTCTTCATTTCTAACTGGGTCTTTTCATATTTTCTAGATTCTTGTTAAAAATTTTCACTGTGTTCATTTATTTTTCCCTAATCCAGCTAATACTTTTATTATAAACGTTTTGAATTCTTTGTCTGATACATTGTTTATTTGTTTCATTATTTATTTATCTCAGGGTTTTTTTCTTATTTCAATTGAGACCAGTTCCTCTGCCTTTTCATTTTGCTTAATGTTCTCTGCCTCTATGAATTTTGGTGAAACACTTATGTATGATATTCTAGAACTGGTGCACTTATGTGGGAGCATCTCTATACAGATTCTGTGTGCCCAGTGCCTTTGGTGGGAGAGCTGGATTTGATGTGGTTGCAAGTCACATTTTTCCTCAGTGTGTGTTGGCAGCTATAGCCTTGGTAGTGGGTGTGGCTGGAGATGGATAGGCTAGAGCTGAAGCTACGTGTGAGGCAGGACTTCTTCTCTGCCCAGTGGGTCTCAAGTTGCTGCAGCAGAAGCCCTGAGATTCAGTCCTGAGCTGGCTCTGTTCCCGTTAAGTGTGTGCTTTCAATTCTCCAAGCACTGCGACCCTTGCTCCAGAGGGGGCAGTGCTGATGCAAGTGGGCCCTGTGTTGGCTCTTGGCTAATGTTGGCCTCAGACAGATATCTGAGCTGTCTCTAATCTGCTGCCTGTGCAGGAATCTGCAATTGTTTTCCTTAATCTGCTCACAGGCAGCCTTGGGTCCAAGTTCTCTTTGTCCTTCTCCTTCCTCTCCACCTCACTGGGGAGCTGTACTGCAGGGCAAGTGGGGTCCATGTGAACTCTCTCCATATACAGGGCATGAGCAGTGGTGGATTGGCTGTTGTATAGAGTTCTGGGCTGCTTCGGATGCACTACTAAAGTAAGTACCAACAATGGACACTGCCACCCCACCCAGATGCCACCCACCCAGATGCCACCCCAGGATCAAGTTGCCTCTGGTGGTCCAAGCTCTGTCTTTAGTCGTGGCAGCCCTTGCACCAGTGGGGAGTTGCAACATGGAGTAAGCGGGGCTTGAACAGTCACTCTGCCAGAGCCGAGGCACACACTGAGGTTGTCACAGGAAACTGGCAGCCACTAGAGTGATCCTTTATCAGCCCTCTCCAACCTGCCTCAGGGGCAAGCCAGCTTGTGTGTGTGTGTGTGT
The DNA here is from genome assembly GCF_949752795.1 of Hyperoodon ampullatus. Classification (NCBI taxonomy): domain Eukaryota; kingdom Metazoa; phylum Chordata; class Mammalia; order Artiodactyla; family Ziphiidae; genus Hyperoodon; species Hyperoodon ampullatus. The sequence continues at coordinate 103,159,402 of NC_136920.1, read as the reverse complement.
GTGTTTCTGGGAATGGGTGTGCAAGCAGAGTCTACGTTTTCCACAGCCTTCCTGTTAATTCCAGCAGTCCTCCAACCAGCCAAGGGGGTTGGTCTCCCCTGTGTAGGACGCCGGGAGTGGAATGCCCAATCTGTGGCTTGAACTGCTGACTCCTCAGGGCAGGTCTCTGCCTGTTTACTCTCCCTTTTCCTCTGAGTCCCCTCCCAGTGGCAAGGTCCCGGCCTGATCACTTTTCTTCCCTTCCTACCTGATTATGTGTGGATCTTTCTTACAGCCTTGGTTGTACAGAAGTCTTTTTGCCAGTTCCAGTTAGTTTTCAGTGAGAATTATTCCACACATAGATGTATTTTTGATGTGTTCGTGGGGGGAGGTAAGTTCCACATCCTCCTACTCTGCCATCTTGATCAATCTGAGTCTTCTTTAAACACATTAAAGATGTCATTTCAGTGACCTCTGAAACAGCCATAATTTCTGATGAAGAAAACCACAGTGAGGCAAATTGTTGTTCCACTATATGTAATGTGTTTTTTTTCTGGCTGCTTTCATGATTTTCTCTTATCTTTGGTTTATAGCGGTTTGCCTATAACATGAATAGGTGAAGTTTTCTTCACATTACTCCTATTTAGGGTTCACAGAGCTTACACTTATGTCTTTCACCAAATTTGGGAGGTTTTCAAACCATTATTTATTCTGCTACATTCCCTGTCTCTCCTCTTTCTGGAATTTCCGTTACATGTATGTTATACATTTTGGTTTTCCTACAAGTCTCTGATGTATTTTTCATTAAAAAAATCTTTTTTTTCCTCTCTTCCTCAGAGTGGACAATTTCTATTGATATACATTCAATTTCACTGACTCATTTCTCTTTCATTTCCAGTTTGCAACTAAAGCCACAGAGGGAATTTTTAAAAATTTAAGATACAATTTTTAGTTCCAGAATTTTCATTTGGCTTTTAAAAAATATTTTCTATTTCTCTGTTGAGATTTCCTATATTTTCGTTCATTTCAATTGGCTTTTCCTTTTACCTACTGAGCATAGTTATAAGAGCTGCTTTAAAGTTCTTTTACAGTAATTCCAACAAATAGATCATCTTAGGATTGGCTTCTATTTGTTATCTTTTTCCTTTTCAGGTTCTTCATATGTTAAAAAATTTTAGATTATATTCTAGACATTACAAATGTTGTGTTTTAGAGACTCTGTGTTTTGTTATATTTGCAAAATAATGTTTTTGTTTTAACAGACAACTAACTTTATTAGATTCAAGCTGCAAACCTATTTCACCTGTGTTGAGCAGCACCTCAGTTCAATTCTTTTAGCCTTAGCTTCAAACCCCTTTAAAGTCTGTTCCATGCATGTGTGGTTCAGCATTCAGCCAGAGACTTAGGCAGAGTCTAAACAAAAAATTTGGAGCTTCCTTTCTGTGATACTCTTCTTTTTGAGATTTCCTCCCTCACGTTCCTGTGACCCAGACTCTGTACTTTGGTGTTTCAGCCCAGAAAGACTGGGTTTTCATCAGTTTAGTTGCTCTGCACCATGATTTGACTGCAGCCTTTCCTCAGGCTAATAATGCCTTAAAAACAGAAAACTTGCCCAGTGCTGGTGCTTCCCTGATGGCACAGTGGTTAAGGACCCACCTCCCAATGCAAGGGATACGGGTTCGAGCCTTGGTCCGGGAAGATCTTACTTGCCACGGAGCAACTAAGTTTGTGTGCCACAACTACTGAGCTTGCACTCTAGAGCCCGTGAGCCACAACTACTGGGCAAGCCCACGTGCCTAGAGCCTGCGCTCTGCAACAAGAGTAGTCCCCACTTGCCGCAACTAGAGAAAGCCCACGTGCAGCAATGAAGACCCAACACAGCCAAAAATAAATAAATAATAAAATTTAAAAAAAGTTTCAATTCTTCTCCAAAATCTGCCAACTTTTATTCACTTTCCAGAACCTTCAGGGAGTTGTTGTTTGTGTTTTGTTCAGAGTTTACAGTTGTTATCTATAGAGTGGTCAGTCTGTTAAGACCTCACTCTGCCATACCAGAGTCCGAACTCTTCAACACTACTTTTTTTAAGAGTAATCTTTTAATTTTGAAATAATTTTAGATTTTCAGAAAAGTTACAAAGGTTGAGTACAGAGTATCCCTGTATACCTCACACCCAGTTTTAGTTTCCTCTAATGTTATCCTCTCACATAATCATGGCACATTTGTCAAACTAAGAAACCAATATTGGTGCATTACCATTAACTAAACTATTGACTATTCAGATTTCACCAGTTTTTCCATTAATGTCCTTTTTCTATTCTAGGATGCATTCGAGGATTCCACATAGCATTTAGTTATTATGTCTCCTTAGTGACCTTTTTTGTGTCTTTTTCTGGTTGTTTTTTTTTCTGACCTTGACAATTTTGAGGCTTACTGGTCAGGTAACCCCACAGAACATCCCTCAATTTGGGCCTGTGTGATATTTTTCTCAGGATTAGACTGGGGTTATGGGTTTGGGGGAGAAATACCACAGAAGTGAATTGCTCCTCATTACATTCTATCAAAGCATAGATGATATTCACACAACATCACTAGTGATGTTAATCATTCAGTTAAAGTACTATACTTTTTGAGGAATTACAGTGTATGCAAAACTTGTTTCTACATTTTCCCTTCTGCTTAAAAAAGTTTTATGGAAACTCCTTGATTAAAGACGTCATGTAGTCCCACCCCTCACTTGAAATCACTTCCTTTCAGCTGTAAATTCTAAGATTAAACAATAGGAATTGATACTATCTAGAGAAGTCTGTCATGGAAAAGAAGATATGCAGAGAATGATACAAATATATGTTTCTTCCAAATAATTTCTTAATATCTTGTGGTAGGCCAATAGTGCATAATAGAATTTAATGGCATGCCTTTCCTTTATTAGAAAATTAACAGCTTAAAACATTTAGTTATCTGGCTTTAGGATGGTGCCTGAGGAGTTTGATGGTAGTGAGAAGAGAAGAAGTAGAAAGAAAAATGTGTGCATGAAATAAAGACCAGCTCTTTTAAGTGTAAAACAAATATTGGACTTGAGGGTGCAATTGTTCAAAATCACAAGTTTGAGTTTTGGTATGCTCACTCTGAACTGAAAAGTACCAATCAGCATGTTCAGATAAGAGCACAAAGATTCTCTATTTGTACATTCTCCAACTCCATCCCAGCCAAGGAGTGAGTCTTAGGAAACTGACTTTCACTCCTTGAGTCATAAATTTGCTTTTGATTGTCACATCTCTATAGATAGCAATTTAGGAACCACATTATTTCATGACATTAAATTTATTTCTATAATTAAAAACTAGTTTTTAAGAAATTTGGGAGTGTAAACCAGTTATTCAAGCTTAATTGGGGTATTTTATAAAATTGTTTTCAGTAAAAGGTCTGTTTCAGTGGTTTAAAAAGCCAACTTGAAAGCTCAATATACAAAGAAAATACCTAAACATGAGGGAAGGGGATGTTGGAGAGGGGGGTCCTAGAGCTCTGACCACTTTGTTCCTCTTCTATGGTCTTTGAGGTGTTTCAGTAGCCCCTTTAAAAATCACAGCTCAAACCAAGGTAAGTGATTCCAAGAGTTCTCAATATTTACCATTACATTTCACATATTTTAACAAAAAATTCTTTGGGAGAAACATAAGGCACACAGGTGTCTTTATTGGGGGTGTGCCAAAAGATGAGTTGTTGGCTTCAGAATACAAATGAACTTATTGACAAAATAGAACAGATCAATCAGAATAAAATATTTTTTCTTAAAAAAATTAGGGGAACAAAACTGCATTAACTTTTTTTCTCTCCATCCTAGAAATTACATAGCTGACTGTATTTCACAGTAGCCAACCCATGTGAATACAGGACAAGCTATGGTTCTCACCTGAAAGTGGCCACGAAGTTCACTGTGGGCCAGCCTAAGACAAAGGATTTCAGGTCATTGGTGTTGCCTTCTCCCACTTCATCCACACAGCTTGCCGTCCACATGTCACTTAATTTTATTTTATTTTTTATCTTAAAGTTGTTGTTATATCTAGAAAGATAAAAACCAGACATGATTTTTTGTTATTCTGTTTCTTAAATTTTATAAGAACTTCTATACTTGTGATAAGAGGACAGTTTTCACTAATCATGGGCAAAGAATGTCTTATTCATTTTTCTTACCTTCAGTGCCTACCACAGTAAATTGTAATGTTTGGCTACCTTAGCCCAAAAAGGCCGTTGTAACATTTGGTGTATTGGTCCTTATGCTTGCATTTATGGCAGCAAATAGCCATAAACTGGCAACTTTATTTTTCTATACGTTGAGCATTGCATTTGGATCAAAAACCTAATTTTAAACTTACTGCTGTTATAAAAAATTAATTCTTTTATTATTTACAACTTGCTTATTTCCAAAAATATTTGAGTGGCTGAATAAAACATTAAACTTTATTTATTAAAATATTTATAAAATTTTCACTTTATATGCACTAAATATATGAACTGGAATTAATTAGAGAAATTTACAATGCACTTCCAACTGAGTGGTTATGATTTTCTAGTCTTTAGAAGCAAAGATTATTTTAAATTTCCTTTTTAAACCATTTCCCCTTATATTTTGGCTAAAATTGAAAAAACTGTATCTTAAAAATAGACCCTAAACTAAGCTGAAAAAAATAGATGCCAGGAAGTATTATATTTAAGTAGAGTTGATACAATTAGTATTTATCTCTGGGTAGAGAGAAGGTGATTTACTTTTAAGCTGGCAATGAAATTGCTTTTTGACAATTTCTATCTAATCCCTCTTACAACCCTGATATTGACACTATCATATCTCTTGACCTAGTTTACAGATTTAATGCTTATAATGGACCTGAGACTTAAATAGTTAGAAGGCACTGGTAAGGATAAAGATAATGCCCAGGGAAACCTCGGTACTTCCTATTATTCAGAGCCATTTATGGAAACATTAAAAGCTAAAATGAAATCAAAGATGCTTCATATGGAAGTATCCCTAAAACTTCTCATGGAACATTTAAAGCTAAAATTCTTCAGTAGGATTTATAAAATGTAAAGGGATTTTTCAGGAACTATGCATGAAGAATAATCTAGATTCAAAGCCTCATCTATGCTTCCTGTAGGGCACACAATGTTAAGTACAATAGAAAAGTGCCTTGAGGCACAATGCCTTCATTCTATATTTCATTTCAGTATTTTTCACCGTATTGCTATAAATCATTCGATTTTTTAAAAAGTAAAATCCTACTTCTTTTTTTTTTTTTTCTTTTAAAAATCTTATTTCTTGATGGCAGCTATCTAGGTAATATAAAACTGAAACTATGAATCTTTTCCAAGGAAAAGTATGTTTCCATATCTGTTTTCATACATTTTGAGTTTTTTAATGCAGGCCTCTCTTTATATTAGATACTTCAAATACCATGTGGGAACTTGTATACCTATTGATTTGGAAAAAGTCATTCCAACGATTCCTTCCCTAGATCAATAAAGTACCAAGATTTCCACCTCATTATACAAAAAACAAGGAACTGTCCAAAAGTGTAAACAATACTTCCATTCTAATGGTCAATATTTACTGAGAACTTAGCATTTGCCAGTCACTGTTAACACTTCACACATATTTTAAAGTTTAATCCTCAAACATTTTAGAGATGAGGAAATGTTGTTACAAGGAGGTTAAGTAATTTGCCAAAAAATCAAACAGCTTAACTAGCAGAGCTAGAATCCGAACCTGAGTAGGGTTGACTCTTGAGCTTGTTTATGCTCATAACCATTAGGTATCTATAAAAAGCCCTGGATATAGCCATTCTTACAAAGCACCTGGAGGTGACTTTGTATCCATGAAGTTTCCTTCAGCTTTACTATCTTAAGACTTACTTTTTCAAATCTCCTCACCTACAAGGCTTTCTGATGGGACTGTTTATTTTGGAAGTAGGGGAGAAATCTCATGAACATTTATGTCCATAAAGCTAGAGGTACTAGTTTAAAAATATTTAAAACAAGTGTTCCAATAAAGCTTTATATTAAGATGGATAGTATTAGGGTCACAGTGTGTATCTTCAGATTTTTCACTCTCAATTTCCAAAAGTATTAGACTATTCCAATGGAAATTTAAAAGTATGAATTCCAGTTAACCGTTGAAATACACAGGATTCTAGAGAGATATCCCTCCATTCTAAGATGGAGATGGTCTATTAAATATGTTTTGGGGTAGAGAATATGGTATATTCCACAAGTATCTGATGGTAATTCTACTGGTAATGAATTAATAATCAGAACTTTGTTTTTCTCCTCATCTTTTTGACCTACACAGAATTCATCATTACTTCCCTATTTGTTTAGGAAATAAAATATGAGAATAGTGATGGCTTAAGAGGGTATGAAATAACTACTTTCATTTCCTTTTAGTAAATTCCAAATAGGTGCTCTATGGCTATTAACAGAGATAATATCAGCTTCTTTCTAAATACTCTGATGCTCATAAACATTGCTTTTAAAAAATGTAAAGCCCTAATTCTATAGGAAGAATAACTTTTAATTCAGCTTTCTAATGAATATCAAAAGTGGTCCCTAAGGTCGCATCCAGCTTTAATACTTGTTCTAATTCAGTATGGAAAAGAATGACAATAAACTCAAAACAAGTTTAGGCAAACATTGTCAACATTCAGCATAAAATGGAGCAAATAAAATACCTTAGCCAAAGAAAGACTTTGGGCTTTCGTTGTTCTTCTTTATCTAACTCCTTTAGATGGTAGGTTAGGTTGTTTATTTGAGATTTTTCCTTGTTCCCTGAGGAAGGCCTGTATTGCTATAAACTTCCCTCTCAGAACCACTCTAGCTGCATATCATAAACTCTGAAGTGTTCTGTTTCCACTTTCATCTGTCTCAAGGTATTTTCTGATTTCTTCTTTGATTTTTTCATTGACCCATTGGTTTTTTTGTAGCATGTTGTTTAGTCTCCACATGTTTGTGACTTTCCCATTTTTCTTTTTGTAATTGATTTCCAGTTTCATACAGTTGTGAGTGGAAAATGCTTGATATAATTTCCATCCTGTTAAATTTGATGACACTTGTTTTCTGGCCTAGTATGTGATCCATCCTGGAGAATGTTCCATGTACACCTGAAAAGAATGTGTATTTTGCTGGGTTTGGTTGGAGTGTGCTGTAGCTATCTATTAAGTCCACCTGGTCTATTATGCCATTTAAGACCACTGTTGTCTTAATGATTTTCTGTCTGGATGATCTGTTCATTGATGTAAGTGGGGTGCTCATATCCCCTACTATTATTGTATTATTGTCAGTTTCTCCCTTTTAACATTTTCTCTCTTTTAACATTTGCTTGATGTATTTAGATGCTCCTGTACTGGGTGCATGTATGTCAATGAGTATAATACCTCTTCTTGTATTGATCCCTTTATCCTTACCTATTGCCCATCTTTGTCTTTTCTTATAGCCTTTGTTTTAAAGTCTACTTTATCTGATACGAGTATTGCTACTCCAGCTTTCTTGTCTTTTCCATTTGCATGAAATATCTTTTTCCATCCCCTCACTTTCAGGCTGTATGTGTCTTTAACTGTGAAGTAAGTCTTCTGTAGGCAGTATATAGATGGATCTTGGATTTTTTAATACAATCAATGTTTTTTGATATATTTTTTCCAATGACATTTAAAGTGATTATTGATAGGTACACTTATTGCCATTTTGTTACTGGTTTTCCAGTGTTTTTGTTTTCCTCTCTGTTCCTTTTTTTCTTCTGTTTCCTTTTTTTCATGTGGTTTCATGATTTTCTTTAGTGAAATATTTGTGTTCCTTTCTTTTTAGTTTTTGTGTATCTATTGTAGGTTTTTTTATTTGTGATTACCATGGGGTTCACATATGTTGACGTATATCTACTTGTTTTAAACTGATAGTCATTTAAGTTCAAACACATTCTAAAAAAATCTACATTTTTTCTTCTTTCCCCCATATTTTGTGTTTTTGATGTCCTATTTCACAAGTTCATATTTATCCCTTAACTGTTTATTTTAGTTATAGTTGATTTTTACAATCTTTGTCCTTTAAACTTCATACTGTCTTATTTAAGTCATTGATCCACAGCCTTTACTGTATATTTTCCTTTATTAGTTGTATGTTTCCTTTTCTGTAATTTGTTACTTCTTGTTGTAGCCTTTTCTTTTCTACTAAGAGAAGACTCTTTAACATGTTTTAGGGTCAAGTTAGTATTGATGAGCTCTTTTAGTTCTTGCTTGTCTGAGAAGTTCTTTATCTCTCCTTCAATTCTGAATGAAAACCTTGCTAGGTAGAGTAACCTAGGTTGTAGGTTTTTCCCTCTCAGCACTTTTAATATATCATGCCATTCTGTTCTAGCCTGCAAAGTTTCTGTAGAAAAATCAGCTGATTGCCTTATGGGGGTTTCCTTGTACGTGACACTTTGTTTTTCCCTTGCTGCCTTTAGAAGCCTCTCTATCTTTAACTTTTGCCATTTTAATGTGGTATGTTTTGGTGTGGGTCTCTTTGGTTTCATCTTGTTTGGGACTCTCTATGGTTCCTGCACCTAGTTATCTGTTTCCTTCTTTAGGTTTGGGAAGTTTTCAGCCATAATGTCCACAAATACCTTTTTGGCCTGTTTCTCTCTCTCTTCTCCTCTGGAACCAGTATAATACAAATGTTAGTATGCTTGATGTTGTCCTACACTTTCTTTTTGATTAGTGATTTTCATTATTCTATCTTCTAGAACACTTATGCATTCTTTTGTATTATCTAGTCTGTTAATTCCTTCTAGAGTGTTTTTCATTTCAGTTATTGTATTCTTAAGCTCTGACTGGTACTTTTTATATTTTCTAGTTCCTTGTCAAAATTCTCACTGTGTTCATCTATTCTTTTCCCAAGTTCAATTAGCTTTTTTATTACTACTACTTTGAACTCTTTATCTGGTAAGTTATTTATCTGTTTCATTAGTTGTTTTTTCAGGTTTTTTTCTTAATCTTTTGTTTGAAACAAATTCCTCTTTCTTCTCATTTTGTTTAACTTTCTCTGTCTCTGTGAAATTAGGTGAATACTTACCTATCCCAGTCTTGAAGCAGTGTCCTTGTGTGGGAGTATTCCTATTCAAGTGTGTTCTCAGTGGCTTTGGTGGGAGAGCTGGATCTGAACTGAGCATGGGTCATATCTTCCACCAGGGTGTGCTGGCAGCTATCACCTTGGTGAGAGGTAGGGCTGGAGACAGAGGCCTAGAGCCAGAGCCAGGTGTAAACTAAGCTTCTCCTATGTTCAGTAGCTATCACCACCCTATTTGTGGCAGGGTCAGGTCCATACTGTTGGAGCAGAAACCCTAAGGGTCAGATACAAGCTGGTTCTTTTCCTCTAAGTATGCACTCTCCCCTCTCCCAGCCATGGTACCTTCACCCCAGAGGGGAGTAGCAATGCAGCAAGAGGGATTTGGAGCAGGCACCTGGTGCAGCTAGGGCGCACACTGAGATGGTTCCAGCATGTCAGTCAGAGCTTCAGACAGCCCCTGATCTGCTGCCCTCTGTGAGTGCCAGCAATAAACATCCTTGCTGCATTTAACTGCAGTGCTGGGTCTAAGCTGGCTCCATCCCCTGCAAGTGCACACTTGCCTCGGCAACATTAGCCTTCATCCTAGTTGGTAATTGCACCAGAATTAGAGGTGAGGCTGGGGTGTTCACTATTGTCAGAGCCCTGGGCAGTTTTAATCTGCTTCCTCTGCCTTGTTTTGGGAGTAAGCAAGAGTGTGTCCATTTCTTCATGGGTGGAGTCTCGGTTTCTTACAGCCCTCCTGTCAGTCAGTGGTTTTCAAACCAACTAAGGGGACCTGTCTTCCCAGTGCTGTCTGGGGTGCCCAATATGTGGTTCAAGCCCCTCACTCCCCAGGAAGGATCTGCAAGCCCATGATATTTCCCTCCTCCTCTCTTCCCTTCCTAGGGTTGTGAGTCCTGACTTGATTGCTTCTCCTCCCTTCCTTCCTGACTCCCTGTGGATCTTTCTTTACAGACTTGGTTGCTGAAGAGTCTTTCTGCCAGTCTCCAGTTTGTTTTCAGTAAGAATTTATTTTCATGTAGATGTACTTCTGATGTGTTTTTGGGGAGAGGTGAGCTCAGCGTCCTCCTACTCCACAATCTTGATCTCCTCCCCACCCGCATCTTATTTGTGACATGGCATAACTTAGGTGTGAAGGTATGGATAGTAGAAAAAAGTTTACTCTTCTCTAGTGACAAAAAATCTCTTGACGAGATTGGATTTGTTAAACTACTCTTTTATGATGTTTCATAAACAGTGAGAATGGGGGATGGAGCAAGTTGTAACTATCGTATTCTAGGTTGGATGATAACTGCACTGGCATTTAGTGTTGAGCGAAAAGTGAATTCTTTTGGTTACCTCTAAAGTATATTCCAAATATGTCTGCATCCTTCCTTTAACTGCCATTTCCCCAGATAAAGCCTTCATTATATCTCATCAGGACTACTATAATAACCTCCTGTCCAGTGGCCTTGCTTCTACTCTTTTCTGTCCTCTAATCCATTACATATCATATCCAGAACAATATTTTAAAAATATGTACATTATTCTACTCCTTTAATTAAAACCATTTGGAATAAAATCCAAACTCCTATCATAGCCTTTGTGGTACCCATCCTCCAAGATGGCCCCCAATGATCCTGGCTTCCTAATACTCACACTTGTGTAGTTCCCTTCCAATTGTACCAAGGATGATCTGTGTGGCCAATAGCCTACATCAGAAATGATGGTATGCTACTTTTAAAGTTAGGTTATAAAAGACTGAAGCTTCTATTTTAGGTGTTCTCTCCCTTTAATACTTTCTTCCTCACTCTCTTGGATCTTTCACTTTGAAGGAAACAATACCACGTTACAAGCAGACCTGTGGAAAAACTTACATGGAGAACTCTGGAAAGCAGCCATTGTAGAACTGAGGCCTGCCAGGATCCACATAAGTGATCTGGGAAGTTTCAAGATTCTCTCCAGTTAAGCTCTGAGATGACTATAACCCTGGTTCAAAAGCTTGACTGCAACCTCATGAGGGCCCCTGAGCCAGAACCACTAGCTAAGCCATTCCCAGATTCCTGACTCAGAGAAAATGTATAAGATGTTTGTAGTCATAAACTGTTATGTTTTGGGGTAATTTGTTATACAGCAATAGATAATTAATAGATAATTAATGCAGCCCACAAAGGTCCTGATAACTTGATCCTTGTCTATTTCTCCAATCTCAATTTATATTACTCTCTTCCTGCTTATTATGCTGGCCTTCTTTTAACTCCTCCAAAGGGCCAAATTTTCCCTACCACCCTTATACCTGCTGTTCCCTCTGCCTAGAATACCCATCTTCCTAATATCTGCATGGCTAGTTGTTTTTCATTCTTCCTTGATTTCCACCCCCCCCCCGACTATACCTACCTAACATATATCCCATATTTCACTTCACCGTATTTTCTTCACAGCATTAAGCACAATTTGTCATTTCTCCCTACACACATTAGAATGAAAGCATCAAAAAGCAGGGACTGTACTCATCACATTCTTCACTGTATCCCCTTTATTTATTCAGAGCATGGCACAGAGTGGGACTTAAATGAACACTTGTTGAATGAATAAATATTTGAAACATCTTTTCAAAACCAAATCAAGACAAAACAAACATAAAACTCACTTCAGATATTAGTTATGGTAACAGAGGCCAGATATTCTTACAGTGAACATTGAATAGAAAGGTTACCTTTGTTGGCGGAAATGCAATTTTATAATGATAACCAGGAGAGAGTGTCCACTATACCTACTTGATTTTGGCCACGATAAACAGATCATTGAACAGGAAAAGATGGCGCTCCTGCCTCTGCAGACCTCTTTTCAGTTCTACCCGGCCATCAATTAGCAGAGTCCTATTGGAGCACAAAAATGATGACAGAAATGCACATGTGTCCACGCTAGCAGAAGGACTTTCCCTGTAACAGACCAAACACCACAGATCTTTAGTCAAATGATCAAATACAGGATTGAGTTTCTACAAAAAATTATAGGTTAAATTTGGTCAAGAAATATAAAGCTCTATAATTTTTTTAATGCAATGGCATAGTTTTCTAATAGGTCCCTCAGTCCGTCTCCACATGGTGTCCTTAATATTTTATTATAAAATTTTTTAAACAAAAAGCAAAATTAAAAGTTTTATAATAAACTTATGTTTATTATATATGTATATCCCAACTAGATTCTACCATTAAAATTTTATTGTACTTGCTTTATCAGATAACTATCTAACTCTCTCTCAATTAACCCATTCTATCTTTGACAGTTCAGTAAAAACTGCATACAGCAGTACATTTCCCCCTAAATACTTCAGCATGCATATCATGTACAATGAAATGCACAATTCTTAGCTGTATATTTTCTGAATTTTGACAAACGTATTCACTTGTGTAATTTAAACCCTTATCAAGATATAGAACATTATCATCACTTCAAAAAATTTCCTCATCCCTTTTCAGTTGTTATATTAATTAGATGAAGACGGCCTCTATGTATTGGCTCAAGTTGTTTATCTCTTTGTTGCAGGCGGAGATCCATTAGCTCCAAAATCTGCTGGAACTAAACCAACATTTTTATACACCTAATTATTTAAAAAATAACCCCAAACAAGCTGATTTTTAACCATTTTATACCTTGCCTGCTTTGTATACTCCACAAAACGACATCCAACACCTGCTAGCCATTGATAAGACAGAGCCTTGTGGTTACAAGACCCAAGTCACTACTGCCTTTGGAGCTCTCTGACCTAGACTCCCCACCATGCTACTGAGCAATATCATTTAGACAAGTAATCTCCAAAGCCACCCACTCCAATCTCCTTCACCTCAGGAATTCCCTTGCCCTCCTCCTTTTTTGGATGGTGGTCCTTTGGCCATAAACTGCTAGATTGTCTCATGCTGTAAGGGACTTCCTTTCTTATGCAAACCTGTCCAAGGGTCATAGTTTTTTCATTGATCAGCCCCCAAGTCCCTCAAATTCCTTTCGACCATCAATCCCTACTCCATCAACCCTAAGGCAACAATTATCATGATTTTTCTTCCCACTGAAGATTAGTTTTGCCTATTCTAGAATTTCATATTAACAAAACCTTAGTATGTACTCTTTTAGTGTAAGATATTTCTTACTCAGCATGTTTTTATTACGTTTATTAGTAATCCATTCCTTTATATTGATGAACAGTATTCCACTGTATAAATATATCAGTTTGCTTATTCATTCTCCTACTGATGGACACGTGGGTTCTCTCCAGTTTTTAGCTATTATGAATAAAACTGCTATTAAACTTTTATTGGTCGTTTTTATGACCTATGTTTACATTTTTCTTGGAGAAATATCTCACAGTGGAACTGCTGGGTCACAGAATTGTTGTCATGTTTATTTTTAGAAAAAAACTACCAGTAAGTTTTCCAAAGTGGTTGTACCAATTTATATTTTCAACAATAGTGAAGGATAATTCTAGGTACTTCACAACCATATCAACATTTGCATTATCAATCTTTTAAATTTTGGCCATTCTAGTGTATATATAGTAGCGTCTCATTAAGATTTTAATTTGCATTTCCCTGATGACTAATAATGTTGAACACTCATGTTCTTATTGGTTATTTGTATATATTAATTTGTGTACTGTCTCCAAATATTTTGCCTACTTAAAAAGGTTGTGTTATGTATCTTTTTATTATTTAGTTGTAGGAATTTTTTATATATCCTGGATCTATCTATCTATCTATCTCTTGATATACATATATACACACACATATACACATACATACCTATACACATATACATATATACACATATATATAACCTCTGTCAAATGTTTTGCAAATATTTTCTCCCAGTCTGTGATTTGCCTGTACATTTCTTAAAACTTAAAAAGTTTTTAATTTTGATGAAGTCTAATTTATCACTTTTAAAATGGTATTTGTTTTCTGTGTCCTTTCTAAGAAGTCTTTGCCTACCCCCAAGTTATGAAGATACTCTCTTATGTTTTCCACTAAAATCTGTATGATTTTAGTTTTTACATCTAAGTCTATGATCTATCTTAAATTAATTTTGGTTTATGGTATAAGGTAGGGGCTAAGCTTCATTTTGTTTTTCTATACGAATACCATATTGTTCCAGCACCATATGCACAAAAGGTTTTCCTTTCTTCAGTGGATTGCTTTGGTACCTTTGTTGAAAATCACATGACTGTAAGACCATGGGTCTATTTCTAGGCTGTCTATTCTGTTTCACTGATCTTTTTAAGAATTAATCTATGCCAGAACCACATTGCCTTATTATTCTATCTTTACAGTAAATCATGAAATTAGGTAGTATGAATCTACCAACTTTTTCTTTTTTAAAATTGCTTTGGATAATCTAAGTCTCCTGTATTCACATACACATTTTTGAGATTAACGAAGATGAAGGACACAGTAGAGAAAACACATTGTGGCTGGGGTAGAAGAGATGAGTGCAGCTTCAAATATACTGAGTGTGAAATTACCAGGGGACTAGGTGACATGGGGATAGAAGGCAGGCAGCCAGCACTTAAAAGAGATGTCATATTTGTTATCATACAAAGACAGTTCCATAAATAATACTATGGGAATGACTAGAACTGCCCAAAGGGGCAAAGAATAAGAAAAAAGGCAGAAACACATCCCTGAAAAAAATGTAATCTGAAGGGGTGAAGAAAGGAGGAGAATCTGTGAACAAGATGGAGAGTAGTGAATAAAGCAGCAGAAAAAGAAGAATAAAAAGCAGTGGTGGTCTGTAGTACTGAAACTGGTGAACGGGATAACAAGTTGAAGACTGAGAAGATGTCTGGGAAAAAAGTCATCAGTTGTTCATTAAGACCTTCAACAAAGCAGTTCCAGGAAAATGGTGAGGGCAGAACTCAAATGGTCTAGGGTTTGAGGTGACAGGTGAAAAGAATAGTGAAGAATTAAAGGCAGTAAATCTGGTTATTTTTCAACACTAGAAGGTGACTTTAAGAGGAAAGGGAGGAAGAAGAGAGAAACAATACTTAAGCCCTGAAGCTAGGTATCATCCCTCATTTTACAGATTTGGAAGCTGATGTTCATAGCAGTTAAAACACACTGCTATTAAGTGAAGGGGACTTACAAGTTAAGTATGTTCAAAACACTTACTTTAAAAAATTCCATGCCTTTCAAAAGGAAAAGAACTTACTTCATTCATACCGACTCAGATTCCTCCTCCACCCATGGCAGTTGAGCTCAGTAGTTTAGGACTTGATGGAGGTTAGGAGAGGGTGTGGGCTAATCTAAGACTTTTTCCTAAGTAGTGTGACATAATGAGTTATTTTGGCTGCCTCAGTTTCCTCATTGTAAAGTAAGGCAGTTGGAGTAGAAGGTCCTTAAATTCCTTTTATAATTTGTATATGTGACTAACTATACTAACATGTACTCAAAAGGTGGAATTTAGATTACTGATGAGAGAGGTTGGGCCAAGACAGCAGAGGAGAAAGACTTTGAGCTCACCTCCTCTCACAAACACACCAAAATCACAGCTATATGCAGAACAACTCTCACTGAAAAAGACCAGAACCTATCAGAAAAGATCTTCTACAACTAAGGACATAAAGAAGGAACCACAATGAGATAGGTAGGAGGGGTGGACTCGTGATATAGTGAAGTCCCATACCCTAGGGTGGGTGACCCACAAATGGAAGAATAATTACATTGCAGAGGCCCTCCCACTGGAGTGAGAGCTCTGAGCCCCACATCAGGTTCCCCAGCCCAGGGGTCTTGTACCAGGAAGACAAGCCCCCTAAGCATTCGACTCTGAAGGCAGCAGGGCTTAATTTCGGGAGCCCCACAGGACTGGGGGGAAATAGAGACTTCGCTCTTAAAGGGTGCACCCAAAATCTCACATGTACCAGGACCCAGGGCAAAAGCAGTAATTTGATAGAAGCCTGGGACAGACCTATCTGCTGGTTTTGGAGAGTTCCCCAGACAGGCAGGGGGTGGGTGGCTGTGGCTCACCCTGGGGAAATAGACACTGGCGGCAACCATTCTTGGAAGCTTCTTCTACTATGTGGAAGCTGGTGCTTTCAGGTGACATTGTGGGATGCTCCCTCTAGCTCATTAGTGCCAAGACATAGCCTCAACAGCCTGTAGATGCCGGTGCTAGGATGCCTCAGGCCAAGCAACTAACTGGGTGGGAACAAAGTTCCACCCATCAGCAGACAGGCTGCCTGAAGACCTCCTGAGTACACAGCCACCTCTAGACATGCCTCTAGACATGGCCCTGCACACCAGAAGGCCCTGGACACAGCTCCGTTCACCATTGGGCAGGCACCATCTCTGGAAGACCGTGGGTCCCCCACTGCCCTATAGGAAGCCTGCACTAGCCTCTAGACCAGTCTGAGCCACCAAGGGGCAGACAGAAGTAAACCACTATCCTGCAGCCTATGGTACCCGGCCTACTCACAGCAGGCCAGACCTTGCTGTGAGACCAGCTGGGCCTCAGCCCTGCCCACTAGCAGGCTGGCACAAGCTCTGAGACACCCTGGACCCCATACCCAAATCTATCAGGAAACCCTCCCCCAAACAGTGACCTGACACCAACTCTGGGATCCCTGGGCTCTGCAACCAGCTTCCAGGACCCAGCTCTGCCTGGCAATAGTCCAGCATGAACCCCAGGACCTGGCTTCACCTACCAGTGGGTGGGCAATAGCCCTGGAGTCTTCTGGACCCTGACTCTGCAAACCAGTGAGATAGCATAAGCACCGGGGCCTCCCGGGGTTCGACAGTCAGCCACTTTGTGACCCAGTCCCAACAACCAGTGGCTGGCAGCCTCTGCACAAGGTAAGATCCTAGGCCGTCCAAGCCTCCAGACCATCTACACAGTCAGCCTGCCACAACAGAAGGATACATGCAGCCTTCATAGGGGGAACTTCTAGAGCATATAGATTGGGTGATGAGAGGGGAGTGTGCTACTGGAACACATAGGACATACCCTACAAAAGGCAACTTCTCCAAGGTTATGAATCATAACCAATCTACCAAGTACATAAAAATAGAGCAACTTAGGCAAAATGAGGTGACAGGGGAAAATGTTCCAGACAAAGGAACAAGATAAAAACTGCAGGAGAAGAATTAAGTGAAGTGAAGATAGGAAATCTACATGAGAAGAAGTTTAGGGTAGTGACTGTAAAGGTGATCAAAGAACTTGGGAATAGAATGGATGCACAGAGTGAGAAGTCAGACGTTTTTAACAAAGAGTTAGAAAATTTAAAGAACACCCAAACAGAGATGAAGAATACAATAACTGAAATGAAAAATACACTAGAAGGAATCAACAGTAGACTAAATCATACAGAAGAATGAATCAGCAAGCTAGTATCCAGGGTAGTGGAAATCACTGATGCTGAACAGCAAAAAGAATGAAAAGGAATAAGGACAGTTTGAGAGCTCTAGGACAACATCTAGTGCACCAATATTCCCAATACAGGGATCCCAGAAGGACAAGAGAGAGTGAAAGGGGCAGAGAACATATTTGAAGACATGAAAACTGAAAACTGAAAACTTCCCTAAGTTGAGAAAAGAAACAGTCTCATACAGAATCAACCCAAAGAGGACAACCCCAAAACACACTGTGATTAAAATGCTTAAAAATAAAGATAGACTACTTATGAAAAGCAGCAAGGGAAAAGCAACAACTTACCTACAAAGGAACTCTCAGAAGGCAATCAGCTGACTTTTCAGCAGAAGATCTGCAGGCCAGAAGGAAGTGACATGATGTATTTTCAATGATGAAAGAGAAAAACCTACAAACACGAAATCTCTACCCAGCAAGGCTTTCCTTCAGATTTGGAGGAGAGATCAAAAGTTTTACAGAGAAGTAAGAGGTAAGAGTTCAGCACCACAAAACCAACATAATAAAAAATGTTAAAGTGATTTCTCTAAACAGAAAAGGCTACACCTAGAAATATGAAAATTATGAAAGGAAAAATCTCATTGGTAATGGCAAATATACAGTAAAGGTAGTAGGCCAACCACATATAAAGCTAGTAGGAAGGTTAAAGGACAAAAGTAGTAAAATCATCTATATACACAGCAAGTAGTTAAGGGATACACAAAAGGATGTAAAATATGATGTCACAAACAGTAAACATGGGGGGCAGGTAAAAATTCAGGGTTGTTAAACTGCTTTTAAACTTAAGAGATCAGCAGCTTTAAATAATTGTGTATACACACACACACACACACACATGGCTACGTAAAAGCCTCATGGTAACAATAAACCAACAATCTATAATAGATATACACAAAAAAAGAAAAATGAATCCAAACATAACACTAAAGACAGTCATCAAATCACAAGAGAAGAGAATAAAAGAAGAAAAAAAAGACCTACAATAGCAACCCCAAAACAAGTAACAAAATGGCAATAAGAACATACATATCAATAATTACCTTAAATGTACATGGACTAAATTCTACAATCAAAACACAGAGTAAATGAATGGACACAAAAACCAGACCTAAATATGTGCTGCCTACAAGAGACTTGCTTCAGATCTGAAGACACACACAGACTGAAAGTGAGGGTATGAAAAAAGATATTCCATGCAAATGGAAATCAAAAGAAAGTAATGTAAGCATTGCTACCTTATATCAGACAAAAGAGATTATATAGTAAAGGCTGTTAAAGAAGAACACTACATAATACTGAAGGGATCAATCCAAGAAGATAGAACAATTGTAAATATATATGCATATAACATTGGTGCACCTAAGTACATAAAGCAAATGTTAACAGGCATAAAGGAAGAAATCGACAGTAACACAATAATAATAGGGGGCTTTGACACACCACTTATATCAATGGACAAATCATCCAGAAAGAAAATCAATAAGGAAACACTAGTCTTAAATGACACATTAGAGCAGAAGAACTTAATTGATGCATGTAAAACATTCTATCTGAAAGCAGCAGAATACATGTTCTTTTCAAGTGCACACAGAATGTTCTCCAGGATAAATCACATGATAGGCTACAAAACAAGGCTTGGTAAATTTAAGAAAATTGAAATCAGATCAAGCATCTTTTCTGATCACAATGCTATGATACTGAAACCAACTACAAGAAAAAAAATGAAAAAATCATAAACATGTGGAGGCTAAACAATACACTACTAAACAACCAATGGATCACTGAAGAAATCAAAGAGGAAATCAAAAAATACCTAGAGACAAAGGAAAACAAAAACACAATGATCCAAAAATTGATGGTACTCAGCAAAAGCAGTTATAAAAGGGAATTTTATAGCAATACAAGCTTACCTCAGGAAACAAGAAAAATCTCAAATAAACCATCTAACCTTACACCTAAAGGAACTAGAGCAAGAACAAACAAAGCCCAAAGTTAGTAGAAGGAAAGAAATTATAAAGATCAGAGCAGAAATAAATGAAATAGAGATTAAAAAATCAATAGAAAAGTTCAATGAAGCTAAAAGCTGGTTCTTGGAAAACATAAACAAAATTTATAAACATTTAGTCAGACACTTAAGAAAAAAAGGGAGAGGGCCCAAATCACTAAAATCAGAAATGAAAAAGGAGAAGTTACAACTGACACCACAAAAATTCAAAGGATCACAAAAGACTACTACAAACAACTATATGCCAAAAATGCACAACCTAGAAGAAATGGACAAATTCTTAGAAAGGTAAATCTCCCAAGACTGAACTAAGAAAAAACAGAAAATTTGAACAGACCAGCTACCAGTAATTAAATTAAATCAATAACTTAAAAACTCCCAACAAACAAAAGTCCAGTACCATATGGCTTCACAGGTGAATTCTACCAAACATTTAGAGAAAAGTTGACACCTATTGTTCTCAAAATATTCCAAAAAATTGCAGGAGAAGGAATATTTCTGGGCTCATTCTAGGAGGTCAGCATCACCTTGATACCAAAACCAGACAAAGATATCACACAAAAAAGGAAAATTACAGACCACTATCACTGATGAATACAGATGCAAAAACCCTCAACAAAATATTAGCAAAATAAATCCAACAACATATTAAAAGTATTATACACCAGGAACAAATGGGATTTATCCCAGGGATGCAAGTAATTTTCATTATCTGTAAATCAATCAATGTGATACACCACATTAACAAACTGAAGAATAAGAACCACATGATCATCTCAATAGATGCTTTTGACAAAAAGCGTTTGACAAAATTCAGCATGTATTTATGATAAAAACTCCCCAGAAAGTGGGCATAGAGGGAATAAACCTCAACATAAGAAAGTCCACATATGACAAACCCACAGCTAACCCCATACTGGATGGTGAAAAGATGAAAGCATTTCTTCTAAGATCAGGAACGAGTCAGGGATGCCCACTCTTGCCACTTTTATTCAACACAGTATTGGAAGCCCTGGCCGCAGCAATCAGAGAAGAAAAAGAAATAAAAGGAATCCAAATTGGAAAGGAAGAAGTAAAACTCTCATTGTTTGCAGATGACATGATACTATACGTAGAAAATCCTAAAGATGACACCAGAAAACTACTAGAACTAATCAATGAATTTGGTAAGGTTTCAGGATACAAAATTAATGCACAGAATTCTCTGGCATTCCTATACACTAACAATGAAAAATCAGAAAAAGAAATTAAGGAAACAATCCCATTTACCATCACAGCAAAAAGAATAAAATACCTAGGAATAAACCTACCTCAGGAGGCAAAAGACCTGTACTCTGAAAACTGTAAGACACTGATGAAAGAAATTAAAGATGACACAGATGGAAAGATATATCATGTTCTTAGATTGAAAGAATCAATGTTGTTAAAATGACCATGCTTCCCAAGGCAATTTATAGATTCAATGCAATCCCTATCAAAACTCCAAGGACATTTTTCACAGAACTAGAACAAATAACTTAAAAATTTGTTTGGAAACACAAAAGGCTTTGTATAGCCAAAACAATCTTGAGAAAAAAGAAGAGAGCTGGAGGAATCATGATCCCTGACTTCAGATTATCCTACAAAGCCACAGTAATCAAAACAGTATGATACTGGCACAAAAAGATACACATAGGTGAATGGAACTGTACAGACCAGATTAATTAATTATTAATTAATAATGTATTGGTCAATAATAATGTATTTGGTCAATTAATCCATTACAAAGGAAGCAAGAATATACAATGGAGAAAAGACAGTCTCTTCAATAAGTTGTACTGGGAAAACTGGACAGCTATATGTTGAAGAATGAAATTAGAACATTGTCTAACACTGATATACAAAATAAATTTAAAATGGATTAAAGACCTAAATGTAAGATTGGAAACCATAAAACTCCTAGAAGAAAACATAAGCAGAACTCTCTGACATAAATTGTAGCAATAATCTTTTGGATCCATCTCCTAAAGCAAACAAAATAGAAGCAAAAATAAGCAAATGGGACCTAATTAAACTTAAAATTTTTTGCACAGCAAAGGACACCACTGACAAGCAAAAAGACAGCCTACTGAATGGGAGAGAATATTTGCAAATGATATGACTGATAAGGGGTTTAATATCCAATATATATAAACAGCTCATACATCAAGAAACAAATAACCTGATTAAAAAATGGTCAGAAGGGGCTTCCCTGGTGGCGCAGTGGTTGAGAGTCCACCTGCTGATGCAGGGGACATGGGTTCGTGCCCCGGTCTGGGATGATCCCACATGCCGCAGAGCAGCTGGGCCCGTGAGCCATGGCTGCTGAGCCTGTGCGTCTGGAGCCTGTGCTCCAAGACAGAAGAGGCCACAACAGTGAGAGGCCCATGTACCACACACACACAAAAAAACCAACCAAAACAAAGGTCGGAAGACCTGAACAGACATTTCTCCAAAGAGGACACACAAATGGCCAAAAGGCACATGAAAAGATGCTCAACATTGCTAATCATCAGGTAAATGCAAATCAAAACCACAATGAGATATCACCTCACACCTGTCAGAATGGCTATCATCAATAAGAACACAAGTAACAAATGTTGGCGAGGATGTGGAGAAAAGGGAATCCTCATATACCATTGGTAGGAATGTAAATTGGTGCAGCCACTGTAGAAAACATTATGGAGGTTTCTCAAAAAGCTAAAAATAGAACTACCATTTGACCAAGGAATTCTACTCCTGAGTATATATCCAAAAAAAGATGAAAAAACACTAATTCAAAAGATACATGCACCCCAATGTTCACAGCAGCATTATTTACAATAGCCAAGATATGAAAGCAACCTAAGTGTCCGTCAACAGATGAATGGATAAATTAGATGTGGTATATATATAAAATGGAATACTATTCAGCCATAAAAAAGAATGAAATTTTGCCATCTGCAACAGCATCAAATAACTTGAAGGGTATTATGTAAATTGAAATAAATCAGACAGAGAAAGACAAATGCTGTATGATATCACTTATATGTGGAATCTAAAAAATACAGCAAACTAGTGAATATAATTAAAAAGAAGCATACTCACAGATACAAAGAACAAACTAGTGGTTACTAGTGGGGAGAGGGAAGGTGAGAATGGCAACATAGGGGTAGGGAATTAAGAGGTACATGATATTATGTATAAAATATGATATAAGGATATACTGTAAAACAAGGGAATATAGCCAATATTTTATAATAACTGTAAGTGGATAATAACCTTTAAAAATTATGAATCACTATATTGTACACCTGTAATTTACATAATATTATACATCAACTATGTGTCAATAGAAAATTAAAAAGAAAACAATAAGATTACTGATGAGAGGGAAACTCCGTGAAAACAACTTTATCCTAAAGTATAGTTTATAAAGGCAAGGATAAGCATACATTAAAGTGGCCTCAGGGAAACAAGCCAGTGTAAAATCCAAGCAACAGTAATAACAATAATGACAAGAACTAAGAGATATTTCTTGTATTAGTCTAATTTTTAAAGGAGCTCAAAGAACAAGAATTTGTCAGGGTCTCCATCAAAGTATAGGGTATAAGAGACCATGCTCTGTCATCCCAAGTATCTGGTTAACATGGCAGCTGCAACAAATGGAGATGTTTCTTGGATTTGAATAGTATGGGTCTCAGTGTCTGATCTCTCCTGGGTATACTAAAGGGCTGAGAACCACACACTATCTTGATAACTCTCTGAGGTAATATCTGAGTAATCAGCCATTACTTCCTCTGTTACAGTTGTTCTTAAAGTGTGGTTTCCTCACAAGTGGCATCAGCAACAACTAGGAACTTCTTAAAAATGCAGATTCTCAGGGCCACCTCAGACTTACTGAATCAGAAACTCTGGAGGGTTGCCTGAGCATTTTGTATTTTAACAAGCCACTCAGATGATTCTAATGCACGCTGAAGTTTGAAAACTACTCTTCCAACTCTCTAAGACTGGTTCTAACATTCTAAAATTCTACAACTGTGTTTTTAAACTAAGTATAAATAGCATTTATTTCTACTTAAGGTAAAGTGAACTTTTAAGATTTGTTCCATCATTTCCTGTGTGTTTTGAGCTATAGTTAACATGCCAAATAAGTGAATTCTGTTATGCTCACTAATTACTAATTAAGCACATACTATGTATAATTTGCAGAGAGGCAGAAGTGAATAACAAGGCAAATAAATCAACTGAAGTCCTTTGAAATAAAAGGGAAATGGAGTTACTATGTTTAATATTATAGATTGGAATTGAACAGAGAGAAAGACCCAGATTCACCATCACACAGAAAAATCCTTCCTATTTCAAAATCTTCTGAGGTGGGGGAATAGGAGAAGGCATAATAACATCTTGTATTACGTAGTGATTTTCAAATTTATAGAAAACAAGAATAAAATTTAACTTACTCTTGTGAAAACGGAGCAAGGACAAGGCTAGCAAGCAATGAATGAATGAAGAAATGGCTAACAGCATTTTACATAGCTCTAGTTTCTTAATTTCCTGGCAGGAAAATTTTGCAAGGGGAAAATCATTTTCTTTTTGCATTTTGGCTTTAGTATTCAATGAATAACTGCTTTCTGATGACAATGATAAACCATTAGATAGTAGTAGCGTTTAAACCAGGGATCCT
This sequence comes from Hyperoodon ampullatus, assembly GCF_949752795.1. NCBI lineage: Eukaryota > Metazoa > Chordata > Mammalia > Artiodactyla > Ziphiidae > Hyperoodon > Hyperoodon ampullatus. Next base: position 103,135,258 of record NC_136920.1, on the reverse strand, counting down.
CAAACTATTGCTCAGAGGGTCTGATAGTAAATAGTTTAGGCTTTTTTGATCTCTGTTGTCAAATATTCAACTAGCCATTGTATGGCAAAATTAGCCATAGATAATACCTAAAGGAACAGGTGTGGCTATGATCCAAAAAAACCTTATTTATAAAAACAGGCAGCCTCTCTGGGCCATAGTTTGCTGATCCTAGTTGAAACAATATTACTTCTAAAACATTTAAATGCTTATAAATAAAGACTAATCTGAAGTAATTAGGGAGTTAAAAGGAATTTTTTTTTTTTTTGCTTGGGGTTAGCATAGACTATAGGTTAATTAGGTTATTTCAAAAATGGTTTGTGTTTTAAAGCAATTCCAGAGGATTTTAGTACATAATAATTCATTTTCCATCTCACAATAATACTTTCAAATAAATAGATCTGACGATGGTGTGGGGGGTAACTCACAACTAAGTTAAAAATCTTGCTTTTTCAGTGTAGATTTATCAATGTACATGTCTACAGTCTTTCATTTTAAAGGTCTACATATAAGTATGGCAAGAGACGCCTCATGATTTTAGCAAGCTAAGCATTGGTTAAAAAAAACCCAACATTCTGACAGCACTCTACAGAAAAATAAACATCTCAGTACTCACATAATTTAAAAAGAAAAAAAATCTTTTGTAGAAGGAAACAAAAACACAAACAACCTTTGTTTTTTTAAAAACTACAATCTGAATCAATGTTTCCTACTTAAAAATGTATTTCTCAATTATGTAACTCTGAACTGTTTATTTTTAGCCCGAGTGCAATGTAGATGTGTTTATTTTAGTCTCTTTGAGTATGGAAATGGGGAGGGCAAGATGATAACCTTCTATTTAGCCTCTTAATATAGCTTGATTAAGTTTTACAAGTTATAATTAGCAAAGCTCTAAAATGATCTAACAAATACAATCAGAGTCTAAGAATTAACTTGCTGCCTGCATCTTATGTATCAACATTTTATTTTCAAATAGGTTTGTGAAGCCACTTCAGAAAGGCAAAAAGGAGTTTTAGGACCTTAATCATTTTTCACTAAAACTAGATAATAGCTTTCCTGAAACTGGGCCACAGTAATATCTCTTAATATTTATTACTAAGGAGATTTGTTCAAGATGGCAGAATAGAAGGACGTGTGCTGACTCCCTCTTGCAAGACCACAGGAATCACAACTAACTGCTGAACAATCATCGACAGGAAGACACTGGAACTCACCAAAAAAGATACCCAGATCCAAAGACAAAGGAGAAGCTGCAATGAGACAATAGGAGGGGCGCAATCACAATAAAATCAAATCTCATAACCACTGGGTGGGTGACTCATAAACTGGAGAACAATTATACCACAGAAGTCCACCCACTGGAGTGAAGGTTCTGAGCCTCACATCAGGCTTCCCAACCTGGGAGTTTGGCAATGGGAGGAGGAATTCCCAGAGAATCAGACTTTGAAGGCTAGCGGGATTTGATTGCAGGACTTTGACAGGACTGGGGGAAACAGAGACTCTACTCTTGGAGGGCACACAAAGTAGTGTGTGCATCAGGACCTGGAGGAAGGAGCAGTGATGCCACAGGAGACTGAACCAGACCTACCTGCTAGTGTTGGAGGGTTTCCTGCAGAGGAGGGGGTGGATGTGGCTCACCGCAGGGACAAAGACACTAGCAGCAGAAGTTCTGGCAAGTATTCCTTGTCATGAGCCCTCCTAGAGTCCACCATTAGCCCCACCAAAGAGCCTGTAGCCTCCAGTGCTGGGTCACCTCAGCCCAAAAACAACCAACAGGGAGGGAACTCAGCCACACCCATCAGCAGACAAGCAGGTTAAAGTTTTACTGAGCTCTGCCTACCAGAGCAACACCCAGCTCTACCCACCATCAGTCCCTCCCATCAGGAAGCATGCACAAGCCTCTTAGATAGCCTCATCCATGAGAGGGAAGACAGCAGAAGCAAGAAGAACTACAATCCTGCAGCCTGTGAAAGAAAACAACATTCACAGAAAGAGAGGCAAAATGAAAAGCCAGAGGGCTATGTACCATATGAAGGAACAAAACGCCAGAAAAACAATTAAACGAAGTGGAGATAGGCAACCTTCCAGAAAAAGGATTCAAAATACTGATAGTGAAGATGATCCAGGACCTCGGAAAAAGAATGGAGGCAAAGACTGAGAAGATGTGAGAAATGTTTTAAAAAGACCTAGAACAATTAAAGAAAAAACATCTAGAATAATTAAAGAGCAAACAAACAGAGATGAACAATACAATAAATGAAATCAAAAATACACTAGAAGGAATCAATAGCAGAATAACTGAGGCAGAAGAACGGATAAGTGGCCTGGAATACAGAATGGAGGAATTCACTGCTGCCAAATGGAATAAAGAAAAAAAGAATGAAAAGAAATGAAGACAGCCTATGAGACCTCTGGGACAACATTAAATGCACCAACATTTGCATTACAGGGGTCCCAGAAGGAGGAGAGAGAGAGAAAGGACCTGAGAAAATACCTGAAGAGATTATAGTTGAAAACTTCCCTAACATGGGAAAGAAAATAGCCACTGAAGCCCAGGAAGTGCAGAGAGTCCCAGGCAGGATAAACCCAAAGAGAAACAGGCCGAGACACAGTAATCAAACTGACAAAAATTAAAGACAGAGAAAAATTACTAAAAGCAACAAGGGAAAAATGACAACATACAAGGGAACTCCCATAAGGTTAACAGCTGATTTCTCAGCAGAAACTCTACAAGCCAAAACAGAGTGGCACGATATATTTAAAGTGATGAAAGGGAAGAAACCACAACCAAGATTACTCTACCCAGCCAGGAGCTCATTAGATTTGATGGAGACATCAAAAGATTTACAGACAAGTAAAAGCTAAGAGAATTCAGCACCACCAAACCAGGTCTACAACAAATGCTAAAGGAACTTTTCTAAATGGGAAACACAAGAGAAGAAAAGGACCTACAAAAACAAACCCAAAACAATTAAGAAAATGGTCATAGGAACATACATATCGATAATTACCTTAAATGCAAATGGACCAAATGCTCCAACCAAAAGAAACAGGCTTGCTGAATGGATACAAAAACATGACCCATATAGATGCTGTCTGCAAGAGAACCACTTCAGACCTAGGGACACATACAGACTGAAGGTGAGGGGATGGAAAAAGATATTCCATGCAAATGGAAATCAAAAGAAAGCTGGAATAGCAATACTCATATCAAATAAAATAGACTTTAAAATAAAGAATGTTACAAAAGACAAGGAAGGAAACTTACATAATGATCAAGGAATCGATCCAAGAAGATATAAAAATTATAAATATATAGGCACCCAACAAAGGAGCACCTGAATACATAAGGCAAATACTAACAGCTATAAAAAAGGAAATCGACAGTAATACAATAATAGTGGGAGACTTTGACACCTCCTTACACCAATGGACAGATTATCCAGACAGAAAATTAATAAGGAAACACAAGCTTTAAATGACACAATAGACCAGATAGATTTAATTGATATTTATAGGACATTCCAACCGAAAACAGCAGATTACACTTTCTTCACAATTGCACATGGAACATTCTCCAGGATAGATCACATCTTGGGTCACAAAGAAAGCCTCGGTAAATTACAGAAAACTGAAATCATATCAAGCATCTTTTCCAACCACGCTGAGATTAGAAATAAATTACAGGGAAAAAACACAAACCATGGAGGCTAAACAACATGTTACTAAATAACCAAGAGATAACTGAAGAAATCAAAGAGAAAATAAAAAAATACCTAGAGACAAATGACAAGAAAAACACAATGAACCAAAACCTACGGGATGCAGAAAAAGCAGTTCTAAGAGGGAAGTGTATAGCAATACAATCCTACCTCAAGAAACAAGAAAAATCTCAAATAAACAATCTAACCTTACACCTAAAGGAAGCAGAGAAAGAATAACAAACAAAATCCAAGGTTAGTAGAAGGAAAGAAATCATAAACAGAGTAGAAATAAATGAAATAGAAAAAAGAAAACAATAGCAATGATCAATAAAACTAAAAGCTGGTTCTTTGAAAAGATAAACAAAATTGATAAACCTTTAGACACTCACCAAGAAAAAGAGGGAGAGGAATCAAATCAAGAAAATTAGAAATGAAAAAGGAGAAGTTACAATGGACACTGCAGAAATACAAAGCATCCTAAGAGACTACCACACGCAACTCTATGCCAACAAAATGGACAACCTGGAAAAAATGGACAAGTTCTTAGAAAGGTATGACCTTCCAAGATTAAACCAGGAAGAAATAGAAAATATGAACAGACCAATCACAAGTAATGAAACTGAAACTGTGATTAAAAATCTTCCAACAAACAAAAGTCCAGGACTGGATGACTTCAGAGGTGAATTTTATCAAACATTTAGAGAAGAGCTAACACCCATCCTTCTTAAACTCTTCCAAAAAATTGCAGAGGAAGGAACACTCCCAAACTCATTATATGAGGCCACCATCACCCTGATACCAAAACCAGACAAAGATATCACACAAAAAAGAAAATTATAGACCAATATCACTGATGAATGTATATGCGAAAATCCTCAACAAAATACTGGCAAACAGAATCCAGCAACACATTAAAAGGATCATACACCATGATCAAGTGGGATTTATCCCAGGGATGCAAGGATTCTTCAATATAGGCAAATCAAACAATGTGATAAACCATATTAACAGGTTGAAGAATAAAAACCATATGATCATCTCAATAGATGCAGAAAAAGCTTTTGACAAAATTCAACACCAATTTATGATAAAAGCTCTCCAGAAAGTGGGCATAGAGGGAACCTACCTCAAATAATAAAGGCCATATACAACAAACTAACAGCAAACATCATTCTCAATGGTGAAAAACTTAAAGCATTTCCTCTAAGATGAGAAACAAGACAAGGATGTCCTCTCTCACCACTCTAATTCAACATGGTTTTGGAAGTTCTAGCCACGGCCATCAGAGAAGAGAAAGAAATAAAAGGAATACAAATTGGAAAAGAAGAAGTAAAACTGTCACTGTTTGCAGATGACATACTATACATATAGAATCCTAAGATGACACCAGAAAACTACTAGAGGTAATCAGTGAATTTGGTAAAGTTGCAGGATACAGAATTACTACACAGCGATCTCTTTCATTCCTATACACTAGCAACGAAAGATCAGAAACAGAAGTTAAGGAAACAATCCCATTCACCATTGCAATAAAAAGAATAAAATACTTAGGAAAAAACCTACCTCAGGAGGCAAAAGATCTGTACTTAGAAAACTATAAGACACTGATGAAAGAAATCAAAGATGACACAAAAAGATGGAAAGACATACCATGATCTTAGACTGGAAGAATCAATATTGTGAAAATGACTATACTACCCAAAGCAATCTATAGATTCAATGCAATCCCTATCAAATTACCAATGGCATTTTTTACAGAACTAGAAAAAAAATCTTAAAATTTGTATAGAGACACAAAAGACCCTGAATAGCCAAAACAATCTTGAGGGAAAAAAATGGAGCTGGAGGAATCAGACACCCTGACTTTAGATTATACTACAAAGCTACAGTAATCAAGACAATATGGTACTGGCATAAAAACAGAAATATAGATCAATGGAACAGGATAGAAAGCCTAGAGATAAACCCATGCACCTGTGGCCAACAAATCTATGATGAAGGAGGCAAGGATATACAATGGAGAAAAGACAGTCTCTTCAATAAGTGCTGCTGGGAAAACTGGACAGCTACATGTAAAAGAATGAAATTAGAACATTTCCTAACACCATACACAAAAATAAACTCAAAATGGATTAAAGACTTAAATGTAAGGCCAAATACTATAAAACTCTTAGGGAAAAACATAGGAAGAACACTCTTTGACATAAATCACAGCAAGATCTTTTTTGACCCACCTCCTACAGTAATGCAAATTCAAACAGAAATAAACAAATGAGGCCTAATTAAACTTAAAAGCTTTTGCACAGCAGATGAAACTATAAACAAGATGAAAATACAACCCTCAGAATGGAAGAAAATATTTGGAAATGAATCAACGGACAAAGGATTAATCTCCAAAATATATAAACAGCTCATGTAGCTCAACATAAAAAAAAAAAAACAATCAAAAAAAAAAATGGGCAGAAGACCTAATTAGACATTTCTCCAAAGAAGACATACAGATGGCCAACAAGCACATGAAAAGCTGCTCAACATCACTAATCATTAGGGGAATGCAAATCAAAACTACAATGAGGTATCACCTCACACCAGTTAGAATACCCAACATCAGAAAATCTATAAACAACAAATGCTGGAGAGAGTGTGGAGAAAAGGGAACCCTCTTGCACTGTTGGTGGGAATGTAAATTGATACAGACACTATGGAGAACAGTATGGAGGTTCCTTAAAAAACTAAAAATAGAACTACCATATGACTCAGCAATCCTACTACTGGGCATATACCCAGAGAAAACCATAATTCAAAAAGACACATGCACCCCAATGTTCACCTCAGCACTATTTACAATAGCCAGGTCATGGAAGCAACCTAAATGCCCATCAACAGACTAATGTATAAGGAAGATGTGGTACATATATACAGTGGAATACTACTCAGCCATAAAAAGGAACAAAATTGGGTCATTTGTAGAGACGTGGGTTGATCTATAGAGTGTCATACACAGTGAAGTAAGTCAGAAAGAGAAAAACAAATATCATATATTAATGCATATATGTGGAATCCAGAAAAATGGTACAGATGAACCAGCTTGCAAGGCAGAAATAGAGACACAGATGTAGAGAACAAATGTATGGACACAAAGGGGGAAAGCAGAGGGTGGTGGTGGTGGTGGTTGGAGGAATTGGGAGATTGGGATTGACATATATACACTAATATGTATAAGATAGATAACTAATAAGAACATGCTGCATAGAAAAACAAAATAAAATAGTCTTAAAATATTTATTACTAAGGCTCATTGTAAAAGTGAGTCAACTTTTCGGTACAGTTTTAGAGGTACTGTTGCTTGATCTTAAATTACAAAAGAAAATAAACTAAAATTCAGAATGATTCCTGGAAATGTCTATGTTTATAAGTGGCAATCAATTAGTGATTATCATCACAAGTACTAGATAGGATCTTGATAAACTCAAAGCCTAGCACATGGTCACTGCTCACTCCAAATACCATCTCTTCCATGAAAATTTTCTCTCAGTTGAATCCTTGATTGGTATCTCATATATCTGGCACTTACATCCTACCTCGTACCTCTTAAATATCCTCATTTAAGATATATTGAGTATATGATCACCATATAATAAATTAGTTATTTGTAGTAGTGATAAGTGTTGCCTTTGCTGGGTGGTTACCACGCACCAGGCACTGGAGATAGATGTGGTCCCTAGTCTCAAGGAGCTAGCAATGTGATAGGGGAATCAGACAGTAAACACAGTGATAAACCAGTGAGGTAAGTGCAATTAAAAAATGTAGCATATTGAGGGCACAGGGAGGAACATAAATAGGAGGTCCTATCTGAGACTGAATTGGTTAGGAAAGTTTCTTGGAGGAATTGAAGTCTTAAGGGATGGACAGAACAATGAAGCCTGAAGGGCATTGTCTACAGAAAGAAGAGCATGCCAAACATAATATGCATGGTATGTTTCAGGAACTGTGGTAGTTCAGAAATGCTGGAGTGACGAAGTCCTGAAGAAGAGCAGAAGCAGATGAGGAAGGGCCCATATTAGAGATGTTTTTCCTAGCACATTTAGCCTTTATCTGAAAGCACTAAAAGATTTTAAGCAGGATACTGTGTTTTGCGATATGTTGAAGAGACTAGAGGAGGGCAAGCTTAGAGGAAGGGAGATCTTTAGGAATTTATTGCAGTAATCTAAGTCAAGAAGTGTCATGGACCTGAGTTGGCAGTGAGAAAAGGGTAGAAAATATAGGAAAAAACATATTCAAGAGATATTAAAAATAAAGATTGTTAAAATTTGCAAATTGATTAGCTGTGGGGGCGGGTAGATGGCGATAGAATTGACTAAGAAAAGGAATACAGATGTACTGCCCAGCCTTTATTTACTTACTTATTTTTAATTTATTTTTCATTCAACAAATGCCTAGTGAGCCTCTATATGTGTTGGTTTGGTATCACACTAAATGGTGAACTTATGAGATAAACAATTTAGATTTATCCTCTTCCTAACTTCTATGGAATCATGAGTCTAGTTCTACTGTCAGCTATCTGCTTGACATCACCCGTCATTGTTGCTCTGTTCAATCTGTAACAGAGGTTGAAAACCATAACCCACAGTCATGTTTTATTTGGCCCACACAGAGGTTTCAAAAACGTGATTTTGATTGTTCAGTTCACCACATTCCTTCTCTTGCTAATTCTTTACTCTGTTTCCTGCACCTCCCAGGGACCTGAAAGCATTTAAGTTGGTGATTCTTGTCCCAGTGTTACTCTTTTTTTAAATTAAAGGAAAAAAAGCTTAATTTTAAGTTATTTTTTTAAATTATGGTAAAATACACATAAAATAAAATTTTATCATTTTAACCATTTTAAAATGTATAATTCAGTGGCATTTAGTATATTCACAATGTTGTACAACTATCACGATGACCTAGTTCCTGAATATTTTCATCATCCCAAAGGAAAAGCTGTACCTATTAAACAGTCACTCCACACTCCACACTCCATCCAGTCTCTGGCAACTAGTAACCTCCTCCTGTCTCTATGGATTTGCCTATTCTGAATATTTTACACCATATAATATGTGGCCTTTCATGTCTGTTTTTTTTCACTTAGCATAATGTTTTCAAGGTTCATCAATATTGTAGTATGAATTAGTACTTCATTCCTTTTTATTGATAAATAATATTTCATTGTATGAATATACCATATTTGTTTATCCATTCATTAGTTGATGGACATTTGGGCTGTTTCCACGTTATGGCTATAGTGAATAGTGCTATTACAAAACTTCATGTGTATATTTTTGTTTCAACATCTGTTGTTTTTCTTTTGAGTATATATCCAGGAGTGGAATTGTTGGATCATATGGTAATTCTATGTTTAAGTTATTGAGGAACCACCGAACAGTTTTCCACAGTGGCTGTATTATTTTACAATCCCACCAGCAATGTATAAAGGTCCTATTGTTACCTTTGATTCCTCTCTCTTTTGTTCCCCACATATAATCACATCTTATGTTTAAGGGTATTCTAACTAAAAAAAGATAATCTCCTTAGTCTAGATCCTCATAAACTCTCCTATAGTTTGTAATAAATTCCTTAACTGGATTTGTTACTTCCATGCTCTCACTTCTTCAATCTATACTACTTACTTCCTTCTTCTATCATATTAATCTTCCTGATGTATATTATCAATGCATGCCATGTACACTGTCTAAAGAGTAAGCCCAACTCATTAACCTAGCATTCAAGTTCTAGCATCTATTGTACCCTACCTGGTTATGATGCTATATCATGTTAGAAATCTCTATATTGCCTGTGTAAAGGTAACCCTGGTGAGTCTTAGAGAATAAATTTGTCCAGAAGTAATTTAGAACAAAAAGAAATAACTACTGAAATGAAGCTACAAAAAACCACTACCAAGGAAATTCCCTGGTGGTTCAGTGGTTAGGACTCTGCACTTGCACTGCTGGGGGCACAGGTTTGATCCCTGGTCATGGAACTAAGAGCCCACAAGCTGTGTGACCAAAAACACAAAACAAAACACTATCAACATCAAAATTCTATCTTATTCAACAATACCAATCTGTCCATTAAATATTCATGACTATCTCAAACATCTCAGACATTAAAAGCACATTTTCAGGAAATCTAGTCTAAAGCAATTATCTGTCTTATTGATTGGATAAAATGTGAGAATGTACTATTACATTTCAATAGTCATCATGTAGGTAAAATTACATCCAAATTACCAAAGAAAAGTGTATATGATGTGGCTGTACACAATATGTGCTATTATTTCCACTTCCAAATTAACATCGATGATTAAATGACACATCACATAGTTCATATCATACAGTCTGAATTCTGACTTGCTATTAAAACAGAACTTAGTGATAGTGATAATACCAGGATCAAAATGAACTAAGCTAGGATAAGGGCTTATAGGATACATCAATGAATGGTTGGATAAACAAAGTGAGTGAGGCTAAGAAATATACAAAGAAGCACTTTTAATTATCAAAATGCTGATTAGAACAGGCAGCATAAGTGATATAGTGAGAACAACAATTTTATATCAATGATGCTAATATTTAAAGAGCAAGGAAAATGTAAACATTAAATAAGCAAACACAGAATAGCTATATGGAAGGGAAGAGTGAAACACAGAGGGCACTACCATAAGTCCCCTACATACGAACCTTCAAGTTGCAAACTTTCAAAGACTCAAAAGTGTATTCGCATGTCCAATCACGTAAGTTAGTTCACACGTCCGGCGCATACTGTCACATGTGAAGTGGCTGTGCTTTTGTGTACTTTGTACAGTACTGTATAGAGTACAGCATCTTTATTTCAAGCCTAGGATGTCCAGAAGCAAGCATAAAAGCAGTGGTGATGGAGGTGATACTGCTAATAAGTGCCAAGTGATAACAATGGAAACAAAAGTGAAAATAATTGAGAAAGTGGAGTGAGGTGAAAAGATGGTAAATGTCATTCATTCTTATAACATGCATCGTTCAACCACTGGCATGATTCTACAGAACGAGGACAAGATCGTGGAACATGTGAAGTCTGCTTTGCTGATGATGTCGACAATAATATCGAAGAAGCGTGGAAAAGTCATGGAGGAAATGGAGAAACTTCTCAGTGTGCGGATGCAGGACCAACATCAGTGTCGAGTCCCACTCAACTTAATGCTGATTCAAAAGAAAGCTAAAAGCCTTTGTTAAGACTTGAAGAAGAAACACGGCGAAGAATCGGATGGCGCATATTTTAATGCCAGCCATGGCTGGTTTCATCAGTTCAAGGCTAGAGCCAAACTGAAAAATGTAAAAGTAAGTGACAAGGCAGCAAGTGCAGATATCGTAGCTGCCCCAAAATTTCCTGAAACGCTTCGATAAATTATTGATGAAGGCGTGTATTTACGACCTAGCTTTTAACGTGGATGAGACAGGACTGTACTGGAAGAGGATGCCACACCAAAGTTACATCAGTAAGGAGACAAAGTTGATGCCAGGCTATAAAGCAGCAAAGGATAGGCTAACTCTGTTGTTTGGTGGCAATGCTTCTAGCAATATGAAGCTGAAGCCTCTCTTAGTTTATCATTCAGAGAACCCAAGAGCCCTTAAAAACATAGCCAAGGGCTCTCTTCCTGTTGTGTGGAAGAGTACCCCAAAGCCTGGGTTACACAGGCTATTTTCCAGGACTGGTTTTTCCACCACTTTATCCCTGAGGTAGAGAAATACTGCTTGGAGAAGGACATCCCATTCAACATTCTTTTGCTGCTCGACAATGCTCTGGGCCACCCCCAATTCATGGGCGACTTTCAACCCAACGTCAAAGTAGTACATCTGCCACCAAATACTATGTTGCTCATCCAACCTATGGACCAGGGAGTTATAGCAACTTTCAAGAAATATTATTTATGTCACACTTTTCGTCAGGCAGTAAAGGCAAGTGATGAGTCAGGAACAATCTTGCAACAATTTTGGAAGGACTGTGACATCTATAATGCCATAAAAAAAATTGACTGCTTGGCGTGAGGTTACGGCCATCACCATGAATGGGGTTTGGAAAAACCTTTGTCAGCAGTTTGTTCGTGATTTTCGTGGATTTGAGAAGGTGGATGAGGAGTCCAAAGAAGTCTTCACTAACTTAGTGACCCTCAGCGAGAAGCTGGAGCTAGATCTGCAAGGGGACGACTTCACTGAACTCCTTGCTGTGCAACACCAGGAGCTTACTAATGAAGACCTGATGGAATTGGAGGCCCAGAGAAAGGACGAAGAGAGGCAAGAGGAAGAAGAAGTAACTGAAGAACCGGAGATTCATGACACAGGAAATGGCAAGGGGATTTTCTTTATTTAAGGAGGCACTATTAGTTTTTGAAGCACAGAACCTGAACGTAGAACAGTACATAAAGGCTGAAGCAGCTGTTCAGAGCACAATCCAGTGCTACTGTATCATCTATGATGAGAAAAAAAGAACTACTACCCAGACATCACTGGATCGTTTTTTCAAGAGGGTAGATAGAACTGAATCCAGCAAGGAACCAGAACCTGTGCCATCAACGTCAGGCGTGAGTGAAACTGCAGCTTGCCCTCCATCTCCTATTGCTGACGATCCTTCAGCTCTACCATCTCCTACCTCTTCTCCCTCCCTCCAGTCAGTAACTCTTCTTGCCTGTTCACTCGATGTCAGCCCCTGGATGCCAGTTGTTGTACTATACTACTGTACATTTCAAGGTACTGTACTGTAAGATTAAAAGTATTTTCTTTATTTTTTGTGTTTGTTTTTTATGTACTGTTTGTGTGAAGAGTATTATAAACCTATTACAGTACAGTCCTGTATAGCAGATTGTGTTAGCTGGGTACTTAGGCTAACTTTGTTGGACTTACGTACAAATTGGACTTACAAACACGCTGTTGGAATGGAACTTGCTCGTATGTGGGGGACTTACTGTAATGAACAGTTACAGTAACAGAGCAAAATCCACACACTAAGGGATATTATCTCCAAAGAAGTGAGTAAACTACATAACTTCTTCATAGCCCCGACACAGAAATTGCTCAACAACATCTATTAGGAATTCGCTTAGTACAAAACACTTGTCGAAACATTGTAAGAAAGGAGAGAACAAGGTCTTATGAGCACTGTCTCTGAGAACTTAAAAAAATACATACAAATTATATACAATAAGGTAATCCACTTAGAGAAAAACCTGAGCTTTAGAACTTGAAACATTCCAGTGAAAATGACACCTCCTCAAGAAGAACAGCTCTATTTCATTATGAAAGAATGAGTAGGAACAGACAGATTCCAACTAAGCATGGAGAAGCCCCCAAACGAATTTAGTCACTTGTGCGGCTTGTTGACTTAAAACTATTGTTTATCTTAATTATCAACTAAGTAAAATTGGTTTGGTTCATCTTCTTGAATCAGATAAGGATGGCAAATATATTTTACCTACTCAAGGAAACTTATGTGTAGTGATTACAATGTGATATGGTTATATGTTAGTTTGTTTACTGATTCAACAGTGAACCAAGTCACCAATATGCCAACTTGGCACTCCTGTAGTTTGAGTAGTTTGGTTCAGGTAATAATTATATAATGGTATATTGGAAGGAACAAAAGGAGCATACCTGATTAAAGGTAGTTCTATCTATAGTTTCTGGATCTGCTGAAGTTAAAAATATTATTTCATAACTTCTAATTAAGAAATTAAGAAATATACTTATGAATTATAAAGTTCTCAAGGCCATATACTCAAGGTAGTGACTTAAGTTATCCACTACCTACAGCTCACTTACAACAAAATGTCAATATTAAAGCTGATGCATAAATGAGTTGATTCAATTAGTTGATTCATAAGTAATAGAGAAGACTTACCATTGACGGGAAACTTTATAGCTGACCCTTGAACAACATGGGTTTGAACTGTGGTGGTCCACTAATACACTGATTTTTCTCAATAGTAAACACTACAGTACTACACGACCCATGGTTGAAACCTTTAATGCAGAGGAACCACCAATATGGAGGGCCAACCATAAATTATATGTAGATTTTCAACTGCATGGAAGGTCAGTGCCCTTTAAGCCCCCTACCTTGTTCAAGGGTCAGCTGTGCAATTTTACCAAATTACCTACTAATACATTTCAGAGCAAGGAAGAAAAACATAAGACTTACTTTAAGACATTAAAAAAAATAATAATCATAGCGATGAGTTGGTTGAAGTCTCAAAAAACTCAGAGGCTTTGAAATACATTCTTAAGCACCTTCTTGGTTTTGATAAATTTATTTCAATTTAAATCATTTGGGAAATAAAAGAGAAAATAAACTTTTTAGTGGATGCTAAATATAAAGTTGAATATTAAAGGAGTATTTTAATCCAATGTGTTGTTTTCCTATATTGAGATGGATAAATTATTTGAAGAAGTTTAACTTTTATTTTTAAAATCCCAATCATAGTCCATATTTACATATAATTTGCTCAGTCACTTACATACAAATGATTGCCGACAATGCATTAAGCACTATTCAAGGCACTGGGGATATAGCAGTCAATGAAGTAGCCAGGGGCCATGCAAAGAATTTCACCTTTTTTATTCTGAGTGGGATAAGAAGAGGAGGTGGTGGTTTGGACAGAGAAGTGACAGGATCTATATGGTGAACAGAATGGAAGGAGGAAAAAGTTGAAGCATGTAATAAATAATTGCTTAAAGAAAATTTAAAGGAAAATCACAGTACTGAGTTGACTAAAATTCCTTAAGCAAAAACTTTTTGAAATATACTAAGGAGAGAAATAATGGTGGTTTGCTAGCTGTGGAGGTGGTAAGAAATAGTTCTATTCTGGATATATTTCAAGGTAGAACTTAATAGGATTTGATGATAGACTGATTTCTGGCACGAGTAATGGGGGTAGGGGTGGAGATAAGAAAATCTGTTTTAGACATACAAATTTCAAATAACAATTAGACATAAAATGGAGATGTTAAAGCTATGAATGAGATCGGGTCATGTAGGGAGTTAGTATATAGAGAGAACAAGTTCAAGCCCTGTGCCCTGGGACACCTCAACATTTAGAAGTTGGGAAAGGAGAAACCTAGCTGTCAGTAAATAGAGCTAAGAAGCCCAGGGAAGAATGGAGAGATAGGGGTTATCCAACATCACAAAGGTCAAGGAAGATGATTTGACCATTGGGCTTGGCATTACGGCAGTCACCAGTGACCTTGTTAAGAACAATTCTGGTGGATATTCATGAAGAAATGATTCCAATTTGGTTTACATCAAATTTTAGGTAATTGATGATTCTGCAAGAATCATCATATAACTTGTCTAAAACCATATACAATTTTTGGGAAAAAACTGTTAAAAAGATACCAGATAAAATTGGAAACATATCCAAAGAAGTGCTAATAAAATGGTCTTAGCCATTATTTGGCAGAGGTATTAAAAAGTTCTAACAGTATTATCTCACTATAACAGATAAAAACTAAACTGAGTAGAACATAAAAGCTATCATAATTAGAGCAGATATTTTCATATATTCCAGAAAATTCTCCCCACAGTGCTAATAAAGTAAGGGAAGGCCCTCTGAGGATGCAAAGTATGTTTTTTTATGCTCAGCAGCAGTATCTTTTATCAAACATTGGCAGCTTTTCATAAAATCAACGTTGAAGTGAAGAATCAGTTAATATGTTATAGGGAAAAGATGTCGGAACACTTTCTTTGACAGCCAGTCTATTTCAGTTTTCAAAAAGAATATGTTTTAAAAGTACATTGTACATGAAAGCCTTGAATAAACTACCAAAAAGCCCAACATGCTTTTTGTTCCAATCTTTGTGACTGAACAACCATCCTGTCTACCAAACTCTGTCATATATGTACATATATATGACTAAATCCTTGATAATAGGATCCAGCAGTTGTTATGGACACCAGTAATTAAGATTCCAGACAAAGGAATATGCTCTTAGGTCCCATATCACAACACAAATGCTTTATAAATAAATAAATCTCTGCTGTCAGTCGCAATCTTCTCATTTGTCTCTTTTTGATAAAAGTGCCCCAAATTCACTTTTTGATAAAAGTGCCCCAAATTCTGAGCTTTCCAGATAACCTGGTTGTTTGTCTTACTGTGCTAAAATTTACTTATTGTAGGTAGAATAAAAACAATAACACTTAAAAATGCTGCAGTTTGTTTTAGATAGGGTTGACTTAATATACCTCAAGTGCTTCAAGAAAGCCTATGCTAGGATATTTAATCCTGACATTAACTCTTTTTTTTTTCAGTTTTATTTTTATTTTTGGCTGTGTTGGGTCTTTGTTGCTGTGCATGGGCTTTCTCTAGTTGTGGTGAGCAGGAGCTACTCTTCATTGGGGTGCACAGGTTTCTCATTGTGGTGGCCTCTCTTGTGGAGCATGGGCTCTGGGCACATGGGCTTCAGTAGTTGCGGCACATGGCTTAGTAGTTGTGGCTTGTGGGCTCCAGAGCGTAGGATCAGCAGTTGTGGTGCATGGGGCTTAGTTGCTCCGTGGCATGTGGGATCTTCCCGGACCAGGGATCGAATCCACATCCCCTGCACTGGCAGGAGGATTCTTAAGCACTGTGCCACCAGGGAAGTCCCCTGACATTAACTCTTGAAAGCATGAAAATCTAATACACTTTCCAATTTCAAACAAAGTTAACCCAAGCCTTAAAATAAAAGCTTTATATGGAACATATATAATATATACTGTCAACAAATCTTGTGATACAGATTTTTAGTTGTTAAGGGAAACAATTTTTATATATACTGCTGTATAAGAAATTGTCTAATTTCCAATTATTAATACTTTTATTTTTTATTATTATTATTTTTTTAACTGGGACTTTCACCACTGGTGCAAATACCTGAATGAAATATAACACTCTTTTTACCCTGTAAAACTTTGGCATCTGTCACTGAAACAAAAAACAAACAAAACAAACACAAAAAATCCTTTAAGTTGACCAGGCCCCATTGGTTGGGATCTAGATGTATTGAAAATAGTGAAATAAGATGTAAAAATTATACACTATAAGGCCCCAAGTGGTATGTATCACAGAAAAGAGGCATAACTCAAATGTTAAGGGAATTTAGGAGTCAGAAAGTGTCCTTCAAAACAAGTAGGTGGTGAAGTGGGAAGAAGAGGGTGGACAAGGAGGAAGAGAGGAGATCTGAAAAAGATTCACAGAGGAGTCAGCATTTGATCTGAGATTTTCAGAGAGTTAGGATTAGGACAAAAGAGAAAAACTTCAGCATAAAAAGATCAGGTGATTTGCTAAAGGTCACAAAATTACTTAATAAAAGTCAGGCCTGGAACAATGGTATCCTGATGCCTAAAAGCAAGTAGGTTTTGGATTAGGCATTAAATTTTGGACAGAAGTGCCAGTTTGGGCAGTACTTTTCATCTAGTTTTTCTCATAGTACATGATCCTTGTCTATTTTTACATTTTTCTCGTTGAAAAGAGTCACAATGAAAACACTATTTGCTAAAAGGTCACTGAGAACAGGAAAATTTTTACAGTTTATGTTTAAATTACCTATATTACTTGATCTTTCTCCTCTCTAAACAGAAATTATGTGAAAAGTAAAAAAAAAAAATCTGTATCTTGGTATATTAGCAGTATCTGACTCATAACAGGTGTTATTATTATTTGTTGACTGAAGTACTACAAATGTGCTACTTAACACTTAATTATATATTAGCCTTCATGTTCTCTACTTATTTTGTATCTGTAAGCCATGTTTCCCCAACTGCATGGAGCTCCCAATGAGCACTTTACACTGTGTAGCAAGGTAGGATCCATGTCTTATTTCTTCTTTAAAAAAAAAAAAAAAAAAAAAATATATATATATATATATATATATATATATATATATATATATATTTAACATCCTTATTGGAGTATAATTGCTTTACAGTGGTGTCTTAGCTTCTGCTTCATAAAAAAGTGAATCAGTTATACATAAACATATGTTCCCATATCTCTTCCCTCTTGCATCTCCCTCCCTCCCACCCTCCCTATCCTACCTCTCTAGGTGGTCACAAAGCACCTAGCTGATCTCCCTGTGCTATGCAGCTGCTTCCCAATAGCTATCTATTTTACGTTTGGTAGTGTATGTATGTCCATGCCACTCTCTCACTTTGTGACAGCTTACCCTTCCACCTTCCCATATACTCAAGTCCATTCTCTAATAGGTCTGTGTCTTTAGTCCCATTTTAGCCCTAGGTTCTTCATGACCCTTTTTCCCCCCCCTTAGATTCCATATATATGTGTTAGCATACAGTATTTGTTTTTCTCTGACTTACTTCACTCTGTATGACAGACTCTAGGTTCATCCACCTCACTACAAATAACTCAATTTTGTTTCTTTTTATGGCTGAGTAATATTCCATTGTATATATATGCCACATCTTCTTTATCCATTCATCTGTTGATGGACACTTAGGTTGCTTCCATGTCCTGGCTACTGTACATAGAGCTGCAATGAACATTTTGGTACATGACTCTTTTTGAATTATGGATTTCTCAGGGTATATGCCCAGTAGTGGGATTGCTGGGTCATATGGTAATTCATATTGTAGTTTTTTAAGGAACCTCCATACAGTTCTCCATAGTGGCTGTGTCAATTTACATTCCCACCAGCAGTGCAAGAGTGTTCCCTTTTCTCCACATCCTCTCCAGCATTTATTGTTTCTAGATTTTTTGATGATGGCCATTCTGACCGGTGTGAGATGATATCTCATTGTAGTTTTGATTTGCATTTCTCTAATGATTAATGATGTTGAGCATTTTTTCATGTGTTTGTTTGCAGTCTGTATATCTTCTTTGGAGAAATGTCTATTTAGGTCTTCTGCCCATTTTTGGATTGGGTTGTTTGTTTTTTGTTATTGAGCTGCATGAGCTGCTTGTAAATTTTGGAGATTAGTCCTTTGTCAATTGCTTCATTTGCAAATATTTTCTCCCATGCTGAGGGTTGTCTTTTGGTCTTGTTTATGGTGTCCTTTGCTGTGCAAAAGATTTGAAGTTTCATTAGGTCCCATTTGTTTACTTTTTTCTTTATTTCCATTTCTCTAGGAGGTGGGACAAAAAGGATCTTGCTGTGATTTATGTCATAGAGTGTTCTACCAATATTTTCCTCTAAGAGTTTGATAGTTTCTGGCCTTACATTTAGGACTTGAATCCATTTTGAGCTTATTTTTGTGTATGGTGTTAGGGAGTGATCTAATCTCATACTTTTACATGTACCTGTCCAGTTTCCCAACACCACTTATTGAAGAGGCTGTATTTTCTCCACTTTATATTCTTGCCTCCTTTATCAAAGATAAGATGACCATATGTGTGTGGGTTTATCTCTGAGCTTTCTATCCTGTTCTATTGATCTATATTTCTGTTTTTGTGCCAGTACATACTCTCTTGATTACTGTAGCTTTGTAGTATAGTCTGAACTCAGGGAGTCTGATTCCTCCAGCTCCATTTTTCGTTCTCAAGATTGCTTTGGTTATTCAGGGTATTTTGTGTTTCCATACAAATTCTGAAATTTTTTGTTCTAGTTCTGTGAAAAATGCCAGTGGTAGTTTGATAGGGATTGCATTGAATCTGTAGATTGCTTTGGGTAGTAGAGTCATTTTCACAATGTTGATTCTTCCAATCCAAGAACAAGGTACATCTCTCCATCTATCTGTATTATATTTAATTTCTTTCATCAGTGCCTTATAATTTTCTGAATACAGGTCTTTTGTCTCCTCAGGTAGGTTTATTCCTAGATATTTTATTCTTTTTGTTGCAATGGTAGATAGGAGTGTTTTCTTAATTTCACTCTCAGATTTTTCATCATTAGCATAAAGGAATGCCAGAGATTTCTGAGCATTAATTTTGTATCCTGCTACTTTACCAAATTCATTGATTAGCTCTAGTAGTTTTCTGGTAGCATCTTTAGGATCTCTATGTACAGTATCACGTCATCTGCAAACAGTGACAGCTTTACTTGTTCTTTTCCGATTTGGATTCCTTTTATGTCCTTTTCTTTTCTGATTGATGTGGCTAAAACTTCCAAAACTAGGTTGAATAAGAGTGGTGAGAGTGGGCAGCCTTGTCTTGTTCCTGATCTCAGTGGAAATGGCTTCAGTTTTTCACCATTGAGGACGATGTTGGCTGTGGGTTTGTCATATATGGCCTTTATTATGTTGAGGAAAGTTCCCTCTATGCCTACTTTCTGCAGGGTTTTTCTCATAAATGGGTGTTGAATTTTGTCGAAAGCTTTCTCTGCATCTATTGAGATGATCATATGGTTTTCTCCTTCAGTTTCTTAATATGGTGTATCACGTTGATTGATTTGCATATATTGAAGAACCCTTGCATTCCTGGAATAAACCCCACTTGATCATGGTGTATGATCCTTTTAATGTGCTGTTGGATTCTGTATGCTGGTACTTTGTTGAGGATTTTTGCATCTATGTTCATCAGTGATATTGGCCTGTAGTTATCTTTCTTTGTGACATCTTTGTCTGGTTTTGGTATCAGGGTGATGGTGGCTTCGTAGAATGAGTTTGGGAGTGTTCCTCCCTCTGCTATATTTTGGAGGAGTTTCAGAAGGATGGGTGTTAGCTCTTCCCTAAATGTTTGATAGAATTTGCCTGTGAAGCCATCTGGTCCTGGGCTTTTGTTTTTTGGAAGATTTTTAATCACAGTCTCAATTTCAGTGCTTGTGATTGGTCTGTTCATATTTTCTAATTCTCCCTGGTTCAGTCTTGGCAGGTTGTGCATTTCTAAGAATTTGTCCATTTCTTCCAGGTTGTCCATTTTATTGGCATAGAGTTGCTTGTAGTAATCTCTCATGATCTTTTGTATTTCTGCAGTGTCAGTTGTTACTCCTCCTTTTTCATTTCTAATTCTATTGATTTGAGTTTTCTCCCTTTTTTTTTTTTCTTGATGAGTCTGGCTAATGGTTTATCAATTTTGTTTATCTTCTCAAAGAACCAGCTTTTAGTTTTATTGAGCTTTGCTTTCGTTTCCTTCATTTCTTTTTCATTTATTTCTGATTTGATCTTTATGATTTCTTTCCTTCTGCTAACTTTGGGTTTTTTTGTTCTTCTTTCTCTAATTGCTTTACGTGCAAGGTTAGGTTGTTTACTTGAGATGTTTCCTATTTGTTAAGGTAGGATTGTATTGCTATATACTTCCCTCTTAGAACTGCTTTTGTTGCATCCCATAGGTTTTGAGTCATCGCGTCTCCATTGTCATTTATTTCTAGGTATTTTTTGATTTCCTCTTTGATTTCTTCAGTGATCACTTCTTTATTAAGTAGTGTATTGTTTAGCCACAATGTGTTTGTATTTTTTACTGATCTTTTCCTGTAATTGATGTCTAGTCTCATAGCATTGTGGTCGGAAAAGATACTTGATACAATTTTAATTTTCTTAAATTTACCAAGGCTTGATTTGTGACCCAAGATATGATTTTTCCTGGAGAATGTTCCATGAGCACGTGAGAAGAAAGTGTATTCTGTTGTTTTTGGATGGAATGTCCTATAAATATCAATTAAGTCCATCTTGTTTAATGTATCATTTAAAGCTTGTGTTTCCATATTTATTTTCATTTTGCATGATCTGTCCATTGGTGAAAGTGGGATGTTAAAGTTCCCTACTATGAATTTGTACTGTAGATTTCCCCTTTTATGGCTGTTAGTATTTGCCTTATGTATTGAGGTGCTCCTATGTTGGGTGCATAAATATTTACAATTCTTATATCTTCTTCTTGGATCGATCCCTTGATCATTATGTAGTGTCCTTCTTTGTCTCTTCTAATAGCCTTTATTTTAAACTCTATTTTGTCTGATATGAGAATTGCTACTCCAGCTTTCTTTTGATTTCCAATTGCATGGAATATCTTTTTCCATCCCCTCACTTTCATTCTGTATGTGTCCCTAGGTCTGAAGTGGGTCTCTTGTAGACAGCATATATATGGGTCTTGTTTTTGTATCCATTAAACCAGTCTGTGTCTTTTGGTGGGATCATTTAATCCATTTACCTTTAAGATATTTATCGATATGTATGTTCCTATTCCCATTTTCTTAATTGTTTTGGGTTTGTTATTATAGATCTTTTCCTTCTCCTGTCTTTCTTGCCTAGAGAAGTTCCTTTAGCATTTGTTGTAAAGCTGGTTTGGTGGTGCTGAACTCTCTCAGCTTTTGCTTGTCTGTAATGGTTTTAATTTCTGCTTCAAATTTAAATGAGATCCTTGCTGGGTAGAGTAATCTTGGTTGTAGGTTTTTCTCCTTCATCACTTTAAATATCCGGCCACTCCCTTCTGGCTTGCAGAGTTTCTGCTGAAAGATCAGCTGTTAGCCTTATGGGGATCCTCTTGTGTGTTATTAGTTGTTTTTCCCTTGCTCCTTTTAATATGTTTTCTTTGTATTTAATTTTTGACAGTTTCATTAATATGTGTCTTGGCATGTTTCTCCTTGGATTTATCCCGTATGGGACTCTCTGTGCTTCCTAGACTTGATTAACTATTTCCTTTCACATATTAGGGAAGTTTTCAACTATAATCTCTTCAAAAATTTTCTCAGTCTCTTGCTTTTTCTCTTCTTTTTCTGGCACTCCTATAATTCGAATATTGGTGCATGTAATGTCCCAGAGGTGTCTGTGACTGTCCTCAGTTCTTTTCATTCTTTTTTCCTTTATTCTGCTCTGCAGTAGTTATTTTCACTATTTTATCTTCCAGGTCACTTATCCTTTCTTCTGCCTCAGTTATTCTGCTATTGATCCCATCTAGAGTATTTTTAATTTTATTTATTGTGTTGTTCATCATTGCTTGTTTCATCTTTCGTTCTTCTAGGTCCTTGTTAAATATTTCTTGCATTTTGTCTATTCTATTTCCAAGATTTTGGATCTTCTTTTCTATCATTATTCTGAATTATTTTTCAGGTAGATTGCCTATTTCCTCTTCATTTGTTAGTTCTGGTCGGTTTTCACCTTGCTCCTTCATCTGCTGTGTGTTTTTCTGTCTTATCATTTTCCTTATCTTACTGTGTTTGGGGTCTCCTTTTTGCAGGTTGCAGTTCGTAGTTCCCATTGTTTTTGGTGTCTGTCCCCGTGGCTATAGTTGGTTCAGTTGGTTGTGTAGGCTTACTGGTGGAGGGGACTAGTGACTGTGTTCTAGCGGATGAGGTTGGATCTTGTCTTTCTGGTGGGTGGGTCCACGTCTGGTGGTGTGTTTTGGGGTGTCTGTGGACTTATTATGATTTTAGGCATCCTCTCTGCTAATGGGCGGGGTTGTGCTCCTGCCTTGCTAGTTGTTTGGCATAGGGTGCCCAGCATTGTAGCTTGCTGGTCGTTGAGTGAAGCTGGGTCTTGGTTTTGAGATGGAGATCTGTGGGAGATTTTCGCCATTTGATACTACGTGGAGCTGGGAGGTGTCTTGTGGACCAGTGTCCGGAAATTGGCTCTCCCACCTAAGAGGCACAGCACTGACTCCTGGCTGGAGCACCAAGACCCTTTCAACCACACAGCTCAGAATAAAAGGGAGAAAAAGTAGAAAGAAAGAAGGAGGATAAAATGAAATAAAGTTAGATAAAATAAAATAAATTTATTAAAATTAAATATAATTATTAAGGAATTTTTTTTAAAAAGTAAAAAAAAATAAAATAAAGAAAGAAATGGACTGACAGAATCCTAGGACAAATGTTGAAAGCAAAGCTATGCAGACAAAATCTCACACAGAAGCATACACATATACACACTCACAAAAAGAGGAAACGGGGAAAAAATATCTTGCTCTCAAAGTTCACCTCCTCAATGTGGGATGATTCGTTGTGTATTCAGGTATTCCACAGATACAGGGTACATCAAGTTGATTGTGGAGCTTTAATCCACTGCTCTTGAGGCTGCTGGGAGAGATTTGCCTTTCTCTTCTTTGTTCGAACAGCTCCGGGGGTCCAGCTTTGGATTTGGCCCTGCCTCTGCGTGTAGATCACCTGAGGGCATCTGTTCTTCACTCAGACAGGACGGGGTTAAAGGAGCAGCTGATTCGGGGGCTCTGGCTCTCTCAGGCCCGGGCTAGGGAGGGGTACGGAGTGCGGGGCGAGCCTGCGGCGGCAGAGGCCAGCATGACTTTGCGCCAGCCTGAGGCACACCGTGCGTTCTCCAGGGGAAGTTGTCCCTGGATCCCGGGACCCTGGCAGTGGCCGGCTGCACAGGCTCCCGGGAGGGGAGGTGTGGAGTGTGACCTGTGCTTGCTCACAGGCTTCTTGGTGGCCGTAGCAGCAGCCTTATCATCTCATGCCGGTCTCTGGGGTCCGTGCTTTTAGCGGCGGCTTGCGCCTGTCTCTGGAGCTCCTTTAAGCAGCACTCTGAATCCTCTCTCCTTGCGCACCAGGAAACAAAGAGGGAAGAAAACGTCTCTTGCCTCTTCGGCACTTCCAGACTTTTTCCCGGACTCCCTCCCGGGTAGCCATGGTGCACTAACCCCTTCAGGCTGTGTTCACGCACCAGTCCTCTCCTTGCGATCTGACTGAAGCCCGAGTCTCAGCTCCCAGCCCCCGCCCGCCCCGGCAGGTGATCTGACAAGCCTCTCGGGATGGTGAGTGCTGGTCGGCACCGATCCTCTGTGTGGGAATCTCTCCGTTTTGCCCTCCACACCCCTGTTGCTGTGCTGTCCTTCGCGGCTTTGAATCTTCCCTCCTCTGCCACCCGCAGACTCTGCCCACGAAGGGGCTTCCTAGTGTGTGGAAACCTTTCCTCCTTCACGACTCCCTCCCACTGGTGCAGGTCCCGTCCTTATTCTTTTGTCTCTGTTTATTCTTTTTTCTTTTGCCCTACCCGGGTACGTGGGGAGTTTCTTGCCTTTTGGGAGGTCTGAGGTCTTCTGCCAGCATTCAGTAGGTGTTCTATAGGAGTGGTTCCACGTGTAGATGTATTTCTGATGTACCTGTGGGGAGGAAGGTAGTCTCTGCGTCTTACTCTTCCATCATCTTCCCAGCCCGCTCTCCATGTCGTATTTCTAATCCCCTGTTTCTAGAATTGTGCCTGGTACAGAGAATTCGAATGTGTGTGGAATGAACAGCTAAACAAACAAAACAGTGTCTTTAATTTCTTCTCCAACAACAAAAGTAAAGTGGAGCAATCACTGAATTTACCTGGACCATTCAGGAACCAAAACCAAACCCTAAAGCCACTTTTCTCTGAATCTGTGTTGATACTAATACTCTTTAGCTGGAGTAGGGTAGGAATGGGAAAGAGAGGTTCTCCTCTCCTCTGACGGATGATTACCATAGTTCCAGTAACCCAGTGGAGCACTGCATAAAATAACTAACTCTCCCGAGGGAAGGCAGACCCATCTGATTATTTGTTCTTGTTCCCTACTTTATGTTCTTGTTCCCTACCTACTATATGATTGTAGTCTCACTTTTATATCCACATCACTCTATTTTTGGAATTCTTTTCCATCAATGTTCTTAAATAAAAATAAAAGACGAAGGGAGGAGAATTCCAGAAAGATGAATATTTGACTTCACGCAATTTCAGTCATAGGGGCTTCTAGTGATCAAAGCATTCCAAAAATTGAGAAAAAGCTAAAAGATATTAGAAAAAGCCTTAACCAACTGTTTTTCTTGACCAAATTAACAGACTCTAACTCAGACTTGAAGACTTCGTCTGTGTGCACATCTACAAAAGCATGTGTTAAGATGCCCAGCATGGTTTTGGAATTCTAATCCCCCATTCAAGGGCGAATCTTTCAGTTTTGCTCCTTACAAAATACAAAGCCTAGCATACACTCAACAAATGTTTACTGAATTGAAATCCAAACTGGACTAAAGAAAAACAAGAAGCATTAAAGTACTCACCAACTGGACACTAATGGGAACCATCATATTGAAATCATCATATTAAAAATCCTTTCATCATTCTCAAATTTTTTTTCTTATGATCAAATCATCAGGAGATTAATCACAATGATAATAAATTAATGCTAAGTAACAAATGTCTTAATTTATATTTTATTCAAAGTCTTTCAAAATGTTAGTAATAAATGGAATACTTATAAATAACTGCTGATGCATGTTCAAGTGTGAAACACACAAGCTAAAAGCCAGACAAAATAAAATTCGACAGCTCAACTAAAACCAAACCACATTTTAAAGTCATTTTTCACACAGCGAAAATGACATCATTGCCTTAACAAAGCAGAAAGCACGTATTGCATCTGTGTTGGTAGAGCTGAGCAAACACACATGTGGCCTGATTTATTTCCAGACTGTGAAAATTTTAGTGCACTGCTAAAGTTGCTTTCTCTGACCATACAGCACAAGTGCTAAAACAATGCTCCCTGTCATAGAGGCCTCACTGAAAAAGAGGTTACTGGGAAAGTGCTCTACTGTTTCTATCATTCCCAATAAATTATATTGGAAATAAATTCCAGAGGTTTCTGTCTATAGGGGTTCAGAGAAGGTTTGAGAATAAAGCTTTAAGCAGAGCACAAATTCCAATGGAAGTTTCACCTTTCTCATTCTTCAGAAAAAGCTCCCCCAGTGACCTCAGCTCTGGAGATCTATGGGGAGTGTCAATATCCCATAAAAAACAGAGTCGAACTAACTACATTTGAGCTATCTATACTCTGTTCTTTCTATAACCAGGAAGTTAAGTAGACAGACTTTGGAAAGAGAAGAAAACAAAAGGAAAGGTGGGGAGCAAGCCTTCTTCTCTTCTAGAACCAGAGCTTAAAGTGCCCCAGATATTAAGAACAAAATCAGAGTCCCGCCCTCCATGAGGACAATGGGTTTTGTCTGCTTTATTCACTGCTCTGTTCCTAGCAGTTCCTGGCCACAGAAAACTCAATGAATATTTGCTGAATGAATTATGATGATGAATGTCTATTTTGTTATGGTCTTGTAAAGCCCTTTATAGACAGTCATGGGTCTTCTCTGAAGGTGGCAGATACTGTTAAGGCTAGTGACATGGGAAGAGTCAGGTCTCTGAAGTGGATGATAATTCCTGACTCTGACTTCTCACTCTTTGATCTGGTGCCTTATAAAAACGTGGAGCTCCTTGGGGTTGGCACTGAGATGACCAGGAGAAAGGGAGGAAAGAAAAAGTTCTAATTTAGAAATGATATTTTCTAATGCTATGTTATTTCTCTTAGGGCCCAGCATTTCTCTGATTATCTTCCATGGGACGTTAACAGGTGTCCAGCTCAGGGAGGCCTGCCCTGCTATCCTACCTAGTCACTCTCTAATTGCCCTGTTTTTTTTTTTTTTTCCCCTATACTAGGTACTAATTTCCAATACCCTATGTTTTGCTATCCACATCTCCCCACTAGAATGTAAACTCCATGAAAGCAAGGATAACTATATAACCAAATGCCTAGAAAAGTGCCTGACACATAGTTGTCACTTAAATATTTCTGGAATATATTAACAGTTACCAGGCATTGTTCTAAGAGGTGAATGAGACAAACAAAATATCTATCCCTACTAGAGCTTATGTTCTGTGAAGATCAGGAAAAAGGAACCTAAGGGAAATATGAGATTGAAGAGGTTTCTTTACTTCCTTATTTTCCAGAGCTTTTACTATGCTGTATGTACAGTGAAAACTGATGAAGAACATTTCTTCCCCTCAGGTGAACATCTGACAGCAGAAATGTTTCCCATTTACATTGAACACAGATTGAGAAATGAATTCCTGTGTCATGCTTAGGTAATGCCATTTAGTCTGCCCTTGATGTGATGCTGGCACTAAAGGAAGACTTCTACATGTACAAATGGCTCAGAATCTTAAACTGACAATGTGATGATAGCAGTGATAACTAGAGAAAGATCCTCAATGGTTTTGCAAGTAAAGGGTTAAGACACTGAATTGAGAGTTCCAGCCATCCCTCCCTGCCTGGATATTCTCCTTTGACTACCAATGTAGAAGGATTTGGGTTTAGTTATTCAGCTTAAGAGTTTCCGAGCTTCTTTATTAATTTTGTAAAACTCTTGGCCATTTGTATCTTCAAGTATTTTTTCAGCCCCATTTTCCTCTCTCTTCTTATGGGACCAGTTACATGTATGTTAGGATGTTTGGTATTATTCCTCAGCTCCTGGATGCTTCACATGTGTTTTCTTTGTGTTTCATTTTGGAAAATTTCTATTAATCTATCTTCAGGTTTACTGATTCTTTCTTCAGCTATGTCAAGTCTGTGGATAAACTTGTTGAAGAATTCCTCACTTTTGATATCACATGTTTATCTTCAAGATTTCCTCTTGACTCTTTTTCAGTTTCCAACTCCTTGCTAAAATTTCCCATCTGTTCATGAATGTTGTCCACCTTTTCCACTAGATCCTTTACATATTAATCATTGTTGTTTTAAATGTCCCTATCTGATAGTTCCAACATCTGGTTCATCTCTAAGTCCAGTTGACTGCTTCATCTTTCAACAGTGGCTATTTTTCTTGCTACTTAATGTGTTGTAAAATTTTTGATTGAATACTGGACATTTTAATAGAAGAACAATAGAGACTGAGGAATTAGAGTTTTCTCATGGAAATAAATGGGCATGCCTCTTCTTCTGTTAGGCCATTAGCATGGGAGGTTGGGTCAATTTAGTCAGCCATAGAGCTGGGTTTGGGTTTTGTTGTTGCTATCTTTAAACTCAGTGTACCACAGACTTCAGATTCTTCCAGTGATGGACTGCTATTGCCTTGTGCTTAGTGTGAGGCCTGGAATACTGGAGAGTTTTTCTCAGTGTTCCTGCTCCATTGTCATCTTTTAGCAGTCCCTGAATGCCTGCAGTTTGTGGCAGGTGGGGGGGGGGCGGGGTTCTTGCCAGCTCTTGTTCTTGTCCTAGCAGTAGACTCCTATTGCTTGTTACTCAGCATCAGGCTCTTGGTAAGAGCATGCGGGATTCTCAGTCCTTCTGATTTGTCTCAATTTTAGGCAAAGTCTATGCACCCGGGCCTCTGAGGTAGGATCTTCTCATATTCCTGCCCCTCCTCAATCCCTATAGCAGCCAAATTCTGCCTTGAATCTGTGATAGCTCTTGAACAAGTTCCCAGCTTCTCCCTCAGTGACAGCAGACCTTTGGTTTGTATTGGTGCAGAATCCTGGGACCAAGAGGTTTTTCTGCCTTTTCCATATGGGTAGATGATCCAGAAGCAGTGGATATCTGCTTGAGTCCCATAGGTGAGGGAGAAGTTCAATTCTAAGAGGCAGATGGGTTTTGCTTATATCCCTCCCCAGGAACTAATGGAATTTCACCTGGTCCCTGAGGGTGAGAGGGTTTTCTATCTTTCCCTTGGTGGCTTAAGGCTTTTGCTTAATATGAAAAAAGGTTCTGAGGAAGAAGGCAGTATTTCATACCTGTCTCCTAGAGGCAACCAATCAATTTTTGTATGCCTGTGCTACTAAGGTGGGCTCTTTTCCATCTCCTGACCTACCTCTAATCTTTCTTGTGAGAAAACTAGTGGAGGCTCAAGAAAAAGAGTGTACAAGTGAATGTTAACTCCCTCTGTGTTCTTTAAACTGATACTTTAGCCCAAACTTGGCCTTTAAGAAATGCATTAAACTTTTAGTAGATTTCTTCTTACCCACTTTGATGATGGCCAATATCTTCATCTTATGCTCTTTTAAAAGTGAAACAATTTGTGAGTCCTCTCTCTTTTCAGAGGGACTTGTAACTCTTTGGAGTTTAGTTCACTTGGTTGTCTTACAAACTCAGTTCATAATGGGTTCAAGAAAAGTTATAATTATGGAGATTATATGGCTTTTACTCATTGTTATAATGGGAATGATAGTCTCCTCAGGATTTATTTTATTAAGGAAAGCAGCAGTTACCAGCCATGTAATCGTTTTTCAACTTTTGGTCCTCAAAGATGTGAGTTAAATCTTCTTTTTTTGTGCTAAGTCCATCACAGTTCTAAATTTCTAAGATTTTTAGAATATCATAGAAGGAAACTATAAATGTAGGCTGGAGCAATGGGAAAAAGAATAACAAATTAAATTTGTCTGTGAGGTAGTCACTGGCCATTGAGAGAGACGATAAGATATGATTATAATACAATGTGTGGTGAGAGAGATATAACATAGTTTAAATGAAAAATCATGATGGGAATTTAGTATGAGGAGTCAGGGGAGCTTGGAGAAGGAAGATAGGAAAATCTGGCCAGGAAAGGTGTAAGAAAGCACAAATTCAACTGAGCCCTGAAGTAGTTCTCTAAGTGGAGAAGCAGAAGGGAAATATATTTAAGGCAAAGAGAGGTAAATAAACCATAGAAGTGTTTAGGGCTGAAGGTGTGGGGAAGGAGTGCTAAGAGGTGAGGATTAAGAGCATAAACTCTGGAGTCAGACAGACCTGAGTTTGAAACCTGGTCTGCTTGCTTCAAGACTATGTGGCTTTGGCCAGTTAATTAAGCCTTTTAAACTGTATTTTACCAGTCTGTCAAATAGAAGTATTAATGCTTACCTCTCAGAGTAGTTGTGAAGATTAAATGAGATAATCCACCTAAGGCACTAGCTAAGCACAACTGGAATACATGTGCTCAATACATAATGGCTATTACTACTAGTAGCAGTGGCTCCCCATCACAGCAGAGGCACCAACATCCTCTGCAGCAATACTC
Organism: Hyperoodon ampullatus; assembly: GCF_949752795.1. Lineage (NCBI taxonomy): Eukaryota > Metazoa > Chordata > Mammalia > Artiodactyla > Ziphiidae > Hyperoodon > Hyperoodon ampullatus. Next base: position 103,104,894 of record NC_136920.1, on the reverse strand, counting down.
ATTTGGGACTTCTGTAGAAACCTTAAAAAGCCTAAACAGTCACTTGCTTTAGGAAAACAACTGTCTCACTGTAGCCTTTGTACAATCCTCTTCTTCCTTAAGGCACTACAGTTCCTATCTCCTCCTTGGCATAAAAACTAGAAAACGTATTTAAAAGTAGCTCAAGCAGAGAGTCCCTCCTACTGGAGACATCTAGTAACAATTTATACCTGGCAATAGGAAGAATTACTAACTTCGTCTGTTTCACGGTTCCTATGTGGGAGGAAAAGCAGATTAAAAAAAATTAGGTGCTGAAAAAACATTCTTACTTACAGGGCAGAGTTAAACTCTGGTTCATGTAATGCAATACAGTGAAACATGGATATTGCTCAGTAATGACTCCATTTCTGTCAGAGGACTCAGGTTTGGCCCATGTCTACAACATTCTACGCTCAGGTTGTTGCTATTTATTGTTTTTGTTTGTTTGTTTTGGGCTACCAGAGTCTGCAGAAGCTCTCTCCAGACATTCAGTAATCCTGAAGAGGCCTGGAAACTGCCCTTCTAGTATTGCTTAAGGATTAACTATGTTATCTGAATTTCACTCTTTGGGCTATGCTACTTGACTATGGCTTAATTACTTCTGAGAATAAGACTTCATCTAGAGAATAACCTCAAATTTTAGCCTGTATCTGAGTCACATTTAAGACTTGTTAAAATGGAGTATGCCGGGCTCTAGTCATGGATTTTTTTTTTTTTTTTTTTTTTTGGTACACAGGCCTCTCACTGTTGTGGCCTCTCCTGTTGTGGAGCACAGGCTCTGGACGCACAGGCTCAGCGGCCATGGCTCACGGGCCTAGCCGCTCCGTGGCATGTGGGATCTTCCTGGACCGGGGCACGAACCTGTGTCCCCTGCATCTGCAGGCGGACTCTCAACCACTGCGCCACCAGGGAAGCCCTAGTCCTGGAATTTTTGATTCAATAAGGTGTAGGACCATTTTTTCAGAATTTCTAACATATTCCCAGGTGATTTCCAGGAGCAGACTTTGTGAACCACTGTCCTCAGAGGTTTTTGTTTTCACAGAGCAGTATACCTTCTAGTTACCTGAGGTATGTGTTAGAAGACACCACTGTTGTCGGCTTATAGAGGGAACTGTGAGAATGAGAGAAAAGTGAATAAATAATAACAGGGAGTGGGAAGGGCTAAAAAGAAAGAGCGATGAACTATTCTGCCATAAGTTTTTGAAAGGGGTTGAATCCTGAGGCTTAACTTGGGGGTAAGTGGAGAGTGCCGGCAGGTCAGCCTGTTTTCATATTATAATATCTTCATTAGCCTGTGGGAGCACAGAGCCAATTATTCCACACCCATCAACAGTAGCTCTACCCTACTTCTCTACTTCCTACACCAGTGGGAGTAGATATTCTCAGGAACACAATCTCTAAGAACAATTATCCTGATCTTTCCCTCTCAGAATTAAAAGAGGTTACCCACATTTCTAGGTGCCTATTTTCATTGCCTTAGAAAACAAGCAGCACTTCTGCTATTCTCTTTATGAATGTCCCGTTCTTGATTATAATGGCCTCTTTTTTAACCACTCTCTTATATTTAAGGTCAGATATGAGAGAAAAACTGAGGCTAGAGTGGGGACAGTGAACACTTGGGCCCTAGCCCTAGTTCTAACCCTCCCTTGCTTTGTAACCTTAGGCATTCAATCTCTCTTACCTTAAGGTTCCTTGTTCATAAAATAAAAAGACTGGTGGAAAGATCTATATGATTATTTTAGAAAAGTCTTTCCAATTCTCCATGATTTGTTTGTTTGTTTGTTTGTTTTTCTCCATGATTTTTAAGATTCCACATTTCTTTACTAGTACAAAAAGAGGAATATCTGTATCTGAAATAAAGAAATACAATAAAGGAACTTTAAATTCTACTTGAATTTACAATTACCCTTTGAAGTTGCATAGCTCAATACAGTAGCTTCTGTCCACAGATAGAACATTTCCACTACTGAAAGAACACTATTTATCAGCATTGCTTTAGAGGTCTAACCATAAAAGAGTAAACAATTCTCTTTCCTTTTCCACTGAAGCTTGTTTTTTTTTCCCCTCCCCCCTCTACTACCTCGCCCCCACCAATAAAACTCTGTCTGGAATCATTTAAATATTTGCTTTAACCGTAATTTTATGTTATAGTTGTTAACAACAACTATGCATCAGATATATGAGAATATATACAACAAAATTCTATTTCTAGAATAGAAAATGATTTTTGCCAAGGAATGAGTTCTTGAGTAGTATAGTAGCCTCTAGAAATCTTTTAAATAGTATAGCGTCTCATTTGCCTAGAATAGTTTAAGTATGATTCTGTTTTTAAGCTACGGAATTCTGTCTAAAATGTCAGGTAGTTGAAGCATAGCTACCAAACTCGCTAGCTTATCCCTTGTATTCCTGGGTTCCTACCTGTATTTTCAAGAGATCTCCTTTTTACACTATGTATAAGTGCTCCCATTCTTTCTATAAGCAGTACTGTCAACAACATGGGCTCTGGAGTCAGACATACCTGAACTGAAATATCAGCTTTGTCATTTACTAGTTGTGTACCTTAACGTTTAAACTCTAGGAGCTTAAACTTTTCTCACCTATTAAAATGGGGATAATTAAGAGCACTTATTTCATGGCACTGTGAAAGTTAAAATGAATAAATGTATTTAAAAGCACTTAGCAGATAACAAACGCACAAAAAAGTTAGCTACTAATGTTAAAGATCACAGGAATTTCAAATTCTTGTCCCCAAAACAGGATATCTGGTGTCAAAGCATCAACTCACATGTTATTTTCTAATTGCAAAGGGAAAAAAATACCTTTATAAAGGATATCAGATCACCTTAGCCAAGTATGACAACTTGACATTATGTACATCCTGAAGTGATGCAATATGAAATACACTGTATTATCTAAGAAGCATTCTTGCACATAATGATTACTTGAATATAGTCAAGCAATTAGACACAACTCCCAGTTTATAGGAAATATGGGAGAAATAAATGAACACATTAAATGACAAACAAAGAAACCAGACAAATCCAGAATGTGGGCTGTAGTGGCCAGCCCCTAAGTTGGTGCACCATGATATCTGCCTATTGTTATTCATACCCTATATCCCCCCACACTGTATTAGTGTTAGTCCTTATGATCAAGAGAATATGGCAGAAGTGACAGCATGTCACTTGCAAGATTAGATTATAAAAATACTCTAGCTTTCATCTTGGTCAGTTTCTCTGTGTGTGTCTTTCTCTTGGATGGGGCAAGTTAGCTGCCATGTTGTTACCTACCCTATAGAGAGATCCACATGCCAAAAAACTGAGGCCTCCTGCTAAGAGCCACATGAGTGAGTGTTACTGTTAGTGGATCCTCCAGCATCAGTGAAGACATCAGATGACTGCAGCACCAGTTGACATCTTGACTGCAACGTTATGAGAATATCTGTGCCAGACCCATCCAGCTAAATTGCTTCTAAATTTCTCATTTTCAGAAACTGTGTGAAATAATAAATGTTACTTGTTTTAAGCTTCTAAGTTTGGGATAATTTGTTATATAGACACAGATAACTAATATGTCAGCTCTTCTACAGACATATCCAGGATTTAGGACTAGTTTCTTAAAAAATTAAGGGCTAAGGATTAAAAACAAAAGTTGTAGGGACTGTCCTATATCTGTTCTTAGTCTGTCTCCAAGGGACTAAGAAGACATAACAACCAAATGAAATTGTAAACCTTGATTTAAATCCTGGTTTTAAAAATGACAGCTATTAAAAAATGTAGGGATTATTAGGACAATTTGAATATAAACATGTGTTAGATGATATTAAGAAAATTTAAAATTTCTTAGATGTGATAATGGTTTTCTTGTCTAGAGGAATTCTCTATTTTTAGGAGTTGTATATGAAGTATTCTGTGAAAGCACTATGACTGCACTTTAATTTCAAATGTTTCAGAAAAATTATAGATATGGAAATACCTAGATGAATACAGATGAAACAAATAGGGCAAATGTCAACAATTACATATAAAGTATAGTTAGTGAATATGTGTACGATTCTATAACTTTATGTTAAAAATTTTCCTAATTAAAATGTTAGAAGACAATTTAATATTACCCCCACCAGATTAGTGTTATCTCTAATTGTCATTAGATTAAAAAATTTCAGCCCAGTGAAAACTGAGTCCAAATTTCTACACTACAGATTGCTGATATTCAGTTCAGAAGTTTGCACAATTCTGAAACAAATATATCAGAGGGCCATTGTTAAACCAGTAGTTCCACTTAAAAGTTATCCTATTTATCCAGTGTTTGTGGGAGGTTAAAAAAAAAAAGTTGATACTGATTCCTTTGTCTTCTTTTCCTGTTTTCATCTTATTTTCTTCTTCATAAAAAGCAGACAATTACTAAGTCCAAGAGGAATGAGTCCACTTCAGTATCCAGGTGCACAAACATAACGATAAGCTCATTTTTATGTAATAAATAAAAAACGTGTTTATCCAAAACACTGGGGGAAAAACGCAGTGGGGGAAAAACGCAGTGGGGGAAAAACAACAGCAGAGGACAAGGAATTCACGTCCAGAAGTTAATTGAAAAAGGTCCTTTAAAACCAATGAGTTAATGTGAAAGTCTAGTAAAATTTTACTTCTTACTGCAATACTGATATTGAAATATTGTCTGGGTGTAAGTTCTCAGTTTAAGAAAAATTCAGTGACACTCTCATCATTAACACATCCAAATTATACTTTTAAAAAACTGACATAGCTGAAACAATAATTCAGCATTTATTTTTATGTAAAGAACATTTTATATTTCTACATTGCACTGATGAGTTTTTGTTTTGTCATGCATTTCTGATTATGTTTTCAGAGCCTAGTAAATATTTTAAAATTTAGTTTACATTTATTTAGAATAGTATATAATTTAAAATATAAGTTTTACTTCACACCAATAGAAATTTATATTAAAAGTACCCTGAGGGCTTCCCTGGTTGTGCAGTGGTTGAGAGTCCGCCTGCCGATGCAGGGGACACGGGTTCGTGCCCCGGTCTGGGAAGATCCCACATGCCGCGGAGCGGCTGGGCCCGTGAGCCATGGCCGCTGAGCCTGAGCGTCCGGAGCCTGTGCTCCGCAACGGGAAAGTCCACAACAGTGAGAGGTCGCGTACCGCAAAAAAAAAAAAAAAAGTACCCTGATACATCTTATCAACATAATCTGTTAGTGAGGCTATGGCAGAGACAGGAACTCTTCTACATCAGTGGTGAAAATGGAAATGGCACAACTTTACAATGGGAAAATATCTCAATATCTAGCAAAATTATATACAGTAATCCCACTTCTGATAAGTACAAGTTTATCACTGGAGTATCAATTACAGCAAAGAGTAAAAACTAATCATACATTTATCAGTAAGGGACTGGCTGAATAAACCATGGCATATGTAAGCAATGGATTACTAGGAAAGTATAGAAAGGGAAGAAAAATATCTCTATATACTAGTATAAAGCAACCACACAGATATAGTGTTATATAAAAAAAGTGGGGTGGAAAGTATATATTATTGTTTAAGAAAGAGGATATATACATATATATTCATATCTGCTTATATAAAAATTTGAATGTTTTAAAAGTTACCAATGGTAAAGGGAAGAAAAAAACAAGGTTGAGGAGACAGAAACAGAAACTAAGCTTCTTTCAATATATCTTGTTTTAAAAGAGATTCAACTTGTACTATGTAAATATTTACATAACTGTACAAATTTTATTTAAAAATTTTACAAAACTATAAACTATAAAATTATAAAGTATAAACTATAAAACTTTTATAAAACTGTATAGTTTTTAAATACTATAAAACTATAAAAGGAAAATCTAAACAAATTAGCCAAAATAATCACATAGAGAAAAACTATTCCAAGTGACTTTAAAAAACAGTAATATTACTGTACATCACTACTGGGATATGCCATAGAGAAAAAGATAATTGCTTAAAAAAATCCAACTATTTCCAGTAATCATATTGAGGGTAGTAGTGTTCATGTTATTCTGAAACAGTTGTGTATATATTGTAAGATAATATAATTATATGATATTCCATTTCATATTCCCAGTCACTGAAAGTGGTATTCTCAGCATGAAAGGAAACATAGATATCAACATAGACTAGGTTAAGTAAAACACCTGTAGTCCTGAACCTGAGTTGGAAATAAATTTATATTCAGTTATGACATATTTTGTGTCTAAAGAGGGTATATTCTCTTTATGATATCCACTAGAAAAGACCCAGAAATGATGACCAACCTACTAGCAGTGAATGCCCTTAGTGCTTAGATTATAGTCTTGGAGAAATATCTGGTTCCAGTTCTGAGGAAGGAAGTACTTAAGTCGAACCAAGAACATCTTGGCATAACTTAAAATTATACATTTAAGCCACCTATATATCAAATAATAAATCAAAATGGAAATTAGAAAGTGTTTTCAAACGAAAAGAAAAACACTACATACCAGAATTCGTGGGTTGCCACTAAAGTAGCACTTGAGAGATTTATGCTATTCAATGTCTATATTAGAAAAAGAAGAAAGACCTTAACACAACTACTTAAGAAACTTGAGAAAAACAAGAGCAAATTAAATCCAAAATAAGCAGAAGAAAGGTAATACTCAAGACCAAAGTAGGTATCATTGAAACAGAAAACAGAAAAGCAATAGGAGAAATTAATGAAACCAAAAGCTGGTTCTTTGAGAATACTGATAAAAATTGTTAAACCTTTTCTACACTGACCAAGAATAAAAGAGAAAAGACACTAATATTCCTATTATATAGTGCACTAGTATTAGAATTACTAGTATAAGAAATTCAAGAGGAAATATCACTACAGTCTCTACAAGATCATAAGGGAATACTATGAAAAATAATATGGCTATACATCTGACAACTTAGTTGAAATGGAAAAAATCCTTGAACTACATAATCTACCACAGTTTACTAAAAATAAAATAAATAAATGAATAGTCCTATTAAAGAAACTGAAAATGTAGTTAAAGCTTTCCCATAAAACAAACAAACAAAACAAAGCAAAACTCCAGGCCCAGACATCTTCAGAGGTGAATTCTACCAAAATTTAAGAAAGAAAGAATACTAATCCTACACAAACTCTTCCAGAAAACTGAAGGGGAGGAACTTCCCAACTCATTCATAGAGACTAGCATTACCCTGATACCTGAGCCACATAAAGACATTACAAGTAAAGAAAACTACAGACCAGTAGTTTTAGGATATTATATTATTATATTATGCAAAGGTTATTATATCACGACAAAGTGGGGTTTATCGAATGCAGAGTTGCTTTAACATTTTAAAATCACTCAATACAATTCACATATTAACAAATTAAAAACAAAAAATCATAAGATCATTGAAATAGATGGTGAAAAGGCATTTGACAAAATTCAATACTCATTCACAATAAAAAGTCAGCAATCTAGGAACAGAAGATAATTTCCTCTCTCCTCTTATTATCAGGAATAAGACAAAGATGTCCACCATCACTACTTGTCTTCAACATTGTACTGCAGGTTTTGGCCAGAGAAATCATGCAAGAAAAGGAAATAAAAGGCATCTAGATTGGAAGGAAGAAGTACAACTATCTTGTTCATAGACAGCATGGTAGTCTTTGTAGAAAGTTCAACAGAATCAACAAAAATCTACTAAAACTAATAAATGAGTTTAGCAAGGTTGCAGGATAGGCAATGTACAATCTACAAAAATCAGTTGTATTTCTACACACAGGCAACAAACACTTGAAAAAAGAAATAAAAAATACTGTTTACAAATAGCATTAAAATATGAAATATTTAGGGGCAAATATGAAAAAATATGTAAAATACTAGTACACTGAAAACTATAAAACACTGCTGATAGATATTACAGAATGTGTAAATAAATGTAGAAATATATCTGGTACATGTATTGGAAGATTCAATATTGTTAAGATATCAATTCTATTCTAATTGATCTCTATAAACCCAGTACAATACCACTTAAAATCCTAATAGATAAGTTGCAGAAATCATACAGAGTGTGTTTTCTAATTACGACAGAATTAAATTAGGATCAATAGCAGAAAGACATCAGGAAAGTCCTGAAATATTTGGAAATTAAACAACACGAAACAATAACCATGGGTATAAGAAGAAATCATAGGGAAATTAGAAAAACATTTTGAACTAAATGAGAATGAAAACACAACATATCTAAATTTGTGGAATGCAGCTAAACCAGTGCTTAGAAAAAATTTCTCATTTTAGGAAAGACGAAAGGCTTAAAATCAATAAGCTGAGCTTCCATTTTAAGAAGTTAGGAAAAGAACAAATAAAATTGAAAATAAGTGAAAGGAAGAAAATAATAAAGATAAGAGCAGAAGTCATCAAAACAGAGATTTCTGTTCCCAATCAGCCTAGAATAGTTTAAACAAACAAACAAACAATAAAAGAGAGAGAAGAGAAGGGAAGAGAAGAGAAAAGATAAAGAAAAAAGGAATCAACCATTTCAGACACTGGACAACAGGAACACAGAACAGTGATTCCCTAAGAGAAGAGAAACAAATGAAGTGAGCCCTGAGATCGTCCCAGATTGCTGCCTAGAGAGATATTCCACTCCACAATGCAGAGAAGAGGAAACCAAATACAGCCCAGCTTGAGGAGACGGAGTTGAGAATTTGAAGAGGCCAGAGTAGCTAGAATTCAGAGTACCAATGAGGAAAGAGCTATCCACAGACAGAGCTTAGAGATCTGCAAAGGGTTTCATCTGAGAACTGATCAGTGTATATGTGTGAGGAAAGGACCCGGGGCTGGGGAAATAATCACCAGGAAAAGGCAGGTAGAACAATACCCTGAATTCAGAGGGGTGCAAACAGTTCATGTTTCCAACAGCCAAAATGGAGAAACCTCATTAACATAAGGGACATTGAGTGTAAAATGATATGATTATTTATGTAGAAAATCCTAATCAATCTACCAAAAAATACTACTAGAACTAATAGTGAATTTAATAAGGTTGCTAGATACAATCTCTCTCTCATATATGTATATATATATATATCTATATAAATGATTTTTTTATATATTAGCAATGACAATTGGAAGTTGAAATTTAAAAACTGTACCACTTACAATACCATCAAACAATATAAAATACCTAGGGATAAATTTGACAAAATATGTGCAAGATACTGAAGATTGTAAAATATTGTTGAGGAAAATAAAAGCTGATGAAATAAATGAACAGATACCATGTTCACAGATGGGGAGAGTCAATATTGCTAAAACATCTGTCTTACCCACACTGATGTCAATGAAATGCAATCATCATTAAATTCCCAGCAGTGTTACTGAAGAAATTGTTAAACTGATTTAAAAATTTATACGGAAGCTTATAGGACCTAATATCAAAACAATTTTGAAAAATAAGAAAAACAGTTGAAGGATTTGCACAACCTGATTTAAAAACATATTTTAAAGCTACAATAAGATAGTGTGATACTATCATGAGAACAGAATAGAATCCAGAAGTAGGCACACATTTACATAACCAAATGATTATTTGACACTGGTGCAAAGACTGTAAGTGAGGAAAGGATAATCTTTTCAAAAATGGTGCTGGAACAACTGGTTGGTCATATGCAAAAAAATAAACATCAACTCTGATCTCATCTGACATACAAAAATTAACTCAAAATGGATCACAGCCCTAAATATAAAATCTAAAACTATAAAAATTCTAAAATAATACATAGGAGGAAATCTTGACCTTGGATCTAAAAAGAATATATTTTAATTGAACACAGAATGCACAAATGTATAAAAGGAAAAAAATGATAATTTCATTAAAATTTAAAACTTGGCTCTTTGAAAGACTGTTATTATAATGAAAAGGCAAGCTACATACCAGGAGAAGATATTCACAAAACATATGCTCAAAAAGGAACTTATATCTAGAACTGCACTGCCAAGAGGATTTTCTGAGATTATGGAACTATTTTATATCTGTACTGTCCAATAGGTAGCTACTATTCATATATGACTAAATGAGCACTTGAAATGTGGCTAGTGTAACTAGGGAACCAAATTTATAGTATTGAATATTTAATTTTAATTAATTTAAATGTAAATTCCCACTGGTTACTGACTAACATACTAAGCAGTACAGATCTGGAATTTATAAAGAATACATAAAACTCAACAATGAGGACAAACAACCCAATACAAAAAGAACAAGAGATTTGAACTGACACTTTACCAAAGATAATATATAGATGCCAAATAAGCCCATGAAAAGACACTCAAATTTATTAGTAACCAGAGAAATACAAATTAAAACTATAGAGATATAACGCACATACAAAAACAGCTGAACATTTAAAAAATGACCATACTAAATGTTGGTGAAAATGTGGAGCAATGATAACTTTCATAACCTAGTGGGAATATAAAATGGTGCAACCACTTTGGAAAATAATTCAGCAGTTTCTTAATACGCCTACCATACAATCAAGCTATTCTACTTCTTGATACTTACCAAGAAATAAAAAAACTATGAAATACAAGTACACGTAAATATTTGTACATGAATGTATAAAGCAGCTTTATTTTTCATCACAAGACTGGAAAAAACCCTACCAGCAGGTAAAAGGAATATATAAATTGTGGTATACCCACATACCACAATACTAGTGCAATACTAGTCAGCAATAAAAATGGAACATAGTATTTATATAAAATTCTCAGAAATGCCAACTAACCTAATAGTGACATCAAGTATTGATAGATCACTGATTGCCTGAGGACAGGTTGGTAGGGTAGCAGGAAAGAATGAATTACAAAAGCACACAAGGAAACTTTTGAAGGGTATGGAACTGTTCATTATCTTGATTGTAGTGATGGTTTAATGGGTGAACTGCACACTTTAAATTTGGGTACCTTACTGTACATAATTTTACTCTAATAAATCTTTAAAAACAAAAACAAAAGCAAAAAATCAGTGAAATAGAAAGTGAACATACAACAGAGAAAAGCAATAGAACCAAAAGCTGATTTTTTGAAAAGATAATAAAATTGATGTGTTTCTAGCTAGACTAATCTAAGAAAAAAAAAGAATCTAGAAATTACAAATACCAAGAATGAAAGAAAGAATATCATTACAGTACTTACAGATATTAAAAACATAAAAGAATATTATGCATAACTTTGTTGTGATTAAGTTGACAACTAGGATGAAATGGGCACACTCCTTGAAAGAAACAAATCATCAAAACTGACTCAAGAAGGAATGAAATACCCCAATAGTTCTACATCTATTTAAAAAGTTAAAATCATAATTTAAAACCTAGAAAGAAAACTCAAATACTAGGTAACTTTACTAGTAAATTCTACTCTAAGCATTCTAGAAAGAAATAATGACATTCCTTTACATGCCCTTTCAAAGAAGGAGGTAACACTTCTCAACTCATTTTATGAGGTCACCATCACCTTGATGCCCAAACTAGACAGGAAAACTGCAGACCCTATCCCTCATGCATATGGACTGAAAATATTTTATAAACCCATAGCCCCTTTCTAACTACAAGAAAATACCAGACAAACCCAAATTGAAGAACATTCTACAAAATACCTCAAAATTGTCTACCAATACTCCTCAAAATTGTCAAGGTCATCAAAATCAAGAAAAGTCTGAGAAACTGTCACAGTCTAGAGGAGCCTAAGGAAGATATAATGACTAAATCTAATATGGTATCTGGGATGAAATCCTAGAATAGAAAAAGGACATTAATTAAAAACTAAGTAAATCTGATTATGTATGGCCTTTAGTTAATAACAATGTATTAATGGTGACTCATTATTTGTGACAAATGCACTGTAGTACTGTAAGATGTTAACAATAGGGTATACTGGTTGGAGGATATGCTGAAATGTTGTAATGTTTTTATAACTTTTCTGTAAATCTAAAGATATTCTAAAATTAAAAGTTCATTTAAAAAAATCAATGTAGTCCACCTCATTAAGACTAAAAGAAGGAAATCATAATATATGATCATTTCAAAGTTGCAGGAAAAGCATTTGACAAAATTCAACACTCATTTATGATAAAACACTCAAAAACTGGGAATTAAAGGGACCTTCCTCCATTTAATAAAGGACATCTACAAAAAGACCCTGTAGCTAGCTAATATCAAACTTAATGATGAAAGACTTAGTATTCTCCTAACTAAGAAGAGGAACAAAAAAGTAAGTCTGCTCTCACCACTTCTGTTCAACAATATACCAGAGGTTTTAGCCAGTACATTAGGGCAAGGAAAGGAAATTTTTAAAAAAATTGAACGGATTGGAATGGAAGAAGTAAAAATGTCTTTATTCACATAGGAAATGAGTGTGTATGCAGAATATCCTGAGAAGTCTACATTAAAGCTAACAGAATCTTTTAAAAAAGCTAATAGAACTAATAAGTAAATTTATAAGATCAAGGGATTAAAGGTCAATAAACAAAAACTCAACTGTATTTCTATATATTATCAATGACCAAATGGAACATGTAATAAAAAGAGTTAAAATATCAATAAAAATCATAAAAGACCTGTTAGAAAGCTCAGGAATCAAGATACTATAATACTGGTAAGGACAGACATATAGATTGATGGAACAAAATTAAGTCTAAGTAGACTTACACATATATGGCAAATTGATTTTTGACAAAGGTTCCAGAATGAAAACATATCCTTTTTCCCAATCCAACTGGCAAAAGAAACTCTCTTCAATCATTGGTATGGCAACAACTGGATATCCATTAGGAAAAATAATAAACCTCTACCCTTATATACTATATACAAAAATTTAATCCAACTTGATCACAGGCTTAAGAGAAGAGAACATAGGATACTATCTTTGAGACTTTCAAGTATTCAAATATTTCTTAGATAAGACACAATGTATAAACCAAGAAAAAAACTTCATAAAATTAGACTGCATCATAAAAAACTTCTTGCTCCTCAAAAAGCAATGTTAAGAAAATGAAACGACAGATTTAGAGGAAATATTTTCACCATATATATATTTGACAAAACACTTAACCAGAATATATAAAGAACTCCTTCAACTCTCTAGGTTTATAAATAAAGAAATGAGCAAAAGATTTAAACAGATCAGTTCACAAAGAAAAATATATGAATAGGCAATAATTACATGAAATGATGCACAATATTATTAGTCTTCAGGAAAATGCAAATGTAAACCATAATGAGATACCAACAACACACCCACTAGAAAGACCAAAGATATTTTTAACTGTCATTTAGTAAGTTTTGGGAAAGAGGTGAGCAACTCAAAGTCTCATACATTACTGACAGGTATGTAAAATGGTACAACCACTATAGAAAACAGTCTGGCAATTTAAAGTTAGACAAACACTATATGATTCAGTAATTCAACTCTTAGGTATTTACCCAACAGAGTGAAAACATATGCCCACATAAAGACCTACACACAAACGTTCATAGAAGCTTTCTTCATAATAGCTCCAAACTGCAAACAACTCAAATGTCCATCAACACATGAGTGAATAAGCTAACTGTGGTATATCCATACAATGGAATACTACTTGACAAGAAAATGGAACAAACTTCTAATAAATGTAACAATGATGAATCTCAAAAACATTTCACTTAGCTAAAGAATACAGACCCAAAAGAAATAAAAAGGACAAAACAGAGATATTTCCACTTGATAAAAGGTACAATATACCAAAAAGATATAACTACCTGAGCTTTACGGACCTCACAATACAGGTTCAAAATACATAAAGCAATAAACTAATAGAATAACAAGAAGAAATTTATAAGTTCACAATTGAAGTGGGAAACATTTCATCCCTCTTTTAGCAGGTGACAGAAGATGAGGACAAAATATTAGGAAGGTATTGATGATTTACATAACTGGTAACATACTTTTCAACATACACGTAAAACTCCTAAAAATCTATGTGTCAAATCATAAAGAAAATTTAAAAATCAAACACCATACAACCATATTCTCTGGTACAAGCCATAAACAAGTTAACATTAAAAATTAGAGTCCAAATGAAAACAAAAACAAGTAATACAAAATAAAATATATAGCATTTCAACTTCCTGCTTTACACTAGAAAATATCCAACATTAAGTAAAAAAAGAATAACATAATTTATAATTTTTACAAATTTATAAATTTGTAATTTATAGGAATTTTTAGCCTCTATGAGTTAGATAAAAATCAATGTTTGCTAAGTGGCAGAATAATTTCGGAACCATTCTATAATTTTCATTTAAAGTGATAATCTCTGATCTGCCACACCAGACAGAACCTAATGGTTACAATGAGATTAAAATAGTTACAATGAAATTTATAAACTTAGCTTCTAGAAATGTTCTTTATATACCTTATGAGATAGGAAATTCTCAAAATTGAATCGCTTTTATTGAGGCAGTATAATATATTGGGTAAGATCATGAATTTTAAAGTCAGAGAGAAGTAGATTTAAATTTAAACTCCATTACTTAATAGTTGTGAGATCTAAAGTAAATTATTTTAAACTTCTAAGATTAAATATCCTTACTTGTAAAATGAAAAAAAATTACCCCAAAATGTATGCATAAAATACTTAACTAAGAACTTGGTACCTGGTAAGCACTCAGTTTAAATTATACATTTTATCAGTATTGCTAATACTAACACTTTGTCATACACCTCAAAATTTACCATGTTCAAAACCATCTATCCAGTATTCAAAAGCTAGAGACTTCATTCTTAACTCCTTTCACTTCCTTACATCCAAATCTTACTGATTCTCATTCCTAAATGTCTCTAAAAATTTCCTCTTCACTGTATAAGTACTTCATTATCATTTACCTGAATTATTTTCAACTGTCTCTTAAATAGTCTCTCTACCTGCCTTGCCCATCTCTCTCTTCCAGTCAATTCTTTGATAGCACTTTCTTTCAAAAACACAAGTTAAATCACATAATTGACTGATTTTTTTATATTATTTCCCTAATACCCAGAAATCTAAAGTCTTCAGCCTGACAAAGGTCGTTCCCAGTCTGATCCTTATTTACTGTACTAGCCCCATCTCCACTCCTTTCTGGAAACTTTGAGCTCTAACTTAAGTTCTCATTGCTAGAATATTATGTCACCCATTTCCTATGCTAAAGAACTCCTACTCATCCATTAAAACTCAGCATATACTGTATCACTTCTTTGAAGCTTTCTTTCATGCCTTAAAGCAGCTGCTTTGTTTTCCTCTTTCTACTTCAATGTTTACATATATAAGGCAAATATGGTAAGTATGGAATGTTTCTACCGTATAAAGCATTATTTATGATCATGTTGATGATTCAGTCATAAGATACATAAAATTTGAAGTCAAATGCCAGAAAAACATGTCAATGTTGATATCTAGGAATGCAGACCAAAATTTTATTTGTACCTCTCTGCATTTTCCAAATTTTCTAAAATACACGTATATTAACTTTATAATTATTAAAACATGTGTTTGTAGAAAATAAACAAAAAAGCAGCTATTCTAGAAAACCATAATTATCAAAAAAGTTAGGATTATTAAATGTCCTAAATTAATGTTAATTTATAGAGTATGCATCACAGAAACCTGCCACAGGACCATTTTGGATTCACCTCACAGAAATTTTTTTTTTTCCAAAAACTGAAGGGTTAGTCTCAATGGAAAAAAAAAAAAAAAAAAAGACCAAGCCAAAGTTATACAGATACAAAATGAATTAGACAACTGAAACTTGGTTGATCTTCCAGATGTTTCAGGCTCAAGTGCTTTGGGAGCCTTGGAAGCTACAAATTAATGCTACAATCCTGTATTTTCTTTGCATATGCACACATAATATTAAGAATATTGAACTCTTACAACTCACTAATAAAGAGACAAATAACCCAATTAAAATGCTCTAAGTTTTAAATGGAAATTTCCCACCCAAAAGATATGCAAATGGAAAATAAACACATGAAAGATGCTCAATGTCATAAGGGAAATGAAAATGAAAACCACACGCAATACCTCTTCACACTCACCAAGATGACTATAGGTAAAAAGACGAAAAATAACAAGGATTGGTAAGGATGTGGAGAAGTCAGAACCATCATATATTGCTGGTAGGAATGGTGCAGCTACCTTGGAAAATATTTGGCTCCTCCAAAAGCTAAACATAGAGTTACCATATGATGCAACAATTCCACTCCTGGATGTATGCAAGAGAAATGAAACATAAAAACTTGCACATGAATGTTCACAGCAGCATTATTCATAATGGCCAACAGGTGAAAATAACCCAAATGTCCATCGACTGATGACCAAATAAACAAAACTGTTGTATCTATCCATATAATGAAATATTAACAACAAAGAAAAGTAATGAAGTATTGATACAAACTACAACATAGATGAACCTTGAAAATATCATGCTAACTGAAAGAAGCCAGTTACAAAAGACCACATAGCGCATGACTGCATTTATATGAAATGCCCAGAAGAGGCAAAGCTATAGAGACAGAAAGGAAGTCAGTGGCTGCTTAAAGCTAGAGATAGGGAAAGAAGGGACATGGGAGAGAATGAAGAATGACAGCTAATGGCTATGGGGTTTATTTTAGGAGGGATGAAAATGCTTTAAAAGTTGTGATGGCTGCACAACTCTGTGAATATACTAAAAACCACTGAACTGTACACTTTAAATGGGTGAATTAAATGGTATGAACTGTATCTCAATAAAGCTGTTTAAAGAAAGAATGTCAACTGGCCCCTTTTCCAACAAATTTCATGATCTGGGGAATGAGCGTTTTCATTTATAAATGGGAACAGTATCTGTTTCCATCTTTCCACTTCTAGCAGTAAGAATACATAAAAGATATATAGGAGAAGCATTCTAGAAAGCTAGTTTCATGACTTGAAGACGATTGTATTGGTTATCACTTGCTACATAACAAATTACCCCAAAACATAGCCACTTAAAACAACAAACATTTATTATCCCACACAGTTTCTAAGGGTCAGGAACCAGGGAGTAGCTTAGCTGGGTGAGTCTGGCTCAGGTTTCTTACAAGGTTGCAGTCAAGCTAGGGTTGCAATCTCTGAAGACTTGACTGGGATTTGAAAATCTACTTGCAAGGTTATTCACGTGACTGTTGGTTGGAGGCTTCAGTTCCTCCCATTATAGGCCTCTCTGTAGACGGCTACTTAGGACATTGCTTCCCCCAGAGAAAATGATTACAGAGATGGAGAAAGCGTGAGAGCAATCGAGACAGAAGGCTGGTCTTTTATAACCTAATCTCAGAAGTGATAAATCATCATTTTTGCAATATCCTATTGGTTACAGAGATCAATTCAGATACAATGTGTGTGGGAGGACTGGACAAGTATGTGAATTCCAGGAGGTAGGAATCATTGGGGCCATTATGGAGACTGGCTACCAAAATGACATTATGACAATAAACTGACCAAAGATCCCACATAAGCAAATGCTTGACCTCTGCACTAAAAGAGCATAAGGAGGGTACTCATTTCTTAGTAGTGTGACAGACACACACTTGGAGATGTTTTAAGAGTTGTGATAAAAGGATTTGTAAGAAGCATTCATACCATTTTCCATTCTCCTTGTGACTGAGCTATGGTTAGCCTAAAGGAACAAAAATTGTACAGTTGGGGGCTGGTGGAGAAAGTATATAAAGGATTTAGTCAACTGCACCCTCCCCCTCCTCCCACCACTGACAGGTAAGGAAAGAGTCCTGGTTGAAGAAAGGCTAGGTGACTCCACCAGGGTCATTAGTGATAGAGCAGAAACTAGAATCCATTCCCTGTGTCTTCTCATTACACCAGGAGCTATGCATCAGAGAATCAATGGCAGTGACTCATTATACAGCTGAGATGTTAAACATGTGAGCATTAAATCAACAAACATTAAACTGCTGGTCACTCCAGAAGTGGCATTTCTTTGTGTAGCTTTTCGATGCTGGCTGTGTCACTTTCTCAGGCAGCAGTGGACTCTTATCCTTCTTTCTACTCCAACTGAAAGTTGACTTACTTAGCTAGGGGAAGAATCACTCATTCAGCTCAGCTAATATTTATAGAATATCTGTTCTATACCTAGCACTAAACATGCAGATATAAGAGCAGAAAACATGGTCCCTTCACTCAAAATGCAGGTAGTCAAGTAGAAGAAAAACCTATACCTGGAACACTAAGAGAATTAGACATTATGTGACATGGCAGCACAAGGATTTATATATTTTTAATAATTTTATTTAACAAAAAACTTATATAATGCTTAAAATGTGCCAGATATATTACAATTTTAACTCCCTTAATCCCCTATGAGGTTATCCCCATTTTACAGATGAGAAAAGCGAGGCCTGAAGAGGTTATGAAACTTGCCAAAGTTCTCATGCTTGGTAATAAGGAGGGCCAGATTCAAACCCAGGAAGAATGGCTCCATAGTCCATACTTTCTTAACCATAATAGTAGGAAGGTTCTCAATAATACTAACAATTATTCTTCTGCTTTTTTAAAGGTTTTGAAGGAAAGTCAATCATGAAATTCCAAAGCTCCTCTGAGAAATCTTTCAAGATGTACACGGTAAGGCAGTATTTAGCCCAGTATAGTAAGGATGTCTTAGGACATCCTGCTAACCCCATGGAGAGGGATGAGGAAAAGTGAATAAACATTCACTAATGAGACAGTGCTTTCCTGGTGCCAAAATGAAAGATAAAACTGAATCATAACTGCAATTAACAAATTAGGTTATAGTTGGAATAAAGAAATTAAACAGATGTACTGTTTTGCAAGTGCAGAAATAAATTAATTTGACCCTGTCAAAGCTCACTAGAATGTGGAGAGACTTACATCTTCTAAAGATTTCCTCCCAGAATCATACGATAGGAAAATAGCATACTACACCAGGAACAGATGTATTTGATCATTTTTAAAGAATGTGAAAAGTAGTTTGGGGCTTCCCTGGTGGCACAGTGGTTGAGAGTCCGCCTGCCGACGCAGGGGACACGGGTTCATGCCCCGGTCCAGAAGATCCCACATGCCGCGGAGCGTCTAGGCCTGTGAGCCATGGCTGCTGAGCCTGCGCGTCCAGAGCCTGTGCTCCGCAACAAGAGAGGCCACAATAGTGAGAGGCCCGCGTACCGCAAAACAAACAAACAAGAAAAGTAGTTTGAAGAGAATAAAGTGATATGTGGGCCTGGGAAACCTTTTGCTTAACAAAGCAATGAATTCCATTTCGGTAAAAATTTGCCAACTTCGCCACTTTACAAAGCAATTGCTTCCATCTCTTTCCTTTACATCTGATTTTTACTTTGGAAAATGTTCCTAGCAAGGAAAGAAGGGACCCTGTATACTGCTGGTAATCTTCGTGTATTAAATTTCTACTTGGTGTTCTGCTTATCCCATACCTTGAATCATCTACAGGTCCTAAAACCTCAGAACACATTGTCCAAAACTGTAGGAATAGGCCTTATTTACAGCCAACTGTCATGTAATGCAAGGCAGCACAATGAATAGTGTTTTTTTCTTAAAAAAAACACCTGAATACAGGTTTTTATCTAAGGTAATATAACAGTATAGTTTATTGTAATTTTGAAAAGGCCTTAAAGATTTTTTAAAATTCCTCTAAAATTTAAAATTTTATTTAAAAGTCTCATATCAAAAAATTGTATCTAGGTACAGAAGGTTTATAGAATTCCAAAGGAAAGTCTAGTAACTTCCCTTTTAAATTGACTTTTCCTTTAAATTCTATCAAACAGTTACCATAACTATATTAGAGTCTCAGCATGAGGGTGGCCTTTATGAGATCATTCAGTTCATTTCAATGACCATATCTGTCAAGTTTACACTTATCACAGGTAGAAGCAGGTTTTCATTCTCTTATGAAAGTAGATTTGACCACAATCCTCAGTAAACTACTCCACAGTATAAATGTTCTCCTTGCATTTGAAAGTATAGCAAGTTATCATCCACTTTAGACTAATTAGATGTTAGATGCTAACATGACAGAGAAAAAGGAAATGGAATAATGAGGAATTTGCAGAACACAGTGTGGGACATTCTGAGTAGGACGATGTTAGCGTGTATATGAGTGAGTGAGTGAGTGAGTGAGTGAGTGAGTGTGTGTGTGTGTAGAGTCATACATAACAGGAGTGAACTGACCAAAAGGACGAAGTCAGTTAGCAAACAGCTGTTTTCCGAGTCTCAAATGGCTTCTGCTTCGACTCTCTCACCCTAGTATCCTTACCCCAAACTAGCTAATTCTATATGTGTCTAATCTTGATTCATAGCTTTGGCACATATGATGCTCCTGGGGCCCCTTCATCTCAAGTGGCCAAGCAAAGCAGGTCAATCCTCCATGTCTCAAGCCCTTATTTCGCGGAATCATCCTAGGTATACTTTGAATTTTTGCTTAGGGAGACCTCAAGAATTGTCAGGGTCTACCAGGAATAAATCCCAAATATTCTGAGCTAATATTGCTTCAGGCCAGGCCTAGAAATATAATTATCTTGCTAAAATGAATTTAATACTAGAGTCTAGCTGGCTTCCAGATTGCATCTTTCATCTTTTAAAATTTTCCATCTATTATGGTCCTCAAAGAGTCTTTTTACCAGGATAATATGAACTTCTATTTCTTTATTAATGCTTCCACTACTACTACTACTACTACTACTATTACCACTACAACAACAACATAGACTTCAAATATAAAAGCACTGATTATGTGCTAGAGACTACATTAAAAGCTTTACATATATAATACCCATTTAGTCTTTCTTACAACCTTATGAGGTAGGGTTTATTATTATCCCTGGTTTAAACACCTACCCAAGATCACATGACTGGTAAGGGGCAGTACTGGGATTCAAACCTGGCAGTTTGGCTCCAGAATCCATGCTCTTAGATACTATATCATATTCCTTTTGTTTGTGTAATGCAAAGAATATTCCATCAAGATCAGAGACCTGGATTTCCATTCCTATCTCTAATGTTAATCAATTGTGTGACCTAGGGCAAGTCTTTGACTCAATTTCTGCTATATAATGAGCCAGGCTCAATGATTCGTTTCTAGTCATACAATGCTGTGATAATAAAGTAGGTGCTTTTCATTAACAAATGGTACTGGATAATTCAGGAGGTTTAAAGCTTGAAAATGAAATATATCTAAGGGAAGGAAAGAGGCGACTAATAATAACTAAGTCAATCTTTTAAACATCTTCACTTATTTTCTCATTTCATATTCTATGAAAGCATTAGATTCATATTTTACAGAGGAAGACCCTGAGACTCAGAGATTAGGTAATTTACCTGAGGTCACACAGAAAATCAGGATGGAGAGGCAGCATTAGAATGCAGCCAAAGCCCAAAGCACTTCCTGCTGCACCACAACACTTCCTTGGCATTGCCTTTCTCTCCTCTCAGCAGCAACAAGCAGAGATTTAAAACGTAATATATGTAAAGTACCCACTACAAAGTCTTTCAAGCAGCACACCCACAATAAATTGATTTGGAGGTAAGGATGGAGATGGGTGAATACTAACTTGAAAATGCTAACACTGTAACTTAAAACAAAAGTGGGTATATTTTTGTGTATTTTTCTACAAGGTGGGGCTGAATACCACATCAAAACAAGTGAATTTCTGGAAGAAAAGTTTGTATGATGAATTTATCCCTAAGTAAACGATGAAGAAGTACCACAAGAATGCCACTATATGTGGTATTTACAGACCACATACATGAGTTCTTGTGGTATTCTGCTGCATGAAATAACTTCTTAACAATAATTCAGAATCATTTTGTTAAAAGTAATCTTCCTTTTTCCCTAGCCAGAATTTCACAAATAATACCAATGAGCAAGGAAGGTCTTTTATGTATTGGCTACTCAAAGGAGGGCAGGAAAGTCAGAAACTACTGTGCTAACTTATTAAATTCCTATTGTAGTTTGGAAATGGAGTCACTCGCGCATTCACCGATTCATCCAACAAATAATAATTGAACACCAGATATTATTTATAAAGCATTATTTTATTAAAAAATGTCAGGGACATTAATGGGAACCTGACATAAACTGTGATGCCAGTGCAGTGGGATGAGTGCTGTGGTTCAAGATATACAAGGTGCTATAGGAGCACGAATGTTATTTACAAAGGCTTAGAGGAGTTCCTGAAGGAAGTGACATTTGAGACAATGCTAGACAGTATACTGTGTTTAGGAAACTGCAAGTAATTAAGAATGATTTAGAATTCAGAGTAAGTGTAGGAAGTATTGAATTTCAACAAATCATAATTATATAGCAATAGAACTAGAAGTAGAAGGGTTTAACAGATAATAACTTCAATAATCTCATTTTACTTTTAAGGAAACTAAGCCCTCTAATATAGGTGCCCAGAGTCTTACCAGGAGGATGGCTATTACATGAGATGAGGTCATCCTTAAACACAGAACTGAACACTATTGTGTTTGAGAGTAAAAACAACTGAGTGCAGCCATGTTGGAAAACCACTAACCTTCTTAGTGTGAAAGATACATGTCATCTGCTATACCAGCTAATATAATAATTACTTAGAGGAATCACCTCCAGCTGATCAATGGTGTCCAGATAACCCCCCCCAAAAAAGTTAAAATCTCTAAATTGCCCCTTCCTTATGAACTCGATGGGTTGAGCAAAGTATTTTGGAGGTAAAACTGTGTTTAACACATAAACACATTTAAGTCACCGCTTAACCTATTTCCTCCTCTTTTAAACCTAGCTCTTGTTAATTAAATTCAATAAAAATTGAGATGCAACAGCTGTTAAAAGAAAGGATTCCATTAAATCCTCTGTGGATGTTTGCTAAACTTTGGACAAAAGCTTTATCACCTACAAGTCATTAATTAATAAATAACACCTTAACTAGGGGGCAACAGTAGAAATAACATTCTACTGCAAAGCCAAAATCAAATATAGGTTTAACTCAAGAAATATGAAACGTTATGATGGCTTTATTTAACTCAAGAAATATGCAATGTTAATAAATAAAACACTCAATTTCTTTGCTGTCTGTCCACACACTGTGTACAAATCTTTTATATGTTAGCTCCCATGATATTACATGCAAAGAGATAGTAAAGATTCTTTTTAGGTACTCGAATTTTGTTGCATAAAGTTCTACTTCAAAAAGCTGTGCTCAGCTTAGATTTCAGAAATTTTCCTTGGTTCCTGGGTATAAATTATAGAAAAGCAAAATTCAAATTATGAAAATTTGAGTTATTTTTAACAACTTGAAAAAAGAAGTGATTTACTTTATAAAACAATTCACTACAAAGTTTCTTTAAAATAGCAAGTTCATTAACTGATTGATGTAACTTTTCAGGAGTGTACATTATATAAAGATGGTCAAAATTCAAAGACTTTCTTGAATGGTTGTTGTAATAGGATTTGATCTCTAATTTTTTAAAAAAACTGCAAGACTTGAAAATGCAGATAACTATTTATCTATATTAAAGTGAGAATTTAAACATTACAGAAAGCAAATAAAAATTCTAATCACACTTGCATAGTCAAGGTTTAGAAGGACATACAAATGATTAATCATGGTTACCCCTGGGGATGGATGGGGACTTTGCTTTTGGTTTTATAATGTCTACACTGTTTTATAAGAAATACATATTATAATTCTATATTTCCTTAAAATTTTGGTTCAGTATTCCCTTTTTAAAAGCATTCTTTTATGAAAGGATTCTTTTGTAGACTGTCATAGTGGTTCTCTACCAAGAGTGTATCAGAATAAACTATGAAGAGGTTTTGAAAAATATGTAGATGCCTGGGTCCCTCTGCAGAATACTGACTTTAATAGCTACGGAAACCACCAGACTAGATGATGTTTAAGGTTCATTCCAATCCTGAGATTATACTACTTACAAATATTTTGTACACATTCAACACCCAATAGCTTTTTTTTTTTTTTTTTTTTGGTACACACATTAACCACCCAATACTACATAGCATAAAAGCATTATTTCTAAAAGATAGGTGAAGGTCCTGTTCCCCTGCACTATGCACTCACACTACTGACCTGGAGAAACTCACAGGAAATAAACTGAAGATTAAAACATACCCATCTTCAACTTAAATATACTTTTTTCCTTTTTTATTTTGCCAAAAAACCATCATATTTCCCTATTTCTTAGGCAGGAATTTGGGAAACTGACTCTAATGTAAGCACCAATTATTGCAGAGGTGATGGGGAGGCAGAAGTGGAGAAGGATATGGTTGTATATTATCATATTGGTTCTCTAACTCAAAACAACCCCAGTAAGTCAAGTAAGTGTTAGCTTTTTCCCTAACCTGGCACTTAATCTCTATCAGTCATTCTCAATCCTAGATCCAATGTCCCTTTGTTATATAAAGGACAAATGAATATACATTTATTCCAATTCCTCCTTTTCTATCCTGAAACAAAATTCACAGATATTTAACAGAATTTCAAAATTACACTATAGTAATATAAAGGGAAATGAAAGTAATTAATAATAAATTATGTATTTCAATATGTATATGCTCATTCATGACTATATTAAAAGACAATAAAGTAGTCAGATGCTTACACCTACTTATAATGAATATATTTAGATTTAAGATAAGTAGGATGATAAGAAACTATTCCATGCCACAAGTACGAGAAAATGAAGTAAAGCCAAGTGATTTTCTGAAATGATTCCAAACAATACAAAGTGCAATTATCTCTTGGTATGCAAGGTAGCTACATTTCTGGAAACTTTAGTGTTTATTAAATCTACATAAAAGGATATAAAATACTTTGTATATAAAACATAGTTATAGGCATAGATAATTATATAAAGTTTTTCCCCCCTCTTCACAAGTATTCCATACACTGGACATTCAAAAACTATGCAGGAGCCACAAAACTGTTGTGTAGGATGTCCTGTGCATTATGTGATGTCTAGCATCTCTGGCGACTGCCCCTAAATCATTTTGCTTCACAAAATTCCAAAATGCCCCCTGGAGGTTAGTACTACCCTGTTGAGAACCAATGGTCTATATGAACTTTCAGTACCTACATGCATACAGTTGTAAATCCTCACCCTGGGTTAGCGGGTGAGTGGGCCACTATTTGACCCCTGATTTGGGGCTAAAGCTTCTCTGATATAAATAAGGGCTACTTTTAATTAAAAAGCTTAACACATGTTCATCCCAGGAACTTCCAATAAAAAATGTTACCTAAAACTGTTCACCTGTTTTTAAAAAAGTGAATAATAAAGCTATTTTTACATATACAGTAGAATTAAAGACAATTCTGCCTCCTCTGTCTACCTCCCCTAAAAAATAATTTCTCCTGAGTTTTCTAGGTAATCAAGTTCAAACTGTGAAGATATAACCATTCTTTTCTTATCCACATGAATGCAAAGATATACTAATGTAAACAATCTAAAAGTCATTTATATATGGCACTGAAGTATATTACTGTATTACTCATTTGGCAGAGAATATCTTCCTAATTAAATTTTGATTAGGCATCTATTAAAAGTAATTTACATTTTCTGATCAACCCAATGACTAAAGTGTGTGTCATTTGTGGGCAGCTGGGGGAGCTGCCTGAGTCTGAGAACTTGCTGAGTACTGAGGGGAGGGACTTAAGTATTTTGAAAGTTTCACTCTTTTGGATTTGGCTATGTAATTTATTTTGGACACTGAAAAAATATTCCATGCCTTCACATAGATTTTATGTTAAATTAGCACACCATTCATAGAAATATCAGATATACCCTCACTTTTAAAAAAGTGCTAAGGAGTTCACTTTACATGAAAGGATTCACGTATTAGAGGAAAATCATCACAGGTTTTCTTTGAACATAAAATGCCTCTGAGTTAAAATGCCATTAAAAATTATTGAGTAAATTAATGATTGAATAGCCATTCAATTTCTAACTTTTATGAAAGGCTCTCTTAAGATGTCCACAGCCTGTTTTTCCACTTTAAATTTCATGAATTAATCACTAATTAATCTAATCAATAATGCCTAAAAGAAATCAACACTCAATTTTTTAATAATCTTAATCTTTCTTTCTTCATATCTAAAATTGGTAAAAACTTGCCTTTTACCTATACACAGGCATCACCTTATGACAAAAAGTAAGCAAAAGTTTGTGCATAACCGAACATGTATAGTGGTTAAAATAACTTATCTTTAGTATACTGATTTCTAATTGTTTCCATAAATAAACTTTAACAATGTGTGGAACATGCATGTTTTTGTACCATGTGATGTAAGATTCACTTCTGAATCAGTTTTAAAGCAACTGATCACCAGCTCTTAAAAGGCTTTAAGTTTCACATAAAGAATAGGCCTTATTAAATAAACTTAGAAGTCATATTTTCTATTATTTAACAGAGAATTCTGGTCTTGATAAAAAGCAAACAAACCCCACAGGTAAAAGAAATGAAACACATACCAAATACAAAGATTTTCACTTACTTGGTACTAGGTCGTTTTTGCAGGGCTTTATCCAGGATAAGAGATGGAGCACTCCTCCTCCTTTCTGCTAGTGTTTTCATTTTCTGTAGAGGAAAAAGATCACAATGAAGACCATATGGCTTGTAAAGCAAGTAAATGCCAATTTTCAATCCAACTCAGCAAGTTTTGTATTGCCTACCCTTACCTATCAAGGAGTTTGCAATCTTATTCTGGAAATAAATAATAACATCTAAACTAAGATAGTAAGTGT
This sequence comes from Hyperoodon ampullatus, assembly GCF_949752795.1. Classification (NCBI taxonomy): domain Eukaryota; kingdom Metazoa; phylum Chordata; class Mammalia; order Artiodactyla; family Ziphiidae; genus Hyperoodon; species Hyperoodon ampullatus. Next base: position 103,078,062 of record NC_136920.1, on the reverse strand, counting down.
CAAAAAGTGGTACAGGCAGTAAGTATTTTTTATGGTCAGAGAACAAGGTGGTTAAATGGTGACTAGAGTATTTGGGAAAACAGCTCATAACCATTATCATCAACTGCAGCTTTACTGCTTATTATATGCCAGGCCCTATGCCAAAGGCAGGACTGGATTATCTAATTTATACTCTAAAACGTTATCAGAGTAGGTTCTACTAGATCTATTTCATTGGTAGGGTAGGCCCCAAACTGGGCTTCAGGGACAGACAGAATTTGAAGAGATCAAGTAAACAGAGAAGAGAAGTAGTTAAAGCACAAGATGGAGACTAGATTTCTTACACATTTAATAGACATTTAAATTTAAACATTTACACATTGGGGAATCTGCTTTTCCAAGGAGATTTTTTTTTTTTTTGCTGTAACTTTAAAAAAAAAAGATTTTTTTTTCTTTTCTAAGTGGTATATAAATATAGGATTAATTGGATAATTCAGGTACTCTGTTCTACAGGACCTAAAATTTGTGGTGAGGTTTTATTTAACTTGAGTTAACCTGATAATTACTCTCTAAATTTTCAATCTTGCAGATTTAACACCTCTAGATAGAGTCAGAGGAACTGCCACTGGATATAAATGTGAAAATTTACAATACAGTCACAAATAGCCATGAGTGAAGTTCAGGCTGTGTCACCAAAGCGTTCTTCCTGCTCTACCCTCTCACCCTTTCATGACCAGAAGTTTCACCCACTGCCTGAGGGCCTAGGAACTGCTTCTTAATAAAATCTAGATCATCCTAAGGAAGAGAAGAAAAATCATCTAGTGAGAAGGGGATACTAGACTCCTTTGGCACAATTCTTTTCCCCCAATTTCACCATGCCCCCATGGATCTCTCCCATTATTGTTGTCAGCAGTGCCATGGCCTCAGTGTTGCTGTTCCCTCCATTAATCTTTTGGCTCACATGTGAAAACTAAATGCCCAAACCTCCTCAGTATACCTCAGACAGCAACAGAAACAATTATGTAAAACATTAATAAAGAACAGGAAACAAATGGGTAAGAAATATAGAACACCATACTTCTCAATCAGGAGTTATTAACCATGAATCAGTTTCAGGGCAGGTTAAATTGTATAAAAATTTTCACATGATAGTATTTGGTGCCTTCCTTCTGAAGAGAAAGTCCACAGTTTTCATCAGATTCCCAGAAGAATCTGTAATCCCTCTGAACTCCAGTGATTTTGATAAACTACTTTATATATTATAGCTCATAAGCCCTATCCTACTGTTTTCCATTAGTCACATCTCCTGGGAACCCAACTCTCAGGAATCTAACATCCTGAGGCCAGTGTGAATGTAGAGGTTGCAGGGTGAAGGGAAATCTAGGAGACAAGTATTTGTATTGCAAAGTCCAGCGGCCTGTTCCCATATGAAGAGTCTCAATTCTGGAAGATTAAGTTGATTTTACTTAGAAAGGTAGCAGTTTGTTCCTATGCAGATTTTCTGCAGGATTCTGTTTCACCTTCAGGTCTAGGTTTGATTCCTACTCCTTATCCTGAATCCCTTTACTCAGGATCTATTTACTATGCTTTGAACTTTGAAATGTGCCCAATCTTTTAAGCTTGACCTGGGCCCCTTACCCTCGATCCGTTTTGACCTTGAGGGTCTGCCTAGCCTACCTGAGCAGGGGCCACATTCCTGGACCTATCTCAGCAGTCTTACTTCTGCTGCTCCTAATCCTCTGACACTACTCTCAGCAGATTCAGGTGCCTAAACAAGATCTTCATTAACATATGATTTCTAATTCTGAGCTCCTTGGCTTTCGGGTTTACAAAGAATTTGGAAAGGGCTCAAAAGACAGCCATAAAAATGATTCAAAAATGTGAAAAAAAGAAAGAACCCTAAGACAAGTTAAAATGATCTTAAATTCTTCATTTGGAAACAGTAAATCTCCAAAGTAATGCAGTTATAATACAGAGGATAGCAAGGGTCTTCCAAAGAAGATAAGGCGAAAAGAAATGCAGCTATACTATAGACTGAGAATCCAGGTTAATCCCTCAAGATATTTAAAAAAGCTGTGAATGAAATTATGAACATAACTTCAAGGGGTTCAGAAACCCCCAATATGGATTCTTGAGGGATCCATGGACTCCAAATTTGAAACCTTCCCATACAAGGATATCTTTATGAGAGTGATGGCTGTTAAACATGAGAATGGATAATTAAAGAAGAGTGACAAATTGTCTTCTGTAAAGGTTCTTTTAAAATAGGAGTTTTTCATGGAGACCTAATGGAGAGTACCATTTGTATATATTTGTATATAGTAATTAGATTGTGTTTTCTTAGTTATAAAATTGGCAGATGTGTGAGAAGTCAAATGCTGAGTGTATCTACGTCATCTAGTAGACTCAAATTCAGAGAATGCAGTCAAACTACAGGCAAAATATTATTTTTATTTGAGGTCCTATTGTTTGTACTGAGACTTACACCACTACTAATGAGACATGCAGCCTAAGGCAATTCAGACACCCCTCTGGGCCTCCATTTTTGTACCTAGAAAATGAGAAAATTTGGACTGCATAGTCTCTTAGGTTCCTTCTACTTCTGATATTCTCATGTTAAGTGTCTACCAAAGATTCACCCTGGATATGCTAGAAAATAAACATTATATACAAAATGAATTTAGAATTCGTAGGATTCATTTCTCTTGTAAGTAATAAAAAGTCTTAAGAGTTGTCAATATAATGGGAGCCTAGGTATTAATTCATTCAAAATACATATCTCTTTCTTTTGCTCAAAAGTATAGCAAAACAAAGAACCAATGGTGACTTCAAAAAAATTCACATATCTATCAAATAATCTGTTCTCAGGCAATAAAGACTTGGATTTTCTTTTTGTTTATAACAACTGTGTGAAATACAATACATGGAAATAGAAGGAGACTATCGATTCCTTTCTAAATGTACAATACTACAAACTTGTCAGGATAGACTGAGGCTATACTTATATTGTACCAGCACCAACAGATTTCCCAGTTGTTCAGTGACAGGGAAAACTATGATCCTTTGCCTCACAGGAAACAGAAAATAGGTTTAAAAGAGTGTAGGTTTCTTTGTTAGCTTAAAAATCGTAATCCACAGTGTGGTTTTTCAGAATGCCCAAGTGCTTGATGTCTATATTGAGATTACCTCATAAACATTGGATGCCATTCTGAAACTGAGTAATTTTTAAAAGGTAATCTTCTAAATTGACAAACTAAACATTAGGGAAAAAATCAACTGCATTAATCTTTTAGAAATGATTTTCTTGATTTTGTACCTTTTGCCAAGGTACAAAGCACTTAAGCACTAGAGAGAAATTAGATCTTTGGTTTTCTAAGCTGTCTCCTCTGCAGCTATATTCAGTATCAGAGGCAAAAAAAACTATTCTGCCAAAGAGTAAATGAATGGAGATCATAAGTGAAGATGAGACCCAAATGCCTATACTTCATTTTTCTTTCATGTTTCAATAATAACACAAAACTGTAGCAACTTTACCAGCTAACGTGCAAGGTGCTTTCCACTTCAATTCTTTTTTTTTTTTTTTTTTCCGTACATGGGCCTCTCACTGTTGTGGCCTCTCCCCTTGCGGAGCACAGGCTCCAGACGCGCAGGCCCAGTGGCCACGGACCACAGGCCCAGCTACTCCGCGGCATGTGGGATCGTTCTTGACTGGGGCACGAACCTGCGCCCCCTGCATCGGCAGGCGGACCCTCAACCACTGCGCCACCAGGGAAGCCTCAATTCTTTTTTTAATCAGTTGGATGAACTAAACGTTGAGTTCTCTGTGTTCCTAACTTGCTTCACAGCTATGCCTCAGTTATAGCATTTCAGTTTATATTATAATTATCTTTCTGCCCCTTTCTAGAGAGCAAGGACTATATCTTATTTCCAAACTTTCTCCCATCCTTCAAAAATTACTGAAATTCTACTCTGTAGCAGACCTATCTTTGCATTCCTAGAGCCTAGTACAATACCTGGTACAAACTATATACTCAATAGATGAAGGTTTTAAGTGAATTTAAAAATCCACTCATTGTTCACATCTACACTACTGCGCCCAAGCACACACACAGAAACATAAACAAACTTACTTAAAGGGGTTCTGCTGGAATGCTGTCACTAAGGAAATATAAGCATTTGCTATGGCACTGGATGGTAGAATCATCGTTGTACATTGCAAACTACATCTTTTGACACAGTGTTGACATTTACATTACCATTGAGTTTCATGGTAAACATTTTTCTGATGATTCTTTTAACTTGTTGGCAAGTTAATTCCTTGCCAACAAATGGTGCTGGGACAAGTGGATATCCACATGCAAAAGAATGAAGTTGGACTCCTATCTCACACCATATACAAAAATTAACTCAAAATGGATCAACGATCTAAAAGAGCTGAAACTATAAAAATTTTAGAAGAAAATATAGGCATAAATATCTGTGACCATGGATTAGGCAATGGTTTCTTAGATATGACCAAAAGCACAAACAACAACAAAAAAAACACAGATAAATTGGACATCATCAAGGTTAAAACTTTTGTGCTTCAATGGACACTATTAAGGAAGTGAAAAGAAAACCCACAGAATGGGAGAACATTTTTACAAATCATATATCTGATAAGGGATTTGTATCCAGAATATTTAAATTTAAGGAACTGTTACAATTCAATAAAGACAAGTAAGCTAATTTAAAAATGGGCAAAGTATCTGAATAGACAGTTCTCCTAGGAGATATACAAATGGCCAAAAAGCACATGAAAAGGTGCTCAACATCATTAGCCATCAGGGAAATGCAAATCAAAACTCTGAAATACCACTTTATACTCATCAGGATGGCTACAATAAAAAAGACAAATAACAAGTGTGAAGATGTGGATAAACTGAACTGTTATTCACTGCTAGTGGGAATGTAAAATGGCACTGTCACTTTGCAAAACAGTTTGTAAGTTCTGCAAATGGCTAAACATAGAGTTACCATGTGATCCTGAAATTCCTCTTGGGTATATAACCAAGAGAAAGGAAAATATATGTCCACACAAAAACATGTACGTGAATGTTCACAGCAACATTTTCATAATCGTCAAAAAGTGGAAACAACCCCAATGTCCATCAACTGATGAATGCATAAACAAAATGTGGTACATCCATAAGATAGAATATTCCTTGCCAATAAAAGAAAAGAAGCAATGAAATGTGCAACAATATGGGTGAATCTTGAAAACATCATGCTAATTAAAAGAAGTCAGTCCCAAAGGACCACATACTATATGACTCCATTTAAATGAAATATCCAGAATAAACAAATCTATAGGAACTTAGATTAGTGCTTGCCTGGGGTTTGGGGGATGAGGGAATTGGGATGTAATGGCTAACGGGTGCAGTGTTTCTTTTTGTGGTAATGAAAATGTTCTAAAATTGTGGAAATGAATGCACAATTCTAGGAATATACTAAAAACCACTGAATCCACTTTTAAGTGGATAAATGGTATATAAATTATATCTCAACAAGGCTGTTAAAATGAAAAAAACAAAAGCAACAGCAACAAAAATTAACTACCAAACTACTAAACCACTGGGCTCCAGACCAGCAAACTGGTTCATAGCCAGAAGCTATAATTTTCCTTACTCATATAATAATCATCTGAAGTATATTTACATTAAAATGGAAATTACTTATTTGTTTTTTGTCCAACATGTTTTTGTACAAAATATCTGAGTGGCTCTCCATTTGAATTCCTCAGAGATCTGAGGAATATGCCCACCTGCCTACTGTGGTTTGCCACTATTCCTTCCCTATTCCTCCAGTGCCCTACTCAGTATTTCCACATAGTAAATTCTCAATAGCTGTGTGTTAAACCAATGAATTAACGCTACCAATACCTGAGAGTTTAAGGTGGTAATGCAAGTGTGCCTACGTAGGAAAATAAAATTGTAAGTAGGTTATTGAAGAAAAAAGTTTTGTTCTTTTATTTTCAACAACGCATAAAACACTGTTTATATTAAAAACCTATATGTAGGGTTTCTCTGGTGGTGCAGTGGTTAAGAATCCGCCTACCAATGCAGGGGACACGGGTTCCAGCCCTGGTCTGGGAAGATCCCACATGCCGCGGAGCAACTAAGCCCATGCGCCACAACTACTGAGCCTGTGCTCTAGAGCCCGCGTGCCACAACTACTGAAGCCCGTGCGCCTAGAGCCCGTGCGCCTAGAGCCCGTGCTCTGCAACAAGAGAAGCCACTGCAGTGAGAAGCCCGCGCACCACAACAAAGAGTAGTCCCCGCTCGCCACAACTAGAGAAAGCCTGCGTGCAGCAACGAAGACCCAACACAGCCAAAAATAAATAAATTAATTTAAAAAAATTTTTTTAAGGAAACCTATAGGTAGTCTCTCACTGGAATTTTAACTTCATGTCAACCAAGAGATACAGAGCTATTTTTGGAACCTCTAAATCACTCTGAATCTGGTCATTCTCAGTTCCCATAGAGATTTAAAGGAAAAAAAGCCTATCAAAAGAAAGGACCAGGATGAAACAGTTAAGTCAGATGAGCTGCAATTTTTCATACTTTGCTTTGTTCCAGTCACTTTATGAAGAAAAACATTCAAGCATTTCAGTTGAATTTAAGTCAAATGTACTAAAGTCACTTTCAAACATTTAAAATTAGCATAACGTTAAAATAAGGACTTTGAGGAAAGCTTTTAAGAACTCTAAACTTTCAAAGATAGAAGAAAATGTTTAATCAAATTTACAAATTACCTTACTCAAATTTGACTCTTAATCCTTTGTGGCTAATCTGTACAATTTAGTGAGCAATGAACTATTTCTTTCTTGTCTTCCCTATATGTCTGCAGCATTTATTTGCAGAGACATATCTCAAAGACATTGGCCCTGCAAGGGAACAAGGAAATTATTTTTACCCCTGCCCCTTGCTTCTATGTCTTATTATCACAAGGTTTTGACCACTGGATGAGCTGAGGCTTCCCACTATTGTCACTTTTGTCTGTGATGAGTATGATCTTCTATTTACTCATAATCATCCCAGCCAGAATCAGTTTGAGCATTTAATTAAAACAAATGTCCTCACAGCCCAGACTATTATAAAAAGATATAATTTCTTTCTGAAATTAAGAAAGAAATGTTTCTACTTTTGGCTATCTTTCCTCTTTCTGTGAGACAAGAACTTTGAAATAAAATAACGAACCTGACATCCTCTCCAGCATTTATTGTTTGTAGCTTTTTTGATGATGGCCATTCTGACTGGTGTGAGGATGTGGAGAAAAGGGAACCCTCTTTCAATGCTGGTGGGAATGTAAATTGATACAGCCTCTATGGAGAACACTATTGAGGTTCTTTAAAATACTAAAAATAGAACTACCATATGACCCAGCAATCCCACTACTGAGCATATACCCTGAGAAAACCATAATTCAAGAAGAGTCATGTACCACAATGTTCATTGCAGGTCTATTTACAATAGCCAGGATATGGAAGCAGCCTAAGTTTCTATTGACAGATGAATGGATAAAGAAGATGTGGACATGTATGCAATGGAATATTACTCAGCCATAAAAAGAAATGAAATTGAGTTATTTGTAGTGAGGTGGATGGACCTAGAGTTTGTCATACAGAGTGAAGTAAGTCAGAAAGAAAAACAAATACTGTATGCTAATATATATATATTGTATCTAAAAAAAAAAAGTGTTCTGAAGAACCTAGTAGCAGGACAGGAATAAAGACACAGATGTAGAGAATGGACTTGAGGACACGGGGAAGGGGAAGGGTAAGCTGTGACAAAGTAAGAGAGTGGCATGGACTTATAAATACTACCAAATGTAAAATAGCTAGTGGGAAGCAGCCGCACAGCACAGGAAGATCAGCTTGGTGCTTTGTGACCACCTAGAGGGGTGGGATAGGGAGGGTGGGAGGGAGATGCAAGAGGGAGGAAATTTGGGGATATATATATATGTATAGTTGATTCATTTTGTTATAAAGCAGAAACTAACACACCATTGTAAAGCAATTATACTCCAATAAAGATGTTAAAAAATAAAATAAAATCAGTGCCAGAAAAAAAATAAATAAATAACGAACCTGAGAATCTATGTAATGTAGAAGAATCGGCACTTGGCTAGGAGATATTGTACCTCAATTCTGGATCCTGGTTCTATCACTTCTCAGAGTCTTATCTGTAAAACGACATGACTGTTTGACCTACCACAAAGAATCAAAACAGATTATATATGTGAAAGTCCTTTGACAGGGAAAGCACCATGATAGTATAACATACAGAGTAATGCTTTAGAGTGCATAAGTACTGTATGTAATAAATATGAGGATAGTAGAACTCCCCTTCTACATTATTATTTGTTCCTCTATCTCTACCATACCATGCAGACTTCTGGAGTACCACTATGGGCCTTCAAGTTGGCTGGACTTTCTTCTTTGGCAAAGCTACCAGTTTCAACCTCCTGTCATGATTCCCTTTAGTAGCACCCTGGAGTAGGCAAGGTTGATCACCAATGGTCTCTCTCTAATATTCCCTTACAGGGCAGGGCTTCACTAAATTTTTCACATCACAGTCCATACGAAGTGCTATTATTTCTAAATCCATGGCACACTGTGACAAAAGGGTTCTCTGGTTCCCCAGTGCCCATCCACCTGCATGATGGCTAAGAGGCTTGAATGTATCAGACATTGTTGGAAAACTGCAACCTCTCACTTCCTCCTGCAGAGGGGAAGAGTACAGTGATCAAATCCAAAAACCATAATGGTAAAAACCAGAGGGTATCAAATAAGAATAAAAAACAGGCCAAGATCTGATCAGACTCAGACATACTGTAACCTCATAATGCCTACTGTGTAAGCTGAGGTTCCAGATGGTGAATGTAGGGGTAGAAGAGGAAATACAGACACTCTCCTAAGTATAAATTAGGATGAAGGTAAACAGGGAAAGCAAAAGGCCACAGAGCAGTTGGGTTTTCCAAATCTTTGAAATATGATCTGATGTGGGCACACATACATTCCATTTTCAGAGTCCACACACAAGTGACCAGACATCCAGAAACAGGCCTTACCTTTCAGTTGTGCCATGTGACAGCTGTCTGTCAAAATTAGGTCAAGGCTGTTCAGCACAGCAGTGAAATACTGATAGAGCTATTTCTGCTGTCAGTTGGACATTTCTAATCTAAACTTGTCCTGGATAAAGAAAATCAGACTGAAACAAAATTATAAAATAAACTGGCTATGTTGCCTACAAGCCCCATTATTGGTGGCTGACAAAAGGCAGTTTTCTCTGGTCCCTTTCCAGCCTCCCGCATTGTGGCTAAGTCTTCCATAAGTAAACAAAAGGTAAACATCACCTCATCCTAGGCTGCTTCAAAAAGCTGCTGCTGTGGCTACTAACGAATTGAGCATTCACCTTGAAGGCTTTCTGCATACATTAGAACCTTAGAGTCCCTGTGATCTAGAACACTTGCTATACCAACAGAACAGGGAAGCAAACTTTCACCTCAATAAAAGTTTATTTTTTATTTTTTATTTATTTTATTATTATTATTATTATTTTTTGCGTTACACGTGTCTCTCACCGTTGCGGCCTCTCCCGTTGCGGAGCACAGGCTCCGGACACGCAGGCTCAGCGGCCATGGCTTACGGGCCCAGCCGCTCCGCGGCATGTGGGATCTTCCTGGACCAGGGCACGAACCTGTGTCCCCTGCATTGGCAGGCAGACTCTCAACCACTGCGCCACCAGGGAAGCCCAAAAGTTTATTTTAAAGGTAGTCTGGGGACTTCCCTGGTGGCCAGTGGTAAAGAATCCACCTTACAGTGCAGGGGCCATGAGTTCCATCCCTGGTCAGGGAACAAAGATCCCACATGCCACTGGGCAACTAAGCCCGTACACCTCAACTAGAGCCCGCATGCCACAAACTACAGAGTCCATGTGCTCTGGAGTCCGCATGCCACAACTAGAGAGAAGACTGCACGCTGCAACAAAAGATCTCGCACGTCTCAACGAAGATCCCGTGTGCTGCAACTAAGACCCGATGCACCCAAAAGTAAATTAAATAAATAACTAAATCTTAAAAAGTAATAATAAAGGTAGTCAGCAAGCTCAGGCTACTTACTATACCAAAATAACACAGATTGGATGATTTAAATGACACAAACTTATTTCTCATGGTTCTGGAGGCTAGGAAGTCCAAGGTCAAGGTGTCAGCAGATTTAGTTCTTGGTGACGGCCCTCTTCCTGCTTTGCAGACAGCTGCCTTTTTGTTGTACCCTCACATGGGGTACACACAGAGCAAGCTTTCTGGTCTCTTATAAGGGCAGTAAACCCATCATAGGGATTCTGCCTTCATGACCTCTTCTAAGCTAATTATTTCCCCTAGCTCCAAATACAGTTGACCCTTGAAGGACACAAATCTGAACTGTGCAGGTCCACTTACATATGAATAATTTTTCAATAAATACATACTATAGTACTAAACCATACGAGGTTGGTTGAATATGTGGATGCAGAACCGTGGATAGAGAGTGCCCACTGTAAAGTTCTAAGTGGATTTTTGACTGCGTGGAGGGTCAGCACCCCTAACCCCCACATTGTTCAAGGGTCAACTATATTATCATACTGGGGGTTACAGCCTCAAAATCTGAGTTTTGGGAGGACACAAACATTCAGCCTGTAACAGAGGTTTTTGCCAAATACTCTGGAGACTAAGGGGTATGAGTCATGAAACTCCATCAAATCACAATAATAAAATGTACATATATGTCCTCAAAGCACTGTGTATATGAGTGTATGTATATATGTTTGTAAACAGACACATATCTAACCTTGATATTATATACCTGTTTATTTTTGTGACACTGTATAGTTTATAACATGTTTTAGCAGCAACTTAAATTGAAGTCCAGTGTATTTTCAGCTACTGATACCTTCTAAGAAGGCAAGTTTTATAATCACAGATGTTTGTTAAGTTGTATGTGGTCCTATAAGGCACAAGACATCTTTACTTTGAAAAGAAGAACCACCAAGTCCTGGATGGCAGGATAAGAACAGTGAAAGAATTCAGACACCCAAATTATTGAAGTTCAAGTTTTCACTTTCTGAAGATGCTATCAGCTGTCTCACTTCTCCCAGTCTACTGAATATCTTCCACCTCTTATCCCGCAGACCTTTCATCAAACCCTAAATCAGAAGAATGGTGAAGGGAAAGAGTTATAAATTGCTTCACAACAAATTTCATTTCAGAACCAAAAAGCAATTGCACCATTTATGTATCTGTGATTGTGAATTTTCAGTCTATAAGTTACAAGTCTCTATTTAACTTGGAGGACTCAATATTCAAAGTTAATAATTACTTTTTACACAAATCTGTAAAAATAAAGTATCTTTAACTTTCATTTCATAAAAAAAATATTCTGTTCTAATATATGAATGCCAGAGTCACAAAAATTAATTTTTCTTTTGCTACGTTAAAATGCACTGCTGTGTTCACATTTTAAGTGAAGATAACTATGGTAGCAAGTTTTTTCCTACACTCAAGATTCATGATATCAAAATGTTTACTGAATCGAGAGTTTCACCTGGGTTTCCCACACACAGTTTTCCACGGTGGAAACAACTGAGGCATAGGATTCTGTGTACCCACACATAACTTTGAAATATATTTCTATGAGTTTGGAGAATATGCCAAGTTTTCCAACAGCAAGCAGGACTGAGACATCAACGTGGAAAGCAGGCCTGGCTAAAGAGCTCCTGAAATATGAGTGCCTTATATAAAACACCTGAAAATGACAGATGACAGATACCAAGGCATAAAGATCACAAATTTCCAAAGAAATTATAGCAATGATTGTGTCACTGATTGTCACTATTAGTCAATATTTACTATGATGGTTAATTTTATGTGTCAACTTGACTGTCCATGGCATGCTCAGATTACACATCATTTCTGGGTGTGTCTGTGAGGGCATTTCCAGATGAAATCAGCATTTGAATTGGTGGACTCAGTACAGTAGGTTGTCCTCCCCAATGTGGGTGGGCATCATTCAATCCCTTGAGGACCTTTACAGAACAAAATTGGAGGAAGGAGGAATTTGCCCCTTTTTCCTCCCTCACTGTCCAGCTGGAACATCTCATTTCTTCCTGTCCTCAGGAAAAGATGGTGGTGAATTACACCACCGACTTTTGTGCAGATGGCAATCATGGGACTCCTACTGGTCTGTTTTTCTGGAGAACCCTGACTACTGCATTTACCTAACATTCTCTTTCTAATGGCAGCCGTGAACATAATATTCTGTGGTACACGGAGAAGGTAGAGACTCTGCTCCCTGAAGAACAAAATTATCTCTCAGGAGAAAAACTTCTCAAATATGGCTTGTTCAACTGCTTATATAAAATTCAAATCTACTCTCCCTTACATCTTATGTTATAAATGATAAAAAATACATCTATAATCTAGTTGGAAAGAGAAATAGAGTTGGAAGATCTGGGTTCAAATTCCAGCTCTGCTGCTTACTACATGCAGCCTTGGCAGGGCTTAGTTCCTTCCTCTCTAAGAGTATATTAATAATGCCTACTCCATATATTATAATCAATGTGTATTATGTAGAGTTAGGCATTTACTTAAAGAAGTTTTTGAAAAATTTCCTTTACTTTTCCATATATTATAAACAGTAAACTCTTATCTTTTTCCTCAAGTTTCTACCTTACGATATTTGATATTTATGACATTCAAGGCTGACTGCTTTGATGGTTAGTGTTATGGGCCAAATACCTGTCCCCCCCCCAAATTCATATGTTGAAGCCCTAACCTCCAGTGTAATGGTATTAAGAGGTGGGGTCTATGGGAGTTGATTAGGCTTAGATGAGGTCATGAGAATGGGGCCTCTATGACAAGGTTAGTGCCTTTATGAGAAGAAACCAAAGATATCTAACTCCACCTCCATCTCTCTCACTACCTCTCCCTCCCTTTCTTCCCCCTCACCTCCCTCACTCTTTCTTCTCACTCTGTCTCCCATGTGAGGACACAGCAAGAACTGGAAGCCAAGAAGAGGGCTCTCACCAGGAACTGAATTGGCTGGCACCCGGATCATGGGAATTCATAGCCTCTACAACTGCAGGAAATAAATGTCCTTTGTTTAAGCCACCAGTTTATGGTATTTTGTTACAGCAACCCAAGTTGAATAAGACAAATAGCATTCACTCATTTGCATGTAAATGTTCTTGTATTAAATCCAATGAAATAAAACTTTTTTTATTGCTTTACAGGTATCACCTGGTAAAAATTACTAATGGCTTCTGCACTTTTTTCGAAAGTGTTTTTATATTCTTTCTTCTTTTGACCCATAAAAAACAACCTTGTGAGATATACAGGGTATGGATTATTACCCCCATTTTACAAATGAAGAAACAAAGTACAGCCAGAAGTTCAGAGGTCACACTGGTGGTAACAGGCTCTTTCTGATCTAATTCAGTTTTTGATAATTCCAGACTGCTCTCAGCCAAAACAATCTCATGTACCTGATTTTATGCCACTCACTTTGTGAATAACATCAGAAAAGTATTCAGTAGGATACTGGCCTAACCATGAGCATAATATTTTTCTCAGTATTAAAGAATAAAACCAAGTCTTACACACAAAGATGCTTCATTCAAACCCCAATTGCAAGACACACACATGGCTTAAAGTTGGCTCTCAAGGGTGTTGTACCATAAATTGCTATAAACAGACTTGGACCCAGAGGATGTAGAAAGAAACGCCAGAATGAAGTGTATAATAGTATCTGTTACATTTTTAAATGTTGGAGCTATTTTAAAATCCTTTTGCTTTGACTGATTTTCTATGCCTGTAAGTCTCTCTTCCCTCCCCAACACCTATCTTATTTAAAGACTTTTCAATTAGTATGTGAAACCAAAGGGTCGGGGGCTTGAAAACGACACAAATCATCCCTAACTGAAATTATTCTAATATGTGCTGCCATTTCATTTCACAAAAACTGTTCTGCCCAAACATGGATATGCTCAAGGATATGTTATCCTGAAGAATTATCCAGAATTCTATCCATAATGCATTATCCAAAGCAACAAATTGGACACTGTAAATAAAGAGCAGTTCTCTCACTGCAGAAAGTTCTAGTCAAGAGCCATGCTCTAGAGGTCAGCAAACAACACCAGGGATTCACCTCCTGTTTTTCTAAATAAAGTTTTATTGGAACATAGCTGTGCCCATTCATTTACATATTGTCTATGGCTGCTTTAGTACTACAATTGCATAGTGGGTAACTGCAACAGACACACCTTATGGTCTACAAACCTAAATTATTCACTAGCTGGCTCTCTAAGAAAAGGTTTGCTGATCTTGCCTAAATCATAAACTCTGAACACAGGGGCATATCTGTCCCTGTTCACTGCCGTATGTAACTCAGCTTATATTTAATGAGTACCTAATATGTAGCACTGTCCTCGGCACTGAGGCAGCTGCCTTGAACAATACAGATAATGTCCCTATTCTCATGGTTTTCACAATCTGGTGAGAAGTTCAGGTAACACAACAAGGAAGTAAATAATAATATATAAGGCAAGGCCGAATGTTAAAATGAGAATAAAACAGAAGGTACAGAACATGAGTGAGAGGCAACTTCCACTTAGGTAGTCAGGACAGGCCTCTGGGAGAACCTAAGATCAGAACAATTAGAAAGAATCAACACTGCAAAGATGTGTGGCAAAAAAAAAAAAAAAAAAAAAAAAAAACAGGGAATAGTAACACCAAAGCCTCAGAACAGAATGAATGTGATGACTCAGTGTGTGAAAAGGAAGGCCCATGTGGCTGGAGAACACACAAACAAAGCAGAAAAGGCAGATGAGGGGCATGAAGTAGGGAGGGCTAAGTACAGGAGTCTGAAGTTTATTCTAAATAGGATGGAAAGCCACCTCAAGATTTTAAGCAGTGAGGAACGTGATCAATTTAAATTTTTAAAGATCATTCTGGTGCTTCTAAATGGAGACTGGGTCAGGGAAAAGCAAAGAAGGTGTTAGACAAGTTAGGGAATTTCTGCAAATGTTCAATGAGAGATGGTGGTGGTTTGGCTTCGACTACAATGGCAGCAATGGAGATGAAAGTGGAGAAATTCAAGATATGTTTTGAAGTGATATTCAACTGGCCTTTCTGATGGTTGTTGTAGACTGAGGACATATATGCCAGTAGTTGAAAACAAATTCTAGATTTTTAGCTTGAACAATTGGGACATAGTAGTGTGAATTACAGACACGGTGGGGAAGTACAAACAATAAGAGCTATCACTTATTAAGTACTATTATATATTACTATTCACTCAATTTCACATTTAATTTTCCTATCTTGAGGACTTAGGTACTATTGTTATCTTTCATTTCACAAATAGGAAACTGTAAAAATTCTAGGGTGGGATAAGGAGGGTGGGAGGGAGACACAAGAGGGAGGAGATATGGAGAAATATGTATATGTATAGCTGATTCACTTTGTTATAAAGCAGAAACTAACACACCATTGTAAAGCAATTATGCTCCAATAAAGATGTTAAAAAAAAATTCTGACCGTTCAGTAAGAAACACATTTTACATCGCTACCCAAAATGCACATATATATAAATGAAACAGAGAAAAAAGTTACACAAAGCAGTCTTTACCCTTACCACTGTGCCAATATTTTCTGTTCTATTTCATTTTTTAAAATGTTGATTGTAACTGGCAGTTTAAACAACACTGATCCAAGTCTTAGTAATTAACAGTACAACCATATAGTAGACTTTTTAAGAAATATGTCTCATGACTCACTAGGACTACCAAGCACTAAAAAGGCAAGATGAAACATAAAAGATCAATCTGTTGAGTACTGGGGATACAAAAAGATTGTGGTCCATGAGAGTATAATGGCAATGATTCTGTGAGCTACAATTTGTAAATATTCTTTTATTATTATTATTTTCTATTTTCTATGGAGGTCTGAAATCAAACAGATATGCCTACTAACATTTAAAACAGGCAGAGATGCACGTTTCTGGCAAAAAATATTAAAAGCAAAATAAAACAGTTCTTCAACCTCACTCTCATCCTAAAGGGAGTAAAAAGCTGTAGAAAGACCAGACTGGCAAAGGAAAAGACTAGATTGGTAATGTGACAAATCATTACGTTTTATAATGAAGGACAGCATCTTAAGGACAATGGCTTGAGATGCACAGCAACCCTTCATTTATTGGACAAGTACTTCTTGATTGATCAAGCTACTCTCATGCTTTCTCGCTTAATTACCGTTAGTCAAAAAGGATGAGATCTGTTCTGGAATACAAATACTTTATTTCCCCCAATTCCTTAAGTTTACAGGAATAAAAACTGCTTTAAAACCTATGTTAATTACTGAAAATTCATATAGCACTAACCTAGTAAATTCTCTCTCTCTCTCTCTCTCTGCATCTCTGAAGGGGAAAAGCGACAAGGACAAACCGCAGCCTCCATACATCAAAGGCTTGAACCAGCACTACAGCCAATACAACATCAAGTTCACTGACACTCCTAGATGGCTCCGCGACACGGTCAAGGTCCTTGGGAGCTCACACACACTTCTGTACTCAGCACCGATCTCACCACTCTTCCACCGACCTCTAGCCAACCCAGGATCCTGTTGGGAAGAGTCATGAAAGGCAGTAAGATCCGGACAATCAGGGGAGCCTGCGTAGCCCCTTAAGGTTCCAATGATGCAAATGCAATGCCTCAAGACATTTCTTAAGGATGAGTTAGGTTATCCCTTTAATCCCAATTTTTCTCCACAGAAGCTGGAAGGGAACCACCAGGACACAGAGAAAAAACAGCCAAATATCAGGTTTTGGGGGAGGGGAGGAGCGAGAGCAGACACGGCTAGAAACACCCAAATCAATTCCTCCGAGAGCCGAGCGGCAGAGGCCGGCAGCTCGCGGCCACGTGCACTTGATGAGGGAACCGTTCCAAAGAAACCTGACCCCATCGGAATCGGCACGCCGCTCGGCGGCCGTGTTTATCCGAAAGGAACGCTACAAGTTGTTGCCCGCATCCCTCCCTCCAGCTTTGTCAGGGGCCACGCGCGCCGCCCGCACGCCCACACCGACACCCGACCCCTCTCCAGCCCTGCCGAGCCCCGAGGGCCAGGGGACAAGCGTAGGGTGAAGGCCCTTCTGCCCCAGGCCACCCGCCCCACCCAGCCCAATTCCAAGCCGAACCGGCCCTCCGCGTCCCCGGGCGTCGACCGGGAGTCGTTCTGTGGGGCGCAGGCACCTCTTCCCGGCCACCCCCAGCAAAATATCGCGGAGAGGCCGCGTCCAGGTGAGGCGCAGAGCCCCGCAGGCGCCGCAGCCCGGCCGCCTACCTTCCTCAGCGCGGTAGCCGCACTCGGGCGGACGCCGCTGCCCTGACGACCTCGGAGCTGACCCCGTCAAGGGACGGTGAGCTCCCGGGGGACCTCAGGGAACCCCGGGGCCGGGCACCCAGAGGGGCCGGGAAGGGCGATGCCCCAAACCCGGGCTGCGCGCCCCGCCTGAGGGAGGAAGGGGGCGCGGGTCCCGCGGCGGATGGAGACGGGGAGGGAGGCTGCCGGGTCCGCTCCGAGAGCGACTGAGACTCTAGACGCGAAAAACCCGGGGGTGACGGGGTGACTTGGGAGACGGGAAGGCGGGAATGGCCTCGGACGAATGACGCGGGCCTCGAGTGTTAAATCCCTGCGGCGTCCGGCCCGCGCGGCGGCGGCGGGCGCCGGGCCCCGCTCGGCGTCCTCACCTTCTTGGTTCCGGGGGCGCCCGCGATCCGAGACACTCCTGTCAGGGAAGAGGAGCGCCCCGGCTGCCCCCCTAGAGTCTCCTGCTGGGGGGACATCGCTTCCATGAAGAGGACTTTCAAGCAAATCCCAGCCCAGGAGGAGGCTACGCGGGCATGTCCGTGGGACGGCGGCCGGACGGGCGAGGACGCGCGGGGCCGAGGCGGGCGACGAGCTCAGGTGACAAGCCGGGCTCCGGGTGCGAGCCGCGCGCCTCCCGTCGGGGCCATGTACCGCCGCCCGCGCTCTGCACCGCAGCTGCAGGCGATTGCGGCGGCGACCGCCCGTCAGCGCCGCGGCCGCCCCGCCTCGGGCCCGCCCCTCGGCGCCAGGCGCCCCGCGATGGGCCCTCCCCAGGCCGTCCTCCTCCGGCCGCGGCCCTCCCCGCGCCGGTCCGGCCTGAGGCGCGCCCTCCTAGATATATATTAGGGCACGGGCGCCCGACCGACCTTCTCAGTCTGCGCCTCCGAGTGGGGCCAGCCCGAAGGAGCTCACCGGCCGGTGTCACGAACGCAGGCCTCTAGCGTGGATGCGCGCCTCTCCAGCTGCCCAGCCCACTCGCACCCGACCCCATCCCTTCCCGTGCCGCGCCCGTGGGGAAGGCGCCCCGTTAGCGCGTGGAGCGGCGCAGCTGTGGCGACCTCAGCCTGAACACAGGAGTGGCAGCGATTCCTGCCTAGCTCTCGGCCGACCGCCGAGGGGTCCCCCGCCCCCGCCCCTTCCCCGCCCGGGAGGCCGGGGACGGAGTCGCATGTTGCAGAGGGCCGGGGCCGCGCACATGGGAAGCCCGCGGCGCCGCCTGACCTGTCGTGCGGCCCCGCACGTTAGCTTGCCCGCGGTGGCTCTGCAGCCGCCCGGCAGCAGCCCCCGCGCAATTTGCACCGGCGGTTTGTCTGCGAGCTGCAGAGACCCGGGCATTCCAGACGTGCAAGCGCAATTAAGGAAAATGTGGCAGAGAGAGGACTCTGAAATTTGGCTTAGCTATTGAGAAGGCTACAATATGTGGAAGTGTTTATCAGATATCTGCGCTGAGAGCATAACTTCCTGTCAGCCCAAATAGTGGCAAATTTTTTAAAGGCTAAAGAATAATCAGAGGGAGGGGATTTGGAGCCAACCTGGGCTGAGTTGAGTATTGCCTCACTTTGCAGGACTGGCTGACTGGGGCGGATGATTCGGTAGATGGCATTCTTCCCTTGGAGTCAGGACTCTGTATGGCGGATTAGTGATGAAGGACACCGCTCTATGATACTAGCTTGTGGAAGAGGTTTGTTTTTCTGGTAAGAAATAACAGATTGAGGCTCCTGCTGGGATGGGCTGTTATCAGGTCAGGTTGTAGAAGAATAGGGTTCTGGCCAGCTCTGTTCCAAGCAGAAGTTGCTGTCCAAAACACACCCACACACTACCACCACCACCAAACCCCGGAATTGTTTATTGTGGAAGTAGTGGGGAGAAAATATTCCAGCCCAATTTAAGCCTCGTCCATATCACATTGTTTAAAGTAGGCTTACACAGGCTTTGTAAATCATGCATGCACATATATATATATATATATATATATAATTTTATAAATCATATACACACACACACGTTTTCAGGGTGACTCTCTGCTGCTTAGATCCATGCCCAGAGACAGGTCTTTGCACTCACCCTAGAGTTTTTCATGAATGTTACACTGCAGAGGGCTTTGCAGCTCTTTTCATTCCTTGTTGAAATCATGCTATTGTGATTCCTATCATGAATGGATGATTTCAGTTCTCTTGCTTTGCTTCATTTTTTAATTTCAATATTTTTTAAGAATATTTCATGTAATTTACTTATTATGTTTAAGGTTTATTATCTTTGTCTTCCAGAGAGCAAGAATCATTGTTGTTCGTCCCAAGTGCCTAGACCAGTGTCTGGCACAATAAATATTTGTTGACTCAATGAATGAATGACATGAAAAAACGATATGAGATAGATGCAGAAGGGCCAGGCTAGAGTTGGTTATTTCAGAGCCTCGTGTATTAACAGCTGTTTCTTTTTGAGATAAATACCTCATGCTCCAAATCAAAGTATTATTTATAATGCATACATGGAAAACCCACTTTCACTTCTTAATTTCTAAGTGCTTTTATTTCAAAATCCATTAGTTCTGATTTGCTTAGAAAACCATCCTACCCCTCTCCTATAAGGAGTTTTGAGGGAGGTCTCACTTCCTAAATAAAACTGAGTTTGCTCAGATTAATATGATTACCAGTGCAATGATTTAAGAACACAAATCAGATCACATCACTTCTCTGCTTAAAACCTTCTTTGGCTCCTTGTGTCTATGGAATAAATTTCAAATGCTATAGTACAAATGTCAGTACAATCTGACACCCTTGCCCTCACTTCTTTCTTTTCTCATTTCTTACCCCTTTTCACCTCTCACCCTTTTCTCCCTCTCATTGAACTATTTGCACTTCAAGAACTTGTCTTGACCTCTCACATCTTCATGGCTTTGAACCTGCTGTTTCCATTGCCTGGGAAATTTTCCTTCTATATTTTCCAACCTACTGCTTTATACTTACTTATCTAGTGCAGGGTGCATAGTAAATACCCAATAAATATTTGCTGAGGAAATAAATCTTCAACACTTACGTTAATAATTAAATCAGGGAAATCTTCCTGACTTTATTACTCTTTACCTAGCTATCTCCACACACCAATCACACACAAAGGGTTAAGTGCACCTTCTGTAGTAGTAACAGATAACATTTATTGAGTGCTTACTTGTTTATTGAGTGCTTGCTTCATATCAGACACTACTCTAAGCATTTTACACATACTAATTTACTTAAATCTTCATAATAATCCTGCAGGGTAGATTTCCTCACACCGTACTTTCCAAATTGGAAAACCGAGACACAGAGATGTTAAATAACTTGTTAAACAGCTGTGAAGTAGTGAAGCCAAGCTTGGAACCTGGAGAGTCTGCTCCAGAACCAGTGCTCTTAACCACTTGGCTGTACTGTCTCTCCTGTGTGTGGTTTCTTCTCTTTATAGCCATGTATTACACTATACTATTATTATCTGTTTTACTTGCCTGTAAGCTCCTTGAAATTAAAGGTTATATTTATTTGTCTTCTTTGTGCCAGGCACAGAAGTATGCTTTCAATGATTTTTTTTCAATGACTTACCTTTGAAGGAATGAATGAATGAAGTATTAGAAACAACCATCTTCATTATGCTGTACAGTAATAAGGAAGATGCTCTGATAGGGAAGAAACAGTCCTAGGCTAGTCCTGTCATCCCTTAGATAGTAAAAACCATTTTCCCTGCACTGGGAATGTTATGTTGTAGAAAAGGGTGATGCCAAAAAACAAAAGTGATGACAAGGCAGTTGAAGGAGTGTGATGACCATGTCTGACACAAGCAGGATGTATCCAGAAGATTTTGAAACAAACCATTAAGCAAAGTACTAAGAATAGCAACATTTAACAGCTGGGAAATACCAATAGCAGACCTTTAACAGGAACCAATCTAAGAATGAAACCAAAATGTTTTGCCAACCATTAGATTGAATAACAGTGAACAAGGTTAGCTGTAAAGGGAGATGTCTATGCAAGGTGTTCATTCAATGTATATTTATTGTGCGCCTGCTATGTGCCAGACACCATGCCAGGCACTTGGAATATGATTGAGTATCCAAATATCCTAGAGCCGAGCTGCAAACAGATGGCCCACAGAGTGAATTCAGGCATGTTTTTCAACGTATACACTCTTTTTTTCAAACTTGTTGCCAACCTTAAAAATCAAGATAGTTTACATAAAAATCTCTGTCCTCTTGATAAAAATCAGAAAATATTGGCAACACTCAGCTCAATTTCTGCAAGGCAACAATCAGCTAAAACTGAGTTGTAGCTGTTATTACATTTCATGCTCACAACAACCCTATGATTGTCCTGTCACTACTGTCCCTAATGCTGGGGAGCCACTAACAGGTAAGGCAATGGAAAATGAAAAACTGGCAAGAGAGGGAGAGAACAGGGCAGAGAAAAATGAGAAACACCGTGTGTGTGTGTGTGTGTGTGTGTGTGTGTGTGTGTGTGTGTGTTTAAAGCAAAGGTAATAAGAGGTTTTCAACAATAGAAAAGATTGACAGTGTCTAATGTTGTAAGAGATCAAGTCCTCTCTGAGGTAACTAGGAGCCTTGATAGAAGAGAGCTTTTGACTTTACTTATTATCAAGATCAGATGTGGGGCTTTCTTTATCATCCTTGTTTAGAATCTCAAAAGGGGCTGTTTCCTTACAGAACATAATCCCAGTTCTAAGAGTGGAAGCTTATGAAGTGGAAGACGTGGGAGTTAGGGAAGGGAGGAAGGAAGAGATAGAGGATGTTAGGAGTTCAGGCTAGAAAAAGAGCTAGGGACCAGACCATGAAGGACCTTAGACTCTATGGTAAAAATGTGGTTATTTCCTAGGGAAAGTGGTAGAAAGGGAACTGGCATCTGTTGAATGCCTGCCATGTGTTAGGTATACCTTACATACATTATCTCATTTAACCTTGACCATCACCAAAGATGTAGGTATTATTATACTCACTTTAAATATGAAGATGAGGCTCAGAGAATTGTTAAGCAATTTTCTGAAGTCACACAACCAAAAAGTGATGGAGTCAGGATTTGAACCCAGATCTGACTGAATCCAAAGGCCAAATGCTTATGATGTGAACAGTATTATAATATTATTAACAATAAATACCATTCATTGAGAGCTTTGTAGAAATATGGATTAGGTAGCCAACCACTATGCTAAGCATTTTACACATTATCAAAATATTCGAAACAAAACTAAGGGCTTTATGCCCACCATACAAATGAAGAGCCTGATACTCAGAGATATAAAGCTACTTGTCAAAGATTATATAGCTATTCAGTCCAAGAGCCAGAATCAAACCCAGGACCCCCAAACCTATGTTCTTAACTGCTACACTTAATGGTATTGTCTTAGTTTTGTTCCTTATGAATGAAGAGCATCATACATTGTGTTGCATCAATTTCATGTGAGATAAAACTAGATATGACCCTAAACCCTTCTGCTTAGTCCATGGTAAGCTTGCTTGCTGGTCAGAGGCTTAACTTAATCATTAAAAAAAATGTATTTTACAAAGCAACTTGATATTTTAATAAGTAGCAAAAAAAGGAAGAAAAGGGTGTTTTCCATCGAAGTTTAGGTTGCTCTGTAAGCCAGACTAAGTTAATTAACTAATGATCATTTATTGTCTACCACATGCCTCGTGCTCCTGCCCGTCCTTCAAAGGTAAGCACAATCGTGACACTTCTCTCCCTCACAAATCACTTTGGGTTTAAAAATTTGTTTCTTTTTGTTTTTCCTAGGTATTTCAATTGACTGAATGTTTTTTAGCTCTGTCTACATGTTTATGTTATAATCCTCTCCGGAGATTCGTGGAAACTAGCTCTTTTAATTATACTCCTGTTTCTCTGCTAGATCTGCTGCACAGTTGATTATTGTCTTGCTGATATGGTAGAGTTAGGGAGCTCAGTAGATTCAGGAAGCTGTGCAAGATTGCTCGACTAATAAGTGGTGGAACAGCATTCTAGTCCAGTTGTTACTCTCAAAACTGTGAGACTTAAATTCTTAACCTTAAATCCTATTTAAATTATAAATGAAAATCACCTGTTGCATACTTGCAATATAAAATAACAGAAAATGGTACTGGTAATTAAACAAAAATATAGCTTATTTTTTAATAGTGCTTATGTCAAAAAGAAGTTAGAGATGAACATTCTGAAAGAATTTTTACTTTAAAGCATATTTTTCAAAGTATCTTATGTGCAACACTAGTCCCTTAAGATGCTTTTAGGGAAAAAAGGGTTCCATAGTGAAGGGTTTCATTGGAAACACTGCTAATGTGTATTAGCACTTACTACGGTCCCTTCCCCCTAACTTTCTTTTTTCTTCACTACCAACTTTTGGAGAAGGGAATCTGTATGAACTGCCTCCACTTTTTCATTGCCTTCCTTGTAAATATGAGATACCTTCCATGATTTCCCAAAGATCAAATGCAAATAGCTTCTATAATCAATTCAAGGATAACTCTTTGTAGCATATAACCGGCCACTCTTCTCTTGGCAGCTATGACACTGTACTTCTCATTCATTCATTCATTTCACAAATCTATATCAATTATCCAGTTGTGCTTACTACCATCTTAAGCACGGACGGTACAAAATGAACAATTTAGACATGCTTTCTACTCTCCTGAAGCTTACATTCCAGTTGCTCTCCTATTTCTCTAAATTCTCTAAGTCACCTTCACTGGATCCTCTTTTCCTACTCATCTGTTTAATATATGCATCTCCCAAGCCCCTATCATTTCTCTTTTTACAACATACACTTGTACACGCAGTCTCTCTTTCTCTTTCTCGCCCCGCCACCCCCCCCGTTGAAGTGTCATGACTTTTGATCCCACAAATGACTTGTGATCCCACAAATGTTTGTCAGATAAGTGAATTTATGATTTTCCTAATACTGAATATAATTATAGCATTTATACTGTTATTTTTATTCAAAATGTAGATTGTTATATTACCCACAAATGGAATGAGGAGGAGGTATTTTGCCCCCATCATAAATAGTTCTGTGTTGAGTGAGGGAAAGGCAGAAGTGGATTTCAGAGGACTGTATCATACATAGGAAAAAGACAATGTAAGCAAATAGTTATTGAGAACTATTCAATTTCCTGTTAAGAAGTTATTAGGAAGATGGCAGGTTAAAATTTTACCATAGAACTTCTCTCCCAAAGCATATCACAAAATGAGCAAAAAGGGTGTTTAAAAAAATTACCAACTGTCACCAAAGAAGGAAAGGAGCATAACCTAAGCTTGCGGTTCTTAAGCTTGGGTCTCAAGCATTGAAACCACCTTGGGAGCTTTTTATAATTGTATTTGAATTTCATCTCCAAAGAGTCTAATTTAACTGGTCTGGGGTGCAGCCTGAATGTCAGAATTTTTTAAAGCTCCATAGCTGTATCCAAGTTTAGAAAACATTGACCTAAGTAAAACATTTCAAAACCTGGTTATTGAAGGGGTGAAAAAGATTCTGGAGAGTAGTAAAAAAAAGTAGTAGGGCTGTATTTCTTACCTCACTACAAATCCTAGAGGATGAACTTCTAAACTGGCCAAATAGAACTCTCCCTAGTATCACTAAACTTAGAAAGAAAAACATGGGTAAGTATCCTTATTTTTTCTCCCTTCCTTCTGATCGTTGATTAGCAGGAACTATTGCTGGAGAGAAATAGGTGATAATACCTCTTCCTTATGGCCAGAGAGGCTCAATAACTGCAGTTGAAGAAATGATCTAAAGCTTAAAGGCCTTCCCTTACGGGAATGGCCTCCACTCCAACTAGAAGCAGAGAATCCTAATAGAGAATATATAACAAAATCTCAAAAGAGATAAGAGAATGAACAAGATGAAACAAATGACTTGACAACAATGCAAAAATACTACAGCACAACATGAAATCATGAATTAGATGCAAAAGAGAGAGTCCAACCTAAATGAAAATATAAAGTAAAGGAACAGAAAATTCATAAATGCTGCATTCTATAGAACAACTTAATATGAACCTGTATTCAATGAACAAAAGCTCAAAGATGAAAAGGGGTTGTGTGCTTAAGAAAATAGAATGACTGAAACCAATGTCATTACAGAAAAATTAAATAAATTTGACACAAAAATTTAATTTTAAGATCAAAAGAGCCCACTCTGTTCTTGGTAAATTTAAAATAAAATGCTTAACACAAAGATATATTCTTATTAAAGTATTCAACTTCAAGATTCCACTATCATGCAAGTTCCATGAAGGCATGATGTTTTGTTCACTGTTATAATACCAGTGCTTGGAACCCAGTCTGGGAAGTTGTAGGTGCCCAGTAAATATTTGCTGAATGAATGAAAGGATGAAGAAAAATTTCTTCACTTATTCCGGAATAAAAAGCAAATTATTGAATTTCTGGTTTTGCTTATAAGGAGCTTAGGAGTCACCACTAGCTCTTAACAAGTAAAAAGATGAATGGACTGAAAAGTAAACCACCCTTCTTAGATCCATAGGAAGGGAGGACACAAGGCAAATGGCTGCCCCCAAAATTGAGAGTCAGGCAGGCAAATACAGGCAGGGAGCCACAGCTTACTGGAGCAAAGACTCTCAAGCAGAAACTTGCCACTGGAACCAGTGCCAGTGTAGGAAAACCTGAACTGTAATTGATTAATTGCTGGAGGCTCAATGCGGATAACACTGAAAATTAAAAACTCTAGGGATCTCAGACATAGGAGGTGTCCCACATATTGTGATATTTACTTCCAGGAGCTCAATCAGGTTCCCATACTAAGTATTGGAGTGAAATCCCTGAGGGTTTCCACCAGGGAGAAGGGAAAAGGAATAATTTTGAAATATGCCAGAGCATTCTGTTCTTCTTAATAAGGCCTGCCCTCAGGGAAAACTAGTTAACCAGAGCCTAGCCTGGTGGAGTATTATCACAGCTTAAGTGACCTGGCAAAGGAAATATGCAATTCCAGCCAACTCTAGCCATCCTATTTTATGTAAGTTGGGAGGAAAAAACAAAAAACAAACAAACAAAAAAACTGAGGAATGCTTGTGAAGTTCACTGTCCAGAAGCATAGGCTCACTAAAACAGTAAGACCAAATCATAGGACTATAGAACACTTCCCCTCCCACACACCTCACCATCACATTACTAAAGGCCTACTTACAGCAGTTCCTTTTACCCAGTACACCATGTCTGGCTATCAAGATAAAGTTACCAGACATAACAAAAGGCAAAAAACCCAAATGGAAGAGCCAGAGCAAGCATCAGATCCAGACAAGGCAGGAATGTTTGAATGATCATACCAGGAACTTGAAACGACTATGACTAATATAGTAAGGGCTCTAATGATAAAGTAGACAGCATGTAAGAACAGATGGGCAATGTAAGCAGAGAGGTAGGTAATCCCAAGAATGAACCAAAAAGAAATGCTAGAGATTTTTAAAAAACCCCACCATAACAGCTCATTAGTAGGTTGGATAATGCTGGGGAAAGAATCTCTACACTAGGTGATATATCAATAGAATCCTTAAAATCTGAAAAGGAAAGAAAACAAAGGCTGAAAAAAAAGAACAGAATATCCAAGGACTGTGGGACAACTACAAAAGGTGTAACAAACACATAATGGGAGTACCGGAAGGAGAAGAAAGAGAGGAATAGAAGAAATATTTGAAACACTAATAACTAAGAATTTCCCCAAATTAATGTCAGACACCAAACCAGGAATCCAGGAAGATTGAGAAGACCAAGCAGAATAAATGCCAACAAATGACGCCTACACATATTATTTTCAAATTATGGAAAATGAATGATGAAGAAAAAAATCCTGGAAAAAGCTAGAGGAAGAAAACTTACTTATAGACGAGCAAAGATAACAATTACATCTGACTTCTCAGAAACTATGCTAATAAGAGAGTGGAGGGAAATAGTTAAAGTGCTGAGAGAAAAAAAAAGCCGACAACCTAGAATCCTGTACCCTGAAAAACATTATCATTCAAAAGTAAAGGAGAGGGCTTCCCTGGTGGCGCAGTGGTTGAGAGTCCGCCTGCCGATGCAGGGGACATGGGTTCGTGCCCCGGTCCGGGAGGATCCCACATGCCGCAGAGCGGCTGGGCCTGTGAGCCATGGCCGCTGAGCCTGTGCATCCGGAGCCTGTGCTCCGCAACAGGAGAGGCCACAACAGTGAGAGGCCCGTGTACCGCAAAAAAAAAAAAAAAAAAAAAAAAAGTAAAGGAGAAATAAAAACTTTCTCAGAGAAACAAAAATTGAGGGAATGTGTTGCCAGTAGACCTGACATGTATGAAAAGTTAAAAAAAGTTCTTTAGAGACAGGGAAAATAATATAGGATCAGAAATTCAGTTCTACATTTTAAAAAAGAACGAACATCAAAGAAGGAATAAGTGAAGATAAAATAAAAACTTTTTCTTTATTGGTCTAACAGATAAAAGTTTATTAAAAATAATAATAGCAATAATGTATTTGGTTATGTATGCTTATGGATATGTCATACATATGCTTATATATAAGAGAAATAAATGACAGGAGAAAGGAATTAAGAATATTTTGTTACTATAAGGTACTCACTACCTGTGAAGTGGTGTAGTGTTATGTGAATGTGGATTTGGATTAGTTATAAAAGTATATTGCAAATTCTAGGGCAAGAACTAAGAATAATTTTAAAAAAAGTATAACTGATGTGCTAAGAGGAGAGAGAAAATGTGAACATAAAAAATGGTCAATTAAAACTACAAGAGGCAGAAAAAGGATGGAAGACAAAAATAGGAACAAAGAATAAGGGCGACATATGCAACACAGTAACAATGATGGTAGAGATTAATCCAACTATATCAGCAATCACTTTGGATGTCAGTGGTCTAGATGCACCAATTAAAAAACAGATTTTCAGAGTGGATCAAAAAACATGACCCAACTATACGTTATTTGCAAGAAACCTACTTTAAATATAAAGATACATATAGATTAAAAGTAAAGGGATGGAGAAAAATATACCATGCTAACACTAATCAAAATAAAGTAGGAGTGTCTATATTAATTTCAGACAGAGCAGACTTCAAAGTAAGGACAGTTATTATGGATAAAGAGGGCATTACATATGATAAAAGACTCAATTCCCCAAGAAGACATTACAATTATTAACATGTATGTGCCAAACAACAGAGTGTCAGACTATGTGAGGCAAAAAACTGCAAGGAGAAATAGATGAATTCATTATTCATAGTTAGAGACTTCAACACTCCTCTCTCCCTTTCTGTCTCAGAAAGGGATAGATCCAGCATGGAGAAAATCAGTATGGACATAGATGACCTCAACAACATCATCAATCAACTGGATATAATTTTCTTCTATAGACTACTTTACCCAACAACAGAACATTACACATTTTTCTCAAGCTCACATGGAATAATCACCAAGACAGACCACATTCTTGGCTATAAAACACACCTTAACAAACTAGGAATAGAGAGGGAATTTCTTCATTTGATAAAGACTATCTATAAAAAACCTACAGCTAACTTCATACTTAGTGATGAGAAACCCAAAGCTTTTCCACTAAGATCAGGTATAAGGAACTTCTTGTCCCTTCTCACCACTCCTTTTCAATGTCATACTGGAATTTCTTGCTAATTCAATAAGGCAATAAAAGGAAATAAAAAGTATACAGATTGGGAAGGAAGACAGAAAACTGTCTTATTTGCAGATGACCTGATCATCTATGTAGAACATCAAAAGAATCAATAAAATAACTCCTTGACCTAATAAGTGACATAGCAAGGTTGCAGAATACAAAGTTAATATACAAAAGTCAATTGCTTTCCTATGTACCAATAATGAATAAGTGGAATTTGAAATTAAAAACAGAATAACATTTACATTAGCACCCCAGAAATGAAATACTTAGGTATAAGTCTAACAAAATATATACAAGATCCATATGAGGAAAATTGTAAAACTTTGATGAATGATATTAAAAAAGAACTAAATAAATGGAGGGATTTCCATGATCATGGATAAGAAGACCATATTGTTAAGATATAAATTATCCCCCAGCTTGATCTATGGATTCAATGTAATCCCAATCAAAATCCCAGCAATTTATTTTATAGATATCAATAAACTTATAAAGTTTATATGGAGAGGCAAAAACCCAGAATAGCCAACACAATATTTGAAGAAGAACAAAGTTGGAGGACTAATGCTACTCGACTTCAGGACTTGCCATAAAAATATAATAATTAAGACAGTGTGGTATTGGTGAAAGAATATACAAATAGATCAGTGAAACAGAATGGAGAGCCCAGAAATAGACCCCCCATAAATATAGCTAAATTTTCTTTGGAAAAGGGGCAAAAACCATATAATGGAGCAAAGTTAGTCTCTTCAACAAATGGTACTGGAACAACTGAACATCCATATGCAAAAAAAACAAAAACAAAAAGAAACCTAAACACAGACCCTACACCCTTCACAAATATTAACTCAAAGTGGATTATAGACCTAAATGTAAAATGCAAAACTATAAGGAGAAAACCTAGGTGGTGATGTCTTTTTAGATACAACACCAAAGACATAATTGATAAAATAAATAATTAATAAATTAAAAACTTCTGCACTACAAAAAATAGTATCAAGATAATTAGAAAGACAAGCCACAGATTGGTAGAAAATATTCGCAAAAGACACATCTGATAAAGAAATGGCATCCAAAATACAGAAAACTCAAAACTCAACAATAAGAAAACAGACAACCTGATTGAAAATTGGGCCAAAGCTCTTAATAGACACCTCACTAAAGAAGATATACACATGGCAAATAAGCATAAGAAAAGCATAAGAAAAGATGCTCCACGTGGTATGTCATCAGTGAAATATAAATTAAAACAACAACAGCGAGATACCACTACACACCTATTAGAATGGCCAAAATCCAGAACAGTGACAACACCAAATGCTGGCGAGGCTGTGCAACAACAGCAACTCTCATTCATTGCTAGTGGTACATCCACTATGGAAGACAGTTTGGCCATTTCTTACAAAACTAAACATACTCTTACCATATGATCCAGTAATTGTGCTCTTTGGTATTTACCCAAAGGAGTTGAAAACTTATGTCCACACAAAAACCCGTACATTGATGTTTACAGCAGCTTTATTAATAATTGTCAAAACTTGGAAGCAACCAGGATGTCCTTCAGTAGGTGAATGGATAACCAAACTGTAGTATATCAGACAATGGAATAGCATTCAGTACTAAAAAGAAATGAGCTATCAAGCCATGAAAAGACATGGAGGAATTTAAATGCATATTACTAAGTGAAAGAAGCCACACTGAGAAGGCTACATACCGTATGATACCAACTATATGACATTCTGGAAGACAAAAGTATGGAGACAATAGAAAGATCAGTGGTTGCCAGTGGTTGGGAAGGAGAGGAGATGAATAGGCAGAGCACAGAGGACTTTCAGGGCAGTGAAAATACTCTGTGTGATATGATAAAGATGGATATATGTCATTATACATTTGTCCAAACTTTTTAAATGTACACACCAAGAGTGAACCCTTAAGTAACTATGGATTTTGTGTGATTACAATTGTCAATGTAGGTTCATCCTTGGTTAAAAAAAAAAAAAGTACCATTCTGGTGAGTGATGTTGATAAAGGGGGAGGCTATACATTTGTTGGGGCAGAGGGTATATGGGAAATCTGTATACCTTCCTCTCAGTTTTATTGCAAACCTAAAACTGCTCCAAAAAGTCATCTTAAAAAAAAAGCAAATTACCTACAAGGGGAAAGGGTTGATTGAGGCTGGCTTCATACTTCTCCACAGAGCGTCAAGAAATGTATCTAGCCAAAATGGCATTATGATATAAAGGCAGCAAACAGTCATTCTCAGTTTGGAGAACACAGCATTACTGAAAGAATATTTTGACAAATAAATCTAGCCATTTAAGTAATGAATCAAAATAAAGAATTCAGGAATATAGAAATCATAGTAAAAGACTGGTGGGTAAGCACTGAGTCAATTTAAGTACAAAACCAATATGAATTAATTATGGGGTATGGAAACAGGACAAGAAATGAGCATGGTTAAATATTGATGATGTAAAGATAAAAAAAATAAAAGTTTTTTGAGAGGTCAAAGGAAGAGACTAGGAAAGAAGACCATTAATGTCTTTTAAAGCATGGCATCAATGAATATTAACTAAAATTGATAATTATATGTTTTTTAAAAATGACAGGTCATTAATAGTTTATAGTCTCTCTTTGTCTCCCTCAATCCCTACAATTCCTTCAATTTATTTATATGTTTTTTAAATAAAATTCAAGGGAAATAGAATTTAATTATTTTCTATCCATCCATCCATCCATCCATCCATAAACACATTGATGAATTCATCCATCTAACTTTAGTAGGAAATATCTTGAATTATTTTCTTCTAATATTAATAACAGTAATTTATGGGTAGTGTGGTTTAAAGTGATTTTAAAACTTTAGTTTTCTGGAGTTCTTGATCTTTTTTAATTAGCATGTATTATTTTTACAAAAACAATAGGGCAAATTTTGTTTAAAACAAAAAAATATTTAGAAGCTAATTTGCTAAGATGTTAACAGTAATTAATTCTGGGTGCAGGAATCTTTTCAATTTTTTCTTGTACTTATTATATATATTTTTGTTTCTAAAAAGCATAAACAACATATTTTTAAAATAAAACATCTTTAGAAATTTGTTTAATCAACAGAACATTGGCAAACGGGCACATTTACTAAGTTGCACTTTCAGAATGAAATTTAAGATGAATTTTCCCCTATATTTCTAAATTTTAGTAGTGGGGAGTTTGATAGAAGCTAAGTTATTAGAATGTTTAATAAGAATACTTGCAAGAAAGAAAGTTACATTTGG
Source organism: Hyperoodon ampullatus (assembly GCF_949752795.1). NCBI lineage: Eukaryota > Metazoa > Chordata > Mammalia > Artiodactyla > Ziphiidae > Hyperoodon > Hyperoodon ampullatus. The sequence continues at coordinate 103,045,714 of NC_136920.1, read as the reverse complement.
AAACTAAAGGGAAGGGAAAAAGAGAATGACCATTTCATGAATGTGTACTATATGCTTGGTACTGGACTAAGTCCTTTATACATGATCTCATTCAGTCTTTACAATAAACCTATAAGAAATGCACTATCATTATTCCTGTTTTAAAAAATGAGGAGTTTGAGGTCCTACAACATTAAATCACTTGCCAGTATTGTGTGAGCCAGGAATCTAACCCAGGTGTATAACTTCAAAGCCCTTTATATTCATTATTTCATTTAATTATAATGATTCTGTGGATGATGTTTTCCCCTCAGATAAGAAAACTGAAGTATTAAAAGGTGAAATAATTTTCCCAACATATGATAGGGCTGGGATTCAATTCAGACCTATATGATTCCATCAGTCATGGACTTTCCAGTGGATCAACCTTTAATATTGTGTGTGTGTGTGTGTGTGTGTGTGTGTGTGTGTGTGTGTGTGTGTGTGTGTTTAATAATAATTTGATTTTATTTCCATCCATTCTCCTCCCCTATTCACCTTTTCTTGGAAAACATGCTATACAGAAAGAGATACCATGATTGATTCCTAAGGCTTTCACTTAACCACCCTATTTTATGATCTAGTAAACATGCCCTAGTCAATTTTCATTCAAGATCAGAATTGAACTTTGTGACAAGAGAGCTTTGCTTCTAGGTGTGCTTTAGAAACCAAAGAAATTGGAGAAGGGCAGAAAGTGGTGACATTCTCACAAGATAACTAAACACTGCTATTCTATTTACTTCCTTGGCAATTTTTCCTGTGGAAAACAAAACAAACCTAATAAGCTCTGCTTTCTCTGCCTGTTCAGATACCTCTTTACTTGTCCTTTCTTTTGTTTTTGAGAAAAAAAATATTTTAAGATTTAGAATAAAAGATTTCCAGTTACTGGCCAGATCAGGAGATATTTTATAGCATGATTCTATGAAGCAATAGCCAAATCCTTGCGTTTGTGAATTAGAAAATAGAAAACTTTGGAGGAGTGGTTACTTTGGGACTGGTTATATGTACAGAAGCATATAATACAGACAGTCAAATTGCTTCAGGGATGAGCAAATCAATGAATGTAGATTTTATTTTTGTATAAGAGACCATCATATCAGTTACGACTATGCTCTGATTTTGTTTTACTGTTATGAACCCACAGTCTGAGGTAATGGGCCATAGAAAGAAATTCCCACCATGATTTGAACTGAGTCTTTAGTTTCTTGGAGGGCATAGTACGCCCTGTGAGAATTTTAAAGCCATAGATGAAAACAATTCTTAGATGCTCTTCTGAAATTTTAAAAACAAGACTTTTTAAAAAAAGTTCTTCTTCAGGCAAATAGTTAATTTTAGATTATCCAGTAATGGACCCGAGTGTAGTTAATCCCAAACTACAATGAGCCAAAAAGAATGTATTTATTTTGTTTGGAAATACTAGTAGAGGTTTTTTGGTAGTCGTTGTTAATTGTACCATATTTAGGCTAATGTTAAAATTGATTTGATTTCCTAGAATAGTAAATGTTGACTGGTTGATTCAGGGAGACAACTGGTCTGGGATTATAGCTTTGCAACTATTTTTTGTTCCTGTCTGGGATTATAGCTTTGCAACTATTTGTTGTTCCTGGGTAAGGATCACTTAAATAGCAGTCAACCTTGAATCTGTTCACTTCTTTTTATACCTGGGTTGGGATAGCAAAACCATTTTATGAAATGGCCATTTGAAGGAAGATTTTATAGTTGATTTTAATTATGAATCCTAAAAACTGTTTGAAAACAATCAAGAAGACCTGCAATGTTTATTCCAGGGAAGAACAAGTAGCTTGTGCATACAAATATTTTTAAATCTCCACAAGCATATTTACATTATTTTTTGTAGTCATTGTACGTTCCTGGCATTCTCATGTACATTATTGATACCCAATAACTTGACCATCTAGCATTTTATTTAAACTGAAAACATATTTATCCTTAAAAATAGAAATTAAAAAGACATCTAAGATGGGTGAAGGGCATCAAAGGTACAAACTTCTAGTTATAAAATAAATAAGTCCAGGTGATGTAATGTACAACATGGCAACTATAGTTAATAGTACTGTAATGTATATTTAAAAGTTGCTAAGAGGTTAGATCTTAAATATCTCATCATAAGAAAAAACTGTAACTGTTTGTGGTGATGGATGTTAACTGGACTTACTGTGGTGATCATTTTGCAGTATACACATATATCGAATCATGTTGTACACCTGAAAGTAATATACTATTATATGTCAATTATATCTCAATTAAAAAACAGATATTAATTATACCTCAATTTTAAAAGTTTATGAATTTGCTGCTGGTACTTTCCTTTAAGAATCATTAGCACAAAGCATGGAATTAAGCAGAGAAACTCCACTTGGAATCAAGGATCTAAGTTTGCTTCCTGGCTCCACTTCCCAACTGAGTAAACACAGGCAAATTACTTAACGGCTCTGCACTTCAATTCAGATACATTTAACACTTACCTCAAGGGTTTGCTGGCTTGGCATATATGAGATGTAGGTAAAACCATGTTGAATAATGTAAAGCACGACACAGGTGGTATTTACTGTTATCTTCAGTTTAATCCAGACATGAATTTCCCTGAACCTTAGCTCTAGGGTGGGAGCCTCAAGTTAATTTTGCAGTTTCTTGACTAAGTCTTGTGATAGGCACTGGCTATGGTCTGAGAGGAGAGGGTGGGGTGGGAAGGAGAGAAATGATCTTCTTTTCATCTTTCCTAAGCCATGAAAAAAGGCCTTACAAAATAAGAGAGTGTGCAAATAAGCGTGAAACAATGGGAATTCACTCTCCTGTAAATTAAACTTGAGAAGACTTTTCTCTCTTCTGTGAGCTAATCATTAAGGCACTGAAAGCTTTGTCCATATTTCCAGTGATAAAATACTTCAATGTTAAATTACTGAATGACACCATAACTCAAAGAACAGAGCGGGAAGAGGAGAGCAATGAGAAAAGAAAATGCTTATGTTGACATATAGAAATCCTTTAGTAATCAGCAAGGAATGGAGTGAAATAAAGTATACATGAATGTTTAATGAGGTTTTTAACAAATTAAATTTTGCAGAAATATGCTTAAACATGTGGCATTGCTAAGTGCTAGCCCCATCAGGTGAGGTGAGACAGTCTTTTGTTTGCATACCCTGCGTGGCAAGGAAGAGAGAGAAATACACATTCATTTTCAAGGAACGTAGGATGTGTGAGTTAGAGCAGTAATATATCTTCTGCTAAGTCTTTTGGTTAGGAACATTAGGCACCATCTACACTGAATCCATGGACAAGGTAAGAAAATAATGCTTTGTAGAAAGAAAAGACCAAGTGAAGAAAGCTTCATTGTATCACAGACTGTGTTGCTATAGGCACACTGTTGTTCTGTAGGGAGATATTAAGAGGGAACAAGATAACATTACAGCAGATACTGCACTTTTTTGTTATCTTGACAAGAACAGCAGCAGGACTTAGCTTAACCAAATGTTAACACTCTTCCCAAATGTTAATGAAATACAAGTAGAAAAATTTGGGGGATTCCCAATTTAAGTATTTTTATTAGCTGGTGCTTTACACATTTATCATGTGTCTTGTTTACACAGGCACCAACACAGAATTGGAGACACATGTCCCCCCACCTACACAGTCACATTCCCTGAATTGTCATAGTCATCTTGCTGCCCTTCAAGTATCCAGATCTATGTTTAGGAGGGAAGGACAGGGGGGTGGAGAGAGAGGAGGAATGGGGAGGGAGGGAGGGAGGGAAGGAGAAAAGGGAGGGAAGGAAAGGAAAGGAAAAAGAAAAGAAAAGATCTTGTGTGCAAACAAACATTAGTTTGCCAAATCTCTAAGAAGTATGTGAAGGGCTGACCTATGATGGGAAGGTAGAAAAAGATTAGGCCTAACTGCATTCATTAGAAATAGCCTACGTTGGAGAAGAAACACACCCAAGAACTTTACATCCTCCTCTGCAGTACACTGCAAGTTGATTAGAATATCCCTTCTAACTACTGCTGCTGCCTTTCCTAAGGACGGAAATCTATTGCAGATGAATAGTTTAGTGACTTAAAAGATAACGTGAGAGAGGAGCTCTGCATAATTAAATTTAAAAAACAGTGTTTTCTCAAACCAGGAAAGTAATTTATAACAGGATAGGCTGAGTTGATCAAGTTTTCTTATAGAGTCTTTTTCTTATAGACTGATATGATTTGTATGCCTCTGATACTTCTCTGCAAAACTTCTCTGCAAAATAAAGACATTCTACTTTGACTTCAGGGAAATATTTTTATGTATCTCTCCATTGAAGATACAGTCTCGTATGTCAAAGATTTTCCTATTTATTTTACGAATCTCTCCACCTGGTAGATACAATTATGTTTCATCCCATTTTATTTTTTGAAAGAAAAAATGTTATAAAGATTGATCATTTCTTAAAGTGTTCCTGCTGGAGGAATTCCATACCTCAAGTCTGGAGGTAGGAACAATGAAGAGGAGAAACCTCTAGCATTGTGCTGTCCTTCCAGTTGTGGTCTAGTGAAGTTCACCCACATCACTTACAGGCTGTTAAAAGAACAAAATTCAACAGAGTAAATTTGAAGATCTACTTGGCTTTATTCAACTGTTCATGAACCAGGCAGCATCCCATCTAGCAACTAGCAGGGCACTCTGAGGAAGGCGCTATAAGAAGCTTTTACAGAAAGGAGGATGGGCAAAGAAAGACTTAGCAAAAGAAAAGAAAGGGTTATTTGGGGGTCGTCATCTTCTTTTGTGGGGGAAAGGAACAAGGGTTTTATCATGCAGTTTACCTAGTGTGGATCAGGAAGTTTCAGGTTGATTGTTTTAAAGGTCATGTTTCTGGGAAGGGTTGAAATTGCAATTAAATCTTGATTTGCTGTGGGTAGGGAGCAAATGACTTCATTTTGGGCATTAATTTCTTTTTTTCTAAATTTATTTTATTTATTTATTTTTGGCTGCATTGGGTCTTTGTTGCTATGTGCAGACTTTCTCTAGTTGTGGTGAGTGGGGGGCTACTCTTCGTTGCGGTGCGCGAGCTTCTCATTGCGGTGGCGTCTCTTTTGGGGAGCACGGGCTCTAGGCGCGTGGGCTTCAGTAGTTGTGGCACTCAGTTAAGATGACTTAGTTGCTCCACGGCATGTGGGATCTTCCCGGACCAGGGCTCGAACCCGTGTCCCCTGCATTGGCAGGCAGATTCTTAACCACTGTGCCACCAGGGAAGTCCCATTAATTTCTTTTTAACGATGTCTTGTGTAGGAAAAAATCTTTTCACAAGGATGGCTGAGGAGCTGTCCCTACTCACTCAATGGTTTCCATTAAACGTATTAAAGTTACGGCATTTCCTTCAGGGATACACTCAAATGCAACAGGTCTAGGTGTACGCTTCCTCATCTCCCATTACATTGGCTCCTCTTCTTTTCTCTCAGTTTTACTACCTTTCTGTCAACCCCAAAAGTAAAAACGTGACTCCTACCTTTTCCTCAAAAGTAAAAACCTGACTCCTACCTTTTCCTCAATCTCCATGTTAAACAGTAAGGAATGCTCAAACATGCATCTTCTTCTAACCTCAGCGAGTGCGTGCGCGCGCACACACACACACACACACACACTCCTCTTCTTCTCAGGCCTTTATTACCTGTTGCTTGGATTCTTACAAGCTGGTCTTCATACCTCCATTCTCTTCATGTCCAACCATCCTAGAGATCCTGTGATTTGTGTGTAGGAGGGTTATCAGAAAGTGCTCACAGAAACATCTGTGAGGAAATAAAGGAAGCAGGATTGGGCAGATGGAAATGTAAAATTGCAACATGGTTGCAACAGAGGCCTTGACCAATTCCACAGGGAACTCTGAAGGGCTGGACCTTCAGAGATATCCACAATTGAGGCAAGTGGGCTGGGCCCTTGTAATCCCACAGAGAACTGTCATTAGAGGTGGGCTGCCTATGGAGATGTAAGCATAATCTTGGGCAAGGTAGCTCTCTTTAGCCACCATGCCGTCCTCAGGCTATGGCTGTAGCATTTGTCCATTTACCATCAAAACTGTGCATAAGAATACCAAAAAATTCCCCAGTTGGTCACCTGGGGCCCTAAGTAGACTGCATACTGGCCCAGAGAATGGCACTTGCAGGGTATCGTCTCTGAAAGCTCTCAGTTGGTGATACTGTTTGAGGCCTTGTGGGCAGGAAAGGCAAACCCTATCTGGAATATGGGGCACTTCTAGTCAAGATGAATTGTTGACCCTTCCAGTGTGGAGGGAATCCACTGTAATAAATCTGCTAAGAGGTGAATTGATCTCTTCAAGAGATAGTAACAGGGACTCAGCATGGGTTGCTGTCGTTGGCGGGGGCACATTTGGCAGTGGTAGTAACTGAATCAACCCTGGTGATTGGGAGCCTGTGCAATTGGGCCCATGAGTATCCTCTATGGCTTTTTTTAAATATAAACCGATTGTACTAGCACTTATTTTTCCAGTGGCAAAGGTAGGCTGACATCAGATGGCTAGGCCATTCTGTCTACTTGGGGGTTAAGTGCCTCTTCTGTGGGTGTTTGCTTTCTGGTGGTGATAACATGTGACACAAAGATCTTTACCGTTTGTACTCCCTCCCATTTGTCTGTCCACATGCCTTCTCCCCAAACTTGTACACAATCTCCCAATCTTTCTCCTTCATGCTCCTGCCAAGTCAATCATCACTGTCATGGGTTTATATTCTTTCCTTGGCCTACTGCTCTTTTCATACAAAGTGGATGACCAGTACACTATCCAAAGATTCCCCATCACTAGCTTGCTTACATTCTCTGCTTATTCTTATGCTCAACTCCAGATATACCCCTTCTATCTTAAGATGGATTGATGCTGGGAAAGGCAGTCTTGGTAGGTCTGACAGAATGATGAACTGTTCTGGCCTCATAGTCACCTGATGTTTCACAGTCAAATCTCCATCTCTACTAGGGCCCCGTATATATTGGGATACATATATTGTAGTATGTTTGTCGAATGGTGTATAATTTTGTGTTATAGATGGCATGACCCTAGGATCTACTTGTGATTCTCCTATGGCTGCTTTCCATGAATTCCACACAGTGTCTTTTCCCACCAGAGGTACAGTAGGGTCTGCTGGGTTGTATGAGTCATATGGCCTGAGTGGCAAGACTATTGACACCACCGACTGGACCTGTGCAGGGCATGTCCTTGCTCCAGGTCTCACTCAAAGCTGGCTGCATTATGGGTCACTCAGTAAATGGGCAGAGCACTGTTTCCAGTTGGGGAATGTGCTGACTCCAGAATTCAATAAAGAAGTTTTGTGTTTCTTTTTTCATGGTCAGAGGGACAAGATGTAATAATCTGTACTTTACTTTGGTAAGATATCTTAGGCTCCCCCACTAGTCTCCTGAACATTTCACTGATCTGGCAGGTCCTCCATCTTTAGAATGCACATATCTTACCAAGGCCTCCAATGTACTTGCCAAGGTCCTTTCTTATTTTGTTCAATTAATGTGATCTCTTCTGCCCACTGAGATATTCTGCAGAGTGTCTAGATGGTCTAGGTTCCTTTGGATTATATTAAGGCAGACAGCAGGATAGTTAACATCCCTGGGACATGACTATAACTTTATACTGATGTTTGTCCCACATGAATGTAAATTGCTTCTAGCCCTCCTTCCAGATAGGGTAAAAAAAAAAATATTCCTCAGATTAGTAACCTTATACCAAGTACCCAAGGCCATGGTATCCAGTTTTAGCTACATCTGGCACAACAATTGGGCCTACTACTTGGTTGATTTTGCATTATCCCACGTTCATTCTGTGGGATCCATCTAATTTTTGTAGGACTCAGACTAGTGAATTAATGGAGATTCAATGTGGACACCATTTCTGTATCCTTCAGGTTTTTTAAGTTAGCAATCTTCTCTTCCATTCCTGGGAAGCAATTTTATATTCTCAACTGGGAAATTTCAGAGGCTTCCACTTGGCCTTCTCTAGTGTCATAGTTCTTGCTTCATAGGCCAAGGAACCAATGTTGAGGAGATGACCATGGATCAAGTAGATGCACTCTGAGTCAAACCTGTTTATTATCTGGACCCCATAAGCCTCACTCTAAAAAAACAAGTCAAGGATGGGTAATCAGGCTGTTAGCTCTGATTATCTATTCATGATTTCTTTTGATTTACAAAATTTAACAATATTTTTATTGTCTGTCCATTTATATTGCCCATAGGGGTGCCACGTTCTATTAACTTAGTGGTTCTCAAGTTGTGATTTCAAACTACCAGCATCAGTATCAAAAGAGAGCTTATTTACAATGTAGTTTATCAAGTTCCACCTCAGACCTACTGAATCAGAAATCTGGAGGGTGAGGTCCAGCAAGTTGTGTTTTAGAAACTCTCCAGATGATTTTGGTGCATGCTCAAGTTTGAGAATAATTATCTTAACCATTACCTTAGCTCTCTTTGAGTCAGGACTCTCTGGCATCCACTCTCAGTTTTTTCCTTTAACATCCTTATTGGAATATAACTGCTTTACAATGGTGTGTTAGTTTCTGCTTTATAACAAAGTGAATCAGCTATACATATACATATATCCCCATATCTCCTCCCTCTTGCGTCTCCCTCCCACCCTCCCTATCCTACCACTCTAGGTGGTCACAAAGCACTGAGCTGATCTCCCTGTGCTATGCGGCTGCTTCCCACTAGCTATCTATTTTACGTTTGGTAGTGTATATATGTCCATGCCTCTCTCACTTCATCCCAACTTACCCTTCCCACTAGCCATGTCCTCAAGTCCATTCTCTATGTCTGCATCTTTATTCCTGTCCTGCCTCTAGGTTTTTCAGAACCATTTTTTTTTCTTAGATTCCATATATATGTGTTAGCATACGGTATTTGTTTTTCTCTTTCTGACTTACTTCACTCTGTATGACAGTCTCTAAGTCCAACTACCTCACTACAAATAACTCAATTTCGTTTCTTTTTATGGCTGAGTAATATTCCATTGTATATATGTGCCACATCTTCTTTATCCATTCATCTGTCGATGGACACTTAGGTTGTTCCATGTCTTGGCTATTGTAAATAGAGCTGCAATGAATATTGTGGTACATGACTCTTTTTTTAATTTATTTTTTTATTTTATTTTTTTTTAAATTTATTTTTGGCTGTGTTGGGTCTTTGTTTCTGTGCGAGGGCTTTCTCTAGTTGTGGCAAGTGGGGGCCACTCTTCATTGCAGTGCGTGGGCCTTTCACTATCATGGCCTCTCTCGTTGCAGAGCACAGGCTCCAGACGCGCAGGCTCAGTAGTTTGTGGCCCACAGGCCCAGTTGCTCCAAGGCATGTGGGATCTTCCCAGACCAGGGCTCAAACCTGTGTCCCCTGCACTGGCAGGCAGATTCTCAACCACTGCATCACCATGGAAGCCACCATGACTCTTTTTGAAATATGGTTTTCTCAGGATATATGCCCAATACTGGGATTGCTGGGTTGTATGGTAGTTCTATTTTTAGTATTTTAAGGAACCTCCATACTGTTCCTCATAGTGAGTGTATCAATTTACATTCCCACCGACACTGCAAGAGGTTGCCCTTTTCTCCACACCCTCTCCAGCATTTATTGTCTGTAGATTTTTTGATGATGGCCATTCTGCCTGGTGTGAGGTGACACCTCATTGCAGTTTTGATTTGCCTTTCTCTAATGATTAGTGATGCTGAGCATCATTTCATGTGTTTGTTGGCAATTTGTATGTCTTCTTTGGAGAAATGTCTATTTAGGTCTTCTGCCCGTTTTTGGACTGGATTTTTTGTTTTTTTGATATTGAGCTGCCTGAGCTGCCTGTATATTTTAGAGATTAATCCTTTGTCAGTTGCTTCATTTGCAAATATTTTCTCCCATTCTGAGGGTTGTCTTTTGGTCTTGTTTATGGTTTCCTTTGCTGTGCAAAAGCTTTTAAGTTTCATTAAGTCCCATTTCATTAGGTCCCATTTATTTTCGTTTTTATTTCCATTTCTCTAGGAGGTGGGTCAAAAAGGATCTTGCTGTGATGTATGTCATAGAGTGTTCTGCCTATGTTTTCCTCTAAGAATTTTATAGTGTCTGGCCTTACATTTAAGTCTTCAATCCATTTTGAGTTTAGTTTAGTGTATGGTGTTAGGGAGTGTTCTAATTTCCTTCTTTTACATGTAGCTGTCCAGTTTTCCAAGTACCACTTATTGAAGAGGCTGTCTTTTCTCCATTGCATATTCTTGCCTCCTTTATCAAAAAGAAGGTGACCATATGTGTGTGGGTTTATCTCTGGGCTTTCTATCCTGTTCCATTGATCCATATTTCTGTTTTTGTGCCAGTACCATACTGTCTTGATTACTGTAGCTTTGTAGTATAGTCTGACGTCAGGGAGCCTGATTCCTCCAGCTCTGTTTTTCTTTCTCAAGATTGCTTTGGCTATTTGGGTTCTTTTGTGTTTCCATACACATTTTGAAATTTTTTTGTTTTAGTTCTGTTTAAAATGCCATTGGTAGCTTGATAGGGATTACATTGAACATGTAGATTGCTTTGGTAGTATTTCACAATATTAAGTATTCAAATCCAAGAACATGGTATATCTCTCCATCTGTTTGTATCATCTTTAATTTCTTTCATCAGTGTCTTACAGTTTTCTGCATACAGGTCTTTTGTTTCCTTAGGTAGGATTGTTTCGTAGGTATTTTATTCTTTTTGTTGCAGTGGTAAATGGGAGTGTTTCCTTAATTGCGCTTTCAGAATTTTCATCATTAATATGTAGGAATGCAAGAGATTTCTGTGCATTAATTTTGTATCCTGCTACTTTACCAAATTCATTGATTAGCTCTAGTAGTTTTCTGGTAGCATGTTTAGGATTCTCTATGTATAGTATCATGTCATCTGCATGCAAACAGTGACAGTTTTACTTCTTCTTTTCCAATTTGGATTCCTTTTATTTCTTTTCTTCTCTGATTTCTGTGGCTAAAACTTCCAAAACTATGTTGAATAATAGTGGTGACAGTGGGCAACTTGTCTTTTTCCTGATCTTAGTGGAAATGGTTCCAGTTTTTCACCATTGAGAATGATGTTGGCTGTGGGTTTGTCATATATGGCCTTTATTTTGTTGAGAAAAGTTCCCTCTATGCCTGCTTTCTGGAGAGTTTTTTAAATCATAAATGTGTGTTGAATTCTTCAAAAGATTTTTCTGCATCTATTGAGATGATCATATGGTTTTTCTCCTTCAGTTTGTTAATATGGTTTATCACATTGATTGATTTGCGTATATTGAAGAATCCTTGCATCCCTGAAATAAACCCCAGTTGATCATGATGTATAATACTTTTAATGTGCTGTTGGATTCTGTTTGCTAGTATTTTGTTGAGGATTTTTGCATCTATGTTCATCAGTGATATTGGCCTGTAATTTTCTTTCTTTGTGACATCTTTGTCTGGTTTTGGTATCAGGGTGATAGTGGCTTCGTAGAATGAGTTTGGGAGTGTTCCTCCCTCTGCTATATTTTGCAAGAGTTTGAGAAGGATAGGTGTTAGTTCTTCTCTAAATGTTTGATAGAATTCGCCTGTGAAGCCATCTGGTCCTGGGCTTTTGTTTGTTTGAAGATTTTTAATCACAATCTCAATTTCAGTGCTTGTGATTGGTCTGTTTATATTTTCTATTCCTTCCTGGTTCAGTCTCCAAAGCTTGTGCTTTTCTAAGAATTTGTCCATTTCTTTGTGGTTGTCCATTTTATTGGCATAGAGTTGCTCGTAGTAATCTCTCATGATCCTTTATATTTCTGCAGTGTCAGCTGTTACTTCTCGCCTTTTTCATTTCTAATTCTATTGATTTGAGTCTTCTCCCTTTTTTTCTTGATGAGTCTTGCTATTGGTTTATCAATATTGTTTATCTCCTCAAAGAACCAACTTTTAGTTTTATTGATATTTGCTATGTTTCCTTCATTTCTTTTTCATTTATTTCTGATCTGATATTTATGATTTTTTTCCTATTGCTCACTTTGGGGTTTTTTTGTTCTTCTTTCTCTAATGTTTTAGGTGTAAAGTTAGGTTGGTTATTTGAGATGTTTCTTGTTTCTTGAGTTAGGATTTTATTGCTATAAACTTCCCTCTTAGAACTGCTTTTGCTGCATCCCATAGATTTTGGGTTGTCGTGTTTTCATTGTCATTTGTTTCTAGGTATTTTTTGATTTCCTCTTTGAATTCTTCAGTGATCTCTTAGTTATTTAGTAGTGTGTTGTTTAGCCTCCATGTGTTTGTATTTTGTGCAGATTTTTTCCTGTAATTGATATCTATTCTCATAACATTGTGGTCGGAAAAGATACTTGATATGATTACAATTTGCTTAAATTTACCAAGGCTTGATTTGTGACCCAAGATATGACCTATCCTGGAGAATACTAGCTGTGGCGCACTGGCCCCCTTCAGGTTGTCTTCATGCAGCCAACCCCAGTCTTCTCCCTGCGGTCTGACCTCCGAAGTCTGAGCCTCAGCTCCCAGCCCCTGCCCTCCCCAGCAGGTTAGCAGACAAGCCTCTCAGGCTGGTGAGTGCTGGTTGGCTCCAATCTTCTGTGCGGGGATCTCTGTGCTTTGTCCTTTGCACCCCTGTTGCTGCACGCTCCTCCATGGCTCTGAGCTTCACTCCCCACCCACCCAACGTCTCCTCCAGTAAAAGGGCTTCCTGGTGTGTGGAAACGTTTCCTCTTTCACAGCTCCCTCCCAGAGGTTCAGGTCCTGTCCCTATTCTTTTGTCTCTGTTTTTTCTTTTGCCCTACCCTGGTATGTGGGGATTTTCTTGCCTTTTGGGAAGTCTGAGGTCTTCTGCCAGTATTCAGTAGGTGCTCTGTTGGAGTTGTTCCACATGAAGATGTATTTCTGATGTGTTTGTGGGGAGGATGGTGATCTCCACGTTTTACTCCTCTGCCATCTTGAAGGTCTCCTCCCACTCTCACCTTTTGAGTTGTATGAGTAATTTTTATATTTTGGATATTAACCCCTTATTGATACATCATTTGCAAATATCTTCTCCCATGCAGTGGGCAGGCTTTTTATTTTGTTGATATTTTCCTTTGCTGTACACGAGGTTTTTAGTTTGATGTAGTCCCACTTATCTATTTTTTCTTTTGTTTCCTTTGCCTAAGGAGACATATCCAAAAAATATTGCTAAGATCCATGTGAAAGAGCTTACTCCATGCTTTTTTTCTAAAAAGTTTCTGGTTTTGGGTCTTACATTTAAGTCTCTAATCCATTTTGAGTTTATTTTTATATATGGTGTGAGAAAGTAGTCCAGTTTGAGGCTTCTGCATGTAGCTGTCCAGTTTTCCCAACAGCACTTGTTGGAGAGGTTGTCTTTTCCCCATAGTAATTCTTGCCTCCTTTGTCCTAGATTAATTGACCATGTAAGTGTGGGTTTATTTCTGGGATCTCTATTTAGTTTCATTGATCTATGTGTCTGTTTGGGGGCAAGTACCATACTGTTTTGATTGCTGTAGCTTTATAGTATAGGTTGAAATCAGCAAGTGTGATATTTCAATATTTGTTCTTTTTTTTCAAGATTGCTTTGGCTATTCTGGGTTACCTGTGGTTCCATATAAATTGTAGGACTATTTGTTCTAGTTCTGTGAAAAATCTCATCAGTATTTTGATAGGGATTGCATTGAATCTGTAGATTGCCTTGGTTTGTATGGTCATTTTAGCAATATTAGTTCCTCCAGTTCATGAGCATATTATATCTTTCCATCTGTTTGTGTCATTTCCAATTTCTTTCATCAGTGTCTTACTTTTCTGAGTACAGATTTTTTACCTCCTTGGTTAGATTTATTTGTAAGTATTTTATTCTTTTTTATGCAATTGTAATGGGATTGTTTTCTTAATTTTTATTTCTGATAATTTGTTGTTAGTGTATAGAAACAAAAAGAGATTTATGTATATTAATTTTGTATCCTGCAACTTTATTGAACTCATTGATGACTTCTAATCTTTTTTGGTGGTGTCTTTAGGATTTTCTATGTATAGTATCATGTCATCTACAAACAGTGATGATTTTACTTTTTTCTTTCCAATTTGGGTTCCTTTTGTTTCTTTTTCTTGTCTTGTTGCTGTGGCTAGGACCTCAAATACTATGATGAATAAAAGTAGTGGGAGTTACCATACGTGTCTTGTTTCAGATCTTAGAGGAAATGTTTTCAGCTTTTCACTATTGAGCATGATGTTGGCTGTAGTTTTGCCATATATAGCCTTTATTACATTGAAAGTTTATATCTCTATACCTACTTTGTTGAGAATTTTTATTGTAAATGGATGTTGAATTTTATCAAAACCTTTTTCTGGATCTATTGAGATGATTATATGATTTTTATCCTTCAGTCATTAATGTGGTGTATCACTTTGATTTATTTGTGAATATTGAAATATTCTTGCATCCATGACATTTATCGAACTTGACCTTGGTGTATGATCCTTTTAATGTATTGTTGAATTTATTTGCTAAAATTTTGTTGAGAATTTTTGCATCAATGTTCATCAGTCATATTGGCTTGTAATTTTTTTTTTTCATTGTGTGTTTGGTGTTTGTATCAGAATGATGCTGGCTTTGTAGAATGAACTTGGAAGCATTACTTCCTCTTCAACTTTTTGGTATAGTTTAAGAAATATAGGCATTACCTCTTCTTTAAGTGTTTGGTAGAATTCACCTATGAATTAATCTCATTTTGCACTTTTGTATTTTTAGGATTTTTTTTAACTACTGATTCAATTTCATTACTAATAAACACTTTGTTTATGTTTTCAATTTCTTCCTGATTCTGTCTTGGAAGAGTGTACATTTCTAGGAATTTATCCATTTCTTCTAGACTGTCCTTTGTTGGCACATAATTTTTTTGTCGTAATTTCTTGTGATCTTTTGTGTATCTGTGGTGTTGTAACTTCTCCTCTTTCATTTCTTATTTTATTATTTGGGCCCTCTTTTTTTTCTTGATGAGTCTGGCTAATGGTTTATCAATTTTGATTATCTTTTCAAAGAACCAACTCTTGAACCAGTTTCATTGATCTTTTCTATTTTTTTGTCTCTATTTCATTTGTTTCGGTTCCAATCTTTATTATTTCTTTTCTTTTACTAATATTGGATTTTGTTTGTTCTTTGTTTTCTAATTACTTTAGTTGTAAGGTTAGAGTGTTTATTTGAGATGTTTCTTGTTTCCTGTGGTAGGCTTGTTTCATTAAAATCTTTCCTTCCAGGACAGATTTTGCTGCATCCTATAGCTTTTGAATCATTGTGTTTTCATTTTGTTTTGTCTCCAAGTATTTTTTGATTTCCTCTTCAACTTTTTCAGTGATCCATTCGTTGTTTAGTAGCATATTGCTTAGCCTGTACATGTTTGTGTTTTTTGTAGTTTCTTTTCTTGTCCTTGATGTAGTCTCATACTGTGGTGGTTGGAAAAGATGCTTTATATGATTTCAGTCTTCTTAAATTTATTGGGACTTGTTTTGTGGCCTAGCATGTGATCTATCCTGGAGAATGTTGCAAGTGCTTTTGAAAAGAATGTCCATTCTTCTATTTTTGGATGGAATGTTCTGTAGGTATCTATTAAGTCCACTGACCCATGTGTCACTTAAGACCACATTGCATCAGAGGTGGAGTCAAGATGGTGGTGTGGGAAGACACGGATTTAGCATCTCCCCAGAACTGGGGTGCCTGCCAGCCACTGGTGGGGAACTCTGACGCCCAAGGAGATGGGAGAAACCCCAAAGTGAACCGGTAGGACATAGGGGGACTGAGGAGGGAGAAGTGGAGGCCAGACAGGATCGGCACCCCTGAGCCCAGGGAGGTCAGGAGAGGCGGGGGGAGGGACTCTCCAGGAAGAGCAGGAGAGGAGTGGAGGGCGATTGCCTGGACCACTTGGGCCAGGGAGCCTGCTGAGCTCCCAAGACAGTGTTCCCCTTCCAAAGCCCCATCCAGGACACGTGGGTCCTGGGGGCATAGGAGGGAGGCTGGGGAGATCAGGAGAGGCAGGGGGGAGGAGCCATCTGGGAGGATCAGGAGAGGAGCCGAGGGCGATTGCCCCACCCACTTGGGTACAGGAGCCTGCTTAGCTCCCAGGCTGGCCCCCTGCCCTCCAGAGCCCCCTCCAGGCTAAGTAGGTCCTTTCAGGCATAGGAGGTAGGTTGGGGAGACCAGGAGAGGCAGGTGGGAGGGGCCCTCCCAGATAAGAGGAGCAGGAGAGGAGAGAAGGGCGTTTGCCCCACCCACTTGAGCCCAGGAAGCCTGCTATGCTCCCAGATGAGGTCCCCTGCCCTCTGAGACCAGGGGTTGGGAACAAACCTAGGCCCCTTCTGTTCCTTGAGCTTAAACCCCACTGTCCACAGCCCCCAGGGCCTTTTCCAGCCCTGTGAATCCTGAGCATTGGCCCTGCCCACCACCCAAACATCACCCTTACTTAGGCTCCACCATCCTTGGTAAAAGCCAAGGCATTTACCCCCTTTTTTTTTTCTTTTCCCTCCTCCTCTTTTTTACTATTGTGGTACTGATGTACCTTCCTCTTGATGATTCATCTTATTTTTATTTTTATATTCTTCCTAACATATCTGTAAGTTTCCTAATTTTATTTTTTACTTTGTTATTGTTCTTTTTCTTTTTCTTTTTTCTTTCTTTTTTTTTTTTTTTGCTGCCCCAGGTGGTTTTTGGGATCTTGGTTCACGAACCTGGGGTCAGGCCGAAGCTCCTGCAGTGGGAGCTCCATGTCCGAACCACTGGACTAACAGAGAACCTCAGACCCCAGGGAATATTTATCGGAGTGAGGTCTCACAGAGTTCCTCATCTCAGCACCAAGACTCACCTCTACCCAATAGGCTACAAACTCATATGTTGGAGGCCTCAGGCCAAACAACCAGTAAGACAGGAACACAATCCCACTCATAAAAAAAGAAAAAAAAATTGACATGGCAAAAAACATATCTTACCGATGAAGGAGCAAGGTAAAAACCTACAAGACCAAATAAATGAAGAGGGGATAGGCAATCTACCTGAGAAAGAATTCAGAGTAATGATAGTAAAGATGATCCAGAATCTCAGAAATAGAATGGAGGCACGGATTGAGCAAATACAAGAAATGTTTAACAAACATCTAGAAGAAGTAAAGAACAAACAGAGATGAACAACACAATAACTGAAATGAAAAATTCACTAGAATGAATCAATAACAGAATAACGGAGGCAGAAGAATGAATAAGTGAGCTGGAAGAGAAAATGGTGGAAATAACTGCCGAGGAGCAGAATAAAGAAAAAAGAATGAAAAGAATTGAAGACAACCTTAAAGACTTCTGGAACAACACTAAATGCTCCAACGTCTGAATTTTAGGGGTCCCAGAAGAAGAAGAGAAAAAGAAAGGGTTTGAGAAAATATTTGAAGAGATTACGGTCATAAACTTCCCTAACATGGGAAAGGAAACAGTTACCCAAGTCCAGGAAGCACAGAGAGTCCCATACAGGATAAACTCCAGGAGAAACACATCAAGGCACATATTAATCAAGCTAACAAAGATTAAATTCAGAGAAAAAATATTAAAAGCAGCAAGGGAATAACAAAAAATAACATACAAAGGAATCCCCATAAGGTTATCACCTGATTTTTCAGTGGAAACTCTTCAAGCCATAAGGGAGTGGCAGGATATACTTAAAGTGATGAAAGAGAAAAATCTATAACCAAAATTACTCTACCCAGTAAGGATCTCATTCATATTCTATGGAGAAGACAAAAGCTTTTCAGACAAGCAAAAGTTAAGAGAATTCTGCAAGACCAAACCAGCTATACAACAAATGCTAAAGAAACTTCTCTAAGTGGGAAACACAAGAGAAGAAAAGACCCACAAAAACAAACCCAAGACAAATTAAGAAAATAGTAATAGGAACATACATATTGATAATAAACTTGAATGTAAATGGATTAAATGCCCCAACCAAAAGACACAGGCTGGCTGAACGGATACAAAAACAAGAGCCATATGTATGCTGTCTATAAGAGACCCACTTCAGACCTAGGGACACATACAGACTGAAAGTGAAGGGATGGAAAAAGATATTCCATGCAAATGCAAATCAAAAGAAAGCTGGAGTAGCAATACTCATATCAGATAAAATAGACTTTAAAATAAAGACTTTTACAAGAGATAAGGAGGGACACTACATAATGATCAAAGGATCAATCCAAGAAGAAAATATAACAATTACAAATGTTTATGCACCCAACATAGGAACACCTCAGTACATAAGGCAAATGCTAACAAGCATGAAAGGAGAAATTGACAGTAACACAATAATATTAGGGGACTTTAACATCCCACTTACATCAATGGACAGATCATCCAAACAGAAAATCTATTCTCCAGGATATATCACATCTTGGGTCACAAATTAAGCCTAGGAAAATTTAAGAAAATTGAAATTATATGAAGAATCATTTCTAACCACAACACTATGAGACTGGAAACCAATTACAGGAAAAGAACTGTAAAAAACACAAATACATGGAGGCTAAATAGTGTGCTACTAAATAACCAAGAGATCACTAAAGAAATCATTGAAGAAATAAAAAAATACATAGAAACAAATACAATGAAAACACGATGACCCAAAACCTATGGGATGCAGCAAAAGCAGTTCTAAGATGGAAGTTACTAGCAATACAATCTCACCTCAAGAAACAAGAAAAATCTCAAATAAACAATCTAACCTTACACTTAAAACCACTAGAGAAAGACGAGCAAAGAAAACCCTAAGTCAGTAGAAGGAAAGATATCATAAATATCAGAGCAGAAATAAATGAAATAGAAATGAAGGAAACAATAGCAAAGATCAATAAAATTAAAAGCTGGTTCTTTGAGAAGATAAACAAAATTGATAAAACCGTAGCAAGACTCATCAAGTAAAAATGGAAAGCGCGCAAATCAATAAAATTAGAAATGAAAAGGAGAAATCACAACTGACACTGAAGAAATAGAAAAGATTTTAAGAGACTACTACAAACAACTATATGCCAATAAAATGGACAGCCATGAAGAAATGGACAAATTCTTTGAAAGGAACAATTTTCCAAGACTGAATGAAGAATTAGAAAATATAAACAGATCTATCACAAGTAATGAAATTGAAACTATAATTAAAAATCTTTCAACAAACAAAAATCCAGGACATGGTGGCTTCACAGGTGAATTCTATCAAAGATTCAGAGAGGAGCTAACACCCATCCTTCTCAAAATCTTCCAAAAAAATGCAGATGGAGAAACACTCCCTAATTCATTCTGTGAAGCTACCATCACCCCGATACCAAAACCAGAAAAAGGTATCACAAAAAAAGAAAATTATAGACCAATATCACTGAAGAACATAGATGCAAAAATCCTGAACAAAATATTAGCAAACAGAATCCAACAACACATTAAAAGGGTCATACAACATGATCAAGTGGGATTTATCCCAGGGATGCAAGGATTCCTGAATATACACGAATCAATCAATGTGATACACCACATTAACAAATTAAGGAGTAAAAACCATATGATCATCTCAATACATGTAGAAAAAGCTTTTGACAAAATTCAACACCGATTTATGATAAAAACTCTCCAGAAAATGGGCATAGAGGCAACCTACCTCAACATAATAAAGTCCATATACGACAAACCCACAGCAAGCATCATACTCAATGGTGGAAATACTGAAAGCATTTTCACTAAGATCAGGAATAAGACAAGGATGTCCACTCTCTCCACTCTTATTTAACATAGTTTTGGAAGTCCTAGCCACAGAAATAAGAAAATAAAAAGAAATAAAAGGACTACAAATTGGAAAAGAAGAAGTAAAACTCACTGTTTGCCGATGACATGATACTATACATAGAAAATCCTAAAGATGCCACCAGAAAACTACTGGAACTAATCAATGAATTTTGTAAGGTTTCAGGATACAAAATTAATGCACAGAAATCTCTGGCATTCCTATACATTAACAATGAAATATCAGAAGAAAATATTAAGGAAACAATCCCATTTACCATTGCAACAAAAAGAATACAATACCTAGGAATAAACCTAAGGAGGAGAAAGACTTGTACTCTGAAAAGTATAAAACACTGATGAAAGTAATCAAAGATGACATATGCAGTTGGAGAAATATGCCATGTTCTTGGATTGGAAGAACCAATGTTGTGAAAATCACTATACTACCCAAAGCCATCTACAGATTCAATGCAATCCCTATCAAACTAGCAATGGCATTTTTCACAGAATTAGAATAAAAAAATTTGAAATTCACATGGAAACACAAAAGACCCTGAATAGCTAAAGCAATCTTGAGAAAGAAAAATGGAGTTGGAGGAACCAGGTTCCCTGACTTCAAACTATACCACAAAGCTACAGTAATCAAGACAGTATGGTACTGGCAGAAAAACAGAAATGTAGATCAATGGTACAGGATAGAATGCCCAGAGATAAACTCATGCACATATGGGCACCTATTTTATGACAAAGGAGGCAAGAACATACGATGGGGAAAAGACAGCCTCTTTAATAAGTGGTGATGGGAAGACTGGACAGCTACATGTAAAAAAATGAAATTAGAACACTACCTAGTGAGAAGCAGCCGCATAGCACAGGGAGATCAGCTTGGTACTTTGTGACCACCTAGAGGTGTGGGATAGGGAGGGTGGGAGGGAGGGAATTGCAAGAGGGAAGAGATATGGGGATATATGTATATGTATAACTGATTCACTTTGTTATAAAGCAGAAACTAACACACCATTGTAAAGCAATTATGCTCCAATAAAGATGTTTAAGAAAAAAGAACACTACCTAACACCACACACAAAAATAAATTCCAAATGGATTAAAGACTTAAATGTAAGACCAGACACTAAAAATGCTTAGAGCAAAACGTAGGAAAAACACTGTGTGCCATAAACCATAGCAAGATATTTTTTGACAGAGTAACAGAAATAAAGACAAAAATAAACAAATGGGACTTAATTAAACTTAAAAGCTTTTGCCCAGCAAAGGAAACCATAAACAAGATGAAAAGACAACCCTTAGAATGGGAGAAGATATTTGCAAATGAAACAACAGACAAAGGATTAATCTCCAAAATATACAAACAGCTCATGGAGCTCAATATAAAAAAAAACAACAACAACAACAATCCAGTTAAAAAATGGAAGATCTAAATACACATTTCACCAAGGAAGACATACAGTTGGCCAAGAGGCACATAAAAAGATGCCCAACATCACTAATTATTAGAGAAATGCAAATCAAAACTACAATGAGGTATCACCTCACGCCAGTCAGAATGGCCATTATCAAATAATCTAAAAACTATAAATGCTGGAAAGGGTGTGGTGAAAAGGGAACCCTCCTGCGCTGTTGGTGGGAATGTAACTTGATACAACCACTATGGAAAACAGTATGGAGGTTCCTTAAAAAACTGAAAATAGAACTACCATATGACCCAGCAATCCCAGTACTGGGCATATATCCTGAGAAAACCATAATTCAAACAGAGACATGTACCACAATGTTCATTGCAGCACTGTTTACAATAGCCAGAATGTGGCACCAACCTAAATGTCCATTGACAGATGAAAGGATAAAGAAGATATGGCACATATATACAATGGAATATTACTCAGCCATAAAAACAAACGAAATTGAGTTATTTGTAGTGAGGTGGGTAGACCTAGAGTCTGTCATACAGAGTGAAGTAGTCAGATAGAAAACAAAAAATACCATATGCTAACACATATATATGAATTCTAAAAAAAAAAAAAAATTGTACTGATGAACCTAGTTGAAGGTCAGGAATAAAGAGGTAGACATAGAAAATGGACTTGAGGAAAACGGGTCGGAGGTTGAAGGTGGGGTGAGGTGAGAGTAGCGTTGACATATATACACTACTGAATGTAAAATAGTTGGCTGGTGGGAAGCAGTAGCATAGCACAGGGAGATCAGCTCAGTGCTTTGTGATGACCTATAGGGGTGGGATAGGGAGGAGGGGAGGGATGCTCAAGAAGGCGGGTATATGGGGACATGTATATGCATATGGCTGATTCACTTTGTTGTGCAACAGAAACTAACACAGTATTGTGAAGCAATTATACTCCAATAAAGATGTTTAAAAAAAAAACGTACATGTACACCTTCCCTATGACCCAGCAATTCATTTCTAGAGAAATAAAAACAACCATCCAAAACAAGAAAGAAAGAAAAGTCACTTTGATTCCCGTGTTCATTGTACCATTATTCCCAGTAGCCGAAATGTAGAAACAACTTGTGTCTATCAACAAATGAATGGATAAACGAAATGTAGTCTATACATACAATGGTATATTATTCACTCATGTAAAGGAATATATTTGTGATATATGCTACAACATGGATGAACTTGAAAATATGCTATGTGAAATAAGGCAGTGAAAAAAAGACAATGTTGTATGATTCTATTTATATGAAATATCTAGATAGGCAAATACATAGAGACGGAAAGTAGAGTAGTTTCCCAGTGGCTGGGAGAAGAGGGGGATGGAAGATATATTCTTATGTTTATAGTTTCTTTTGGAGGTGATTGAAAAGATTTGGAAACACAGAGCAGTGATGGTTGCACAACAGTGTGAATGGAATTAGTACACTGAATTGTATACTGAAAATGCTTTAAATGACATATTTTATGTCATATATATTTAATCACAATAAAAATTTTTACACCCCCCCCCACAGTAAAAAGACTACATTGCCTTACTGATTTTCTGTCTAGATGATCTGTCCATTAATGTAAGTGGAGTGTTAAAGTCCTCTAGTGTTATTGTATTATTGTCAACTTCTCCCTTTATGTCTGTTAACATTTGCTTTATATATTTAGGTGATCCTGTATTGGGTGCATATATGTTAATGAATGTAATATCCTCTTCTTTATTCTCTTTATCATTATATAATGCCCTTGTTTGAGTTTTGTTGACTTTGTTTTAAAGTCTACTTTGTCTGATATGAGTACTGCTACCTCAGCTTTCTTGTCTTTTCCAGTTGCATGAAATATCTTTTTCAATCTCCTCACTTTCAGTCTTTGTGTTTCTTTAGCTCTGAAGTGAGTCTTTTGTAGGCAACATATATATGAGTCTTGATTTTTAAATCCATTTAACCACTCTATGTCTTTTGGTTGGAGCATTTAGTCCATTTAAAGTTAAAGCAATTATTAACAGGTATGTACTTACTGCCATTTTGTTCATTGCTTTGGAGTTGTTTTGTAGTTCTTTTTTGTTTCTTTCTTCTTCTTTTGCTCTCTTCCCTCGTGATTTGATGACTATCTTTAGTGTTACGTTTGCATGTACTTTTCATTTTTTTGTCTGTATCTGTTATACATTTTTGGTTTGTTGTTACGAACCTTTATACATTATTGTTTTAAGTTGATAATCTCTTAAGTTTGAATGCATTTTTACTCAGCCCACCACATTTAATATTTCTGGCATCACATTTTATGTTTTTGTTTTGTGCATCCCTTAACTACTTATTGTGTATATAGATGAGTTTACTACTTTTGTCTTTTAACCTTTCTAAGTGGTTTATAAGTGGTTGATCTACTACCTTTACTATATGTTTGCTTTTACCCCTTAGATTTTTCTTTTCATAATTTTCATATTTGTAGTCATGGCCTTTTTTTTTTTTAATGCTTAAAGAAGTCCCTTTAACATTTTTTGTGAAGCCAGTTTAGTGGTACTGAACTCTCAGCTTTTGCTTGTCTGTGAAACTCTTTATCTCTCCTTCAAATCTGAGTGATAGCATTGCCAAGTAGAGTATTCTTGATTGTAGGTTTTCCCCTTCATCATTTTAAATTTATCATACCACTCACTTCTGGCCTGCCAAGTTTCTGATGGAAAGTCAGCTGATTATTTTATGGGAGTTCTCTGTTCTTACCTAGTTGCTTTTATCTTGATGGTTTTAAGATTCTCTCTTTACTTTTAATTTTTGACATTTTAATTGTAATGTGTCTTGGTGTGGATGTCTTTGGTTTCCTCCTGTTTGGGACTCTCTGTGCTTCCTGAACCTGAATTTCTCTTTCCTTTACCAGATTGGGAAGTTTTCAGTGATTATTTCTTCAAATAATTTCTCTGTCCCTTTCTATCTATGTTTTTCTTCTGGGACCCCTATAATGGGGATGTTAGCATGCTTGATGTTGTCTCAGAGGACTCTTAAACTCTCATTCTTTAAAATTCTTATTTCTTTCTTCTGTTCAGCTCAAGTGATTTCTGCTACCCTGTCTTCCAGTTTTCTATGTTTCTCTGTATCACCCAATCTACTCTTGATTCTTTGTAGTGTATTTTTATTTCAGTTATTATACTCTTAATTCCTTTAAATTCTTCTTTATATTTTCTAACTCTTTGTTATACTTCTCTCTGTATTCATCGATTCTTCTCATGAGTTCATTGAGCATCTTTATAATCATTACGTTGAACTCTTTATCAGATAGATTTCTTGTCTCCATTTCACATAGTTCTTCTTCTGGGGTGTTGTCTTATTCCTTCATTTGAAACATATTTCTCTCTCTCACCACATTTAGTCTAATTCTCTCTGTTTATACTTATGTAATAAGTAGGTCAGTTACATTTCCCGATCTTGGAGAAGTGGCCTTATGTAGAAGACATACTATAGAGCTCAGCAGCACACTCATCTCTGGTTACCAGAGCTATATGCTCCAGGGGTGCCCCCCTCTGGGCTTCATGGGCCCTTGTTGTGTGGCTGACCACTATGGGCCTGCTGGTAGGTAGGGCTGGCCCCTGGTCTGGTTAGTTGTTAGGCCTTGCCTTGTGAAATGGCTGCTGGCCTGCTGGTGGGTGGGCCTGAGTCTCTGTGGGGCTGGCTGCTTGGCCTCGGGCTTCCAGTCCCTGGCTCCAGCCTGCTAGTGTGAAAGGCTGGGTCCCTGCATGACTGCCTACTCTGCCTGGAGGTGTCCCAGGACTGATGCCTGTTCACTGGTGGGTGGGTAAGCTCCTGGTGCTAATAGGCTAGAGAAGGAACTCCAAAATTGTGTTTGACAGCACTAGAGTGTCCTCACGGTAGAACAATCTTCCCTAATTGGTTACCACCAGTATCTCTGTTCCCAGCGGGTATCCCAGTGGCCTCTTGCCTCTCTAGGAGGCTCTCCAAGATTTGCAAGTGGGTCTGGCCCAGGTTCCTTTCCAATTATTGCCTCTGAACTCAGACTTGGAACATGAGAGATTTTGCATGCACACTTTAAGTGCAGAGTCTCTGTTTCTAGAGCCCTCTGACTCTCCCACACCTAGGCCCCACTGGATTTCAGAACCAGACATTTTGGGGGCTTGTCTTCCCAGTGTAGGACCTGTAAGCTGGGGAGCCTAATGTGGAGCTCAGACTCCTTGTCCCTTGTGGAGAAACTTTGTGATTGTGATTATTTTCCCTTTTGTGAGTTAGCTATCTTGGAGTGTGGGTCTTGACTATTCTACATCTCTGCCCCTCTTACCCATCTCACTGTGGTTCCTTCTTTATATCTTTAATTGTGGAAAATCTTTTCTGCTAGTCTTCAGTTCCTTATTATAGATAGTGGAAATTTTTATGTGGCTATGGGAGATGGTGAGCTCAGGGTCTTCCTACTCTGCCATCTTGCCCAAACCCCTCCAGCAAAAGTTTTAAATTTTCATGAATTTTGTTGTGGTTAGTGCTTTTGCATTTTGTCTAAGAACTCTGTCTATATCAAAGTCGTAAAGATAATCTCCTATGTTTTCTTCTAGAAGCTTTATAGTTTGTAATTTGATCTTTCTCAAATTAATTTTGGGTATGATGTAAGAGAGAGAAGTAGAGGTTGTGTGCATGTGGTTTTTAAAAATATGTGATTATCCAATTGTGTCAAAGACCTTCCACATTTAAATTGCATTGATATATTTGATAAAAATCAGTTGATTATATATATGTATTATATATACATAAACATATGTATATATACATATATATGTGTATCTATATATAGGCTTATTTTTAGGTCCTTTAATTTGTTACATTGATCTATTTGTCTATCTTTATGCCAGTTGGATACTGTCTTCATTACCCTTTATATAGTAAGTTTTGAAATCCTGTAGAGAAGCCTTCCAATTTTGTTCATTTTCAAGATTGTTTTGGCTTTTCTAAGTCCTTTTTATTTCCATAAAATTTTAGAATTAGCTTCCCATTTTCTAAAAATATAAAAAAATTTAAAAGGCCTGCTTGGATTTTAATTCACATGGCATTGAGCCTATAAATCAATTAAGGACACTAGAATTAATCTTTCAATACATAATCTCAACTCTTTCAATCCATGAGCATGGGGTATCTTTACCTTTATTTAGGTCTTATTTAACTTTCTCAGAATATTTTAGTATCTTTTATTCTACAAGTCTTGTACATATTTTGTTAAATTTATCTCTAAACATTTCATATTTTTGTGCTATTTTAAATGGAATAATTTTTAAAAATTGATTGTTGCTAGTATACAGAAATGCAATTAATTTTTGTATTTTTACCTTGTGTACTGTGACCCTCCTAAACTTACTTATCAGTTTTGGTATTTATTTTGTAGATTTCTTTGGATTGTCTATATAAGTCAATCATTTGTGAATTAAAACAGTTATATTCCTTCATTTCCAACATTTATGCCTTTTAAAAAATTTTATTGACTATTTCACTTGCTAGATCTCCAAAATAACATTGAATAAAAGTGATGACAGTAAACATTCTTTTCTTCTCTCTGGTCAGGAAAGAGTTCAGTATTTCACCGTTAGTATGATGTTATTTGTAGTTTTTTTGAAAGATGTCCCTTATCAGATTGAGAAAATGTCTTTCTATTCTTAGTTTGATGAGAGTTTTATTTTTATATCATAAATGGATATTGAGTTTTATCAAATCCTTTAAAAAAATCTTTTGAGATGATCATGTAACTTTCTCCTTTATTCTTTAATGTAGTAAGTTACAGTTATTGGTTCTCCCAGTAGTGAACTGGTCTTGTTTTCCTAGAATAAATCCCACTTCATCATTTATTATCTTATTACTACTAAATTTGGTTTTTATTGAAATTTAGTATTCCCATCCATTATGTTTGTAGACAACAAACCACAATAATATTACTGATGCTTGTGATATAGTCACCAGTAAAAATGAGATGTTTTCATATTTCATTACAATTAATACAGATATCTTGAATATAGTTTATACTCACTACTGCATTGGTATTATATATTGTGGTTATTACATTTTCTGCTATATCATATTACTCAATGAGTTAAAGAAGTAGTTCCTCTTATTATAATATCATAAATCTATTTTCTTGTATTTGCTAACTGTGTTTCAGCACAATGTATTTCTTTTATAATAGTCTGCATTTTACTTATACATTTTAAAACGTTTTCCTATGAAGGGGTCCCTAGGCTTTATCAGACTGCCAGAGGTGTTCATGGCACCGAAATTTAAGAATCCCTGGACTAGAGCTAAAAAATTCAGTCTTTATCTTAAAACATATAGAACTGGATGGGATAACCTAGAGAGTGTAGACAGAGAGGATTAGGGAGTGGAGGACACAGCCCCATATATTCTCAATGTTTAAAATTTGGGGGCTTCCCTGGTGGCGCAGTGGTTGAGAGTCCGCCTGCCGATGCAGGGGACACGGGTTCGTGCCCCGGTCTGGGAAGATCCCACATGCCGCGGAGTGGCTGGGCCCGTGAGCCATGGCCGCTGAGCCTGCGCGTCCGGAGCCTGTGCTCCGCAACGGGAGAGGCCACAACAGTGAGAGGCCCGCATACCGCAAAAAAAAAAAAAAAATTTGGTAGAAGGAGAGGATCTTACCAGGAGAAAAATCAAGTAATTGTGATATGAAAGATGTGTAGAAAAAGAGGTTCAGTAACACATCCAATGCTACTGAGAGGCCACAAAAGATGAAAATGGAGAATTGGGATGCTGACCAGGTTAGGTCACTGATGAGTAGCAGGAACAAAAGCACAGTTAGAGGAGGTCAAGAAGTGAATGAGAGTCAGGTTAAGTAGAGAAAAGAGCATGGATAACTCTTTTGAGTAGTTTTGCTGCTAAGGGAAGCTGAGAAACAGTGGAGCTAGAGAAATGTGGAATCAAGAGAGTCCAGTTTGATTTTTTAAGACAGGAGATGTTAATTAAGTCATCTTTGTATGTCAATGAGAATGATCCATTAGAAAGGGAGAAATTTATGTAGAAGGAAAAAGATTGAAGGTGTAAGGAGGTTGGCAGAAGGATCATTAGGCAATGAGGTGGTTCTTTTTCTACTGGATTTATATTTTTCTATGAAGTATGAGGTAAGATCCTTAGGTATAAGGAGGAAGAGGAGGAGAAATTAGAGATTTGAAGAGAGAAGAGAAGGTTTGAAATAGATGCCTGGGGGAATAAAAAGTTAATTTTCAGTATAAATGATTTATTTAACCATCGGGTCTTATGGCACTTGCTAAATAACTCTTATTAGGTATTAGGGCTGTCTTCAGCCACACTTGTCAAGATAAATGTTATAAATTAGTTTTATAGGCAAAACACAGTCCTGGAATCCTTTCTAGTCTTTCCC
Source organism: Hyperoodon ampullatus (assembly GCF_949752795.1). Lineage (NCBI taxonomy): Eukaryota > Metazoa > Chordata > Mammalia > Artiodactyla > Ziphiidae > Hyperoodon > Hyperoodon ampullatus. Next base: position 103,017,076 of record NC_136920.1, on the reverse strand, counting down.
ATGTTAAGGTTTGTGTGACTCTTTAGGGGAGAGCACAGGGGGCAGGACTGTACCACAGCTGATGATAAATAGCCCTCTTCTAATCCTACAAAGTCAGAATCTGTAGGCAAGTGCTTTGTCATCCAGATTATTTAAAGATACTAGAAAGTTTCAAATGTTTAACACTAGTCAGTTTCACAAGATATCTTTAAACCAACTTCCATCACACTCCCTTTGTACCACTTACCCATATGTTGGTTACTTAATCCTTTGGCAGAAGTTTCCATTCATATCTGGCTATTTGATATCAGCCAGTTTCAGTGTGTGGGTCATCACTCCCATGTAATGGACTGAAATGTCATGAACACTGGCTTTTGACAGTTCTAAATTAACAAGAAGATGAAAGGAACATTTGATTATTGAGCCAATATATTTTTTTAAATGCATCTTGCTTGTTAGAAGTGATGGGAAAGGAAATACTGGAAAAGCACATGACGACTTAATGATGTTTTGGGAAAAAAGTCAGTCTGTTTTCGGCAGCAGTTCTTCCATAGAATGGCTGATTAGGCTTTGGTTGGTCCCACCTAAGTTTTATTTTTGGAAAACAAAATTAACCTAACAGCTGTGGCTTATTGCAGTCAGCAAGGGCATCTACTTTATCAAGGAGCCTGTTATCTCAGGCCCCCATATGCTTCCATCCCTAGTCCATCCTTATGAAGTGCAATCTCCTGGTGACAAAGGGGCTTGCGTTTAATGTCATGAGACAGTTTCCAAAAAAATCTATCACAGGCCTGAAACCTTTGGGAACTGGACTCTAACTCTTTCACTTTATATACTTGCTCTCTCTTACAATTTCAAGTCACCTACGAATTGTTGTTGTTGTTGGCTGTGGTGGTGGTGGTGTGTGTGTATTTTAGTCACCTATACATTAAGAGATAGCACTGAAGAAATGCCCAGGACTGCTCCCTCACTATACTGAGGTCCTTTGCAGCGAGAATAATGAGAGACTCAGGTCCACCATGTTTTTGACACTATGGCCATGTCCTCCTTTTAGAAAATTTAATAGGTATATTTAGAAATATTTACCTAACAATTATAGTGTATATACAGTTGATTCTTATTATTCTTCATACTTGTGTTCTGTAAAGTTCCAGCAACACTTAATTAGTGAATACTGAATCATTGGTCCTAGGAGAAATACAAGGTTCTTTTCTTTTACTTTAAAAAAAATTATTTTATTGATGTATAGTTGGGTTAGTTTCAGATATACAGCAAGGCGATTCAGTTACACCTATATATACATTATTTTTTTCATATCCTTTTCCATTATGGTGTATCACAAGATATTGAATATAGTTCCCTGTGCTACACAGTAAGACCTTGTTGTTTATCCATTATTTTTTTTTTGAATTTTATTTTATTTATTTTTTATACAGTTGATTCTTATTAGTAATCAATTTTATACATATCAATGTATACATGTCAATCCCAGTCGCCCAATTCATCACACCACTACCCTCACCCCCCACCGCTTTTCCCCCATTTGTTCTCTACATCTGTGTCTCAATTTCTGCCCTGCATACCGGTTCATCTGCACAATTTCTCTAGGTTCCACATATATGCATTAATATATGATGTTTGTTTTCCTCTTTCTGACTTACTTCACTCTGTATGACACTCTCTAGATCCATCCACGTCTCAACAAATGACCCAATTTCATTCCTTTTTATGGTTGAGTAATATTCCATTGTATATATGTACCACTCCTTCTTTATCCATTCGTCTGTTGATGGGCATTTAGGTTGCTTCCATGACCTGGCTATTGTAAATAGTGCTGCAGTGAACATTGGGGTGCATGTGTCTTTTTGAATTATGGTTTTCTCTGGGTATATGCCCAGTAGTGGGATTGCCTGATCATATGGTAATTCTATTTTTAGTTTTTTAAGGAACCTCCATACTGTTCTCCATAGTGACTGTATCAATTTACATTCCCACCAACAGTGCAAGAGGGTTCCCTTTTCTCCACACCCTCTCCAGCATTTGTTGTTTGTAGATTTTCTGATGATTCCCATTCTAACTGGTGTGAAGTAATACCTCATTGTAGTTTTGACTTGCATTTCTCTAATAATTAGTGATGTTGAGCAGCTTTTTATGTGCTTCTTGGCCATCTGTATGTCTTCTTTGGAGAAATGTCTATTTAGGTCTTCTGCCCATTTTTGGATAGGGTTGTTTTTTTTTAATATTGAGCTGCATGAACCATTCTGAGGGCTGTCTTTTCATCTTGTTTATGGTTTCCTTTGCTGTGCAAAAGCTTATAAATTTCATTAGGTTCCATTTGTTTATTTTTGGTTTTATTTCCATTACTCTAGGAAGTGGATTAAAAAAGATGTTGCTGTGATTTATGTCATAGAGTGTTCTTCCTATGTTTTCCTCTAAGAGTTTTATAGTGTCTGGTCTTACATTTAGGTCTCTAATCCATTTTGAGTTTATTTTTGTGTATGGTGTTAGGGAGTGATCTGATTTAATTCTTTTACATGTAGGTGTCCAGTTTTCCCAGCACCACTTATTGAGGAGACTGTCTTTTCTCCATTGTATATCCTTGCCTCCTTTGTTATAGATTATTTGACCATAGGTGCATGGGTTTATCTCTGAGCTTTCTATCTTGTTCCATTGATCTATATTTCCCTTTTTGTGCCAGTACCATATTGTCCTGATTACTGTAGCTTTGTAGCATAGTCTGAAGTTAGGGAGTCTGATTCCTACAGCTCCAGCTTTTTCCCTCAAGACTGCTTTGGCTATTCGGGGTCTTTGTGTCTCCATACAAATTTTAAGATTTTTTGTTCTAGTTCTGTAAAAAATGCTATTGGCAATTTGATAGGGATTGCATTGAATCTGTAGATTGCTTTGGGTAGTATAGCCATTTTCACAATATTGATTCTTCCAATCCAAGAACATGGTATATCTCTCCATCTATTTGTATCATCTTTAATTTCTTTAATCAGTGTCTTATAGTTTTCTGCATACAGGTCTTTTTTCTCCCTAGGTAGGTTTATTCCTAGGTATTTTATTCTTTTTGTTGCAATGGTAAATGGGAGTGTTTCCTTAATTTCTCTTTCAGATCTTTCATCATTAGTATATAAGAATGCAAGAGATTTCTGTGCATTAATTTTGTATCCTGCTACGTTACCAAATTATTGATTAGCTCTAGTAGTTTTCTGGTGGCAACTTTAGGATTCTCTATGTATAGTATCATGTCATCTGCAAACAGTGACAGTTTTACTTCTGCTTTTCCAATTTGTATTCCTTTTATTTCTTTTTCTTCTCTGATTGCCATTTCAAGGACTTCCAAAACTATGTTGAATAATAGTGGTGAGAGTGGACATCCTTGTCTTGTTCGTGAGGAATGCTTTCAGTTTTTCACCATTGAGAATGATGTTTGCTGTGGGTTTGTCGATATGGCCTTCTTTATTTGAGGTAGGTTCCGTCTATGCCCACTTTCTGGAGAGTTTTTATCATAAACGTGTGTTGAATTTGGTCAAAAGCTTTTTCTGCATCTATTGAGATGATCATGTGGTTTTTATTCTTCAATTTGTTAATATGGTGTATCACATTGATTGATTTGCATATACTGAAGAATCCTTGCATCCCTGGGATAAATCCCACTTGATCATGGTGTATGATCCTTTTAATATGTTGTTGGTTTCTGTTTGCTAGTCTTTTGTTGAGGATTTTTGCATCTATATTCATCTGGTCTGCAATTTTCTTTTCTTGTAGTATCTTTGCCTGGTTTGGGTATCAGGGTGATGGAGGACTCATAGAATGAGTTTGGGAGTGTTCCTTCCTCTGAAATATTTTGTCAGCATTTGAGAAGGATGGGTGTTAGCTCTTCTCTAAATTTTTGATAAAATTCACCTGTGAAGCCATCTGGTCCTGGACTTTTGTTTGTTGGAAGATTTTTAATCACAGTTTCAATTACATTACTTGTGATCGGTCTGTTCATATTTTCTATTTCTTCCTGTTTCAGTCTTGGAAGGTTATACCTTTCTAAGAATTTGTCCATTTCTTCCAGGTTGTCCATTTTATTGGCATAGAGTTGCATATAGTAGTCTCTTAGGCTGCTTTGTATTTCTGCAGTGTCTGCTGTAACTTCTCCTTTTTCATTTGTAATTTTATTGATTTGAGTCCTCTCCCTCTTTTTTTTTGATGAGTCTGGCTAATGGTTTATCAGCTTTGTTTATCTTCTCAAAGAATCTGCTTTTAGTTTTATTGATCTTTGCTATTTTTTTCTTTGTTTCTATTTCATTTATTTCTGCTCTCATCTTTATGATTTCTTTCCTTCTGCTCACTTTGGGTTTTGTTTTTTCTTCTTTCCCTAGTTCCTTTAGGTGTAAGATTAGATTGTTTATTTGAGACTTTTCTTGTTTCTTGAGGTAGGGTTGTATAGTTATAAACTTCCCTTTTAGAACTGCTTTTGCTGCATCTCATAGGTTTTAGATTGTCATTTTTTCATTATCATTTGTCTCTAGGTATTTTTTGATTTCCTCTTTGATTTCTTCAGTGGTCTCTTGGTTATTTAGTAATGTATTTTTTAGCCTCCATGTGTTTGTGTTTTTTACATTTTTTCCCTTTAATTCATTTCTAATCTCATAGCGTTGTGGTCAGAAAAGATGCTGGATATGATTTCAAATTTCTTAAATTTACGGAGGCTTGATTTGTGACCCAGGATGTGACCTATCCCAGAGAATGTTCTGTGCACACTTGCGAAGAAAGTGTAATCTGCTGTTTTGGGATGGAATGTCCTGTAAATATCAATTAACTCTATCTGGTCTATTGTGTCATATAAAGCTTGTGTTTCTTTATTAATTTTCTGTTTGGATGATCTGTCCATTGGTGTAAGTGAGGTGTTAAAGTCTCTCACTATTATTGTGTTACTGTTGATTTCCTCTTTTATAGCTGTTAGCAGTTGCCTTATGTTTTGAGGTGCTCCTTGTTGGGTGCATATATATTTATTATTGTTATATCTTCTTCTTGGATTGATCCCTTGATCATTATGTAGTGTCCTTCCTTATCTCTTGTAACATTCTTTATTTTAAAGTCTATTTTATCTGATATGAGTATTGCTACTCCAGCTTTCTTTTGATTTCCATTTGCATGGAATATCTTTTTCCATCCCCTCACCTTCAGTCTGTATGTGTCCCTAAGTTTGAAGTGGGTCTCTTGTAGACAGCATATATGTGGGTCTTGTTTTTGTATCCATTCAACGAGCCTGTGTCTTTTGGTTGGAGTATTTAATCCATTCATGTTTAAGGTAATTATTGATATGTATGTTCTTATTATCATTTTCTTAATTGTTTTGGTTTGTTTTTGTAAGCCATTTTCTTCTCTTGTGTTTCCCACTTAGAGAAGTTTCTTTAGCATTTGTTGTAGAGCTTGTTTGGTGGTGCTGAATTCTCTTAGCTTTTGCTTGTCTGTAAAGCTTTTGATTTCTTCATGGAATCTGAATGAGATCCTTGCCAGGTAGAGTAATCTTGGTTGTAGATTCTTCCCTTTCACTTTAAGTATATCATGCCACTCCCTTCTGGCTTGTAGAGTTTCTGCTGAGAAATCTGCTGTTAACCTTATGGAAGTTCCCTTGTATGTTATCATTCATATTTCCCTTGCTGCTTTCAATAATTTTTCTTTGTCTTTAATTTTTGCCAGTTTGATTACTATGTGTCTCGGTGTGTTTCTCCTTGGGTTTTTCCTGTATGAGACTCTCTGCACTTCCTGGGCTTGGGTGGCTATTTGCTTTTCCATGTTACGGAAGTTTTCAACTATAATCTCTTCAAATATATTCTCAGGTCCTTTCTCTCTCTCTTTTCTTCCTGGGACCTGTATAATTCAAATGTTGTTGCATTTAATGTTATCCCAGAGGTCTCTTAGGCTGTCTTTATTTCTTTTCATTCTTTTTTCTTTATTCTGTTCCACAGCAGTGAATTCCACCATTCTGTTTCTCCAGGTAACTTATCCATTCTTCTGCCTCATTTATTCTACTATTGATTCTTTGTAGTGTAGTTTTCATTTCAGTTATTATATTGTTCATATCTGTTTGTTTGTTCTTTAATTCTTCTAGGTCTTTGTTAAACATTTCTTGCATCTTCTTGATCTTTGCCTCCATTCTTTTTCCAAGGTCCTGGATCATCTTCACTATCATTATTCTGATTCTCTTCCTGGAAGGTTTCCTATCTCCACTTCATTTAGTTGTTTTCTGGGATTTTATCTTGTTCCTTCATCTAGTACATAGCCCTCTGCCTTTTCATCCTGTCTATCTTTCTATGAATGTAGTTTTCATTCCACAGGCTGCAGGATTGTAGTTCTTCGTGCTTCTGCTGTCTGCCCTCTGGTGGATGAGGCTATCTACGAGGCTTCCACGGTTAAGTTCTGAGAACCTCTTATCATGACATTTTCATCTACTGATCAATAATACAGAGCCTTGTTTTATGTGTGTTTCTGTTTAAAGACACCTTATTTAATATACACCTTGAACTCAATGGCAAAAGCACTATAACTTTCACCTGGACAAAGCTTATGTTACACACATGTTTTCTCCTTAAGGCACATCACATCTTTCTTGCCCTCAGGAACACCAGACAGCCCTTTAGCAGTATGCTTGGAGGCTTGTTTTAGATAGAAAAATCACCACCAAAAAGAACTAAAATACAAAAACGTGACACTAAGTAGACAGTTAAAAGACAATTAGACTATGGGAGCTGAAATAAGAAGGCAGAGTATCACCTAGTTTGACATCAGTTGGGAACGTACACATTGTGCAATTCAAAGTTTTCACTGCTCTGTGCATGTTCACAAATGGCTGTGAAAGCACCATAGGTATTGATCTTGGCATTACAAGTACATTTTAGTAAATAGGTGAATTCACAACTGCAGAATCTGCAAATAAGGAGGATGAACTATGTTTTTTTCAAGCAGATATGGAGCATTTACAGATATTGACCACACTTTAGGCAAAACAAAAGCAAAAAACAAAACCCTTCAACTATCAACAGAACAGTATCATACAGCTTATATCATGTGTCTACAGTGTAATTAAAGTACAAACTAATCTTAACTCCCCAAAAGTTATCAAACACTTAGAACTGAATAATAATAAAAACAACATAATTTAAAATGTGTGGGATATAGCTAAAATAGGGGGCATAGAGAATTTTATAGCTTTACATACTTCATTAAAAAAAGTGAAATTGGATGTGCTAAGGGTAAATCTTGTGTTAGAAAAGGAACAGAGCTAATCTAAAGAAAGTAAAATAATAAAAGTAGAGACTAGAAAAACAGAGCATAAATATATAATAAGTTAGATTAATGTAACCAAAAATTAATAAACATGCCTCTGCTGAAACTGATCATGAAAAAAAGGTAAAACAAAATCTTAGGAATAAAAAGTGGTTATAATACAATATAGCAGACTTAGTGAAAGAATAATACATTTACATTTTGCCCATAAAATTTAAACCTATAAAAAAATGACCATATTCCTCAAGGAGAAATTGAAAACCTAAATAGTCCTGTAATTTAAAAAAAAATTCTATCAGTAATCAACCACCTCCCTTGATTGAAGACATCTTACCAGATGATTTTATTAGTTCTACAAAACTCTAAAGAACAGATCATTTCAGTTTTATACAAAATCTTCAAGACAATAGAAAAAAAGAAAAATTCCCAAGTCATTTTACAATATTAAATAAACTTGATATCAAATTTGAACAAAAATAATAAATTAAAAATAAACAAAATGCCAATCCATTTTCTTTCCTTTAGAAAACTAGAATGCTACTTACCTTTACTTACTTTGTCTTTTAAGACCCCTTCTCCACTTCTCTTAGAAGCTCACTGGTATGAACACAATGATTTTGCTTGCAAGGTTTCTCAGTTCCCTGGCTTTAATCCCTGGCTGAGGGACTTGAACTGATTGGGAGCAGCCAGATGATTTCTTAGAATCTCTGCATCTACCTCATGCATTTTATTCTATCTTTCTCATCATGGAGATAATTTTCCTTGAAAAGGCAGAAGTAAAACAGAAATTAAGCTCTATTTTCTCTTTGTTATCCATGAACATTACACTATCTTTCTTAAGTTAATGTCTAAAATTATTATTATTAATAACCCATAACTTAATAGATTCCAAAGGGTGATCACAAACTTGGCCTGGAATAGTTATTGCAATTCAGCAAAGGAATATCCTGGATAAAACTTGAACCCAAACCAAATAGAATAGATGGTTTCATTCAGTTATTCAATAACTATTTATTGATCATCTATTATATGTCAGGAATTATACTAGGCCCTATGGACACAGAGTTTTGTGTTCCTAACCTGGAGGAGCTCACAATTTAGGAGCTAGGAAGGGGGTGGGATGGGGAAAAACATAACCTAAATGATAACACAATAGCTAAAATTTACAGTTGGTTGTATATAAAAAAGGTGATTAATAACTAGGTACTAACATGAAGGCAATTATTTCATGGTGCCAACGGGCTGTGTCCATGTCTGTCCTCTTCCAGAAACCTCGTGAAGATGTGGAAGGCATGCTCATCAAATCTACAGATAACACAAACCTGGGAGGAAGACACTTAGATTTAAAGCATTCCTAACAAGTCAAAAAAATAGGCTTAAATCAGATAAAACATAATACAGAAAACAATTATGTATATAAAATTTTTGATTGCATAGTACAGGAAGGAAAAGACTTTAATAAGCAATACTTCATATGACAAAATCCAGAAGTTTCAGTTGACCGCAAGCTCAGTTTTAACTGGTAAAAAGTTAATGCATTTTATGCTACATTAGTAAAAGTAAAATATGAAGATATGCTTGTGCATGCAGCTAATTTAGCAAATTTCAAGCTATATTAAAATTATTTGTTTAGTGTTCCTCCCAATAAATTGTGAAATCCTTGAGTATAGGGTTTGTAAGTTGTTTATTTATATATTCCCAAGATGTAGCTCAGTTCTTGGAATATAGTGAATATTCAGGAAACAACTGTCAAATGACTAATGAATAATAATTTTGTGTAGAGGCTGCTCTAAGCTTGTTAATGTAATTAACTCACTTAATCCTCTCAATATACCTATTGAGGAAAGTACTATTACAATTTCCATTTTATAGATTAGGAAATTTGGTCCTCAATATGTGGTTTATGAAATAAGGGGTACAGAAAAGCAAAATACACAAAAACTTTCAAAATCTAAATATAGAAAATAGTTTCCAACTTCTCTCTTCAAGACTTTTTCAAGACACAAATAACTTGTCAAAGGTGACACACCTATAAGCGGCAGAGCTGAGAGTTGAACCCCTGAAGTCAAGCTCTTAAGCTTAGGTTCTTACCCACTTTGCTTTACTATAGTGTTTACATAACAATATGCTATTGGATTGCCCGGCTCAGAGCATCATAAGGTTCAAAGGCCAATGGAGACACTTTTTCTTTGCTTCTTCCCTTTCTTCTTCCCTCCCTCCCTCTCTCTCTTTTCCTTCCTTACACTTTTATAAAAGAAAAAAAAGGATTTAAATTGGTTTATAAAAATAAATTTAACAAAATGGAAAAAAAAGGAAAAGTTTCAGTGAAGGGAAAATTAAGATAGGTAAATAAGATGGAGTCATAGTAAGGTTAGTACAGAGAACACACATAGTGAGGTCCTATTTCCATGAAATTCTTTGTGACTGCCTAACTCCGTACTTAGAGCTCCCTTCTCTCATCTTCTATTGCATTTCTTGTTTACATGATGCATTTGGCACTTTATCATAGACTTCTAATAATTTTATGTATATAATCTGTTTTCCCTATCTGTGAGTTCCACATCCCTGGATTCAACCAACCATGGATCAAAAATCACAGATATAAAGTGCTGATTGTACTATGCCGTTTTATAAAAGGGGCTTGAGCATCTGTGGATTTTGGTATTCGAGGGGAATCCTGGAGCCAATCCTGCAGATACTGAGGGAAGACTTTACAGCTTTTATCCCCTCAGTAAGATTGTACACTTCTTGAGGTAGGGACCTTGTCATATTATCCTTCATATTCATTTCGTCGCTAACATGATGCTAGTTGCATAATAGATTCTGTGTAAACACCTATTAAATTGAAAGGACTTTCAATTATTGGGAGTTAATCCATATCTACTTCTGAACTTTCCCCAAATCCTTGTTTCTTCTCTTTGTCTTTCTGTCTTCCTGGAACTCCAGGCAGAATTAACCATTCTTCTTCAGTGCTTCTGCAAAGAACAATTTTCTTTATATTGTATTTCTACTCTAATACATTACCTACTACTTATATGTCTATTGTCCCCTATAGGCTGTGAATTGTTTGTGTACATTATTTATGCTCATATTCCACTATGAGTTCAATTCCTAGTAAAAATTCAGATTCAGTAAATAAACATGGTAAGGAGTAAAGAAGAAAGGGAGAGGGGAAGAATTTTTTTCCTTTTGCCATTTGATTACTGATCATCACCAGAAAGATGTTAGGAGAAAACACTTAGGTGACAAAACTTTGCATGGTATGGGCTTGGGCCACAATACACCCTGTTGTGCATGGTAGGCCTAGCCCAATCCAGTGAAGGATGGATCTGGTATATACAGAGAGTCCTGTGCCCTGGGACTAGAGGTCTGGAACAGGAATCCTTTATCACACATACAGTTGACCTTTACCTAATCTTGGCTTCCCCTCTGTGCACCTTTTACCTGGCCCAGCCTCTCCTAACCTCTCTGCACCACCTTTTCCTGTTCAGACCAATTTCCAGTCTTTCAAAAGAAGGAGACCAGTCATGGGGCAACCAAGTTAAAACCTAGTCTCCCATGAAACACTGAAGATGGAGGGATTTAAAGAGGACACTATGGAAGAAAACCCAGCTCTAATTGGCAAAAATGAGGTAGTTCAATAGGTTATATGCTCCAAATAGTTGTTCCCTCTGGTGATACAGCAACAAAAAGTATTCCTGCTGTGCAGACCTGGAGCTGCTTCTGACTTATCCCTGAGATTGCTCACGTACCTGAGAACACAGTGCAGGAATGAGGGCCTTAGATTAAAATACACAAAAATACAAAACCAGAATATTTATATTATGAAGAAAAAGTTAAAATGCACAAGATACGTCATTCGCATACAGCTAGTGCAGCTGGCATCCTGGAGAAAGTGGGACCCAAGGTACAGTCATCCAAGGGAGCCAATAAATAAAATTGTATTGGCACAGAATGGAGTGGGAGTGAGCTTAGAAGCAGCAGGTCTGCAGCTATTCCCTCAACCACCCCTTTTACCTATCATCACAACCCACTGCTTGGGACAGTTCTCAGCACTCTATCCCAGGAGGGGGTTATGAGGAGACAAGATGCGGAAAACCCTGCCTTACCCCTGAGATATTTCCTCCCACAGAAGGTAGTGGCTTGTGGGTTGGGTCCATCAATCTGGTCTCATGCTTAATCTTTTCACTCTAGCATGGGAAATATTATTCCCTATCTTTCTTTAAGAGTAAAACAACTTCCCTATCCAGGTCACTTTCAAAAGGTGGAGATTCTGGGGTTGGAGACTCAGATAAAGCATGTAGAGAGGGTTACCCCCCAAAGCCCTCAGGTGTATTTGGACAGAGTATAATTGGAGTTCCTTCGCCTCACCCCTTCCCACCAAGAGGGAAGAGGGGGTGATGCTGTGGACCCTGGCCTGAGATATATGGCAGTACCAGCTGCCCCTACCTACCCTGTCCCCAATTTCTCCACTCTGCCAATTGATGCCTGTTCCTCAAAACTTTCTGATCACAGAAGGATAGCCCCCACCCACTGTGGCTCAATTCTGGGTCTCTGGGAGCATGACAGGGCTGTGGATCTCTTCTTTCTCTTCCCGAAAGTAGGCTGGCCTTGTCTGTGAGCTGGGAGCTTGCTGGGCCTTCAGTGGACACGAGGCTGCAATATGGTTGATGCTCTGGCAGAAGTGGCACTTCTTGGGCTGGGTGGCTGTTTGCATTCCTTGGCATGATGGTCTAGACCTCCACGGTTGTAGCACCTGTCTCCCTTTGATCTGCGTTTCTGCATGTTCTTCCCTTTGGGCCGCCTCTCGCTCCCAATAAAGAACACCCCACCAGGGCCGGTGACTCGGAGAGATTCATTCAGGCCCTTGGCGGACTTCTTAAAGGTGAACTCCACAGCCTCACCGTCCTTCAGGCTCTGGAAGTCCTCCATGTGCAGCTTACTCGGGTGCACAAAGACATCCACCGGGGGTCGAGGGCGACCCCCGCGCGGGCCGTCACAGGCAGGAAGCCAAATCCCATGCGCAAGTTGAACAACTTACAGATGCTGGTTCCGTGCATCAGCTGTGGCTCCACGGGCGCCCTGGCCGCATCCTCCTGTGACTCCTCAGGCGCCTCGGTGCCGCCACCTGCAAACTGCTGGTTTGACCCCAGAGCCCATGGTAGTTGGCTGAGCCCGCGGTCCTGGGCCCCTGGCCGGCCGGTTGCTGGCCCCAGAGAAGTCCAGAGGCAGAAAGAGTATTAATGAGGGGAAATAGTTGAAATTACTTGCTATAATGAGATTTTGGAATTTGTGTCTTTTGCTTTTCTACACCCCCTTTCAATGAATAGCCTTGTAAGTAAGAGTCTGGAACCTTCCTATCTGGGTTCGGATGCTGCCACTACTACTGTATAGCTATATAACCTTGCGCAAGGCATTTATTTCTCTGTACCCCAGACTCATTATGTATAGTATTGAGTTACTAAAAATAACCTACCTCACAGGGTCCTAGGATGAATTAACTAAATAGGTATGACAGAAATAATTTAGAATGGTTCTTGGCACATAGAAAGTACTATAGAAGTGTCTGCTGTTATTATGACCCCTGTTTTTGAAAGATAGAATTTCTTGCATTGCAAAGTTTGGAATGCCAGATACTACTACAGCATCAACTTCCCTTTTAGAAGAACTGGAAACACTCCAGGACGCACTTTTAGCCAGGGTGCTCTGAACTTCCTGAAGTGATGCTGGCCACAAAAGCAATGCTCATACAAGATAATGAAGTACCACATGATTGCAAAGTCAAGAATATCTAACCCTTAAAAACACCAAAAGGAACTTGGTTTAGATTTGTCCTATGCTTAAGAGTATAATTAGTATGAGGCAGGCAAAGATCCAATTAATGGGTGGCCCAGGCAACGGAGAGGAGATCCTGGGGATGGGAGGATGGCCCCACAGAACACCTGGACTCAGCTATGACATCTCTGACAGCTGCACACAGGAGCTGGCTCCAGGACCTGAATCCAAGTTTACAAATTCTTTAAGTTAAAAGTGATGGAACAGAGGCAACTGAACCCATGCTACACTTTTATTCTTATAATAGCAACTTAACTCAGTTAAGTCTTTTGAAGTTTACAAATACTCTTTCCAATCTAAAATCTCAGTGATTCACCAGTGAAAGATAGAGGGCATATATCTTCTCTAAAAAATTCATAATATAAAAATAAGTATTAAGAGGATGATACAAATTTACTTATCATCCCTGAAGTCATTTCCAATCTTTCACCTCTTATCCAATGGATACAGTTTTTCTTAGAGAAAACATCCTGGGTCTAGAAGTTGAGAAACAAATTAGGAAAAGTGGAACTATTGAAAGGGTCATCTCAACTAGGTAAGAAAAATAGTAACGGCACCATAAGCATGGCTCCAGTGTTTGGATTTGACCATACTCCCTCAGCCTGTACAGAAAGTCATGGCAGACACAGCTCCTAAAATGCTATGGTGTGATGCTTCAACCCCACCCCAGACTCTGATTGAATCCATTCCAGATTCCCCCTTGCCCAAGCTGCTCAGCACTGCCTACTGCTCAGTGAAGATACTCCCAGTTGGAAGTGGTAGTTGAGGGGCAAATAAGATAGCAAGTTCAATTCAACTCAACTTAATTGAATTAAATTCAATTAAATGTGTATTTATTGAACTCCTTATAATACAAATTATATAAATGTGCTAATTCATATAAATGAACTAGGTTCAGCATTAGGGATACAAGAAATGAATATAAGGTACTATTTCTACCTTCAAAGAGCTCATAATTTAATGAGTTAGACATGTAAAAATATTAAGAGTCAAGCTGCAGGGTGCCTTTTAACAGATATAAATGTAATAAAATGGGCTATGAGGGCACAGAAAAAAGTGCTTATTTCTAATGGGGCAAGACAAGTACCCTATGATATATTATCTCATTTAATCCTGTGAACTCATTAAGGTGGAAACTATCCCCATTTGAGAGATAGAGTAAATGAGCCTGAAACAGGCTGCCCAAAGTTATGCAGGAAGTAAGTGAGTGAACTTAGACTTGAACTCAGGTCTTCTAAAGCTAAAAGCTTGTGTTCTGTTCCTCACATCTTGCTCACAGTCCTGATCTGATTGGGGACTTGTAAACTTCCATCGTAGGGTCCCTGAAACCCTATACATTCTGTGGGAAGGCAATGCCTTGTCCTTACAGGGGTCTGAGCCTACCCTGGTATTACTTACAGTGGGAATTACAACATTTCGGTGGACTTGTGCATCTGGATTACAATAAAGGCAATATTAGGAAGATATAAATCTGTAATTGCAATACACTCAATAAGAAAGAGGCACAGAATCTCAGAAATCAGTCCAGGAATGAGTTCTGCTCCCTGCTCTCACGTGATGCTTCTATATCTGCAGCCACCAGCACTGTGGCAGGTCCGTGAAGTGGTTTTCTCAGGGAGAACAAATGAGTGCTGCTGAACCGGGTGCCTGTTGCAGAACCATCATTCTATAGACTTCTTATTTGCAGTGCTCACCTTAGGAAGTTAATGCTTCTAAGTGATGCCTAGGCAAACTGCCAGTTGTCTTTGCTTAACATTAATACGTGCTTCTGATTTGGTTACTATGGTTACAGACACTTCCAGTGTTGGCTTTCACTCAAATCAGAGGTCCCAACTTTTATACATCGTGAATGTTGCACTCTGACCCAGCATTCCAATCTGGTCCCATCCAAACAGGGACCCATAACTTCATGTTATAGTCTTCAAGGGCAGGGGGCCTTATTTTTTAAAAATGTTTTATGATATACTTTTATAATTAAGTGAAATGCTACCTTCTGAAAGGAAAACAGGATCATTTTTCCTAATGGGAGCCTGGGATCCACTTCAGGTGAGGGCCATTTACCTCAAATGGTACACATTTTACCTCCACGGGGAAAATTAGTTTTCTTTGCATTACTCCTCCAAAGTAATCAGAACTCAACAGAATTACTCTCCTTCATCACTACATAGTGGGGAATCCCCAATATCATGACTGGTTGCAACTTTGTCTATCATCACCCAAGGCAGAATCGCCACTGGTCCGTGAAATTACTTCCTCCAATAGCAGGATGACCTTTATAACTGCCAGCCTTCAGAAAAGTGCCTGGGGAAGCCTTAGCCCATTCTTCCGATCAGATGCCTAGCTGCCTCTGCCTCTGATAAATTAATCATTCAGAGGGTGCCAGCTCAGATGCTGTGAGATTTAAAACAAGCATGTGCTTTGCACGTCTACAGTTACCCTTCTGCTCAAGCTACTCAGACAGCAGGCTGGAGGTTGTTGAGAAGGCCGATAATGTACTCCCTGTCCTCTTTTCAAACTGCCCTTGACATTCATTTTTTACTAATTTAATATGCATACCAGGGGAGGTGAGGGATCCACTTAGAATGACTGGTCCTAGGCCCCATCACCAACATTTTGGTCACAATAAAAAGATGCTCTTGTGGATAGACCTAGAGTCTGTCATACAGAGTGAAGTAAGTCAGAAAGAGAAAGACAAATACCGTATGCTAACACATATATATGGAATTTAAGAAAAAAAAATGTCATGAAGAACCTAGAGGTAAGACAGGAATAAAGACACAGACTTACTAGAGAATGGACTTGAGGATATGGGGAGGGGGAAGGGTAAGCTGTGACAAAGCGGGGGAGAGGCATGGACATATATACACTACCAAACGTAAAATCGATAGCTAGTGGGAAGCAGCTGCATAGCACAGGGAAATCAGCTCGGTGCTTTGTGACCACCTAGAGGGGTGGG
Source organism: Hyperoodon ampullatus (assembly GCF_949752795.1). Classification (NCBI taxonomy): domain Eukaryota; kingdom Metazoa; phylum Chordata; class Mammalia; order Artiodactyla; family Ziphiidae; genus Hyperoodon; species Hyperoodon ampullatus. The sequence goes on along the minus strand of NC_136920.1, from coordinate 103,001,019 downwards.
ATAGGGAGGGTGGGAGGGAGGGAGACGCAAGAGGGAAGAAGTATGGGAACATATGTATATGTATAACTGATTCACTTTGTTATAAAGCAGAAACTAACACACCATTGTAAAGCAATTATACTCCAATAAAAAAATAAATAAATAAAAAGATGCTCTTTCTCATCATACATATTATTTTGATTCATCACTGTTTGCAGTGGTTTCGTTTTGTTCTTGCTGGAAAGGATTACAGAGAATACTTTTACTCTGGGTCTTTAAAATAGGAACCCTTTATTCTGCTCCCCTAAAACCCAGGCAGCAGGCAGCTCTGGCACTCCCCCAGAGCAAATAATGACTGGGTATTTCAATATTCATTCTGAGCACTATCTATTCCCCTGGGCAGTCAGGCACATGGCCCTCTGGAAATCAAGCAGCAATAAAATCCAGTTTAAACTGGTCAAAGTTAAGACATTTCAGAGAACGTGCGCTTGTTTTTTTCTACAAGTATAAATCTGACCACACTACTGTCTGTAGCTTCTCCTCAAGGATAGCAAGTACAGCTGCTATAGTCAGGAAGGGATCTGACTTAAGAAAAAGGGCTCAAATTAACTATTTGCTTGCTTTATAACCAAAATGTTCCCCAGAGCCAAAGTCACAGTAAGGATACCTAATGAGGAAAGAATAGGTAACAGTTCTTACTTGCCTGAAGCCTGATTTCAGTCGGGGAAAGTTTAATTTAGTGCTCGTGTGGGTGGGCATGTGCAAATTTGCAGAATAACTAGCATTAACTGTTTATTTACTTGTCCTTTTGGAATTTGGCTTGCAGCCTGGCAGCCAGTCACTGGCCAACACTTAGCAAAAGTGAGGAGTAAGGAAAGTTTATTTTAGACAACCTCACTGCCTCTTTCTGCTCCTTCTTTCCACATCTGTGGCATCCCTTCTCCCAGATGCCTTGAGCTATTATGTTCACTCTCTCTCTCTCTCTCAAAATTTGCTCTGGAAAGAATCAGAATAACTCATTTGTTCTAAGTTATGAGACATCATCCCTTTGGGACAATAATGTCTTTTTTTATTCAGCAGTATTAGCAAATGAGGCATTCTACATAAATAAAATTTCCAGATAAATGAAGATTATACTTTTAAGTGCCAATTAAAAATTAATTGTCTTGGATAGATACATTTTAAAATGCATTATGTGGATCACTGTCTTCATATGCTAAGGGTATTAAAAATAATAATTGACCAAATGTGTAGCAGTTTACATACTACAAAGTGTTTTCACTTACATTTTCCCATTGATTTTGACATTTTTTAAAGGAAGATTTTAGGTTCATGTTTGTAGTATACGAATTATTGTTTCAAGTACAAGTTGCTATACTATAATTCATACCGCAATGTAATGCAAGGATATCTTTCATGAGTGTATATCATTTGCCCCTTCCCAGGGTCCCCGTGTTTTTGCAGTTCTTTCTGGGTCTTTGTGCTTGCCACCTCTGTAGAGTCAGCTCCTATTTCTCATTGCTGGAGAACCAGTATCCAGCAATTTTGACCATCCATCCTGGTTTACTATTTCTCCTTCAACTAACTGCTTCTATGAATCAACTTATTAAAATAGTGTCTTAAAGTAAGACCAAACAAAGCTATCCATTTGTTTCAGCTTGGCTTTAAGAATGATTCTATTTCCAAGATATAAAGCTTTAAAAGTCTCCTCTCTGACAGCATTTTCTCAGACCATGACCCTTTTCTGGTTTTTAATATGCTTCCATACCCAGACTGGACCTTGTTGTGAGCCAAGCCCACAACACTTTATTTTTATTTTATTTTATTTTTATTTATTTATTTTTGGCTGTGTTGAGTCTTCATTGCCGTGCATGGACTTTTCTCTAGTTGCGGTGAGCGGGGACTACTCGTTGCAATGAGCGGGCTTCTCATTGTGGTGGCCTCTCTTGTTGCAGAGCACGGGCTCTAGGTGCGCGGGCTTCAGTAGTTGTGGCTCGCGGGCTCCAGAGTGCCAGCTCAGCAGTTGTGGTGCATGAGCTTGGTTGCTCCGCGACATGTGGGATCCTCCCGGACCAGGGCTCGAACCCGTGTCCCTTGCATTGGCAGGTGGATTCTTAACCACTACGCCACCAGGGAAGCCCCACAATACTTTAATTAGGATCCCCAAATTGCTTCACTTCTGAGCAAGCCCAACCATCAGGTTCCTTTGATCCTGCCCCCAGGCTGCTGAACATTCCTAGGGAAATTCAGGGGCCCATGTTGAATAGTACATTATGATTTTAAAAGTTTTGTAAAAGTAATACATTATTTATAGAAATGTAGAAGATGAATTTTGAGATGGTCTCTTCTCCAATAAAGGAAATAAATCACTCAACACCTATGTTCCCGAACACAAGCTTCATTGGGCAGTTTGATGTATTTCTCTTCAATCCTTTTCTTGTGTGTATATGTGCACAGGCATGTGTGTTTGTGTGCATTTAGATAATACTTTTAATTTGCATTCTTCTTTTTCCACATATGTTTATATCATTGGCATGTTCCCTTGTCATTGTATAGTTTTTCTACCCATCATATTTAATTATTGCATAATATTTTGTCAAGTAGTTATAAATATTTTCAATGTAAATCATGTCTCCATTATTAGATGTTTACCTTCTTTATTATGGTTTGTGACATTGTAAATAACACTGCAAAAACCTTTTTATATTTGTACATTTTCTCTAATTAGGATTATTTCCTAATTAGCTCCTCGAGTTAGAATTACTGATCAAATGGCAAGAACTTTTAAAAAACTTAAAGTCTCTAGAATCTTACATCTTTCCTTCACTTAAATTTTTATCTTTTCCTATTTAATATGCTCACTAATTGATCATTTATCTTGTGTCTACTTTGTGTCAGGGACTAGGGAGACCAAGAGGAACAAAACATGGTCCAGGCCCTCAAGGGATCCTCAGTTCAAAGTTATCCCATGATTGGTGCCACAATGAAGTATTTAAGTGGTGGTGTCACAAGGAGAGAATGACTAACTTGACAGAGGAGACCAGATGTTTGCCTTAAATTTTAAAGAATAAGCAGGAATTCACCAGACAAAGGCACAGACCCTGAAGAAGAACATTGTGCTCAGAAAACTACAAGCACTTCATTTTCATTTGAACACAGTGGGGGAACCACTAAAATAAGAACACCTGATGTAATGTATTGAAAGCTAGATATTGAGTACTTGCTAAATGTTTTGTAGACATCATCTCCATCAGTCTTCACAACAACCTGTGAGATAGGTATTATTAGCCACATTTTACAGATGAAGATTATTTAGTCACTGAATACTGATAAAAGCAGCAGAAGTGTATCTGAACCCAGGTCCACCTGACTGCATAGCCAGAGGCCCTATTCATCATGTTTTACTACCAGGTAGATTATAATTCCTGCTAAAGAGTATGGCTTTTTTTTTTTTTTTTTTTTTTTTAGTGCAGCAGGACTGATTATTCCCTCTTCTGTACTCTTGTCAGACCTGTACATATTTCTATTACAGCATTCATTATACTTATTTCTAGGGTCTGTTTGCAAGTATGTCTTCTCCATTAACCTGAGATTCTCAAGTGTAAAGGTTGTCTCTTATTTATATTTATCTTCTCAATGACTAACTCAGGCTCTAGCAAAGTGCAGAGATGAAATCAGTGTGAATGAATGAATTATTGGATTAATTTGTGAATCTTTAAGCCAGCCTGAAACAGGCCCTTTCTGTCTTGCAATTGCCAGTCATTTACATTTTTTAGGAATTATCTGTTGTGGTTAAACACAACCATTATTAAAAACTTAAATTATATAAACACATAATTAAATACATTATATTAAAAGCACAGGTAGCACATTGTCAAAATTCATAATTTCTTAATTATTTTACTATTACATATGCCCTTGTGTTTGTTTCATTTATTGCCTCTGAATGGTAGAAATAGTCTCTAAAAGTGAGCTTCTCTTCCAACTCTGCCTTCACATTGGTATCTTACAATTGCTTGTAGTGCTGACCCTTTCTTTTCTCTCTCTTTTTTTTTTAACATCTTTGTTGGAGTATAATTGTTTTACAATTGTGTGTTAGTTTCTGCTTTCACTTTCTTCTCTTTTGAAATTCTTCCTTAGCTTTTGTGGTATTCATTGTTCTGATTTCCCTGTTTCTCTGACTATTTCTCTTTCCTTTGCTTCTTCCTCTCTGTCTTCCTGTCTTTTAGAAGTTCTTTCTTTGGTCCTCTTAAATTCTCTTATTTTTTATTTCACCTACTTCCAAATTGTCAATTTCTATCTCTGTAGAAACGACTTTCTCATTTATATCTCCAATACTAGCTTCTCCTTTTGGCTCCAAAATGCATATCTTATTTCCAAATACCTGCTGGGTATCCTGATCTAGATATTCTAGAATAATTCTTGAACCACTGTACCCATCGCATGCCTGAGACCAGCCCCCTACACCCTTGTGGCCATTCTGACTTCCATGATCAAGTTGATGGTGACTTCTTCATTTTATTTAGCTACCTAGGCATGGATACTTAGTGTCATCTTTGTTTCCTTCCCCTCAATCCCCCTGACATTTTCCTTAAAATCTTCATCTGATAGTAGTCTTCCTTATGTTCTCTTTTCTACTGAATATTGTATAGATGAGATAGCGTGACCACATTTTGCCTTATTGCAGTTATTTATGCACTTGTCTTATAGTTCTTAGATAGCAAGTCTTTTAAAAGGCCAGAACTAATTTTTAGAGTTCTTGGTATTCCTTAGAGCATCTAGTAATATTATACATAGTAAATGCCTTATCTATATTCATTGAACTTAATTGAGTGACAGCCTGAGGGAGCTCTCTTATGATTAAATTGTATGGACTTTATGAATATATTTTTGTGTCTTAAAGGCTTCCTTTGACTAATTTCAAGTTCTTGGCTAGGGCTTGTATAATTGAGAGTGACAGATAAATAACTTCAGAGTAAGAATTTGAAAGCAGTAAGCTGAATAATGACCCCCCAAAATGTTGACATCCTAATTCTCAGAACCTATGAATATGTTATCTTACATGGAAGAAAAAACTTTACAGACATGAAGTAAATGATCTTGAAATGGGGAGATTATACTGGATTCTCCAATTGGGGTGTGTCCCTTGTAATCACAAGGGTCCTTAGAAGGGGGAAGCAGATGGGTCAGAGTCAGAGAAGGAGATATGATGACAGAAGCAGAAGTTGGAGTAACGTGGAGCCTGGAGCCAAGGAATGCAGGGATCTTCTGGAATGTGCAAAACACAAGGAAATGGATTCTCCCTGAAGCCACCAGAAGAAACGTAGCTTGGCTGATGCCTTGATTTTGGGCTTTTGATCTCTAGACTGATTTTGGACTTTTGATCTCTAGAACTATAAGGTAATAAAGTTGTGTAGTCTTAAGTCTCTATGTTTATGATAATTTGTTATAGTAGCAATAGGATATTAATACAAGGGATCTTGCTGGAATGTACATTTTAATTTGAGACAAAGGCAAGGAATCAATTCTTAATTGTGGAATTTCAAGTATATCTGTAAGCTGGTTGGAGGGGGTAGGTTTTGGCCAATTCATCCATAGATTATAAGACTGGTTGGCCTCATGACAAGAATTACCAGAAAGGCCTCAGGGGCAGAAAGTGTTCATGTGTACACATGATATTCTGATCAGGAAACAACTCATCATAACCCCAGGAGTCAAATTAGCCTTCAGAGAATGAGAAATAAGAGAGCTAGAGGCTTCCCAGAAAGTACTCTTTTTATTAGAGATGAAGACAGTAGAGACTAAACTATGAAGTTAGGCCTTTGTCACAATTACCTCATGGCTGCACTGGGACCAGAATCCAAGTTGCTTTAGTCCTAGTTCAGTGTTCTTTCCTCTCCACTTCACTTTAACCACCCATATATTCAAACCACTGTTGAAAAATATCACCTTTCATTCTTTAGCAAGATTTTGGCTAATGTGATCGTGTATATTAGTTACCTATTGTTGTGTGACAAATTACCCCCAAACCTAGTGACTTAGAACACGTTGATTATTTCTCACAGTTTCTGTCAGTCAGAAACTCAGAGGCATCTTGACTGATCATTTCTGGCTCATGGTCTCTCAGGTTACAATCAGGATGGTGGCTGAATGGGACTGCAGTAACCACTTCCACGGTTGAAGTTGGTGTTGGCTATTGGTGTGAGGCCTCTGTTTTCTCCATGTGAGTTTCTCCATAGGGCTTCTTGAGTATCCTCATAACATGGTGGCAGGTTTCCCCCAGATCATGAAATATAAGAGAGAAAGAGGTAGAAGCCTTCCTTTTTATGATCTAGACTCAGAACTCACATAACATCACTTCCATTGTATGTGATTTATTAAAAGTGATTCACTAAGTTTGGCACACATTCAAGGGGAGGAGGATTAGATTCTACCTTTTGAAGGAAGAGTGTTAAAGAATTTTTGGACATATTTTAAAACCACCACATCATGCCTTGAACCTCATAAATTCTTTGCAAAAGATATTATTATTCTTACCCCATTTTAAAAAGTAGGAAAGTGAGGTTTAGAGATCTTAAGAGACTTGCCAAATCTAGTCTTTGTGCCTCCAAAACTAGTGCTCTGTTTTATCCTCCACTTTCACTTTTTATTTTCCAATACCCGTGTCCTTATGGATCAAACATAAGAAGAATATAAAACATGTCCCCCTTTTTCCTACATACTTTTGTGGCTCATTAAAAAGAAGCATAAATTAAAATGAAATGTTTTCTGTGAACATACATTTTCACCTTCAATTTATTTCCCACCCTCACTTCATCTTGTTCTCCTGCCCTGCAATGAACAGAGGCTGCAGTAAGATGGCCATGCAGAGTGTTCTATAACTGTCAGTTACCGGGGTGACAAGGAGCGTGATTCTTAACAGGATACACAAGCTTCCTTCCTCCAAAGCACAGATATGCTCCATGAGAAATAGATGTGTCATTTTAATCCACATGGTTAGCTGCCTCTCCTTAAATTTCAGTGACTCTATACAGGGTAAAGAAAGAAAAAGCAATGTATGTTGATCCTCTGATATGTCCCAGATATGGTGCTTTATATACTGGTGAGCTCCTTGAGGGTGAGACTTATTTACCTTTGTCTCTTCCTTCTCTTCTCCCAAATTCTAAACAGTGACATTCCATGGGGCTTGATTTTTACATTTCTTCCCTTATCCATCTATACTAACTTTAGGATGAGCTTGTGGCTTTAAATGCCCTCTGTATCCCAATAGCTCCCAAATTTATGTCATCAGCCTGGATCTCTCCTCAGCACTGAACACTCACATATCCAGACACCTACTAGACATCTCTGCTTGGTGTCTTAAACCCAACCTGTACAAAACTGAACTTCTGACTTCCTTTCCCTTTAAAGCTTTTCCTTACCAATCATAGTGAATGATGCTAATATTCATCCAATTGCTCAGACCAAAAGTCTTGGGAGTTCTTTCTGACTTTTCTGAAGTCTTCTCATACCCACATCCAATGTATCAGAAAATTCTATTAATTTTATCTTCAAAATTTTATCTCAAATCCAGTGACTTCTCAACACCTCTATCACTACCTCCCAGTCCTAGTCATCATTCTTCTCCTAACCTGTCCTAACTTTTCCTTCTTCCATTCTCATCTGCCTTCCTCCAGTCTAGTCCCAATGCAACAGTCAGAATGATCCTTTGAAAATATAAATCCACATCTCATTACTCCCCTGGTCAAAATCCTCTAGTGGCTTCCCACAACACTCAGAACTTCTTTCCAGTGTCTCCAAGGCCCAACACACCCTGGCCCTTTCCCACCTGACTGAGCCCTTTTCCTGCCACACTCACCCTTGCTCACTTTGCCTCAACCACAGGGCAGTCTAGCCTTTCCTTGAACATGCCAAGCACACCCCCACCCCAGGGCTTTACAAATCCTCACAACTCTGCTGGAATGCTCTTCCACCAGACAGCCACTTGGCTTTCTCCTTTACTTCATTCCAACTTCTGCTAAATGTTACCTTCTCAGAGAGGTCTTCCCTAGTCACTCTATTTAGAACTCACTCTCCCCCTACCTTCCCATCAGTCTCTGCCCCCTTATTCTGCTCTGTTTTTCTTTATAGCACTGATTAATTGTGCTGTAAACATATACATAAACATTGGGTTAAGTGTGGTTTTTGCTTATATCCTTCGGTACAACATAAACTGGATCTTTGTTTTATTCACTAGGCTAATAGTAGGTGTTCAGTCAACATTTTCTGAATGAATGAATGAGTGAATGAATAAATGAATTAATTAATCTTTGTATCCTCAGTGTCTAATCTCAAATCTGTAATGTAAAACCTGCTCAATCATATTTACTTGAATTATTTCGCTTAATGCTCCTAACTAACTTCAGATGTAAATAATTTTCTCACTTTACAGAGACATTATATAATTTGCCTAAGGGCACTGAGCTAAAAGGCTATCTTCTCCATGAAGCCAACTTCAGTTACTCCAGCTCTAACTAATCATTTTATCACTTGCCATCGGGTTTTATATTTTGTCCTTCAATTATAGAGTTCTTTGATACTGCTCTTGATTCTTTAACGGGCACATAGCTTGGCTCCCTAACAGGATTGCCAGCTCCTTGAGAGCAGGGACCACAGCATATATTCCTCTGTTGTCCTCACAAAGCTCTTTCCTTCCCCTCTCTTGTTTACTATAATCTACATATCAGCTCATCTCCATGGAGATTCCTGAAATAATCCAGGCCAAGGTAGAGAGTATTTTAGGCGGCTTCCTACCCCACTCTCCTACATCCCATCTCAACCAGGTTTTATATTCTAGAATTCACTGTGTTACATTGACCAATATGCCTGGAGGGAGCTCTGGTCACTTGCCCACCTAGCCATAGTCTTCCCTGAAGGCCTCATACATCCGGTAGGTGATCCAATTTTCTTACTTACTGACCCTGTAACTCCTGGCAAGTCATTTAACGTCTTCCAGTCTCTGTTTTCTCTATCTCTTAGGGCTGTTGTGAAAATTAATTGAGGCAGTGTGTATTAAAAAACTTTAAAAAATATACATTTTCTTACTATATTTTTAGATATTTATAAGGTAATAACAATAACCAAGATTAATAAGATAGTTAGATGTGGTAATAAAATGGAGATTTTATTTTGTACAAAGCTAGCTGACTCATCTGGGAATTATAACCATAACTTTGTAAGAAAGAAAACTATCTCAGTGTGGATTTTTCTCTGGAAATAATTCCTAAGACCAGGATTCAAGTGCAAATACAAGTGAAACACCAGTAAGGGAAAAAGGAATTGATAAAGAAAAGGGAAGGCAGGGAAGAAGAGGTGTGTTATTTCACCAGCTACCAAAGTGGACAAATAAAGCTTATTCCCACGAGAAAACTCCAGGAAAATTATAAAGCACATGCCTTGGAATTATCCCACTCGAGAGGTGAAGGAGCAGGGGGTATTAATGCACTCATTCCCATCACTCATTGCTTGCAGAATGGTGGAGGTGAGAAAGTTAATTCCTGGTACTTCCTCCTGCCTTGTGGAGGTGTCTGGGGGTGGTGGTGGGAGCTATAGTGCAGCCTTCTGGAAAAACCCACAGGCACATAACTGGCTAAAATATTGTGATGTATAATAAGAAACACATATTTGGTCTTTGTCACTGTTTCTGGTGCAGAAATCCTAAAACCATTGGAATTTCTTAAATGATGAGAGTGATAAAGGTAAAACAACTTTAAGATTTTTTTAACTTAATGAGGTGACTTTTGGAAAGTACCTAGGTAACGTAGGGGTGGAGGCTGGCCACCACGGGAGCCAAGTGTGTGATTAGAGGGCTGGAACTTTTAGTCCTACTCCCCTGACCTCCAAGAAGGGGAGAGGGGCTGAAGTTTAAATCAATTGCCAGTGGCTGATGATTTATTCAATCATGACTATGTAATGAAGCCCCCATAAAAAACCTAAAAAGGTTGGGTTTTGGAGAGCTTCTGGGTTGGTGAACACTGGATATTCAGGGAGAGTGTGTGCCCCTTCCCACATATCTTGTCCAGTGCATTTCTTCCATCTGGCTGTTCCTGAGTTATACACTCTTATAATAAACTGGTGATCTAGTAAGTAAAATGATTTTCTGAACAGCTCTATTAAATTAATCAAACTCAAGGAGGGGGTTCATTGGAACCTTCGATCTATAGTCTGTCAGTCAGAAGCACAGGTAACCACCTGGACTTGCTATTGGCATCTGAAGTGGGGCTGGGGGGAGAGTCTTGAAGGACTGAGCCCCTAACCTGTGGGATCTGATGCTGTATCCTGGTAGATAGTGTCAGAATTGAGTTGTAGGCCACCCAGCTTGTGTCTGAGAATTGCTTGGTATAGTGGGAAACATTTCCCCCAAATGAATAAATTAGGCATTATATTTTTATATTCATTATTTAATTATATCTGGGTTTCATAATAACTTTATGAGTTATTTATGAGAAAGTATTATTATTATTATTATTATTATTATTATTTTTTTTTTTTTTTTGTGGTACGCGGGCCTCTCACCGCTGTGGCCTCTCCCACCGCGGAGCACAGGCTCCGGACGCACGGGCCCAGCAGCCACGGCTCACGGGCCCAGCCACTCCACGGCACGTGGGATCCTCCCAGACCGGGGCACGAACCCACGCCCCCTGCATCGGCAGGTGGACTCCCAACCAGTGCGCCACCAGGGAAGCCCCGAAAGTATTATTATTATAAACCAAATTCTATAGATGAGAAGCCTAGCACTAAGTTATGAGTTAGAATGTCTTTTTTAAATGGCAGAAAATAAAGAATTAATTCTCTTGATCTGAAATGCATAAATCACAGAAAAATTATAATGATAAAAGCTAATATGTGGTTATTTAAAGGATAATATAGTCAACAATGCCTGGAAATCAGAAGCAAAATTCCTTTTTCTATAGTAAAGGGCATTTAATATAAACTTAAAAAAAAAAGGTTATGTGTGCGTCAATTGTTCTTAAATTGTTTCTGTAAAACTTTTACCATGTTTCCAGCATTTTCATGGAGGCTTAAGAGGAAAAATTTACTCTGTGAACATTTTTTTCTTAATAAGGCAAATAAATAAATAAAGATGAAACTCTGCATGCCTCTGAAACCCAGATAAGTGTTCCTTTGTAACTCTCACCAATATAGAAAAATCTATTTAAATTTTCTCACTTCCCCTTTCCTTTCAAACATGATCCAGTTAGCCTTGGCTCCCACCTCCTCCTTCCCCAGTTATAAAACCAAACAGAATGTTTGTACTGAAGGGACAAGTCTGTGCAGTGACTCAGAGGAAACAAGTGTTTATAAACCATGTTTCACTAAAGCCTCGGCACAAACATGGCTGTGGCCCAATTCCAGATTGGACGGGGTGAAACTCAGTAGTATAGCCCTGGCAAAGCAGAGTGTTGGAGGAGTCTAGCCAGAAACAAGACCTGGGCTGCAGGAGGCCTTGAGGGGACACCATACCTTGGAGATCTTTCATCTCCAAAGGTCAAAAAAAAAAAATTGCTTAGGGCTTCCCTGGTGGCGCAGTGGTTGAGAGTCTGCCTGCCGATGCAGGGGACATGGGTACGTGCCCCGGTCTAGGAAGATCCCGCATGCCGCGGAGCAGCTGGGCCCATGAGCCATGGCCGCTGAGCCTGCGCATCCAGAGCCTGTGCTCCGCAATGGGAGAAGCCACAAGAGTGAGAGGCCCGCGTAACACAAAAAAAAAAAAAAAAAAAAAAAAAAAATGCTTAAAACTAAGTCAGACAAATAAATGTTTGGGCTTTGCTGGAATGGCGTATTTTCTTTGAATTTTCAGTATAGTTTGGCCTGGCTGCAGCTTCCTTGCTGGTGAATCTCTATTTCACTGTGTCCACGATCTGTGTTCTTTACGTAATATTTTGCCCTAGGGCCTAAACTGACCATATCTGCCTGGAATTCAAAAGGTTGCAAGGATAGTTTGGTTTATCTCTGAAGTCAGTCAAATTTAGTTTTGACCCTCAATTTTCTGCTTTATACTTTCATTTGACAAATATTTACCAAAGACTTATTTTGTGCCAAGCATGGTTTTAAGTGCTGAGAATGAGTGAGCCAGCAGGATAGACAAAGCCCCTATTCCCCTGGTCTTCCATTCTAATTGGAGTTAACAGGAAAAAAAGAAAAAGAAAAAGAAAATGAGAACAGAGGTTATTTCACAGTGATGGCAGTAATGTCATGAAAATACAGTTAAGTCCCCTGCATACGAATGAGTTCTGTTCCAAGACTGTGTTCGTAAGTCCAATTTGTTTTTAAGTCCAACAAAGTTAGTCTAGGTACCCAGCTAACACAATCAGCTATATAGTACTGTAGTGTAATAGGTTTATAATACTTTTCACACAAATAATACATAAAAAAACACACACAAAAAAGAAAACATTTTTAATCTTACAGTACAGTACCTTGAAAAACACAGTAGTACAGTACAACAGCTGCCATCCAGGGGCTGGCATTGAGTGAACAGGCAAGAAGAGTTACTGACTGGAGGAGGGAGAGGAGGTAGGAGATGGTAGAGCTGAAGGACTGTTAGTGATTGGAGATGGAGAGCAAGCTGTAATTTCACTCACTCCTGACGTTGATGGCACAGGTTCTGGTTCCCTGTTGGATTTGATTCTATCTACCCTCTTGAAAAAACGATCCAGTGATGTCTGGGTAGTAGCTCTTTTTTTCTCATCATAGATGACACAGTAACACTAGATTGCATTCTGAACAGCTGCTGTAACCTTCATGTACCGTTCTATGTTCAGGTCCTGTGCCTCAAAAACTAACAGTGCCTCCTCAAATAAAGAAAATCCCCTTGCCATTTCCTGCGTCATGAATCTCTTTGGTTCTTCAGTAACTTCTTCTTCCTTTTGTCTCTCTTCATCCTTTCTCTGGGCCTCCAATTCCATCAGGTCTTCATCAGTAAGCTACTGGTGTTGCACAGCAAGGAGTTCAGTGAAGTCGTCCCCTTGCAGATCTAGCTCCAGCTTCTTGCTGAGGGTCACTAAGTTAGTGAAGACTTCTTTGGACTCCTCATCCACCTTCTCAAATCCATGAAAATCGTGAACAAACTGCAGGCAAAGTTCTTCCAAACCTCATTTGTGGTGATGGCCGTAACCTCACACCAGGCAGTCAATGTTCTTTATGGCCTTGTAGATGTTATAGTCCTTCCAAAATTATCGCAAGATTGTTCCTGGTTTGTCACTAGCCTTTACTGCCTGATGAAAAGTATGATGTAAAATAATATTTCTTGACTCCCTGGTCCATTGGTTGGATGAGCGACATAGTATTCATTGGCAGATGCACTACTTTGACTTTGGGATGAAAGTCATCCATGAATGGGGGCTGGCCTGGAGCACTGTCGAGCAACAAAAGAATGTGGAATGGGATGTCCTTCTCCAAGCAGTATTCCTCTACCTCAAGGATAAAGTGGTGGAAAAACCAATCCTGGGAAATGGCCTGTGTAACCCAGGCTTTGGGGTTACTCTTCCACACAACAGGAAGAGAGCCCTTGGCTATGTTTTTAAGGGCTTTTGGGTTCTCTGAATGATAAACTAAGAGAGGCTTCAGCTTCATATCGCTAGAAGCATTGCCACTAAACAACAGAGTTAGCCTATCCTTTGCTGCTTTATAGCCTGGCATCAACTTTTTCTCCTTACTGATGTAACTTTGGTCTGGCATCCTCTTCCAGTACAGTCCTGTCTCATCCACATGAAAAACCTGCTCGGGTAAATATGTGTCTTCATCAGTAATTTCTCGAAGTGTTTCAGGAAATTCCTGGGCAGCTACTGTATCTGCACTATCTGCCTCGCCACTTATTTTACATTGTGAAAGTTGGCTCTAGCCTTGAATTGATGAAACCAGCCATGGCTGGAATTAAAATATGCGCCCTCTGATTCTTCGCCATGCTTCTTCTTCAAGTCTTCATAAAGGCTTTTAGCTTTCTCTTGAATCTGCATTAAACTGAGCGGGATTGACACTGATGATGATCCTGAATCCACACACTGGGAAGTTTCTCCGTTTCCTCCATCACATTTCCACGTTTCTTTGATATTATTGTCAACATCATTGGCTCAGCAGACTTCACATGTTCCATGATCTTGTCCTTGTTCTTTAGAATCGGGCCGATGGTTGAATGATTCATGTTATGAGAATGAGCGATGTCTACCATCTTTTCACCTCACTCCATTCTCTCAATTATTTTCACTTTTATTGCCATTGTTATCATTTGGAACTTCTTAGCAGTACCAGCTACATCACCGCTTCTTTTATGCTTGCTTCCAGACATCCTGGGCTTGAAATAAAGACACTGCACTACTGTACTCTATACAGTACTGTACAGTAAAATACACAAAAGCACAACCACTTGTAGATGATGCACACACGTGACAATATATTCCAGACGTGTGAACTAACATGACTGGACATGCAAACACACTTTTGCATCTTTGAAAGTTTGGAACTTGAAGGGTCGTATATAGGGGACTTACTGTAAATCAGGGAGCTTGACTGGGCAATGAGGGAAGACCTATGCAAGATGGTGAGGAGGAGGCTCCTATGAAGAAGTGACATTTAAGCTGAGACCTGAATGACATGAAGGACCCTTGAGGATAAGAGCACCCCCGGCACAGGCACACAAAGTCCTGAGAGAGGAATAACCTTGGCCCATTTGAAGAGCAAGAAATCCCATGAGGCTGGAGCACTGAGAGTGAGGGAGAGGAAGATGAGCTAAGTTGGAGAGTATGGCAGATGAAAGATGAACACCTATTCTTTGAGACACGTCTCACAGAGAGGTGGGTATATTTCCCCTCCCCTTGAATCTGGAGTGGCCTCCAAATGTTTGTGTTGAACCCCAGCCTGTGGCAGAAATGATGCTGGGCAAGATCTGAGCTTAGACTTTAGAATAGCTGACACCTCCATCTTAGTCCTTCTGTGGCTCTAAACTGACATGTGAGAAGGCTGACCACCTGCTGGAGAAACCACCTGGAGAGGCCCTGAGAATAAATACATGAAGAGGATGAGGCCAAACCTTCCAGCTGTTGTCCCTGCCAAGGTGCCAGACAAATGAGGGAAACCATCTCAGATCAGCTTAGTTGCCAGCTGAATACCACTGAGTGACTCCAATAGATCCCTCATGAGACAGAAAAACCATCTGGCTGAGCCTTGCCCAATCCTGACATACTAAATCATGAGATAGAATTCAATGGTGGTTGTTTTAAACCACTAAATTTTAGGGTAATTTGTGTCTCAGCAAATGATATCCAGAACAGAGAGACAGGTTGAAGCCAGGTTACTTTGATCCTTAGCCAGGATAAAGAGTTTGGCTTAAGATGGATGAGGTACCACAGGAGGGTTTAAGCAAGAGGTGTAGGAACTACATTTTAAAACTTCCTTTGACTGCTATTTGTTTCTGGTTTCCTAGTTCTTTGCCTCATACAAGTAACTGAACTCTGCCTTGGTCTCTTTAACTGTAAAATAAGAAAAATAATAGTGCCTACATCATAGGATTGATGGAGGATAAAATAATATAAAATCATTAACAAGAGTGCCCAGCACCTGGTTAAAGGTTCATAGAATGATATCTGCAATTGTTACTGTTTTGCTGGCTCAGCTTCAGAATTGAGAAGACTCTAGCCACACTTAAATTCCTCTCAACAAGTTCAGGAAGCCCTGAGGAGAACTGTATTATTCACATTCCAGTTGATGCCACTCATATGCACCAGAAATGTCCAGAAAAGCTGCCATTTTGTATTCTCCACAGCCTTCTCTCCTCCTCTGATATTGGTCCCGTGGATCCTTGGAAACAGCAAGCCACATTAGCCTGACTGGATAGTGGCCCAGGCCTTTGCAGTCCTCTTCTGTGGCTGCTTTGTCCCCTCCAGCATGGGATGTACCAGGTTGCTACCTCTTTAGCTGTCAGTTGGTGGACTTGGGCCATCATCACGCTCAAGTGGGGTAAACAGCCTTGCTCCTCCTCCTTGGAGAAGAAACTGCCAAAAGAGTGATTCCTTGATCTCCTGGATTCCTACAGAACTTTCAATAATGAAAGTCTATTATATTATGTTGTGTTATGTTAGATTATGTTACCTATTTCAGTAATGCCCATTATAAGGTGACTTAGTCCAACCACAAGTGGACTGTGAACAAGCTCACTTGCTGATAAGCTCTCTACTTGGCATCTGCCGCCCTTTCCCTTACCCAGCCTCTGCTTCCCTTGTTTGTGCATTAGGTCAGTTTTTCTCAAGCCTGTGTTGGAAAACATCAGTTCAATTCTTCAGACATGCCCCATTAAAAAAAAAAAAAGTGTTCTTGGTTAAATGACTGCTCCTTTCCACTTTTCCATTTCAGAGACTCGCAGTGCACATCCCCATACTAAGACCATGAGACACACTCCAGCAAGAAACACTGTTTCACTTGGCTTAATCCAGTATTTCATAAACCCTTTTAATCATAGAAGTGTTTTGTTTTCTCCTATGAAGAAATGTTTGAGAGATGCTACATTTAGTTCCTTCCCCACTTTCACAGATTATAAGCTTTCTTTTATTTAGTTTTTACCCTGACTCTTTCAATTATAATAAATAATACCAGAATTTTTTATTCTTCTGGGTGCTAGTTTTGTTGCATAGTGAATAGACTGCCTGGGTTTGAGTCCAGAATCCATTACTTATAGCCACATAATTTTGGACAAACTACTGATATGTAAAATGAAGGTAATAATAGCATCTTCCTCTCAATAGGGCTGCTGTGATGATTAAATGATCTCATGCACAGAAAGCGAGTTCCACATTTTCTGCTCACGAATGTTAGCTGCTATTGCTATAATTATATTATGTTACATTACATTATATTACTACTACTACTACTATTATTATTATTTTAAAAAAGCAGTCAACAACTAGGGTCTATAAATATTTCTTTTATATAAAGATTTGTCCAGCTTTATCTGAAGTAAGTCATCCTGTTCTCTTCTGAATCAGCACTGCTCTACAGTGTTTGACTTTAGGACAGGCCTATACAGGTAGTGTATTGATATCGCTGATATTAATATGAGAAACGTGTTAACTAAATGCTTTTTTTCTCCACCTCCTGTATAACACTTCAGCCATTACACAACAGATATCTCCAACAGAAAGATTATTGGAGAGGTGTAAGCCTTGTGTTAGCCAACCATTTATTCTAAGTACTCAAGAGTTCTCTAGTTCAGCAGTTCTTACTACGTTTAGGAGAGCCATGCATGGTGCAGTAAGAATCCGCATTGATCCCATTTTCTAAATGAGACCTTCAAGGCATACGGAAAATTTATTTTTATATTTCTGCCATTGGAAACAAAAAGACACAGGCTAGTTATCAGGTTAGTGGAAATCATGATTAGGACCTCTCTAGGATCAGCAGTCACTGTTAAGCTTCTTTTGTGGGGGCAGTCAGAGCCAGCCTCGAAGAATGGGAGCAGCAGCCCTTTGATTCCAGTCTCCAGGGAGCAGGTACAAACAGCATTTTTTTGACTTCATGAGAGAAAGTTAAGGCCAGTGTTTTCTTTTTGAAGTAGAAAAGATCAGGGTTGAATTGAATACAGATAGACTACAGTTTATCATAAATTGAAGTTTAGTGATAAAAGAAACACGTTCCATAGTTTCCCTTGATCTTGCTCTATATGGCAGTCTTCTTTAAATTATATATATATTATCAACAGCAAAAAGCAGGTTAGATGCTCTGCTCAGCTTCCTGTGTCTTGCCATGCAGGCAGCTGCCCCAACAGGAAGGATTCTATATACGGGAAAATATTCAATAAGGCTATCCTTGAAAACTTGAACTTACATTAATGGTGAATGTACTTAGTACAATCATTTAATAATCAGCTTTATTGACTTTGAAGCCTCCTGATTTAGAAGCAATAAGCTTTCAGGCACATCTTTTGACTAACGTAAAGATGGAAGTCATTTTATAATGCAAAGCACAAGCCTCCTTACAGAACTGTTACTGTTATTATTGTTATTATTATTTTTTTGGCTGACTTTCTTGCTTGCATTCTCTCCATCCTTCCACAGAACATGATTTTCTTATGACTGGGAAGAGCAGGAGTCCTCAGTGGGTCATTTAACATCCAGAGGGCAGGGCTGTGCCCATCTTGTTCCCACTGTATCTCCAAGGCTGATATCACTCTGCTCTGGTACTGAAGACTGCTTTTCAAAAAGTCAAAAATCAATTTTGAGTCTTTTTAAAGAGCAACTCTTTCTAGAATCCAAAATATGATGCAAATATGAAAAGATGTCTTCTTTCCTATCAATTGCAGTCTTCTTCAAGACAATTTCATATGTTGCCAAAAGCAAGAAGACAAGTATCTCTTAAATGCAATGCAGACAAATTGCCTACTGCTATTTAATGAAAAGGAAACAAAATTGATCTTACTTTGTACTTTTACACAAATAAAAATATTTTTAAACCCTCAGGCCAGAAAACTTCCCTAGAGTAATACTGGATGATGGCTTCACATTTTTTTCTTTACAAAAATATCAATACCAACTCTCTAATATAAGGTTTTTATTTTCTTTTGTGCAAAATCAAACCATAAAATAATTTTTATCATCTATAATATACATAGTCATGTTTTGCTGGAGTTCTTCTCAAAAACTTGTTCCCTAAGATATATCTCAAAGTGAATAAAAATAAAGTTACAAAAATATTTCTATTGGCAATATATTTTTTTCCTGCTGTTTCACTGAACCAAAAGAGTGAGAGAAATATTCACTGGGAATTCATTTGTTAGTAATTTACACATACAGTATCTTGGAATATTTTTCCTGCAAATGACTTTATATTGGAGATGAATCTTCCTACAGCTTCTAATTCAAACCATGTGTTCTGGGTTTAATATCAGGATCATTCTCGACTATCTGGCTTGAAGGACAAGAAAGGACAAAGAGCTCTTTAATAACAATGCAATATAATTATAAAAAGAAGAACCCAAACCAAGAGAAAGATGTTGCCATAAACTTCAATATCTATGAAATTGGCATTCAGCTTATTTCTCTGAGTATCTATGAATTCAGCTTAAAATGTTCTCTGTTTTATCATTACTGGCATCCAAAACACAAGCCACACATCAGCTTTCAAGATTACGTCTTGCTCTCCTCTTCTTGGCGGTGTGTGTTTGTGTGTGTGTGTGTGTTCTTTCCAAATTAAAGTAATATCTCTTGCTTTGCAAAATACAAAACATAGGATTTATGGAAAAATGGCAAAGTTTGTGAGAAATCATACTGGTTACCATATACCATAGTCTTGTTAATTTGAAGCAATTTTCTGTGCAGATTTTTCTATTCCCCACCCTCTCATCTGGAAAGCATAAATGAGCTTTCCTTAAAAATATGCCAGCAAACACGCCATTCATTTACTGAATCCCCATTGTGGACCCAACATTGTCATGGGCTCTGGGAGACATCTTGGCACTCAAAGAACTCATGGTCTATTTGGGGTTAGTGGATTTATAAGGAAGAACACTGGTGAATGAAGTGACTTTGTGCAGAATCATGTGCCTAGACAGAAGGCAAATGTTAAATGTTAAAAGGTGTGCTTTCCTGCTTCTATTCCCTCACTCATGCTTTTCCATCCACCTGGAATACCATCTTCTTCTTTTAGAAACTCTACCCATTCTTTAAAAACTGGCCCAATGGCAATCTGTAGGAAGCGTTTTCTTATTACTCTAAATCAGAACTGGTCTCTCTCAGCCCTATAGTCCTACATCATTTTTCCCCTAATACTAATCCTAAGGGAGTTATCACATGCAGGTTCATATTGTAGTTATTTATGTCCATGAGCAAACAAAAGTCCCCTTCAGTTCCTGAGGGCCAAAATCAGGTCCTTTGAATCTTTGGATGCTCCACGGCATGTAGAACCATTTCATCCTTTCACTGAATGAGTGCTCTCTATACATTTATTGAATGGATGACGGAATGATCAAATGATTGAATCACAGGCTTTTATACTGAAACTCCAAGGATATTTGTGTTGTATATAACAGTTTACCAAGACCTTTCCCATACATTATCTTTCTTAATTCTCTAAAGTAGTTATTATCATCATCACCTTACAAATTAGTGAACCAAGGATCAGAGAAGTCAAGTAACTTGTTTAACCACATATAGCAAGTGAATGGAAGAGCTGGCACTCAAACTCAGGTTTTTGGCTCCAACTCTAGTGCTTTTTCCATTCCTTTATTCTGTTTCCTATAGTAATTCATTCTCTGTTCACTGCAGGGTTTATTTAAATGCATTTTAAATCTTTAAAACTGTAGATCGTAAGCAGTTTGAGGAAAGACTATTGAGATTATTAGTACTCTTAAAGAACTAATGTAACACCTCATTTTTATACATTTTCATGAATCTGATGCTAGTTGAAGAAACGGTGCTACTAATGTTTCATCAGATGTTAAACATCTAAGGTTGGGGCCTCTTAAGGTGATAAGGCCCTTTTCTCTGTCTCCAGAAAGCAGTTGTTTGGTCCTTTTTTATCTTATGTCATAGGTATGTCTTTCAAATATCAAACTGATGTCCATGAATTAAAATGCCCCAATATTTAACACATCAGTTAATTTTGTTATAAATAAGGCTTCCTATTACAGCTTTTCTACTGTATATCACAGTTCTCTAGCACTCATCAGAACAATGGATACTTGTACATGCCTTACAGTTCAAGTTTTGGGTTCTCTTATAGCCAACTGGCTGCAAAATAATAATATCTATCTGATAAAAGAAATGTTCTGGTAGAGTGACAAGTGGCTTAACTTGGAGTCAGAAGACATGAGTCAACTATCCTTTCTTCCATTTAAACTAACTGTGAGATTCTGGGCAAATCCTTAATATGTGTGGGTCTTAATTTCTTCATCTGTGAAATGAAGAGATTAAAAAGTCTGATCTCCAGCTGTAACATTCTAGGATTCATTTGGTCTTTCGTTCAACAAGAAAGCTGTATGCTTTTTTATTATAGGGAGACTAATTTTATACAATTAAGACATCTCTGCCATTGATTAGTATGTGAAATTAAAGAAGTTTGTTAAGCTCTTCCTTGGCTTACTCACTTGTAAGGTACAAAGAGTAATAACTGCTGTACAGGATTTTTAAAAGACAGTTTATGAGAAAGACATTTATACATTTCAATATACTGTACACATATCTTTGGACCTTGGCTACTCAAACATAAAATATCAAGGATGACATAATTCTCATTACGCTTCTTGTACCAGTTTTTAATTATTATTATATAAATTTTGATACACAATAATATATGTATAAAACATATATGTAAATTTTGAAGCATGTAATAGAAATAAACATCTACAAACCCACTATCTAGCCTAAGTGCTAGAACATTCTCAACATAAATGAAACCAAACAATGTTTTTCTCTGATTCAGCCCTCTGCTTTCTCATTAGAATTTGTGTTTTTAACTTTTAAAAATATTTTTACCACATATGTATGGATCCCTGAACAGCATATTGTTAAATTTTGCTTGTTTTTTGGTTTTATAAAAATTACATCATACTGTATGTAATCTGAGACTTCCTTTTTTCCCCACTTAATATTATATTTTATTATTAAAATTATAATTTTAATATATTAATATTAATATTAATAGCTTACCACATTAATCACAATATTATATATTAATTACATGTAATTTTTATATTAACATATAAATCACTTATAATTTTTGTTATAATTACACAATTTATAGATTTATATATGTTAATTGTACATATAATTTATATATCAATATAATATATAGAATTATATAATTTATATTATAATTTTTTTTTATTAGTTTCTGCTTTATAACAAAGTGAATCAGTCATACATACACATCTGTTCCCACATCCCTTCCCTATTGCCTCTCCCTCCCTCCCACCCTCCCTATCCCACCCCTCCAGGCGGTCACAAAGCACCGAGCTGATCTCCCTGTGCTCTGCGGCTGCTTCCCACTATCTATCTACCTTACGTTTGGTAGTGTATATATGTCCATGCCTCTCTTTCGCTTTGTCACAGCTTACCCTTCACCCTCCCCATATCCTCAAGTCCGTTCTCAAGTAGGTCTGTGTCTTTATTCCCGTTTTACCCCTAGGTTCTTCATGACATTTTTTTTTTTAATTCCATATATATGTGTTAGCATACGGTATTTGTCTTTCTCTTTCTGACTTACTTCACTCTGTATGACAGACTCTAGGTCTATCCACCTCATTACAAATAGCTCAGTTTCGTTCCTTTTTATGGCTGAGTAATATTCCATTGTATATATGTGCCACATCTTCTTTATCCATTCATCCGATGATGGACACTTGGGTTGTTTCCAGCTCCGGGCTATTGTGAATAGAGCTGCAATGAACATTTTGGTACATGTCTCTTTTTGAATTATGGTTTTCTCAGGGTATATGCCTAGTAGTGGTATTGCTGGGTCATATGGTAGTTCTATTTTTAGTTTTTTAAGGAACCTCCATACTGTTCTCCATAGTGGCTGTACCAATTCACATTCCCACCAGCAGTGCAAGAGTGTTCCCTTTTCTCCACACCCTCTCCAGCATTTATTGTTTCTAGATTTCTTGATGATGGCCATTCTGACTGGTGTGAGATGATATCTCACTGTAGTTTTGATTTACATTTCTCTAATGATTAATGATGTTGAGCATTCTTTCATGTGTTTGTTGGCAGTCTGTATATCTTCTTTGGAGAAATGCCTATTTAAGTCTTCTGCCCATTTTTGGATTGGGTTGTTTGTTTTTTTGCTATTGAGCTGCATGAGCTGTTTATAAATTTTGGAGATTAATCCTTTGTCAGTTGCTTCATTTGCAAATATTTTCTCCCATTCTGAGGGTTGTCTTTTGGTCTTGTTTATGGTTTCCTTTGCTGTGCAAAAGCTTTGAAGTTTCATTAGGTCCCATTTGTTTATCTTTGTTTTTAGTTCCGTTTCTCTAGGAGGTGGGTCCAAAAGGATCTTGCTGTGATTTATGTCATAGAGTGTTCTACCTATGTTTTCCTCTAAGAGTTTGATAGTTTCTGGCCTTACATTTAGGTCTTTAATCCATTTTGAGCTTATTTTTGTGTATGGTGTTAGGGAATGATCTAATCTCATACTTTTACATGTCCCTGTCCAGTTTTCCCAGCACCACTTATTGAAGAGGCTGTCCTTTCTCCACTGTACATTCCTGCCTCCTTTATCAAAGATAAGTTGGCCATATGTGCGTGGGTTTATCTCTGGGCTTTCTATCCTGATCCACTGATCTATCTTTCTGTTTTTATGCCAGTACCACACTGTCTTAATTACTGTAGCTTTGTAGTATAGTCTGAAGTCAGGGAGCCTGATTCCTCCAGCTCCGTTTTTCGTTCTCAAGATTGCTTTGGCTATTCGGGGTCTTTTGTTTTTCCAAACAAATTTTGAAATTTTTTGTTCTAGTTCTGTGAAAAATGCCAGTGGTAGTTTGATAGGGATTGCATTGAATCTGTAGATTGCTTTGGGTAGTAGAGTCATTTTCACAATATTGATTCTTCCAATCCAGGAGCATGGTATATCTCTCCATCTATTTGTATCCTCTTTAATTTCTTTCATCAGTGTCTTATAATTTTCTGCATACAGGTCTTTTGTCTCCTTAGGTAGGTTTATTCCTAGATATTTTATTCTTTTTGTTGCAATGGTAAATGGGAGTGTTTTCTTCATTTCATTTTCAGATTTTTCATCATTAGTGTACAGGAATGCCAGAGATTTCTGTGCATTAATTTTGTATCCTGCTACTTTACCAAATTCATTGATTAGCTCTAGTAGTTTTTCGGTAGCATCTTTAGGATTCTCTATGTATAGTATCATGTCATCTGCAAACAGTGACAGCTTTACTTCTTCTTTTCCAATTTGGATTCCTTTTATTTCCTTTTCTTCTCTGATTGCTGTGGCTAAAACTTCCAAAACTAGGTTGAATAAGAGTGGTGAGAGTGGGCAGCCTTGTCTTGTTCCTGATCTTAGTGGAAATGGTTTCAGTTTTTCACCATTGAGGACAATGTTGGCTGTGGGTTTGTCATATATGGCCTTTATTATGTTGAGGAAAGTTCCCTCTATGCCTACTTTCTGCAGGGTTTTTATCATAAATGGGTGTTGAATTTTGTCAAAAGCTTTCTCTGCATCTATTGAGATGATCATATGGTTTTTCTCCTTCAACTTGTTAATATGGTGTATCACGTTGATTGATTTGCGTATATTGAAGAATCCTTGCATTCCTGGAATAAACCCCACTTGATCATGGTGTATGATCCTTTTAATGTGCTGTTGGATTCTGTTTGCTAGTATTTTGTTGAGGATTTTTGCATCTATGTTCATCAGTGATATTGGCCTGTAGTTTTCTTTCTTTGTGACATCCTTGCCTGGTTTTGGTATCAAGGTGATGGTGGCCTCGTAGAATGAGTTTGGGAGTGTTCCTTCCTCTGATATTGTTTGGAAGAGTTTGAGAAGGATAGGTGTTAGCTCTTCTCTAAATGTTTGATAGTATTCGCCTGTGAAGCCATCTGGTCCTGGGCTTTTGTTTGATGGAAGATTTTTAAGCACAGTTTCAATTTCAGTGCTTGTGATTGGTCTATTCCTATTTTCTATTTCTTCCTGAGTCAGTCTTGGTAGGTTGTGCATTTCTAAGAATTTGTCCATTTCTTCCAGGTTGTCCATTTTATTGGCATAGAGTTGCTTATAGTAATCTCTCATGATCCTTTGTATTTCTGCAGTGTCAGTTGTTACTTCTCCTTTTTCATTTCTAATTCTATTGATTTGAGTCTTCTCCCTTCTTTTCTTGATGAGTCTGGCTAATGGTTTGTCAATTTTGTTTATCTTCTCAAAGAACCAGCTTTTAGTTTTATTGATCTTTGCTATCGTTTCCTTCATTTCTTTTTCATTTATTTCTGATCTGATCTTTATATATAATTAATATAACATTAGTATATTATAATTTACATATAATTTATATGACTATATGACTATATAAATATAAATTATATGTAAATTATAATAAAATTATATATTAATTATAATATAAATATTGTAGCTTAGAGATTGATAACTCATTTTTGCTATTGTATACTATTCCACTCTGTGAATATGCCACACATTATCCATTTTCATGAAAATGAACATTTGGGTTGTTTGCAGTAGTTTTCCTATTAAAACCATAGAATCAAAGCGGACACAAGCCTTATGAGGAGACATATTCTCCTGGTGCATGTGAATAAGAATTTGTCCCCCTTCTACCCATGCTTAATTTTTCTCCTTAATATTTACCACTATTTAACATTGTGCACACACATATGTATATTGATAATTACCTGGATTCACAACTGGAATATAAGCTTCTATTTTATCAATGCCATATCCCGAGTTCTGAGAAAAGAGCATCTTGCAAGGGCTCAGAAAATATTTGTTGAATAAATGCATTAATGAATGATTAGATGAATAGGGTTTTGTTGCTTGTTCGTTAAGTAAATTATCCTGTTTGGATTTCCTACTGATACAGAAATCAGCACGGAATATTAGAAGGACACCGAGCACACTCTTCTGGGTTCTGATCCCAGATCTGCCACTAACTTTGGGCAAGTTACTCAATCTTTCTGATTCTGAGTATCAATATTTATAGAAAGGAAATAGTGATCATTTCTGGGCACTGTACAAATGTTTTATAAACCCTGATTTGATAAATATATGCTAGTTGTCATTCCTTACAGAAAAAATCCCACATATTTTTATGGAGACTCAAAAAAAATGAGCACAAGATCAAATTATTTGTTCTGTATTAAGAATTTCTGCAGTTGGGTAGGAAGCCAGAAAGGAAATAACAGACTGGAGAGAATGAGAGAACCGAGTTCCGGGGGCCTAATCTGATACACTTCCTATGCTGGATGTGGGGCAATCAAGTTTTTGCTGCAAAATCCAGCTATTTTTAACTTCAGGAAAGCATAAAGACTTCTTTTTAAGTAGGGCAACCAAGATAGTGTGTTACCCTTTTCAATCAGCCTGCCTAAATGAAATATTCATCTTTTGTGTCAAAATATGAAGTGTTATATATAGTTGGGCACTAAGAAGGGATGAAGTCTTCTGAGGGTAAATCCTTTAAAAGTCCTGGATAAAATAACTGTAGCAGAAACATCCATTTATATTGAATTAAGGTTCTATACTCTAAAGAAGTGAGGTTTAAAAAAATTTTTTTCTTCTATCCTTGTCTCACATCAACAGGCAAAGACTGAGATGATGATGTCTGGGGAAGCTTTTCATCCACCTGGATCCAGGGCAACATAATGGAAAAGACCCCTGGATTTGGAGTTGGTTCGACCCTGTGCTGCCCAAAGTTAATAGTGTTGGCCTCTGTTTCATCATCTGTAAAGTGGAGTTAATAACAATATTGTCCCACTCTGGTGGTTGTAAGAATTAAGTATGATATTGTGAGTGAAAGCCATTTGTGAACTGTAAAGTACAATGTTGATGTTATGAGATCTGAGTTCTGAGATCTATTGTCATGAGACTGAAACCCAAGGCAAAGATGTGTATTTGTGTTATGAGAGCTAGACAAAAATTAAAGGAAAAGTTTAATTTTGCCCTCTTCCTGTTGCCCTCACCTTTTATTAGACGTTCCTTCTTCCTTCCTCACCCTATCTTTCCCACGGGTGCCCAGCACTTCCACTCAGCCACTGCTGAGGGTCTCCTGCACCCAGACCTGGAACCATATGCCCCTGTGCCCTACATGTCCAGCCTGTGCCCCCTCCCTTTAGGTTTCGCTCTGCCCTCTCCTTCCTAAAATAATACCAAGGTCTAGCAGAGTGGGAAACAAAAAGATTATTTGGCTTCCTGTTCGCTAAGAGCCCAAGTCCTGAGTTTTGCTGGGATCTCTGCATGAGGTTTATATAGTCACAGAGAATCACTGACAAGACTGAGGAAGAAAAGGTCCACTGGGAAGCTTTAACTTTTCTACAACTTGCCCAAAGGTGTTTTGACATTTTTATGTATAACAGGAACCTCTGGAAAAAGCACAGGCCTCTCTCAACCTTTGACAAGGTCTGGGTGACACAGTTAATATGAGATCATTGTTAATAGATGCTCATGGAGTAGTGTTTATGGTTTTAATTCCGTGTTTCATAGCCATAGTGAGAACTTTAATGGATTAGTTAGGAAAAGAAACTTAGTAAATTCCTAAGGGAAAAAAGGTTGTTCAAAAATTTTTTTTAATTAAATGTGGATTACTATGCATGGATTGGAGCTAGAACTGAAAACCCGCTCTTATAATTCTCTCTTATTGTCTCAGTTTCTCTCTACATTTTTCTTCATTCCCTTCTCTATTCTTTCCAGGTCAAGTCCTGGAGGAACTTAGCTTGCCTGGCTTAGCTCACCATTACTACCCTGTGGGAGGCTCTTGAATTAAGCCACGTAGTGAGTTTCTTCTGGTCCACCCCACCTATGCTTGATTTAACCAGCAGCAAGTACTTTTCAGAGAACAGCCTGGCTCTGACTCCTTAGGCAGGGCTGAGGGTCTGCAGGCTTCCAGTAGAAGAGAAACATGACTGACAGATTCGGGACACTTGTCAGGGTTGTATGAGCATGAGGGAGGGAAACTGCTTTGAGCGGATCCCTGTCTTAGCTTGAGAAGCTTCCCCCCCGCCGCCCACCAAGTCTCAAAGTTGCACACCCCTCTCATCCTCCCACCTCTACTTCGAAAAAGATTTGTTCTGTAGATGAGACACAAATCTCTCTCTCTCTTTTACATATATAATTCAATTTCTCAAAGACTCCGAAAAGGAGTAGGCAAAGAGTTCTGGTCTTGGGGGCGGGGTGGGAAGGCTCTTTCCTTAAGGGCAAAGCATCTCAAAGGATTTCACTTCACACTGTTAGAATTTGAGGCCAGTGTTGAACTTCATTTCCCATTTCAAATCCCAGATCCCATTCTTCCAGTTAACCAGCTATGAGACCTTGAGAAAGTTATTTCATCTGTATAATGGGCACATTGGTAATATTTACCTCCACACTTTTATAAGGATTAAATCAGGTAACACATGCAAAGTGCTTAACCCAGTTCCTGGCACTTAGCAAGTCCTCAATATATTTTAGCTAGATTTTTATTGCTATTGCTTGATTACTTTATTAACTCTCCAATCATGCCATTTAATCAACATTTATTGAGAACTTGCTCTGTGTGAGATATTTTACTAAGGTATTGGGTTGGCCAAAAAGTTCATTCGGTTTTAAATAAAAATAAAAGACATTTTTCATTTTCACCAACAGCTTTACCAAATAATGTATTCATTAACTGAACGAACTTTTTGGCCAACCCAATATTTAAGGCACCCAAAAATAATTGAAATTTTTCAAAATTAAAAGTTTTAATCATAAGACTTACACTGCTAAGTTTTTTATCAAAGTCTTTCTTCACAAATGCAGAATTGTATAATATCAGTGAGTTTTGGTATTGCTTTAAGTTATAGATTAAAGAAAATTTCTTAAACGTTCACGATAGTGAATCTGTGTAATTGAGATAAAATTACTTGAAAATAAATTCCTAAATAATGTAAAAGTTTATCATATTTGAATAGACTGGGAAATTATGCCAAAAGAGACATGGTCAAGCTTCAGATAGCATACACTGCTTAAAAATTTTGAATCTGTGTAATTTTTATCACATTTCTTCTCAAAATAAACACTTCTTTTCCTTAAATGAAAAATTCTGTGCTAACTCATATCCTCCCCAAACTCTTCTTGCCCTGCAAAAACTTATCAGTGTGTGCACAGGATGGGGAAAAAAAAAAAAGTTAAGGAAGTAGTTTTCAGTTTCAAGTTTCCAAAGGGTTATTATAAATAACAACCAGTGCGTTTGAACAATGGTGTTTTCTAGTTAATTAAATTTTTGCTTACTTGGGAATTAACTCAAATACCCTTTTCATTTTGATCCATTTAAAAATTCACTATAAGATGGTGAATATAGGTGAATCTTTCTTAAGATAATTTGGGGTGCTTGGTCATAAGCAAGAATGTCAATTCTCATGTAGGCATTCAAGAAACGTTTGTTGACTGTACTAAACTGTAGCTGTACAGGGTACAGAGGAACAGCCAGGAGATGTGTTAATTCCAGGACATGCTCTATGGACTTTCAAACACTTTTACAGCAACCCACAGTAAAAAAATACATTTTGTATTGCAACCCATTACCAATAAACACACATACGCATCCTTATAAATAATTGAAAGAAAAATTTTGCAAAACTAAGCTACAATGCATTCTGATTGCTTTTATCCTATTCTATTCTATTTCCTTTTTAAGAAAGAATATTATCTGTGACCTACTAAATTAATTTCATGACCTATCAGTGGACTATGGCATATAGTTTTAAAAATCCTGTTTTGAAAAACAAGTAGCTTATATCAACATGTTTTGTTGTCATTTGCATAATTTACCGAAATATAGAACTCAGGAAATCAAGTTTTTCTAGTTATTTTCTTTAACCTTAGAAAAATGGATCCAAGTTTCTTGGTTAACACTGTCTTTTAAATTTGGATTAAATAAATTAGCTTTTGGTTCCTGTTGCTTAAACAACATCTATTCCTGAAGATCTGACCTTAAAAAAATTGCTAAATTTGATTTACCAAAATATCCAAATGTGAGATAATTAATGAAAACCCTTGAAAAATAAGAAATTCTCAAAGACTGTAGCAAAATTATAACTTTAGATTGCCTTACATGAAATTAAGATCCAAAAATAATCCAAAAAACACGTCACCAAGCCAATGAATAACTTGAACAAGTTCTAGAATCCTTTCTTCTGTGGCTTATTCATTTTTGCTTTTCATTGACATCAGGGATTATTTCTGTAATATCCTAGTATGTTTCCTTGCTGTGGGGTATGCAGTGTACATGTTCTTTGAAACAATTTCTTAACACGAAGAAACATAGTATGTCAGATCCTTAAGTTTTGGAGAAATTAAAACCTCATATGAAGATAAAAATGGAAGAGGCTCTTTTTTTTTTTTTTTTGCAGTATGCGGGCCTCTCACTGTTGTGGCCTCTCCCGTTGTGGAGCACACGCTCCTGACGTGCAGGCCCAGCGGCCATGGCTCACGGGCCCAGCCACTCCGTGGCATGCGGGATCCTCCCAGACCAAGGCAAGAACCCTCGTCCCCTGCATCGGCAGGCGGACTCTCAACCACTGCGCCACCAGGGAAACCCTTCTTCGGCTCTTTGATTAAGAACTCAATTTGTCATGAGTGGGGATGAAGCTGGTGGGGAGAACAGAGGTGGTTTTTCTTTTTTAACATCTTTGAGTATGATTGCTCTACAGTGGTGTGTTAGTTTCTGCTTTATAACAAAGTGAATCAGCTATACATATACATATATCCCCATCTCTCCTCCCTCTTGAGTCTCCCTCCCACCCTCCCTATTCCACCCCTCCAGGTGGTCACAAAGCACTGAGCTGATCTCCCTGTGCTATGCGCCTGCTTCCCACTAGCTATCTATTTTACATTTGGCAGTGTATATATGTCCATGCCACTCTTTCACTTCGTCCCAGCTTACCTTTCCCCCTCCCCGTGTCCTCAGTCCATTCTCTACATCTGCATCTTTATTCCTGTCCTGCCCCTAGGTTCTTCAGAACTTTTTTTTTTTTTTTTTAGATTCCATATATATGTGTTAGCATACGATATTTGTTTTTCTCTTTCTGACTTACTTCACTCTATATGACAGACTCTAAGTCCAACTACCTCACTACAAATAACTCAATTTCGTTTCTTTTTATGGCTGAGTAATATTCCACTGTATATATGTGCCACATCTTCTTTACCCATTCATCTGTCTATGGACACTTAGGTTGCTTCCATGTCCTGGCTATTGTAAATAGAGCTGCAATGAACATTGTGGTACATGTCTCTTTTTGAATTATGGTTTTCTCAGAGTATATGCCCAGTAGTGGGATTGCTGGGTCGTGTGGTAGTTCTATTTTTAGTTTTTTAAGGAACCCTGCATAATGTTCTCCATAGTGGCTGTATCAATTTACATTCCCACCAACAGTGCAAGCAGGTTCCCTTTTCTCCACACACTCTCCAGCATTTATTGTTGTAGATTTTTTGATGATGGCCATTCTGACTGGCACGAGGTGATACATCATTGTAGTTTTGATTTACATTTCTCTAATGATTAGTGATGTTGAGCATCCTTTCATGTATTTGTTTGCAATCTGCGTATCTTCTTTGGAGAAATGTCTATTTAGGTCTTCTGCCCAATTTTGGATTGGGTTGTTTTTTTTTTTTTTTTTGATATTGAGCTGCATGAGCTGCTTGTATATTTTGGAGATTAATCCTTTGTCAGTTGCTTCATTTGCAAATATTTTCTTCCATTCTGAGGGTTGTCTTTTCATCTTGTTTATGGTTTCCTTTGCTATGCAAAAGCGTTTAAGTTTCATCAGGTCCCATTTGCTTATTTATGTTTTTATTTCCATTTCTCTAGGAGGTGGGTCAAAAAGGATCTTGCTGTGATTTATGTCATCGAGTGTTCGGCCTATATTTTCCTCTAAGAGTTTTATAGTGTCTGGCCTTACATTTAGGTCTTTAATCCCTATCAAACTACCAATGGCATTTTTCACAGAACTAGAACAAAAAATTTCACAATTTGTATGGAAACACTAAAGACCCCAAGTAGCCAAAGCAATCTTGAGAAAGAAAAATGGAATTGGAGGAATCAGGCTCCCAGGCTTCAGACTATACTACAAAGCTACAGTAATAAAGACAGTATGGTACTGGCACAAAAGCAGAAATATAGATCAATGGAAAAGGATAGAAAGCCCAGAAATAAACCCATGCACATATAGTCACCTTATTTTTGATAAAGGACTCAAGAATATACAGTGGAGAAAAGACAGCCTCTTCAATAAGTGGTGCTTGGAAAACTGGACAGCTACACGTAAAAGAATGAAATTAGAACACTCACTAACACCATACACAAAAACAAACTCAGAATGGATTAAAGACAGAGGTGGTTTTTACAAGCAGTGATGTGGCTAGTTGTCAAGTTCAGGAGTGTTCTATCAAGTAAGTAAGCTCCCAGGTATTTATTGAGTGCTTGCAAGATTTTTAGCCAGGTCCATGCTTCTTAAACTATTAAATATTATGCTGCCTTGGTACGCATTGCAAAACCTCAAATTTCTTTTCCTGCAGCTGCCATGTGGCTCTTTATATAGCCCAAGTGGCTGGCATTGTGCAACCAAGTCTGAACACTCCAGACACAGTGTGTTTCTGGTGCCAGAGGAAGTGGTGGGGTTGATCTAAAGGCTTGTGGGAAGTAAATATTCAGTCCACATTTATTCCCAGGCCTGACTCAAAAAGGCTGTGTGATTTAAGGAATTACCCCAGCTGTGCTTCCCTATTTCCAGAGAGTAAAACCACAGGGCAGTGTGGGCTAATGTGTTTGCACCTGTCTGGTGTCTGTGCCATTGTTCCTGTCACCCTGAGTCACAGGGCATTAGTGACTGTCTTGTGGGCTGCAACAGTGTAGAGAGGGGTCAGTAGCTCTAGGGCTGGAGTGGGTTGATTCCCATTCAAATTTCAGTTGTGCCATGCTGGCTCTGTGACTCTGGACATGCTCCTTGAGTCCTCCAAGCACTAGTTTCCTTATCTATAAAATGGGAACAATAACACCATCAAGTAAAGTTGTTGAGAAGAGTAAAGAAAATTGTTAAAAGAGCTAAACATAGTACAATAAGTCCCTTATATACAAACGAGTTCTGTTCCGAGAGCATGTTTGTAAGTCCAATTTGTTCTTAAGTTCAACAAAGTTAGCCTAGGTACCTAACTAACACAACTGTTATATACTACTGTACTGTAATAGGTTTATAATACTTTCCACACAGATAATACATGAAAAACAAACACTAAAAATAAAGAAAACGTTTTTAATCTTATAGTACAGTACCTTGAAAGGTACAGTAGTTCATGCCAGACACATGAACTAACTTGCGTGATTGGATATGTGAATGCACATTCACATCTTTGAAAGTTCACAACTTGAAGGTTCATATGTAGGGGACTTACTGTAAATGCTTATTATGTGCCAGGCACTGTTTTGAGTACTTTGTTGCATTACACATATGAAGTCAACTAATTAGTATTATTATTACTGTGTATATTAATACACTTTTTTTCATTAAAAATGTTTTATTTATTTTATTTTTTATTGAAGTATAGTTGATTTATTATGGTGGGTTACTTTCAGGTGTACAGCAAAGTGATTAAGTTATATATATATATATATATATATATATATATATATCTCCATTATTTTTCAGATTCTGTTCCCTTACAGTTTATTACAAAATATTGAGTATAGTTCCCTGTGCTATACAGTAGGTCCTTGTTGGTTATGTATTTTATATATAGTAGTGTGTATATGTTAATCTCAAACTCCTCATTTATCCCTCCCCCACCTTTCCCCTTTGGTAACCATAAGTTTGTTTTCTATGTCTGTGGGTCTATTTCCATTTTGTATATGAGTTCATTTGTTTCATTTTTTAAAGATTCCACATATAAGCAATGTCATATGATATTTGTCTTTCTCCATCTGGCTTACTTCACTTAGTCTGATCATCTCTGGGTCCATCCATGTTGCTGCAAATGGCATTGATTTCATTCTATTTTATGGCTGAGTAATATTCCATTGTATAAGTATACCACATCTTCTTTATCCATTCATCTGTGGATGGACACTTAGGTTGCTTCCATGTCTTGGTTATTGTAAATAGTGCTGCAATGAACATTGGGGTGCATGTATCTTTGCAAATTATGGTTTTCTCCAGATATATGCCCATGAGTGGGATTGCAGGATCATACGTTAGCTCTATTTTTAGTTTTATAAGGAACTTCCATACTGTTCAATTAATTATTTTTACATTAAACATATAAGCTCAGTCAATTCTCATGGCAACCCTAGGGGTAGGTGTTATCATCATTTTCATTTTCCAGAGGAGACTGAGATTGATTTGTATAAGATGATACAAGTAGGAAGTGGCAGAGCAGGGATTCGAATACAGGAACATAAAACTGTTTTAAAATGATTCTGCTGCATCCAAAATTTATTTGATGGATAGTTAACAAACTTTCCTCACTGCCAGCTGGGTATGAAGCCCTGTGTTAAGTGATATGGGAAAGCAAAAATAAGACATTGTCACATATAAGAGGGAAGAAAAATATACTGGCTTCCCTATAACGGGGAGAAGTTTATGGAGATTGCTATAGGAATTTGGTGGATGGGCAGGGCCTGGGAGTTAGTGGTGTTGGCTGAGGGTGAGGTAGAATGAAGGGCAAAGTCAAAGATGGTGCTAAGATATCAAACTTGGGATATCAGGAGAATGGTGATCCCATTAACAGCATGTGGGGGATCCAGAGGAGCTGGGGTTGGTGGGTGGGGTGGATATAATACAGACAGTGTTGGTTGTCAAACTGAACCTACAATGAACAAATTTTTGCTTATTAATTCACTCCACTAATATTTAATGAGCATCTATTTTGTGTCATGGGCTCTTAGGCAGGCTCTGAGGTCCTCCCCATCCCAGTGTTCACATTTATGGTGAATTTAAAAGGGAAAAACTTTAAATCAGTTAGTCTTTTAGGTGTTATGTTCTCTCTCAATTTTATTTACTAACTTCTGTCTTTACTGACTCCTAAAATTAATCATATGATGTGCGGCAGGAGTATAAATGGAGGTCTGGCTAGTACAAATGTTTTAATTTCTAAGTTATAAATCAGGAAAACAAATTATTAAATAAAAGATGTGCTATCTTCCGACTTTGACAAGAATACTCCCTATGCACTTGGAAGTCCAGGTTCGAGTTTACAATTGTTAGTTGTCTTGGAGTTCTACACTGGAACACTGCAGTTTGGAGAGAGAGCACAGTTCTGTGGCCCATCTTCCTCCCTGCCTCAGGCCACTCAGTAAAGAATCTCAGGAGCAGATGTGGGAAACCTTGCCTGTGTGTTTCAGCTTTGTTCACCTCCCACACACTAGCAGCCACTTCTTGTCCATCCTCTGGGCCTAACTCAGTTTGCTCTCAGGAGGACTGATGCAAGAAAGAGGCTGCAATTTGTCCCAGAAGCAGAATTGAGGCCATTGTATAGTGAATTCTAGAGTTCCAAGAACCTGAGGCATGTTCTGGTGGTGGGGACACTGGCTCTGGGTGGACATGTCCTCTTGCTCTGTGGACCTTTTGCTAAGTGGAGAGGAGTGAATGGAAGGGGGCTAGAATACAGCCTCTAAAGTATGGAGCCCAGGGCAGGATCCCACTTGCCTTGTGTCTAGGAGTACTACTGACCAACTGGAATCTTGTTATTTGGGTCTTTACATTTCTCCAGTGAACAGCACATATGTGTTCCTACAAGGTCAGTGTGATCCCTGATCTACCTTTTAATACCTATCATAAACTGAAGTTTTCAAATATTTATTTTCATAGATCTTGCCAAAAAAAATAAGAAGAAGAAGAAGAAAAGGCAAAAAGGCATTCAGGATGCTGGTCTTAATGAGGGCAGCTGCTAATCAAAGTTCTCAGGCATTTAACAATCAAACTAAATCAAGGCAGATGCTACTCACTTTGCTGTAAATTCTGCAGACATTGTCTCTTCACATAAATCCAGGGAAGCTCTTAATTTGCATTACTGCAATTTTTAGTTTACTGCAATTTATTTCTCTCATTCCTCCTAATAATTAATTTCCGATATTTGTAATTTGTTTTCATTTCTTAGAGCTGCATCACAGCACCCCATCATTTGCTGTGAATCTCAGTCTGAAAATCAGAAAATACCAGGTTTTTAAAAAAAATGTTACCAATGAGGATTCTAATTCAGTTCAGTTCCATGCACTTCGCCCTCTACATCAGGCATTTGTTTGCTCCTAGAAAGATCTAAATGAATAGGACCTGGTTACTACCCTTAAAGAGCTCACAGCCTTGTGCTTTAGACAGACATATAAGCATGTCTATTATAATTAAACACAATAAATGTTACTACAGGGGGCCATGTAAGGAGAGAGGACCGCAAAGCTGACACTCAGACCTCCGAGAGTCTGAGATATCCTTGAGGGGCTGGCATTTCAGCTGGGTCTTAAAAATGAGTAGACAAGTGACAATTATTATTATCCATTTTCCTTTTGAATTATTCATTTTTTCTACTTATATACAATTCATGAGATGTCTGGATTTTCTATGCCATTGCCACAGAATTTAGATTTTTCTATGTTTTCTTATTGTTCAGCCCAGTAATTCATATATGGGACAGAGTTTTGGGTATTAGTGTCCTTGTTATCATATGTAAAATGGGAACTAATGCTACCTGCTTAATAGAGTTGTTTTGAGGATTCAAAGAAATAATGTGTCTGAATACTCAGCACTGGTCCCGTGTATGAGTTAGAATTGTGTTTGGTTACAGGTCATAGAACTCAAACTCTCATGGCTTAATCAAGTCGGGGGTTGCTTTCCTGGGGATGTCCTGAGGGGAGCAGCGCAGTGCTGGTGTAGGGACTGCATGTAGGACAGTGCCAGTGTCCCAGGCTCCTGGAACTCTCTACTCTGCCTTTCTTAGCATATGGTTTTCTTTTTTATGTTTGTTGAGTCATGATTGCAAGATGGCCACTCCATCTCCATCCTCACATCCAGTTCAGGAAGAAGAAAGAAGGAAGGAAGAATGAAAGGGTAATTCCTTTATCAAGAAAGCAAAAACTTGCCCAGAAATCTCTGTCAGACTTCTCTTTATGTGTCCTAGGCCAGAAGTTTTCTTATGGCCTCCTATGACTGTAAGGAAATCTGAGAGGGCAAATACTTCAGTTGGGCATTTTGGCATCAGAAGCAAGATTGGGGTTCTCATAGTAAAGAGAAGGAGCACAGATATTGTGTAAGCAGCCAGCAGCCTCTGCAATAGGCAGCACACAATAAACACTCAATAGTTGCTATTATCATGAGAAGACACTCAATAAACGTTTGCTCAGTTGGACTGAAGCTTCTCCACACTGCCTTTCTTGCCCAAGTCACCATCATCTCTTGCTACAGCGAGAGCCTCCTCACTGATCTCTCTACCTCCATTCTTGCCTCTTCATAATCCATTTCTCACCAGGAGTCAAGGTGATCTTTTGAAAATGTAAGTTGACCTAAACGTAAGAGCTAAAACCATGAAACTCCTAAAAGAAAACATAGGGTAAAAGCCTCATGATATTGGATTTGGTAAAGATTTCTTGAATATGACATCAAAACATAGGCAACAAAAGAAAATAAATAGACAAATTAGACTACATTTAAGTTAAAAATGGTGCATCAGAGGACATAATCAACAGACAGAAAAGGCAATTGCAAAATGGGAGCAAATATTTGAAAATCATATATCTGATAAGGGGGTCCATATCCAGAATATATAAAGACCTCCTGAAACTCAACAACAACAAAGCAAACAACTCAATTAAAAATGAGCAAAGACATTTCTTTAAGGATGATATATAAATGGCCAACAAGCACATAAGAAGATGCTCAATTTCACTAATCATTAGGGAAATGCAAATGAAAGCAGCAATGAGATACTGCCTTACATCAATTAGGACGAGTGTAAAAAAAAATAACAAAAAAATAGAAAATAACAACTGTTGGTAAAGTTGTGGAGAAATTGGAACCCTTATGCACTGTTGGTGGGAATGTAAAATGGTGCAGCCACTGTGGAAAATAGTACAGCAGACCTCAAAAAATTAAAAATAGGATTACCTATGATTCAGCAATTCCACTTCTGAGTATATACCCAAAAGAATTGAAAACAGTGTTTTGAAGAGATATTCATACACCCATGTTCATAGCAGAATTATTCACAATGGCTAAAAGGTGGAAGCAACTCAGATGTCCATAGAGAGATGAATGTATAAACAAAATGTGGTATATACATACAATGGAATATTATTCAGCCTTAAAAAGGAGGAAAGTTCTTACATATGCTACAACATGAATGAAACTTGAGGACGTTATGATAAGTGAAATAAGTCAGTCACAAAAAGACAAATACTGTACAATTCTACTTACATGAGGTATTTAGAGCAGTCAAATTCATAGAGACAGAAAGTAGAATAGTTGTTGCCAGGGGCTGGAGGAGAGGGAAATGAGGAATTGTTTAATGGGTATAAAATTTCAGTTTTGCAAGGTGAAAAAGTTCTGGAGATTGTTGCACAACAGTGTTAATATACTTACCTTTAATGAATTGTACACTTAAAAATTAAGATGGTAAATTTTATGCTATATGTATTTTACCATAATGAAAAAAAATATGTCAGATCACAGTTTTCTTGTGTACCATCTTCTGGTAGCTTTTCATTGCACCAGAGTAAAATCCAAATGATCTCTCATGACCTATAGGTCCCACTGGTTTGTCAACTGCCTACCTCCCTGACCTCATGTGATAGCAATCTCCTTGCTCATTATTTTCCACTGTCACTGATCTCATATATTAAACCTGCTAAAGTCATTCCTGCTGTAAAGCTTTTGCTTCTTTTTTCTTTGTTTGGAACATTCTTCTCTAATTTCACACATTTGGGTCCTTCTTATCATTCAGATCTAAGCTCAAATATTTAATCTTCAAAGAGGAAAGAGATCCTTCCCTAACCCTGTCTAATAGTGCCCTTGTCACATCTTAGTCACCATCTATCATATTGCCTAGTTTAATTCATTCAGAGCCCTTTTCACTCTGTGAAATTATCTAATTTGTTTATTACCTGTCTCCTTCAGCAGAATCTAAGCTGGATGAGAGCAGGGACTTTGTCTGGTTTGCTACTGTATTCTCAAGGTTGACACATATAGGAATTTAATAAATATCAAACAAATAATTGAATTCAGCAAATATTTATTGGGTTTTCATTATGTTCCAGGCAATGTACTAGGCACCAAGCATAAACAAACATTGTGTGATCAACTTCATAATGATATATCAGTAGGTTATAGCCTTTCACAAGACTGGAGTTTTAAGGGCCACCACCTACTGAGGACCTGCCTTAGAGGGAGAACAGCGTTGAGTGATGTACGGTGTCCCTGATGACTCAGTTAAGTACTGTATGAAGCATCACCTGAGGTTAACATAGATGAAGTCTATAGATTCCCTTGTGTGTTTAAATCAGTTTGAGCTTGATTTTTGTCCCTTGCAAACCAAAGAGTCTTGGCCCATCAATACATAACAGAGTAGCAAAGAGCCATAGACTCTTCATGCATTCTCCATGGATCACATGTACACATGTAAGAAGACAGAGACAACTTTGTCTTCTAGTTCCTCTTAGGAAGGTCACGGCATTTATTTAAGAGGGAGATAACTGAGACAGATGGGTATAAGTGAAACTTCTCCACATGTGAAAGGGAAGAATCTCCTTATTAACCCAGTGGGAGAAGAAGAAGGAAGAAGAAGAAAGGAGGAAAGAGGTGATATTGGAGGCATGAGATACAAAATTAACTCAACCTCAAAATCCTCAAATCATTGGTAAAATTATTAAACTCACAAAATGCTTGGGTGCAGGTGGATTTGTGGGGGGAACAGGGGTGGAGGTGGGATGTTGTCCAAAGGCTGGGCTTTGTGCTTGGGTGGACATGCTATGGAATTGAGGCAGTAGAATGGAGAGGCAGAGAATGTCCCAGAAGTCACAGAAAATGTGGGGAAGGTTCCAGACTCTTCTCAGGCTGTGGATGTGGGCTCAGGTCATGTTGGTACAGATCTCACAGGGGCAAGGGGCTCAAGATGATATCTGGTCTAAACACATATATTTTCTTCTACTAAAATAAATATATTCTCAGTACACTACATTTCATTCATGTGTCAATATGAATAAATAGTTATTTATATGTACATTATAGACTTTTGGCTTTGTACATAATTTTTTAACTCAAATTTTACACAGAACTTTTCTTCTGAAGCTTTTCAGGCTATTTTAGAAATTTCAGTGTATTTTATACATTTCAACCTATTTTAGAAGCTGCATCCTAATGTTCTATAATTGTCACAGGGTTGTTATGATTATACCCACTTCCAATGTTTTCACAGGAAACTGTTTTCCTTCTAAAAACATGTCCCAGTGCCAGAACCTGATATAGATATCTGAGTCAATGGTCAGTGTCAACTCCAGAAAGAAATGTTATGAATTTCTAACATATTGTATAATCCAACCTTTCTGAAATGACTTATGCTGTTTTAAAAGAAAGAAGTAATCACAGTGCATGGTGTGCTCCGTGGTTTGTCACCACCATGGATCAGAAGATAGACACTGGCCAGATCTTGGACACGGGACCGAGTCAAAGAGGACCTGGGTACAGAGTTTCTGTCTCCCTGCGGAGTGGCTCACGGACCTCGGGCTGGAGGACACAGTAGTTAAGGATGCCGGTTGTAGCAGCTTCTCATCCTTATTATTCAGTCCTTTGGTGCTACAAAGCATGAAAAGATGGAGGAAATATGTTTTCCACGGAGGTGGTAGAGAGCAGTTAAGGCTTTGGTTCAGTCCTAGTTTCCTCCACTTTAGGCCTCCTTCCTCTTTAAACCTCAGTTTCTTCATCTGTAAAATAGTGCTACAGTCATGGTTCCAGAAGCCTATGCAAAATACCAAAATGTGTGGATGCTTTAGTCCCTTATCTAAAATGGTATAGTACTGCCTGCCCTCTGAATCTGTGGGTTCTGCATCCACAATTCAACCAACCACGGATGGAAATTTCAGTTGGTTGAATTTGCAAATGTGAAAACCCTGGATAAAGAGGGCTGACTGTAATTAATACCTACCCTGTAGAGTTGTAAGGATTAAATACTAATAAAGCATTTAGCATTTAGTACCTAGGGGCCTCTAAGTAAGGAAATCTATTACATGTTATTAGTATTATGGTCAGTGCATCAATGATATTATTCATTGGTGTGAAAAGGCAAATATATGGAAATAATGAGAGCTTACAGTAAAAACAAAGAAGATGTTGAAGAGTCGTCTATGCAAAAGCTACTCACATCATATAGATGATTCTATGTAAATGTTTTCAGTTTTGTCTCATTGCTACAAATATAGCCTAGTAGGTAAAATGAAAATTATTTGAAAAATCAAATTCTCAAAATTAGTTAAGCTCTAAGAAATCATGATATTGTTATGTTGACATCATAATTTTATGTACCACTTTTCCTCACTTCTCCCCTGCTCTCCCCCTGCCCCCCAATTCTATTCTTTCTGCTTCATGGAAGGCAGTATATAATGTCATATTGATAGTATGGGCTTTAGGGAGACCAAAGTTGAAACAGAGGCAATTGCTAAACTTTCTGGATCTTTTTCCTCATTAAAATGGGATATTCCAGTACTTCCCTGGTGGCACAGTGGTTAAGAATCTGCCTGCCAATGCAGGGGACACGGGTTCAAACACTGGTCCGGGAAGACCCCACATGCCGTGGAGCAACTAAGCCCGTGCGCCACAGCCACTGAGCCTGCACTCTAGAGCCCAGGAGCCACAACTACTGAGCCCGTGTGCCACAACTGCTGAAGCCCACATGCCTAGAGCCCCTGCTCTGCAAAAAGAGAAGCCACCACAATGAAAAGCCCGCACACCACAATGAAGAGTAGCCCCTGCTTGTCACAGCTAGAGAAAGCCCACATGCAGCAGCAAAGACCCAACATGGCCAAAAATATAATAAATAAAATAAATAAATTTATTTTAAAAAATGGGTTACTCCAACTCAACTACTCAGTGTTGTAGGAATTTAGTAAGAAAATGCCTCAAGTTCTTATCGAAGGATCTACTATGTGCAAAGTAGTTAATAAATGGTTGTTTTATTAATTATTGAAATTTTTTGCTGCATGCTAATGAGTGGCAACATTCTAGGCTTTCAGATGGATTACTGAATAATGTACTCAAGCATCTTGAAAGTATTGCTGTTATCAAGATGCAGCTTATAAACAGTACAGATGTTCACAAATTGGGCATTGGTTAGATCAGCATTTCTCAAAACATGGTCCAGAGATTGCTGAGGGTCTGTTTATGGGGGTCCTCAAGATACTTTCACGGGATGTGGAAGATCAAATTCTCTTCTTAATAATACTAACATTTGTTCTTTATCCTCTCATTTTCTCATGATTTTTCTGGAGGCTATATGACATGTTATATCACAAGAGATTGAATGGAGAAGCAGATACAGGAAATTAGCTGTCTTAAGTGAAACTTTAGAGACATTTGCAAAAATGTAAAACGATGTCACTCTCCCCACTAAATTTTTTGAAATACAGTTATTTTTCACAAAATGTTATGTTAACATGTAATTGGTTTATTATTGATATTTTTAATGAATGAATAAAATATTTAAAAATTTCTCAGTTAATTTCTGTTATATAAATTACAACTTGTACTATTCTCTAACAGGATCATTTGTCTTTGTTTTATCAGCAAGACAAGATTGTGTGGTCCTTCAAGGCAGAGACCAACACTTAAGATTCTTTTGCAACCATTATAGTACCTGACAGGAAGTTCAATATGTTGTAGGCACTAAATAAACCCTTGAAAGATGTAAATGTTGCATCTCTCTTTCAGAAGAATTATCCCATTAATTCATTCCCATTCCATGTTAAAACCTTGAAATTTCTTCATTATTGTGTCACGAGGCAGGTCTAGAAGGAGCTAGAGAATTCTTAATATCAAAATATTTAGTTATTCCTGCAGTTTAAAAAAACAAAAATAAGCTTCTACAATCAAATATAGATACGTATTACTTAAAAACAAAACTTTCTCACTGATTCATTAGCTGACAGATTTCACACTCTGTGGTGTTAATTGCCTTATTTACGTCTATTTTTCCATTTGAAACAGAAGTACTAAAGAGAATACAAGGCAAGACTGAGGCTATCCTGAAGGATTGTTGATTTTCTATATCAACTCCCGCGCTCTGATGACTCCTAGAAGAGAGGGGAGTGAGAACTTACTGAGGGCTCAAGTGTATATTATTGTTAGCTGGTTAGGAGGCTGCTGGAGTATCACTGACAGGTGAAGCCCATGCTCTGACAGGGCAGTGGCAGTGGAGATGAGAGGTAGGGCCAGTTTCCAAAGCTGGATTCAGGTTTTTGGCTGAGCAACAGAATTTGATGATGGCTGGGTATGAGGGTGGAGGAACAGTTGAGGGCGAAGCACAGATTTCTAAGCTTGGGAGACAGGAGATTGGAAACGCCATCAGCAGAGTCAGCGGCAGAAGGAGCAGGTTGAAGCCTGGTGAGGAAGT
Organism: Hyperoodon ampullatus; assembly: GCF_949752795.1. NCBI lineage: Eukaryota > Metazoa > Chordata > Mammalia > Artiodactyla > Ziphiidae > Hyperoodon > Hyperoodon ampullatus. The sequence goes on along the minus strand of NC_136920.1, from coordinate 102,957,747 downwards.
GATATAATGGACTCAGGTAAGGACAACTCTTGAGCGTTCAGTCTGGAACTTTTGTGCTGCTTAACTTCTTAGACTTTCCTCACCATCAATGGATATTATTCTCCTGCAGACTTGCCTCCACGCTGCTCCCTGAGGGTGGAGAATCTCTCTGATCCCAGCTTCCCTTGATTTTATTTACATGTTCTGAGTGTCTACTTTCTCCGTCTTTTAAGACCTGTTAGAAAGATTCCAAATTACTCCCAGCTTCTTCCTATGACACTTTCTTGGAAATTGTATTAGATCACCCATTTGTCCAATTTAGTATATGAACTGAGTGTCCTCTATTTCCATCTATATTCAAAGATTTTAGATTGTGCTTAGATTATGAGCTCCTTGAAGACAGGAAAACTGCCTCTTCTGACAGTTGGTGACAACCAGTGTAAAAGTCTTGAAAGCAAATGAAACCATATTCCAAATCAGGGGAACACTGCACTGATTTTCAGAACCTGGAGCATGGGAATAAACTCTATTTTGTAATGGGTAGAACCCCAGACTGAGTCTCATAATAATCTGATTTATTACAGTGGCTCCACCCCCAATTAGCTGTGTAAATCACTTAATCTCTCCAGGCCTCAATTCACTCAGTTATAAAATTAAGTGTCAAGATAATCATATAAAGCAAGGTGATGTTAATAATAATCATCATAGCTAATATGTATTGATTATTTACTATACTAAAGGCACTGTGCTAGGCATATACATTATCTCACTTTCTTATCAGCAATGCTTTGAAGTAAGTACTGTTTTCACTCCCACTTTACAGATGAGAAAACTGAGGCTCGGTGCCCAGGTTCACAAGCTAGTAAGTGTTGCATCTGAATTCAAATGTGGATCTATCAAACTTCCAAGTCTTTGCCCTTATCCACTAAACAACTGCTTTTCTAGGTCCCTACTACTTTCTGAAATTTTCAAATTTGAAACAACAACCCAAAATTATAATGAACAGGATCATGGTGATTCCTTCCCCCCTTGACAAAATCAAACTGCTGAAGAGCCAAACAGTCTGAAAAAAAAACTGAATAAGGCCAATTCTTGATTTTAGTTAATCTTCCAGCATGTTGGGAACCCAGCTGAGGAAAGATGGGCACTGCCCACATTCCTGTTAGCACTGTGGGGGAAGACAGGGAATTGAGAGGGTGTTTTTCAGGCTCCCTGTGGTGGCGAGCCACCACTGTCCCTGCCTCCAGTTAGAGCTCCTGATTCATACAGAAAAAAGTGTTGTGGACATGATGCAGACATCACAGTGCTGGTGTGAAGCATAGGTGGGTGCGTTGGTGACTGAGGACTATTGCCCTGGAAACCTTCCCAAAGTGAGTTTAAGCTAGTGGATGTTGGTAAATGATAATTACTACAGCAGAGGAGTCTAACCTCTGTGTCAAAGCAGTAAGTTTGGAAAACTACACCCCTCTTCCCAAAATTAATTCAAGTTCCTGAGCACCTCCTAGGGGCCTCCTAGGGGCCAGTCAGAGTGGTGGGTACTGGGGACAGGAAGCTGAACAAGGCATCAAGTGTGCCCTCAGGAGCTGTGGGGGAGGGGAAAGACATGTCACACATACCCTGCGCTGAGCACCCTGCTGAGGGAAGCACAGTGCACTGAGAGCACAGAATAGGCTGAGCCCAAAAATAGTTTCAAGGAGGAGTTAAGCTTACAGATGAAGGTCCCTAAATAGAGGCCTAGAGTTCACTTTCCATGCACTCATCACTGAACTAGATTGTAAACCAGCACAGCAACTTCTTTTTTTGGATTTATTTTTTTATTTTTTAACGTCTTTATTGGAGTATAATTGCTTTACAATGGTGTGTTAGTTGCTGCTGTACAACAAAATGAATCAGCTATACGTATACATATATCCCCATCTCTCCTCCCTCTTGCGTCTCCCTCCCATCCTCCCTATCCCACCCCTCTATGTGGTCACAAAGCACCGAGCTGATCTCCCTGTGCTGTGTGGCTGCTTCCCACAAGCTATCTATTTTACATTTGGTAGTGTATATATGTCAATGCTGCTCTCTCACTTCGTCCCAGCTTACCCTTCCCACTCCCCATGTCCTCAGTCCATTCTCTACATCTGTGTCTTTATTCCTGTCCTGCCCCTAGGTTCTTCAGAACCATTTTTTTTTTTTTTAGATTCCATATATATGTGTTAGCATACGGTATTTGTTTTTCTCTTTCTGACTTACTTCACTCTGTATGACAGTCTCTAGGTCCATCCACCTCACTACAAATAACTCAGTTTTATTTCTTTTTATGGCTGAGTAATATTCCATTGTATATATGTACCGCACCTTCTTTATCCATTCATCTGTCAATGGACACTTAGGATGCTTCCATGTCCTGGCTATTGTAAATAGAGCTGCAATGAATATTTTGATACATGACTCTTTTTGAATTATGGTTTTCTCAGAGTATATGCCCAGTAGTGCTATTGCTGGGCTGTATGGTAGTTCTATTTTTAGTTTTTTAAGGAACCTCCATACTGTCCTCCATAGTGGCTGTATCAATTTACATTCCCACCAACAGTGCAAGAGGGTTCCCTTTTCTCCACACCCTCTCCAGCATTTATTGTTTGTAGATTTTTTGATGATGGCCATTCTGACTGGTGTGAGGTGATACCTCCTTATAGTTTTGATTTGCATTTCTCTAATGATTAGTGAAGTTGAACATCCTTTCATGTGTTTGTTGGCAGTCTGTATATCTTCTTTGGAGAAATGTCTATTTAGATATTCTGCCCATTTTTGGATTGGGTTGTTTGTTTTCTTGATATTGAGCTGTATGAGCTGCCTGTACATTTTGGAGATTAATCCTTTTTAGATGCTTCATTTGCAAATATTTTCTCCCATTCTGAAGGTTGTCTTTTGGTCTTGTTTATGGTTTCCTTTGTTTTGCAAAAGCTTTTAAGTTTCATTAGGTCCCATTTGTTTATTTTTGTTTTTATTTCCATTTCTCTAGGAGGTGGATCAAAAAGGATCTTGCTGTGATGTATGTCATAGAGTGTTCTGCCTATGTTTTCCTCTAAGAGTTTTATAGTGTCTGGCCTTACATTTAGGTCTTTAATCCATTTTGAGTTTATTTTTGTGTATGGTGTTAGGGAGTGTTCTAATTCCATTCTTTTACATGTAGCTATCCAGTTTTCCCAGCACCACTTATTGAATAGACTGTCTTTTCTCCATTGTATATTCTTTCCTCCTTTATCAAAGATAAGGTGACCAGATGTGTGTGGGTTTATCTCTGGGCTTTCTATCCTGTTCCATTAATCTATATTTCTGTTTTTTCCAGCACAGCCATTTTTATGCTGCTCTCTAAAAGAGAGGTTGATGGATGGACAGAGGTAGTTGGGAAGTGAAAAATATACCATCAAACCAGAACAGACCCTCTAGGGTCTTATGAGTATCTGTTGAAGACTTTCTATTAAGAACCATGTATTTTCAGAAATTAGGTCACAAACATGTATGACAAGACTTTTGTAGTAAATGACAAGACAAGACTTTTGATATAACAAGACTGTAGAAATGGAATTCACCAATGTACTACCTTGGACCTGCTATAAGATGTACCAAGTCTAAGACAGTTCCAAGTAAGCCTGATGGCTCCCCTCTGCAAATCAAATAGGGACCCAGGCTAATGAGATTCCACCATCTTCAATACGTAGCACCCAACATTGTCTTGGGCATGGATATCTGGCCAGGGTAAGGAGAAAGAGCATGGAGGATCTTATATAAGAGGATTTTACAGGATAGGCTGACCAGGAAGTGGTAAAAATCACCTCTGGTCACATTTAGTCTCTGGGCTACTACTAAGTGGCCAAGAGCATCTGGGAAAGGCAATCCAGCTGGGAGCCTAGGAAGAAGAAATGTTTTAGTGAACAGCAAATAATTTGTGCCACAACAATGAATGGGGATTGGCGAACTAAGCCATAGAGCCTTTAGAGATTCACCTGGAAAGAAGAAGAATTTGGAAGGAAGCGAACAAGATAATAACCTTGATTAATGGTTTGGGTTCTCCTCCACCTCTCCCAGGAATAAAGCTGAGTCACAAATCAGCAAACACCTCCACATTTTGCAAGTGGATTTTGTAGACTGAAATCTGCAGGAAATCTGTATGTCTATATGCAATTTATAGCTCTGGTGTAACCTATGCATATTTTATAGTATATTCTGATTATTATATTTCTTATGACATCATGTTCAAATGTCACCCATCTCAATGATAATAATAATAATAATAAATTGCTAGTACATGGAGTCTAATTGAGTCTTGTCAACAAAGCTAGCAAGTAGCTACTATTATAAGAATTTTGCAGATGAGGAAATTGAGGCTTAGAGTGGTTGACTTATGAGCAGTTAATATAAATCAGTAAATGTTACTCTCCTGCTTAAAAATTTAGTGACCTCCCATTGAGATTAGAATAATTTAACCTCCTTACTTAGGTCTTCATGTCCTCTATAATATGGCCCAGCTTATTTCTCTTTTTTCTTCCCCTCCTTCACTATGCTGTAGTCTCGGGGGCCTTCTTTTTGTTTCAAACCCCAAATTAGCCTTTTCTTAGGGCCTCTGGACTTTCTATTTCCCTGGTCCCAGGTGCTCAAATGTCTAGATAGTTTTTGTCAATCAGGTTGCAGATAAAAGCTCATCTCTTAGAAGAGGCCTTTCTTGGCCATCCTATTTAAGTTAGTATTTTCCTCCTCAGAGTCATTCTCTTTCTCCTTTCCCTGTATCAACTTCTTCATGGAGCTTGTCATTCTCTGGAATTATTTTTCTAATGCACCCTATTTGTAGTTTCCCCCTCTAGGTTGTAAACTCTACAAGAGCAATGTCCATGGCTGTTTTGCTCTTAGCTGTGCTCCCAGTGTCTACAACAGTATGTAGTACAGAGGACAGAGTAAATTTTGTTGAGTGAATGAATAAAAGAGTAATTTGCCCCAAGTTACAAGATTAGCAAGAGCTGCTATTCAAACTTAGTTCTTTCTGATAAGCAGCTTGTAACCATCTACTATTATGTCCAGTAGGCACTCAGAAACACTGCTGATTGGACCCAGCAGCAATGTTCCCAGAGACAAAAGACAAGGACTTGATAGATCTCAACTCCCATTAGTGACCTCAGGTCAGGATGCCCCACTGTGTGCTTTGTCATTTGTGACAAGCTCCACAACCCTCCAAGTCTGAGCTTCTCTGTCTATAAAAAGCGATAAAATACCACTTATAGTTTTTGCGAGACTTAGATGAGATAAGCATATGAAAACTTCATTGAAGACTCTCAAACATGATATGAACGTTTGTTTTTGTCAGAAAGAAAAAGAAAAATACACATTTTCTTCCTCAGTCCTTTCTGTGCAGTGTTTTTTTTCAATTTTTTTCTTCTAATTTTATTGAGATATAATTGACAAACAGCACTGTATAAGTTTAAGGTGTACAGCATAATGATTTGACTTATACACATCATGAAATCATGACCACAATAAGTTAAGTGAACATCCATCATCTCATGAATACAAAAATTAAAGAAATAGAAAAAAAGTTTTTTCTTTGTGATGAGAACTCTTAGGATTTACTCTCTGAACAACTTTCATACATAGCGTTAATTATATTTATCATGTTGTACATGACATCTCTAGCACTTATCTTTTAAATGGAAGTTTGTACCTTTTGACCACCTTCATCCAATTTCCCCTTCCCCCACCCCCTGCCTCTGGTGACCATAAATCTGATCTATTTTTCTATGAGTATGCTTGTTTGTTTGCTTTTGAAGTATAATTAACCTATAATACTATATTAGCTCCTTTTACACTACATAGAGATTTGATATTTCTATATATTTTAAAATGATCACCATAGTAAGTCTAGTTACCATCTGTCACCATACAAAGATATTACATAATTAAAATATTACATAGTTATTGACTATATTCCCCACACTGTACATTTCATTCCTGTGAATCATTTATTTTGTAACTGAAAGTTTGTACCTCTTAATCTCCCTCACCTATTTCTTTCCTACCCCCAAACTCCTCCCCTCTGGCAACCACCTATTTGTACTCTGTATCTATGACTCTGTTACTGTTAAGTATATTTATTCATTTGTCTTATTTTTCAGATTCCACATATAAGTGAAATGATACAGTATGTATCATTTGTTGTTGCAAATGGCAATTTGATTCTTTTATATGGCTGAGTAATATTCCAATATATATCTCATTTTCTTTATCCATTTATCTATTGATGGGGATTTAGGTTGCTTTCATATCTTGGCTATTTTAAATAATGCTTCTATGAACAATGGGGTGTACATATCTTTTTAAATTAGTGTTTGTGTTTTCTTTTGAAAAATACCCAGGAGTGGAATTCCTGGATCATACAGTAGTTCTATTTTTAATTTTTTTGAGGAATCCCATACTGTTTTCCATAGTGACTGCACCAATTTACCAGTTTCCACTGACAATGCACGAAGGGTCCCTTTCCTTTACATCCTTGCCAATACTTACTATTTGTTGTCTTTTTGATAATCACCATTCTGACAGGTGTGAGGTGATATCTCATTGTGGCTTTAACTCACATTTCTCTGATGATTAGTGATGTTGAGCATCTTTTCATGTACCTGTTGGCCATTGGTATGTCTTCTTTGGAAAAATATCTATTCAGGTCTTCTGCCTTTATTTAATCAGGTTGTTTTTCTAATTTTGAGTTGTATGAGTTAGTTTTATATTTTAGGTATTAACCCCTTATTGATACATCATTTATCAATATCTTCTCCCATGCAGTAGGCAGCCTTTTCATTTTGTTGGTAGTTTCCTTTGTTGTGCACAAGCTTTTTAGTTTGATGTAGTCCCATTTATCTATTTTTCTTTTGTTTCCTTTGCCTAAGGAGACATATTCAAAAAATACTGCTAAGATCCATGTCAAAGAGCTTACTGCCTATGTTTTCTTCTAGAAATTTTATGGTTTTAGGTCTTACATTTAAGTCTCTAATCCATTTTGAGTTTATTTTTTGTATATAGTGTGAGAAAGCAGTCAGTTTGATTCTTTTGCATGTAACTGTCCAGTTTTCCCAATATCACTTATTGAAGAGGCTGTCTTTTCCTCATTATACATTCTTGCCTCCTTTGTCATAGATTAATTGACTATGTAAGTGTGGGTTTATTTCTGGGCTCTCTATTCAGTTTCATTGATCTATGAGTCTGTTTGGGGGCCAGTACCATGCTGTTTTGATTAGTGTAGCTTTATAGTATAGGTTGAAATCCTTAAGTGTGATACTTCCAGCTTTGTTCTTTTGTTTGTTTGCTTGTTTTATTTTATTTTTTCCCAGCTTTGTTCTTTTATCTCAAGATTGCTTTGGCTATTTGGGGTCGGCCTGTGGTTCCATATAAATTTTAGCTCTATGAAAAATGTCATCAGTATTTTGATAGGGATTGCACTGAATCAGTAGATTGCCTTGGGTAGTATGGTCATTTTAACACAATTCTTCCAATTCATGAGCACAGTATATCTTTCCATCTGCTTGTGTCATTTCCAATTTCTTTAATCAGTGTCTTATAGTTTTCCAAGTTCAGGTCTTTTACATCCTTAGTTAGATTTATTTCCAAATATTTTATTCTTTTTGATGCAATTATAAATGGGATTGTTTTCTTAATTTCTTTTTCTGATAGTTCATTGTTAGTGTACAGAAATGCAAGATATCTCTGTATGTTAATTTTGTGTCTTGCAACTTTACCAAATTCATTGATTAGTTCTAGTTGTTTTCTAGTGGCATCTTTACGATTTTCTCTGTATAGTATCATGTCATCTGCAGGCAGTGACAATTTTACTTCCTTCCTTCCAATTTGAATTCCTTTTATTTCTTTTTCTTGTGTGATTGCTGTGGCTAGGACTTCCAATACTATGTTGAGTAAAAGTGGTGCAAGTGGGTGTCCTTGTCTTGTTCCTGATCTTAGAAGAAATGCTTTCAGCTTTTCACCATTGAGTTTGATGTTTGCTATGGGCTTGTCATATATGTGTGTTATTATGTTATATTCCCCTTATACCCACTTTGTTGAGAGTTTTTATCATACATAGATGTTGAATTTTGTCAAAAGCTTTTTCTGTATCTATTGCCCTGATCATGCTTTTTATTCTTCAATTTGTTAAAGGGAGCTGGGTGTTGGAAAGAGGGGTTTGGCATGCAGACCCAGGGAGAGGACAGCTCTTGACTGTGAAAAGACAGCCTGAAGGGACAGGAGCAAGGGACACCACAACTGGGAATGTCTATGGAAAAAGCCTGAGACACCATAGCATCATAGCCGAGTGGCATGCAAGGGGCAGAGCTGCCATTATTATTATTTTTTTTTGCAGTATGTGGGCCTCTCCCTGCTGTGGCCTCTCCCGTTGTGGAGCACAGTCTGCGGACACGCAGGCTCAGTGGCCATGGCTCATGGGCCCAGCCACTCCGCGGCATGTGGGATCTTCCCGGACCGGGGCACAAACCCGTGTCCCCTGCATTGGCAGGCAGACTCTCAACCATTGTGCCACCAGGGAAGCCCAGAGCTGCCATTATTAAACCCCTTCCCCACCTGCCAGCTTCTGCCTTGGTGGACATTGGGAAGGGCTCCCACCTGAGGGGGGCCAACCCACCCCTTGGGCCAGGGTCACCTCCTCCTGTGTAGGCTCCAGGGGCCTGAGTGCTGCCCACCCCAAAACCTCCTTGGGAATCAGCCCTGGGTGCCCCTGCCTGGAACAAGAGTCCACCGAAGCTGGCAGGGTCGGAGGGCTAAAGCATGTGGTTGGAAAAGCAAACCCAGGGAGAGAAATGCAGTTGGCTGTGTAGATACAATAGAAGGGACAGGAGTGGAGGGACATGAGACCAGGAAAGCCCCTAGCAGAAACAGGGTCTGCCTAGAAAGTGAGGCACCATTGTTGAGAGATGCGTGGGGATGGGCCAACAATATTCCCATACACCAGCTCCTGCCGCTGCAGGTACTGGGAGTACTCAAGTGTGCTCCAAGCAGCTGCTGGTTTCGCTTCCACTCGCCTGGGCAAGGATCAGACACCTGAGGTCAGCACACATGCAGAGGTGGGGTTAAAACCAAAACTGAGTCTGAAGGGTGGTGCAACTAAGGAAGAAAGACACAAATCTTTCTATGCACCAGCACAAGCTGTGAATTAAATCCCCAAGATCAGCTGAGTAAACCCTGTATTTGTGGAATACCTGAATATACAATGAGTGTTTCAACATCTGAGACCAGTCTAGCTTTCACAGCACTGGACTTTGTGGGCAAATACACACAGGAATTGGGCCAGATCAGAGTCTGAGCTGGCCCCACGGTGTCCAGAGCAGGTCCAGAGACCTACCTATAGGTGTATATTCTGTTTTATTCACTTTTTTCTTGTTGTTGTTGATGTTGTTTGTGTGCCCTCATATCTGCTTTATTTTTCATTCTTTGTTTTCATTAGTATAATCCTTATCAATTGTTCTCATATTAGAATTCTCCTGTTTGGTTGTCTGGTCCCTTGTTTTTTTTTTTTATTCCCTGTGTGTGTGTGTGTGTGTGTGTGTTGTATTGCTGTTGCTGCTGTTTGTTTGCTGCTGTTCTTGCTATTTGCCATGAGCTTTGTTTGTCTACTTTGTTTTGTTTTTTGTTTTCTTGTTTTGTTTTGTCTTTCTTTTTTTCTTTTCTTTTCTCTGTTTTTTATTGGGCCACACTGTGTGGTTTGTGGGCTCTTGGCTCCCTGACCAGAGGTCGGGCCTGGGTCTCCAGGGTGGGAACATAGACTCCAGGATGCTGGAACACCAAAGAATTCCAGGACCCAGGGAATATTAATCAGAGTGTTCATTCCTGAGGGTATCCATATCAACACTAAGACCCAGCCCCACACAACTGCCTGAAGGCTCCAGTGCTAAACACCTCAAACAAACAACCAGAAGATAGGAACGCAGCCCCACCCATCAGTAGACAGGCTGTCTAAAATCATAATAAACTCACAGACACCTCAAAACACACCACTTGATGCAGCCTTGCCCATCAGAGGGAAAAGTCTCAACTCCACCCAACAGAGCACAGGCACCAGGCCCTCCCACCAGGAAGCCCACACAAGCCCCTGGACCAAGCTCATTCATCAGGGGGCTGTCAATAGAAACAAGAGGAATTATGACTCTGCAACCTGTGGAAAGAAAACCATAAACACAGTAGGTTAGACAAAATGAAATGACAGAGAAATACACTGCAAACAAAGGAGCAAGGTAAAATCACATGAGACCAAATAAATGGAGGAAATAGGCAAGCTATCTGAAGAAGAATTCAGAGCAGTGATTATAAAGATGATCCAAGATCTAGGAAATATAATGGAGAAAATACAAGAAAAGATTAACAAGGACCTAGAAGGACTAATGAACAAACAATCAGTGATGAACAACAAAATAACTGAAATGAAAAATACACAAGAAGGAATCAATAGCAGAAAGACTGAGGCAGAATAACAAATAAGTTAACTGGAAGATAGAATGGTGGAAATAACTGTCAAGGAACAGAATAAAGAAAAAAGAATGAAAAGAATTGAGGACAGTCTCAGAGACCTCTGGGACAACATCATATGCACCAACATTTGAATTATAGGGGTCCCAGAAGAAGAGGAGAAAGGGAAAAGGCCTGAGAAAATACTTGAAGAGATTATAGTCAAAAACTTCCCTAACATGGGAAATGAAATAGTCAGTCAAGTCCAGGAAACACAGAGAGCTCCATACAGGATAAACCCAAGGAGAAACATGTCAAGACACATATTAATCAAACTAATAAAAATTAAATACAAAGAAAAAATATTAAAAGCAGCAAGGGAGAAGCAACAAATAACCTACAAGGGAATCCCCATAAGGTCATCAGCTGATTTTTCAGCAGAAACTTTGCAGGCCAGAAGGGGATGGCAGGGCATATTTAAAGTGATGAAAGGGGAAAAACCTACAACCAAGATTACTCTACCCAGTGAGGATGTCATTCAGAATCAATGGAGAAATCAAAAGCTTTACAGACAAGCAAGAGCTAAGAGAATTTAGCATCATCAAGCCAGTACTACGGCAAATGCTAAAGGAACCTCTCTAGGTGGGAAACACAAGAAAAGAAAAAGACCTACAAGAACAAGCCCAAAACAATTAAGAAAATGGTAATAGGAACATACATATCTATAACTACCTTAAATGTAAATGAACTAAATGCTCCAACCAAAAGACACAGACTACCTAAATGGACACAAAAACAAGACCTGTATATACGCTGTCTACAAGAGAGCCACTTCAGACCTAGGGACACATACAGACTGAAAGTGAGAGGATGGAGAAAGATATTCCATGTAAATGGGAATCAAAAGAAAGCTGGAGTAGCAATACTCATACCAGACAACATAAACATTAAAATAAAGACTATTACAAGAGACAAGGAAGGACACTACATAATGATCAAGGGATTAACCCAAGAAGAAGATATAACAATTGTAAATATCTATGCACCCAACATAGAAGCACTTCAATACATAAGGCAAATGATAAGAGCCATAAAAGGAGAGATCAACAGTAACACAATAATAGTGGGGGACCATCAAACAGAACCCAACTACACGTTAAAAGTGTCAAACATCATGATCAACATGGGATCAAGTGGGATTTATTCCATGAATGCAAGGATTCTTCAGTATATACAAATCAATCAGTGTGATACAACATATTAATAAATTAAACAATAAAAAAAATATGATCATCTCAATAGATGCAGAAAGAGCTTTTGACAAAATTCAACACCCATTTATGATAAAAACGCTCCAGAAAATGGGCATAGAAGTTACCTACCTCAACATAATAAAGGCCATATATGACAAACCCACAGCAAACATTATTCTCAATGGTGAAAACCTGAAAGCATTTCCTCTAAGATCAGGAGCAAGACAAGAGTGTCCACTCTTGCCACTACTATTCAACATAGTTTTTGAAGTCCTACAATGGCAATCAGAGAATAAAAAGAAATAAAACGAATACAAATTGGAAAAGAAGAAGTAAAACTGTCACTATTTGCAGATGACATGGTACTATACATAGAAAATCTTAAAGATGCCACCAGAAAACTACTAGAGCTAATCAGTGAATTTGGTAAAGTTTCAAGATACAAAATTAATATGCAAAAATCTCTTGCCTTCCTATATACTAACAACAAAAGGGCAGAAAGAGAAATTAAGGAAACAATCCCATTTACCATTGCAACAAAAAGAATAAAATACCTAGGAATAAACCTACCTAATGAGGGAAAATACCTTTACTCAGAAAACTATAAAACACTGATGAAAGAAATCAAAGATGACATAAACAGATGGAGAGATATACCATGTTCTTGGATGGGAAGAATCAATATTGTGTAAATGACTATACTACCCAAAGCAATCTAGAGATTCAATGCAATCCATATCAAATTACCAATGGCATTTTTCACAGAAGTAGAATAAAAAATTTTACAATTTGTATGGAAACACAAAAGAGTCTTAATAGCCAAAGCAATCTTGAGAAGAAAAAATGAAGCTGGAGGAATCAGGCTCCCTGACTTCAGACTATACTACAAAGCTACAGTAATCAAGACAGTATGGTACTGGCACAAAAACAGAAATATAGATCAATAGAACAGGATAGAAAGCCCAGAGATAAACCCGTGCACCTATGGTCACCTAATCTATGACAAAGGAGGCAAAATATACAGTGGAGAAAAGACAGCTTCTTCTATAAGTGGTGCTAGGAATACTGGACAGCTACATGTAAAAGAATTATATCAGAACACTTCCTAACACCATACACAAAAATAAACTCAAAATGGATTAAAGACCTAAATGTAAGACCAGACAATATAAAACTCTTTGAGAAAAACATAGGCAGAACACTCTTTGACATAAACCACAGCAACATCGTTTTTGACCCACCTCCTAGAATAATGGAAATTCAAACAAAAATAAGCAAATGGGACTTAACTAAACTTAAAAGCTTTTGCACAGCAAAGGACACCATAAATAAGAGGAAAAGACAACCCTCAGAAGGGGAGAAAATATTTGCAAACGAAGCAACTGACAAAGGATTAATCTCCAAAATATACAAGCAGCTCATACAGCTCAGTATCAACAAAACAAACAACCCAATCCAAAAATGGGCAGAAGACCTAAATAGACATTTCTCCAAAGAAGACATACCAATGGACAATAAGCACATGAAAAGTTGCTCAACATCACTAATTATTAGAGAAATGAAAATCAAAACTACAATGAGGTATCACCTCACACTGGTTAAGATGGCCATCATCAAAAAATCTACAAACAATAAATGCTGGAGAGGGTGTGGAGTAAAGGGAACCCTCATACACTGTTGATGGGAATGTAAATTGATACAACCACTATGGAAAACAGTATGGAGTTTCCTTAAAAAAACAAAAATAGAGCTACCATATAACCCAGCAATCCCACTAATGGGCATATACCCAGAGAAAACCATAATTCAAAAAAACATATGCACCCTAATGTTCACAGCATCACTACTTACAACAGCCAGGACATGGAATCAACTTAAATGTCCATCGACAGAGGAATGGATAAAGCAGGTGTGGTACATATATACAATAGAATATTATTCAGTCATAAAAAGGAATGAAACTGGGTCATTTGTAGAGATGTGGATTGACCTATAGAGTGTCATACAGAGTGAAGTAAGTCAGAAAGAGAAAAGCAAATATCAAATAACACATGTGTGTAATCTAGAAAATTGGTATAGATGATCTTAGTTACAAAGCAGAAATAGAGACACAGATGTAGAGAACAAATATATGGATACCAATGAGGAAAGGTTGGGGTGGGAGGAATTGAGAGACTAGGATTGACACATATACATTATTGATACTATGTATAAAATGGACAACTGATGGGAAGATGCTGCATAGCACAGGAAACTCGCCTAGTGCACTGTGGTAACCTAAATGGGAGGGAAGTCCAAAAGGGAGGGGATATCTGTATGTGTATGCCTGATTCATTTTCTTCTGCAGTGGACTAACATAAAATTGTAAAGCAACCATACTCCAATAAAAATTAATTTTAAAAAAAGATAATGGAAGAAAAAAGCAACATTTTCGGTATACTATGCTTTAATATTTCAAGAAAGGTAAAAATGCAATTGAAACCCAGAAAAAGATTTGTGCAGTGTATGGAGGAGATGTTGTGCCTGATCGAATGTCAAATGTGGTTTGTGAAGTTTTGTGCTGGGGATTTCTTGCTGGACAATGCTCCATGGTCTGGTAGACCAGTTAAAGTCGATAACTATCAAATTGAGACATTAATTGAGAAAAATCAATGTTATACCACGCAGGAGATAGCTGACATACTCAAAATATCCAAATCAAGTGTTGAAAATCACTTGCACCAGCTTGGTTATGTTAATCGCTGTGATGTTTGGGTTCCACATAAGTTAAGAGAAAAAAGTTTTCTTGATGGCATTTCCACATGCAGTTCTCTACTGAAATGTAATGAAAGCATCCATTTTTAAAACACATTGTTATGGGTGATGAAAAGTGGATACTGTACAATAATGTGGAATGGAAGAAATTGTGGAGCAAAGGAGATGAACCACCACCAACCACACCAAAGGCCGGTCATCATCCAAAGAATGTGATGTTGTGTATATGGTGGGATTGGAAGGGAGTCTTCCATTAGGAGCTCCTTCCAGAAAACCAAGCAATTAATTCTAACAAGTACTGCTCCCAATTGGACCAAATGAAAGCAGCACTTGATGAAAAGCCTCTAGAAGTAGTCAACAGAAAATGCATAATCTTCCATCAGGATAATACAAGACCGCATGTTTCTTTGATGGCCAGGCAAAAACTGTTACAGCTTGGCTGGGAAGCTCTGATTCATCCACCGTATTCACCAGACATTGCACCTTCAGATTTCCATTTATTTTGGTCTTTACAAGATTCTCTTAATGGAAAAACATTTCAGTTCCCTGGAAGACCGTAAAAGGCACCTGGAACAGTTCTTTGCTCAAAAAGATAAAAAGTTTTGGAAGACTACAAGATGGAATCATGAAGTTGCCTGAAAAATGGCAGAAGGTAGTGGAACCAAAGGTTGAATACGTTGTTCAATAAAGTTCTTGGAGAAAATGAAAAATGTGTCTTTTATTTTTACTTAAAAACCAAAGGAACATTTCGGCCAACCCAAGTTGATACAATTGTTATACCTTCTTCTTGGATCGATCCCTTTATCAATATGTAGTATTCTGTGGAGTGTGTTTATGTGGTATGGAAGATGTGTTGGTTAGAGAAGAGGAGCAAGGTGAGAAGGGAAACACTGAGTTTCATATGAGCTGTCTTAGACAATGACTGCCAGGCCTGTGTTCTGAGAATGGGGCCTGAATACTGTCTTGTCACAGCAGTCACTTTAGCAGATACTGGGACAGAATAAACCACATGTGCTTAAATGTATTTTTCACTTCCAGTTTCTGGGGATAAATCTGCCCAAGTGAAAATTAGTTTCTCTAGGAACTTGACGCCCGTAGTGATTCATTCCATAGTTAGAGGCCTCCAAGTTCCAGAGTACAGACATAATTACCCCCAGTAGGGACATGCAATGGGGAGTGTAGATAATTGTGTTTTGTGACACCAGGTTTTAGTTTACCACCACACAGCTTAAAATGAGTTTGTAATAGCAATGGCGTTCAGGGGTGGGAGGGTTTTTTCCAGGTTTCTCTAGTGATTATTTGAAGACTTTAGTATATGAATTATTTTTGCTACTCCATTACAAGTTCAAGAATACACAAGCAAGATGAATAACATATGCTTTAAATAGATGCTTAACATGTTTTCTTGTGTGTTGAGGAGGAGTGGGCACAGTCCTTAGTGATTTTGTCCAATTCCTCACTTTATAATGGACACAATGAAGTGCTTGTCTAAGCTCAGGTAGCTCTTTTGTGGCAGAGTCAGAACTAAAACTCAAGTCTTCTGACTCTCAATATATGTTCAGCTATGTATATGGCTGCAATATATGTTCAACTCTGTATATGTGATATACATATATGTTCAACTATGTATATGGTGGAAAGGGGTCACTTTTTTGAGCTTTGGACTTGTTCCCCTATGTCTCATGTCACATGCTACTCTTCAGTTTAACACTAACTCCAGTTGAAAGTATCTAGAGCTGTGTCTTGTAAGCCCCTTTCCCCAATTCATTGCAGGTGCAGAGTTTTGCTTGCAGAAATGTTCAGAAGTCTTTTGGAGCTGCTAAAGTGCTGGTAATCTTGGAAGGTAAGTAGAAAATATTGTAAGTCTCTCCCTAGATGTGCTTTTTAGTTGAATGAGGCCATGACATTTTAAAAATGTCTTCATATTTTTTATAACCTTTCATTAATAGAATTTCTAAATTATTTGCTAAGTAGACTATTTGCTCCCTCATGAATCAAGAGGCTAGTAATTTTCTTAATTAAAAAAGTTTAGTGGTTGTAAAATACACATAACATGAAATTTACCACCTTAACCATTTTAAGCATATGGTTCAATAATGTTAAGTATATTCACACTGTTGTGTAATCAATCTCCAGAATTTTTTTATCTTGTAAAACAAACTCTATACTCATTAAACAACAACCCCCCATTTCCCCCTCTCAGTAGCCCTTGGCAACCACTATACTTCTGCCTCCATGAATTTGACTACTCTAGGTACCTCTTATAAGCAGAATTATACAGTATTTGACTTTTTGTGACTGGCTTATTTCACTTAGCATAATTACCTCAAGGTCTGTCCATGTTGTAGCATGTGTCAGAATTTCCTTCCTAAGACTGAATAATATTCTACTGTCTGTATATACCACATTTTGTTTATCCATTCATCTGTCAATGGACACTTGGGTTGCTTTCACCTTTTGGCTATTGTGAATGATACTTCTATAAACATGGAGGTATAAATATCTCTTCAAGGCTCTGCTTTGAATTCTCTTCATTGTATATTTAGAAGTGGAATTGCTGGATCATAGATAATTCTATTTTTATTTTTTTGAGAAACTGCTCTACTTTTTCTACATAGGCTGCACCACTTTACATTCCCACTAACAGTGCACAAGTTTCCAATTTTTATACGTCCTCACCAACCACTTTTTATTTGTTTTTTGTTCGTTTTGAAAGTAGTCATTATAATGAGTATGGGGTTATCTCTATGTGATTTTATCATATTTCCCTAATGATTAGTTTGAACATTTTGTCGTATGCTTTTTGGCCATTTGTATATCATATTTGGAGAAACATCTATTCAAGCCCTCTGCCCATTTAAAAATCTTGTTATTTATTTTTTATGTCGACTTGTCCTTTATACATTCTGAATATTAAGATATCAAATATGTTATTTGCAAATCATATGTTGGGCATATGATTTGCAAATGTTTTCTCCCGTTCTTTAGGTTACCGTTTCACTCTGTTGATTGTGTCTTTTGAGGCACAGAAGTTTAAATTTTGGTGTAGTCCAATTTATCTTTTTTCTTTTGTTGCCTACACTTTTGGTGTAATATTCAAGAAATAATTATCAGATCCATTTAAGCTTTCCCCCTATGTTTTATTCTAGGAGTTTATAGTTTTAGCTCTTACGTTTAAGTCTTTGACCAATTTTGAGTCTACTTTTGTATATGGTATAAGGTAAGGGTCTAACTTCATTCTTTTGGACATGGGTATCCTGTTTTCCCGAAACCATTTGTTGAAGACAGTGCCTTTTCCCCATTGACTTGTCTTGGCACCCTTGTGGAAAAGCATTTGACCATATATATGAGGGTTTTTTCTGAGCTCTCTATTCCATTGGTCTATATGTGTGTCTTATGCCAGTACCACAATGTTTTGAGTACTTCAGCTTTGTAATAAATTTTGAAATCAGGAAGTGTGAGACCTCCAACTTTGCTCTTCTTTTTCAAGATTTTTTGCTCTTCAGGGTTTGTTGAGATTCAACATGAATTTTAAGATGGATTTTTCTATTTCTGCAAAAAATGCTTTGGGGATTTTCATAGAGATTGTATTAAACCTGTAAACTGCTTTGGGTAATATTGATATCTTAAAAATATTAAGTCTTCCAATCCATGAACATGGGTTGTCTTTCGATTTATTTGTGTCTGTTTTAATTTCTTTCAGCAATATTTTGTAGTTTTCTGTGTACAATTGTTTTGCTCCCTTGGTTATATGTATTCCTAGGTATTTTATTCTTTTTTGTGCTATTGTAAATTGAACTGTTTCTTTTTGGATCGCTCATTGTTAGTGTATAGAAATGCAACTTATTTTTGTATGTTGATTTTGTGTCTTGCAATTTGCTCAATTTGTTTATTAGTTATAATGTTATTTTTGTGGAATCTTTTGGGTTTTCTACATATAAGATCATGTGGTCTCCAAACAGAGATCATTTTGTTTCTTCCTTTCCAATTTTCATGACTTTTATTTATTTTTCCCTTGCCTAATTGCTCTGCCTAGAAATTCCAGTACTATGATGACTAGAAGAGGTGAAACTGGGCATCCTTTTTACTGAATAAAAAACTATCCATGTCAAAGGGAATAGGAGCATATAGCAAACTGATTTCAAAGGAAAATATTGAAGCAGGTAAAAGTCAGACAGACGATTTCCATAGGGATATTCTTAGACTCTTGGGTTGCTTTTCACTCTCCCTTGTGCTCCAACAGTGACAGTGACCTAGGCCACAATCACATTAGACAAATATTCCCGGATGAACAGATGTTAATCTAGGCACTGAAGATTTAGGGGACAAGAAGGCAAGGCCCAGCTTTCAGGGTGATTACGGTCTTGTTTGGGTATATGTGTGTGTAAGGAATAAGCTATAATCAAATAAAGAAGAAAAAATTTGTAAGTGGTAAATCCTATAGAGAACATACAGCAGGGTTGTTGGATAGGTAGTGACTAAGAGATAGTTAAGGCATCTTATCTGAAGAGGTGACACTTGAGCAACCTTGGTGTAAACGAGGGGAAGGATGCAGCCATATGAAGACCTGGGAGCAGTGCTCAAGACAGAGGAATCATCAGTGCATGGGTCTGTGACAGGAACAAGTTTGGCCTGCTCAAGCAAGAGAAAGCAGGCCAGGGAGGATGGGGAAGAGAGAGCAAAGACACAGTCACAGGAAATGAAGTCAGAGAGGTTGGCTGAGAGATGATCCTACGGGGCTTTGTAACTCAAGATAAGAATTTATTCTTAGAGTGACGAATAAGCTATTTGATCTACATTTTAAGGACATTCAGACTTACCATTGTGCTGCTATATAAAGACTGGGTATGAGGATAATGGGCTGTACACATTTTGTTCTCAAGTCATCCTTACCTCACACAGTGTTTGTCACCCACTGACCACAGCAAATCCCTGGACCAGACAGAGGCTTTCCTTTTATTCTCATATCAGGTGCCAGCCCAGCTGTCTAGGGCTATAGGGATGGCTAGGGGAGAAGGGTATGTACAGAGAAGGTGAAGAGGGAAAGCCAGAGCTGCATTTTCAGATGTTGGGACTTTAGCTGGAGGTGAAAGTATAATTGACACCATCAGCATCTCATCCATATACCCTCAGTCTGTACCACCAGGACCATTTCAAGGGCATCATGGACTTTTCTATATTTTCTATGTCTGTGATTCTGTTTCTGTTTCATAGACATTTGTGTTCATTTGTGTCATATTTTAGATTCCACATATAAGGGATATCATATGGTATTTATCTTTCTTTTTCTGACTTACTCCACTTTGTATGATAATCTCTAGGTGCATGGAGCCTGTATTTTGAATATGAAAGAATAGAGTCAGAGAATTCTACTATGTAGCCTCTCTCTATGTTTTGGTGAAGATTCAAGCAGCTATAAAATAAGTCATTTTCTGGGTTCTCTTCTTTCTCTGTGGCGGTACCACTACTCACCTTCATACTAGAGGCCACTAAAATCTTCATCCTCAGAGATGGATCTGCAAGGACTTTGCTCCTCTAAGGCCGAGACAATGCAACTTGGAGGAACTGTCCACCAACTGTGGTAGTGTACTTCTTCTTGGATAGTTGCCTATGAAATCTCGGAAGAATATATCTTAATCCAACTGTTCACTGATTTTTTAAACTTTCTTACAATTTGTTGATTGTGTAAGCCAGCAATTGAATAATCCCATACAGAGAGCTCATTCTGTTCTTTGAATGGCTACATCCATATACTCAGCCAATATCTATGCCCTTATAATGTCTTCTCAATTGCTCCTGTTTATTCCCTATACCCTGCTCAAACAAGTATGCTGAAATTTTAGCCCAATTTTATTAAGTGGCATTTAAACAACACTGAAAGCTTCTCTTCCTGGCATAGTGATGTATGAAACAAACAACCAGTCCACACAAATTGTGTAAATAGTAACTTCCTGGCCAGATCAAAAAACTCAAGAAGCCAAACAAAAACAGAGACAAACCAAAAAAACATGACAAAACCAAAAATACCACCTCAAAATCAACACAAGAATGTGTTTCTTTCACTGCAAATATTTCAGCAGGGCTTATTTCCTATCTGAGGACAATGTCAGGGAACCCTATATGCAATCCGAAAACCATGCATGGTAAGCACCAAGCACAGGGGTTAATGAAGTCAAGGAGAGAAAGAAAAGTGCCGTGTGGGAAGTAATTATGCTGAATTGCCTGCTCCCTTTGGATCAATGATGCAAGCAGGAGAGGTAACCTTCATGACAGAGACACCAGGTCCAGTGTCTTTTAAAAACAAACAAGTTCTCTCTCACATTAGTAGGGGTAAAAGCATATGTTTGGTGAGAAATAATGAGCTATACTCAATACAGAACACATCCTATATATGTGCACCTAAGAATGGCTGTCTAAACGCTGAATGTACATTAATAATAACCATTAGAACAAAAAGTACAGAAATATAGACAATGGATACCCATATATTAAATGTAGTTCAAGAAGATTATATATTTTTCTGCTGCATTTTTAAAAACAATGTAGCTCTTTAGAACTAGAGGGGAAATATTTACATAATAACACCAGTTCTTAAATTAATCTTTGACCCAATACAGCTGTTCTCAGGATATGCTAATAGCTAGCTTTTACTAAAGCACCTGTGAGTTAATATCCTTGTACCATCCCATTTAATCCTTAGCCCTTAAGGTAATATAATACTTTCCTCATTTTTTAGATGTAGAAACTAAACTTTTATGAAGTTAAGCAAATTGTTCTAATTCACACAGTCAGCAAATGGCAGAATCAGGCTTTGAGCTCAGGTGAAGTGACTCGGAGTTCAGGCCTGGGAAGTCCCTGCTCCACACCCAGTTGTTGAGTGAGTGAGGGGGACCAACAGGGAGGAAAGCAAGATGAGGCGGTGGACACTGTGTCTCTCCTAAGGCAAAACTTGCCTCTGAAGTTGCATCTGAGATGAAGCTGGAAGGACAAATAGAAACGTAAAAAAATCAAGCTGTGGGCTTCCCTGGTGGCGCAGTGGTTGAGAGTCCGTCTGCCTATGCAGGGGACGCGGGTTCGTGCCCTGGTCCAGGAGGATCCCACATGTCGCGGAGCGGCTGGACCCGTGACCCATGGCCGCTGAGCCTGCGTGTCCGGAGCCTGTGCTCCGCAACGGGAGAGGCCACAACAGTGAGAGGTCCGCGTACCGCAAAAAAAAAAAAAAAAAAAAAAAAAAAAAATCAAGTGGCGGTGGGGAGCTGGAAGGCAGGCAAAGGTGCTCTGTGATACATCCACACGGACAGGGTATTGCGTGAGAATGAGTGTAAAGAGGAGTGACATGACACTTGGTACTTTCCAGGATGGTTGCAACAATGTCTCTTACCCTACATGCTCTTCTACTGCCTTGACACTCCCCAGTCAACAGGTGGAGTCTAATCTCCTCACTTGTAACCAATACAAAGTCATGGAAGTGACAGTGAGTGCTTTCTGTTGCTAGGTCACAAAGGGTAAACAGTGCTCCTGCACTGTTAGCTGGGACTTCCACCTTTGGAGTCCTGAGCTCCATGGAAGAGGTCCAATGGCCCTGAGCTTACCATGCTGTGAGGAAGTCTGGGTCACATGGACAAGCCATGTGTAGGTACTCTGGCTGACAATCCCAGAAGAGGCCCCAGCCAACGGACTCGTGACAACTTCACAGACACCAACCTCTAGACATAAGAGTGGAGACGCTTGCAGATGATCCCAATCTCCAGCTGTTAACTCCCTTCAGCCTTTAAGTCTACCCAACTGAGTCCCCAGCCATCATGCAGCAGAAACAACTGTCTTTGTAGAGTCCTGAGTTCCTGACCCAGACAATGGTTGTTTTATGCCACTCAGTTCTGGGATGACTTGTTATGTAGCTATAGTAACTGGAGTAGGTGATTGTATTGTGCAAGCAGTTGACTAACCATGTCTGGAGTTCAGAAGAGAGATCTGAGCTGGAAATTTAGTCCCCGGAGTTTTCTACATGGTAGATGATAGCTGAGACCTTAAGAAGATATGAGGTAATCCAGAGGATTGTGTACAATTAAACTCAAAGAGGGTTAAGAATGTAACCCTGGGATATATCAACACTGAAGAGGCAGAAAATGGACAAGGAACAAAAAAAAGATCAAGAAGGAGGCATCAGAAGAAGGAGTAAAACCAGGAGAGAAGATTATTAAGGAGAGCAAAGGATGAGACCGTTTCATGAACTACAAAGAGATCAACACCCTTAGATGCTGCAGAGAGAGCCCTGGAAACGTGACCATGGGCTTAACAATAAACGGATGACATTGTCCAGAGTAGTTTCAGAGAGAAGTGAGGATGAAGGGCAAACTGGGGTGTGGTGAAGAGTGAACACCTTGAAGAGTCAGAGCTTAATAAATCTTTGTTGAGTAAATGAATCTGAGGTGATGAAATAAAGACAAGTTGGTTACAGAAGGAAGAAGTGAGAAATAACTGGCAAAAAGTGAACCTCCAGGGAGTCTTGGTGAGAGGGAGGGGAGAAGAGGTTTTAGTTTTGGTGTGAAGCTGCAGCCTCCTGCTCTCCCAGCAGCTGGGGTGACTTGTGTGGAACCAACGGCAAACACCCCACGGTGGCCAGAGTGTCCCTAATGTCCCAACCTCGGGCTCTTCCCACCACAGCCCAGCACTGTCTGGATGACAGTGACATGGGTGATGCCAACACTTCCCAGGACATGCGAGTCTTTTGTTTAACAAGAGGGTGGGGATTGGGGGAAGGAGAGAGCAGATAGCCAACTATAAAGCAGATCACAAATTGTGGGCTAAGATACAAGTGCTACAGAAAAAGTTAAGAACATCTATTCTGACAGCATCTTCTTTCTGCCAAAAGCCTATATCACTTTGTAGTTCAGATTTGTTCCCCCAATCACCCAATCCAGCCCAAACATGCCACTTCCTGTGTGAGTGGGGTCAGGAAAAGGGAGAAAAGAGGCAGGATAATCTTTCAGACAACTTTATTCTGATTTTTCACTTACAACCAGGTTTAAAACCAAAGAGTTTTCACTGAATTTACAGTTTTTATTTTATATTGTCAATTTAAGCTGGTTTTGAGGTAAATTTGTCTGCCACAGATTTCTTTTTCTTTTCTTTTTTTTTCTTTTTTTTTAGTCGACTTTATTCTTGAAGTTTTAGCCACAGCAGTATTAAGTAGAAGGTACAGAGATTTCCCTTAGAACCCTTGTCCCCATTCATACATAACCTCCACCATTGTCAACATTCCCCACCAGATACAATGTACAACATTTGATGCAACTGATAAACCTACATTGGTGCATCATTATCACCCAGAGACCATAGTTTACATTAGGGTTCACTCTTGGTGTTGTACATTCAAACTGCCATAGATTTCTGACAAGTGGTTTAGGGATGAGTTATGCCAACAACCTTATGTTTATTAAGTAGGGAGAGTCTTTGTCTAAATATACATTGTAATACAGTATTAAAGGGATAGTATTTTAATTCGGCTGCCATTCAGTTTCACTGATTCTCTGTTGGGCTGAGGTCTATTCTGGGCTGGAGAAATTCTAGGTCAATGGAAAATTATGAAAGCTTGAAGCAAGTTAGCAAAATGAGGGAATTATGGATTTCTGCCAAATCATGTGCCTAAAAAGCCGACTTAGACTAACCAGGACAGAAAAATCTTTAAAAAAAATGGTCATTAAAATACTCTTGTCTTACATTTGCTTGCCAAATACTGCAGGGGAATAGATTCCTCCAGGCTCCTATATTCTGAAGCAGCTTCTTACGAGAAACAGTTCAAATCTCTACTAATATCAAATAATCAGTTTGTTCTAAAGAAGAATCAGCCTCTGAGTATTTTCTATGCCCTGAGACCTTGTTTGCAGATGAATGCCTGAAACTGATGTCCTCTTAATAAGCCTAGTAAAGAAGCTTTCAACAACGTGCCATTTCTCCTGCCAAATCGTCTTGAGACACAAATGTTTCCAAATTTGCCTTTCCCCATCTCCCCGAATTTGTTATTAACCAAAAGAAGACAAAAATACTCCAGAATGTTTTTTTCACCCTTACTAGGTATTAGTGTTCTAAAACCCTATTTTTTCCCATATGGTCAATAGCTTCATTTAAGAAGAGTGTTCACGTGACAGTCTGGGAGTCATCCGAGTGGCTTCATCTGCAGACATGTTGGGTTCCAGAATGGGCTCTGTAAGGTGGACACCCAGTGAGACAGACCCCATCTGTGTCTGTAGCAATAAGCTTTTAGGAGCATACCCACAGAGGACTTTCTTCCTTCTTCTGTCCTTGTGATGATTAATTTTATGGGTCAACTTGACTCGGCCATGGGGTGCCTAGATTTTTTGTTAAACATTATTCTGAGATATGTCTGTCAGAGCGTTTCTGGATGAGATTAACATTTGAGTCAGTAGCCTGAGTAATCAGATGGCCCTTCTCAATGTGGGTGGGCCTCATCCAATCCACTGAAGGCCTGAGCAGAACAAAAGGCTGAGCAAGAGGGGATTCACTCTCTCTGCCTGAAGGTCTTCAAGTTGGAACATCGTCTTCTACTGCCTTTGGACTGAGACTCAAACTGGAACTTATTCCATCGGCTCTCCTGGTTCTCAGGCCTTTGGACTGCAGATGGTGGGACTTCTCAGCCTCCACAGTTATGTGAGCCAATTCCTTGAAACAAACAAACAAATAGGTAAGTTAACAAATAAATATCTCCTCTTGGTTTTGTTTCTCTGGAGAACCATGACTGATGCAGGGCTCTTGTCATGCCCTTCCCAGTCCATGTTCAGGCTGCAACAAAAGACGGGAATCCTAGCAAAGCCATGGTGTCTGCAACCATGCCTGTGACCCAGCGTTTCACTCGCAGTGGGGTCCTCTTTCCTAGCACTGAGTGGAGGCTTCACTCCTGTCACTCAGATGGTTAAAATGGTAGGGGCCATTGCATGGTAACATGATTATCCCCCATCCATCCTCCTATCTTTCTTGGTTTGTTTGATGTGAAAACTTATTTATAGGGAGCTCCCTATAAATATTTAGAGAAAATGAAAGTATAGAACAGATGACCAACAAATTGTTCTTCAAAGCACTGTTAAATTCTTGACCATCTGGGTTTGATTGTCTAGCTTGCCAATTATTTAGAATCTTTAGCGCTAACCTCTCTAGCTGCTCACCTGCTTGCAGGTTATTTCAGTACTAATGAGCACCTCAACTTGAAGAGAGTCATGGGACATGGGAAAGAATGAATGTAGAAGTGATTTGTCTCTACTGCTTTTCTTCTTTCTGGTTTGATGGGCGTGAGATCCAGGTTTAGAGATTATACCTGGGTTTTCTGGCGACTTTTACTGGGGAAAAAACAATGGGATATGCCCCACCTCAAAAAGATCATTTCCCATTCCTATGCTGTCACAATTTAGGAGGCATGCATGTCATGCATGTTTGTTAAAATGGTAGTTCTGCATATCCAAGAAGGGCTTGTAAAGAGGTGGTGTGTCTTCAAAGGAAGGATACATTTTAAAAATATGATTCAGACACTCTAATGCTTGCTTAAAATTTATTTGGGACAGATGAAATATTTCCACAAGAAAATTTAAATAGACTTTGTAATAATGATCCGATTGAAACAGATGGTGCAGTAGAAAGAAAAGTGAGGAAGTAGGAGGATTGGACAGTTGTCTTAACTGTGGTACATGCTTACCATAGATCTTGGACACATCACTTTACCTCTCTGGTCTCCAACTGTCATGATGTCACATGAATAAAATGAGAAGTGTGGTTCTCAAACTGGATGTCATGGTGCCCTGCTGTCTACAGAGGCGAGGAGAACCTGAGTGGCAGTTTGGGTCCCGGCTTCAACTAGAGAAGCTCCATTTTGTTCAATTCCGTGTACAAGTGGAAACTTCATGCAATGTTTCATTTGAAAAAAAGTTTCCATAGCTAAAAAACTTACAAACCTTTGCTAGATGATCTCTGAGGTTCCTCTCAGTGTTGAAATTTTGTGTCATTATTTCAGTGCTCTTCACCCTGATTTGTCCATGGAGTGGGGATATGTTTTTGTTTGTTCATTCATTTACCATGCTTTGTTTGTTCATTCACTCATTCTGCTCCTGACTTTAGCTCCTCTTTAGAAATCACCATTGCAATTTTAAAAGTTCCTGTAAGAAACAAATGGTTAAATATATCATAATTTTTTCTTTGCAGTCTTTCTGCCCCATCTACTTCCTTAACTGTTTGATTTTATTTTGGAGTTTTCTGAGTTCCCAGAGTAGATATTATTTTATTCAGAGAAAACATACCAAAGATTTCCAAGTCAAAGATAAATGTTTTGATTTTTTTTTCTTACCATTTGATATGCTTTTTAGCCCAAATGAGAGACAATTCACTGAAACTTCATCTCTTGAACTGAAAATTACATTTTGTATGTATTGTTTCACTGGGGATAATTAAGCATCCTCACAAGCTTTCTCTTCTCCAGGTGGAGTTAATCAAAGTGCTGGGTGTTGCTAAAAGGCAGAAATCTAAATCTTCTCTTGTCTGACTTTGTGTGTGCATGTGTGTGTGTGTTTGTGTGTGTCTAAAAAATAGCTTATGAAGGTTTAATGAATACAGATCCTTAATCCTTGGTGTCTTGACCACACTTCATTCTATTGGAGTTTGTTTCTTTTAATGAGTATACAGTCTGCTAAAAAAAATGAGCCATATTTTAGTGTCATAAGCCAGGTCTGTGTTTTCAAAGGGTGTTTTGAGGCTGTACTGGCAAATGACACTACCTAAAAAGTAAGAGTTAGCCTTTATATTATTGTTTTTGGTATCTTTTAAAAAGTATCCGAGGAGAAGCTCATAAGGAAAATCATTATACTCTGTTTTCTGGTCCTTTAAATGATTATCATTTTTATATCTAAGATTCTATAATTCTGCCCTCACTAACCAGGACACAAAGTGGGAAATATTCCCTTATCCATAGGTAGTGAATCACCTTCTATCTCTTTTCAGTAAATATTTTTTATAACTCTTAGGCCAAATCTCCATGATGAAAATCATATAACAGGGACTCAGTCAAGCATGGCCGTTAATTTACCCATTCATTTTGGTGAACTTCTCACTTTCCAATCTCACAGCCATGTCCATTTTCATCAGAAACAGCAGAGAGCAAAGCTTTATTGTAAAGGTCACTCATCAGCAAAATCAGTTTAAGGGAAGGCATTCCCATGTTGTGTCTACCTCTCCCATTTCTCTCTCTCTCTCTCTCTCTCTCTCTCTCTCTCTCTCTCTCTCTCTATATATATATATATATATATATATATATATATATATATATAAAATCTATATATTTATCAATCATCTCTATCAATCTCTATCAATCATCTATCTCTCTCATCTATCCACCTCTCTATATCTATCATTGATCTATTATCTCCCCATCTCTCTCTCTGTCATTTCTAGCTATCTATCATCTATCTATCTATCTATCTATCTTTCTATTATTGGTCATCTATATATCTCTTCACTCTGCTGTGAGCCCCAGGCGTACAGGGACTGTGTATACTCATCTCCATGTGTCCCACAGCACTTAACCAGGAAATCAGATAATTTTCCTAGGAATATCTACCCTCTATCCACTTTCCCTCCTTTGGGAATTCTGCTAGTATTTGAACAGCAACTGGAACCAGATTGAGAAAGGTTTGGACTTTAGTAGAATTATCTGGAGAGTCTTGCTTCCTGGAATCTGGACCATATGGCTGTATAAAAGTTCCAACATCTATTAGGACAAAGTAAAACAAAACAAAAGAAATAAACAATCTCTGAATAGAATGTTGGTTCACTCTGGCTTAAGAGAGATCAATGACTGCCAAAAAAATTAGACCATGAATACTGAAGAAAAAAAGACAACAGACAAATTCAAAAAATCTTACTCCAAGAGAAGAGAAGCACCCCTCCATCCCCTGCCCTGGCAGTGGACAGAGAGCTCTCAGGAGTTTGGGCTGTGGTGCCATGATGTTTATTACTGTGAATAGGTTTCTCATTGAATTTACTGCTTTTTCAATATTGTCCTTTAAATTTTGGCCCCAGTAGACTAAACTAACTTTCCAGTTGACTAAACTTTTTTACTGAGCCTGAACCTGACTTTTAATGTCTAGGGATTCCTCCCTAGGCAGTGGGAGAATGGACCTGGTAAAGACCTTCCTGGGGTCACCTGGTTCATTTAGCTTTAAGCAAAAGGAAAAAGCCTTTCAGCAGCCACTTCTTCCATGGAACAACATTCTCCTTCCCCCATGTTGTGTACACTCTCTGCCTTCTGCTCTAGAGGATTAGTCTCTTTCAAGACTCCCCTCATAGGCTGGTTACTGGTGCTCCACTGCCCCCAGAATAAAAGTCCAGCTCCTTCACAGAACGTTTCAGGCTCCTCACTGCCAGGGCTCAACATACCTTCCAGCCTTATTTCCCCCTTCCTACATTCATATTCCAAAGAGAACAGCTAATTGTTCCCCCAAGGCTCTTACTCCTGGCCTACTTCACATCACCTCCATACATTTCCACCCCACACACCATGTGTCTGTGTGTCTTTGACATATTGTTCATCTTGCTGGATAATGCCCACTTTCCTATCTCTGTATTTCTAGACCCTACCTTTTCTTTGAGACCTAGCCAGAATACTTCTCCACGAAGCCTTCCCTGAGTCCCAGGCTCACACTAACTCACCCATCTGCCTGTGAGCTGTAAGTTCTCTTCCTCATCTGGAGTCTGTTACTCACAGAAGTGTGTTATCTTTCGGAGCTCATTCCTGTTTGTACCACCCCAACCTCCACCAGGTGCATTCTCTGCCTCTCTCTATCTTGTTCCATGCTCCGGATGCTGATCCTTAAACACTTTGTCAGCTGGCTCTTTTGTCTGCCAGCTTCCATTTGGTGTCAGCCAATGGGACGCAGCGGCAGGAAGATCAGTTTGGGGAGGAGGGCCTTTCCTTCCCTCACCCTGTTTAGCACCATATCTCTGCCAGTAGCTGCCTCCTTCCAAGATCACAGCTTCTGCCAAGCTGCCTTTCTTCTACTCCTCAGCTCTCATCAGATTCCATCTGCACTCTTTCTTCACCTTGCTTCTTCAGCCATAGAACCAGTAATGGTTTACTGCTGTCGCCACTGCCTGGATGTCTCAACAGCCCTTGTTTATTTCTGTAACATACTCACACCTCTGTATGTAGTCCTTTCATAAGTACTTTCATATGTACCATCCAGAATGAGTTGTGTTTTCCACTGGGACCCTGACTGAAAAACTTCCTTACCAGATATCTGTCTGGAAGGTATTATTTGCATGGCACAGGGAAGGGCTAGGGAGTGAGACTTTGGAGTTGAGGTCTGCCTCTCACTAGTGTGGAATATTGGACACTCCCTTCCCCAATCTTTCCTCCAGTTTCATAGTTTGTGAAACAACAATCTTGAAAGTTTGTTTTGAGGATCAAATGAGATCGTATATAGGAAAGCATTTTTTATGTATTTGAACAGGATTTAATGCTGTTATGATTCATCTTTTAATCCTTCACAATGCAATAAGTACTTAATAAATGAGCTGCTACATGTAGACCTGTTGGATGAAAGGATGGAAAAGACTATCTTTTATGTATTTCTCCGAGGCAGCTATCCAGAGGTGTAGGAAACAGAGGATCCACCTATGAAGGATTTGCAGTAATAGAAGACCAACCTGTATGACACACAGTCATAAGAGGCCCTAAAAGGGAGGGGGGGTGGTTCTGACCAAGATCTATTTTGTTCAAGTATTCTACAACAATACTAAGTTTTAATCTACCGAGAAAGAAGTGTTGCAGAGATCCATTTTGAACTTAAACTAAATGGTGGGAAAGTTATGGAAAGGAAAAGAATACTGAATGTCGACTTGGGGCCTGGGATGAAACCAATATGGCTGTGGATAAGCCTTAGCCTTAACCAAATCTTGGGTTCATTAGGGAAACTCTGGGGCTTACCACAGACACCTCTTAGCTACCCTGCCCTAGTTTTGGAGTCACCAGCATCCCTAGCTGCTTTCATCTGAAAAGATCACATGCACTTTTCTCCATGAGTGTGCAAAATAAACTTTGAAAAGCTAGTACCAGATCTTCACTGTGTTTAAAATGGGTATTTGAGGACCAGGGTGAACATGTGAGGGTGAATGTCAGTTATCCACAGTGAGTTTTTGTCAGAATACAGGGTGCGTTAAGTTGAATGGTGATCCCAAAGAGATATGTCCATGTCCTAATACCCAGGTGGTCTATATGTTACCCTATTTGGAAAAAGAATATTTGTAGATGTAATTATGTTAAGGATCTCAATATGAGATCATTCTGGATTACCTGAGTGGGCCCTCAGTCCAATGACAAGTGTCCTAATAAGAGACAGAAGAGAACAAACACATAAAGAGGAGGAGGCACGTAGGCAAAGATTGAAAGCCAAAGAATGCCAACAGCCACCCAAAGCTGGAAGAGGTGAGAAAGATTTTTCCCCAGAGCTTCCAGAGGGACTGGGTTCTGATGACACCTTGATTTTGGACTTCCGGTCTCCAGAACTTGAGACAATAAATTTTTGTGGTTTTAAGCCACCAAGTTTATGGTAATTTGTTTGTAGCTGTAGGGAACTAATACACAGGGTAAGCAACATTTGCAAAAATCCCAGAGGGATATCCACTATAGATCATTGTCCTCAGTGAAGCTAGGTGTACTGGAACAACTTGGACCATAAAAAGTGACAGTGTGACCTCCTCAAGGGCTCCAGAAACTAAAGACCATTACTGCTTCTCTCAATCATTTGGGCAAACAGGAAAATAGAAATCAACCTAATTCTCTCAGAGCAGAAGAGTATCAAAATAGTGCAAAGGGTGCTGGGAATGGAGAATATACCAAACCTCACTGCCAGAGGTGTTGGGAGAAATAACAATCCTGTCATTTTGGTAAAGACGGCTTAAGCCACCTATTTGAGTATGTTTAGTTGTAAAATAAATAGGCTTGGGACATAAATGGCCCTGCTAAAAAGAGCTGGAACTGCTGAGAAATGCCTGAGGTGAGGGGCCCAAATCAAGCATCTGTGGAAAAATGCTACAGAAAACTCAGGGAAGTGCTATTCAAGGGCAGGATGTGTTAAAATAGTGCCTCATAAGAGCTAGGGCCAGGTGGACTTGGCAATGTATCATTTGTGTGGAAAAAAATCCCAAACACATTTCATGTGAACGTCTTTATGAAGGTGTTCTGTGGCTTGGAATCACTGTTTCTGTGCAGCATTTCTTACTTCCAATGGAAAGCTAGGAAACTGTCTATCACTAACACCTCCTCAGTCTCCCTCTCACAAACCACAGATAATGCCTAAGGGAATTTATTCCATTTCCCCCTAAAACAATGTATCTTTAGAAAACCTCAAATGTTCCTTTGATTGAATAGCAATGCTCTGTGAAAAATCTTCTGCATCAGCCCAAGTCTCTTCTATTAAGACTCCTCAGTGTCAATGGATTCATGAACAGAAGACTTTACCTTCTTCCTTTCCTTCTCTTCAAAATTCCAGGTCTTCTGACTTCATAATCACAACATTGTTTTGGATTTAAGCTCATTGAACAAAAATTACAGCTTCTAAGGGGTATTGGAAGTGGGGTCAGTAAGTCTATTCCTCTTGTAGGGGACTAAACCGGGTGAGGCCCCAGAGGCCAAGATGGGTTTTAAATACAGTGGGGTCACAAAGAGTGGATCTGAGTGAAACTCTGCCTATTTCTGAGAGGAATGGAAGACTGACAGCCAGAAAAGATATTTCAGGCATTTGACCTGAAAGCTTAGAGTAGAGCAAGGGTTCATGGGCCAAGTGAAGCCTTGGGAAGGCTAGGAGCTTGAGGCAAGTTGTGAATGGGGTATCCAGGACTCCTTTTTATTTGGTGCTAGCCATGTGGCACTGGTAGGTCAGCTCACCTTAAATGAGCAAAGTCGGGCCAAATGAGGACAGATTTTGGCAGTTGTTCTATTCTGTGTGTGTCCAAACCCACCCAGTGAGAAGTGAGGCTCATTTCTTAACTCATTAGAGCACCTACTGTATCAAAGATTGATTAAATAACATTAGTTAATTAACTTTTAAATGTTAAACAATAAATGATGCCTGGTTTGGGAACTAAGATAATTGAATTCACTTTAATTCTTTGAGAATTAATAATCCGTGTGATAAAATTCAGTTATGGACATACAATTAATCAGAAGTACCTAAGTCATACCATTCACTTTTCGGGCCAGATCATAGGTGCCTGTTGATTGTTATTTTCACAACAGTACCTTTAAAGTTCTTCTCATTTCACTTTTTACATTGTTCCCTTTTAAATTCTTGCATGTCTAAATAATGGTCAATGAGTCTTAGCTGATTTAAAAAAAAAAAAAAGTCTCTCTCAAACCCCCGGACAAAAATGCTTTGTGTAACACTGAAGGATTCCTGTACTATTGTTATTGTTACCTTTGCCATATTCTGACCATAATTTTCAGAGTACCTTTGAAATGTGATCAGCTCTGACATATCAGAAAAGTAAAAATCTAAGAGACATCTCATCTGCCCAGCCTAATCCCCACAAGGTTCCCCTGAAGACACTGAGCATGCCTAGATCCAGATGGGGATGTATAATGGGAACTGCCAGTGAGGCCAGGAATTAATAGATCAAGCAGCAAAGAGAAGGCAGCTAAGTGAAATGATGCATGACATCTAGCAGAGAGAAGGCTGCAGCTGGGGTGTAGCGAAGCACTACACCATTACTGCTGGAAGCCACTGCGCAGGCGGTAGCTAATAATACAAAGCAATGTTGGATCACATTTACTTCTAAACCCTGAATTGTACCACAAGCACAAACAAAAGACAAACACGAAACCCCATTCCGGGGTTGGGGGTGGGAGGCTACATTTGAAGTACAGGACTATCTTAGGAAAAGAAATTTAATGAAAAAGAAACATTCTGGAGCTTAGTTATACTTGGCAGGATTTCACAAAAACTTACCTACAGCAAAAAGCAACCAGATATTCTTCCAGGTTTTGTATTCCAGGAGTCCCAATGTTCTGGATTTGAGTTAGCTACTAAGTCTGGAGAAATCAGTTTAGTAGTAGACCCATCACTTGGGAGGAGAGGCCCTCATAGCACTCATTAGAATATTGGCAGAGATAGTGGCTCCTTTGTGGGTAGTGGAAACCATGTGGTATACCAACATTTAAAAAAAAGTTCAGTAAGCATCACTGAATACCCACCGGACACTGGGCTCGGCACTGGGGGCGTAACTGTGAGTGAGACATGGTCTCCACCTTTGAGGAGCTTGCAGTCTGGAGCAGGAGACAGACAGAACAGGATTATATGGAGAATATGTACCTCCCTATAGGTATATGTACCTCCCTATATGTATATGTACCTCCCTATATGTATATGTACCTGTATATAGGAGTATATGTACCTCCCTATATGTATATGTACCTCCCTATATATATATGTACCTCCCTATATGTATATGTACTTGTATATAGGAGTATATGTATCTCCCTATATGTATATGTACCTCCCTATATGTATATGTACCTGTATATAGGAGTATATGTACCTCCCTATATGTATATGTACCTGTATATAGGAGTATATGTACCTCCCTATATGTATATGTACCTCCCTATATGTATATGTACCTGTATATAGGAGTATATGTACCTCCCTATATGTATATGTACCTCCCTATATGTATATGTACCTCCCTATATGTATATGTACTTGTATATAGGAGTATATGTATCTCCCTATATGTATATGTACCTCCCTATATGTATATGTACCTGTATATAGGAGTATATGTACCTCCCTATATGTATATGTACCTGTATATAGGAGTATATGTACCTCCCTATATGTATATGTACCTCCCTATATGTATATGTACCTGTATATAGGAGTATATGTACCTCCCTATATGTATATGTACCTCCCTATATGTATATGTACTTGTATATAGGAGTATATGTATCTCCCTATATGTATATGTACCTCCCTATATGTATATGTACCTGTATATAGGAGTATATGTACCTCCTTATATGTATATGTACCTCCCTATATGTATATGTACCTGTATATAGGAGTATATGTACCTCCTTAAGAGGAGGTACAGCGTGGATAAAAAAAAGTAAGAAAGCAGACCCCTTCAACTGCATTCCTGGGTTTGTATCTTGGCTTTTTCACTTTTTAAGGTGAGTTACTTAACCTCTTTGAACCTCAGTATCCTCATCTGTGAAGTGGTTTAGTAATAATACCTCATAAGTTGGTGAAGAAGATGAATGAGTTAAAACATGTAAAGCAGCCTGAACACTGCCTGGCACAGGGTGAGCATGTAAGTGTTAGTCTAATGGAAAGAAATGAACGTTGTGGAAATACACAGAAGGAGCAGGGTATTTGTCACACGGGAGGCAGAGGGGGGTCCTCTTGGAAAGTGACATCTTGGTGGGGAGCCAACAGAAGTAGGGGCTAGTGTGTGGGCGGGACATTTGGAGCCTGAGGAAAGGGGGATGTGTGCGCGTGCAAAGGCTGAAGCAGGAGTGTGCCAGCACACATCGCCTCCAATAATTTAATGTTCTCATGCTGCCTGATTCATTTGGCAAGAAAAACAGGTTCACAAGTTTGCTGCCTTTACCAGATGACATATTACCTCTTCTCCAACCCCTCCTCTGTGAAATTATCTCTGATAGATTCAGTTAGCTGCTCTCCTTGCTGTGTTTCCATACCCCTTGATAACACCCGTCACATGACAATGTGATTTGTTTACTTGTCTGTCTCCCCAACAAGGCTGTGAGCCCCAGGATGGCTTCTCTGGCATACACCCTCGTATTCCCAGTATCTAGAATAAGATCTGATTTGTAATGAGAGCTCAGGGAAAATGTATTGAATAAACGATAAAGCTTTGTGACACAACAGGGACTCACTCCAAGGTTCCACTTTTCCTAATTTTGTAGTCCTTCATTAGAACTGAATCGTAATTTATCCACTTCTACATGGTCTATGCTTTTCAGATAAAACATTTAATCACTGCATTATTCCAGGTGCCAACCTATGGGCATGATTTTTCCCTCCTAAATTAAGCAGCTGTGACCAGGATGGGATAAGACCCTCTCAGATGTTTGAGTGGGAGTGTTGGAGTCAGGGAAGACTGGCTGTCACTGCACATGTGGATATGCTCAGATCTGGCGCCAAAGGCCATGGTCCTAGAGGATGCTTTGCACTCCACGGAATATACAAGAATTATGGTTCATTTATTTATTCAAAAAACATTTATTGACTATGCACTCTGTGCCAGGCCCTGAGGAGGCGGCATGTACAATACAGACAAGGGATCTCTTTTCATGGGGTTTACACCATCAGGAGGAGAGACAGACAATAAACACATATGGAGATATGATCATTCCAGATAGTGACAACTGCTCTGAGGCGCATGATGCAGGGAAATGACATAGAGAATATTAGGCCAGGGAAGCACTTAGCTGGGGTGGTCAGGAAAATCTTCTCTGTTGAGGTGACACTTCAGTTGAGATGGAATGCGGAGAAGGATCCAGCCATATGAAGACATCGGCAGGAGGAGATATTCAGGCAGAAGTTAGTGACACAACAAGGACCAGCTCTGTGGTTTCCCTATTCCTGCAAGACTCACCAGTCACACCAGAAAATCATGGATGACATAGGGCCTCTGTGTTACAACTCAGGAGGCATCATGCACATTGCATTCTGATGCTTCTTTCTCCTTTCAATACGGTGTCAGACTAGATAGTCTGAGACAGGAATGGCTGCCTTGTTGGGGGACAGAAAAGAAGGCTTTTGTGGCTGGAACAGAGCAAAGGAAGAGCAGTTTGGTTTGGTTATTATTGTTAGGACATAGCAGCAGAATAAAAATAGCTACCATCGCTAGGCTGATTCCTCCAAATGCATGATCTTATTTAAAGTAAGTATTACTAAGTCTTCCTTTTGTAGATGAGGACACTGAAGCTCAACAGGCTTAAGTCATCAACCCAAGGTCACACAGCTACCAAGTAGTGAAGTCAAGTTCATATGTGTGTCTCCTCCAGAACCCAGACTCTTAAGTGTTATGTTGTGCTCTGCTTTTGAGAGGGACTGCACATAGGAGCCAAAGCACCAACTACTCAACATCCAGAGCTTGGATGGACAAGTGAAAACCACATGAGATCTGGTTGCTTCATTTTCTTTTTTGCCCTTTCTGGAAGAGGAAGAGTGAGCAAGCTCTGATTTTTCCAGTCTCTTTTCCTTGTGAAAGGAAGGAAAGTAAGTGTCTCCCAAGACCTGCAGTAACAAGATAAGAAGTAGAGCCTAGGGAGCAAAAATGATAAGACCATAAAGCAGCTGCTGAAAGAGTCCTAGAAACAGTGAGAGTCCTGACTTGCCATTTTCATTCAGAGCTTCTGGAAGTTCTTTTCTTTTTTTAGGACTTTCCCTTAAGCTAATCATTTCAGCCTTGATGTGTTAGGATGAACCAGGGTGGATAACACTTACTGACTTCTGATTTAATTGCACTGGCGGTATCACATACATTTTTACCATCTCTGAACTCTGTTAGGAGTGGCTTCACTTACATCAACTAAGGAACACTTCATTCACCTAGGAAAGTATGCTCAGAGAGAATATGAAATTCTCTAGATACATATATAATTCTGCACAGTAAAATTCACAGAATGTCACTTAACTAAAAGCCATGGGCTGCTGGGAAAGAATCGCCACCGTTTTTTTTTTAATTGATGTACAGTTGATGTATATTATATAAGTTACAGGTGTACAATATAGTGATATACAATTTTTTTTGTCAATCCCAAACTCCCTAACTATCCCCTCCCCCATCCTTCATCTGACTACTTAAAGAGTTGACTATTCTCTATCTCGTTTAAGTCATTCCTTCTTAAGGATTATGTAGGAACTTATCTCTAGAGCCATGGTTCTCCTCAACACCCAAGCTTTCTTTTTACTTTCAGAGAGCTTTGATTAGGAGAAAAGACCCCATTCTAGTCTCTGAGAGCACATGGACTACACACCAAGACCTAACCTCATAGTAGAAGGATCCAGAGGGCTCTGGAAGGGCCTGGAGCAAGAAGACTCCAAGAAGCTGCCTTGATAGAGTTTGATAATTATCCATCCATATTAAACCACTGACCAAAGGAAAGGGTTTTAGACAACCAATAGGTTGCCAAACTCTGCCCTTGACTTAGGAGAATAAAGGCATTCTGCTGGTGGCCCTCTTTCCCGTAGTGTTTTTGCCTATAATACAGAGGAAACCAAACTTCAAAGAGCCTGGGCCTGTGTGCAAGAACTTTTTCAGGAGGAAATGTCATAGAATGTGCTTCTTCTCTTCCAACGTTTCAAATCACTAATCATCACGTTTTAATTAAAGGTCTTGCCTGTATAACATGCCAGAGCTACAGAGTGATAAAATACAGAGATGAAAACTTGCACGCCTTTAAAATGCATATATAATTTAAAATAGTCTAATTCTATATATATATATATATATATATAACTGAATCACTGTGCTGTACACTTGAAACTAACATAACATCATAAATCAACTATACTTCAATAAACAAAGTATTTTTTCACATGCTAACAGTATTTAATACACAATTTAAATGTGTATATTTCTATGCAATTAATGATTTTATATTCATTTAAATTGCATAAAACGAATAATAATTCATAATGACTTAGGCTTCCTTCTTTGTGCTGTGCACACACCCCTCTTCAGTTCAATAGCATTTTAGAATTATTTCAAACTACATAGAATTGAGTAAAATTGTACACGATAGAGTAAAATTGTAAATATTTTATTTAGGGACATAATAAAATCCTAAAAGATATTTAATTCAGGGATATTTTCTTTTTGATAATTAACAGGTATCTTTATGTCTTAGCTATTCCCACATTATCTAGATTTTTTAGAATAGTAATCTATGAGAGTATAGCCATCAGGAGACTATATTTAACTTGAATCTTATGTTTTATTTAAGTATATTCATTTCTACTTTTTTGTTTCCTAAAGCTATTAGAACTATTATAACGATGTGATTTTTTGAATATACCTTTGAAATTAACAAATGAAAAAATAATCTAATTCTAGAGCAAATTTAAAATTGTATTCATTATTTTTATTGAGGTGTAATTGACATATAACATCATAAACATTATATTACTTTCAGGTATACAACATGATGATTGAATATTTGTACATATTGCAAAATGATCACCACAATAAGTCTGGTTAGCATTCATCACCATACATACTTAAAATTTTTATTTTAATTCAAGATAGATATCATTGCTTACACAATTAAACTTATTTACCTAGAAATTTTTTCTACCTTTAAATATTGATTGATTTGAATTTATTTATTTCCTATTTCTGCATCACATTTTACCCATTTCCCCTAGAATACCTCAAATGTAACAGAAAATTCTCAAAAGAAAAGAAACGCTAATAATGAGCCCCCATGCTAGAGTAATATGCTTTCTAAAACTGAAAAAAATGGATACATGGTCTGAAAGTAGGTTACATATATACTTATGTAAATTAACATTTAGTTTTTATAGTTTTCATGCTACTCTGTGGTGTGGGATGGTTACTGAATCCATTTTATGGATGAGAATTCAGAGTCCTGGTGGATTATGTAATTTGCTCCAAATCTCACAGCCAGTAAGTGGTAGATTCAGGATTTCAAAGGAGACAATCTGGCTCCAGAATCTGAGCTGGTAGCCACCGTATTAAGTGATTTATCAATGTCAAGCTTCCTCTTTCTGCTCTACCACTAAATATTTGAAATTGTGCTTCTCCCAGAATATCTGGAGTGTATTGCCACACCACTGAAATACTTAAAGCTATCTACTCTTATAAATTGGCTGCTCTTTATTTTGTTTAAAAGATTTATACTACAGGGACTTCCCTGATGGTCCAGTGGTTAAGACTCCATGCTTCCACTGCAAGGGGCACGGGTTAGATCCCTGGTCAGAGAACTAAGATCCTATATGCCATGTGGTGTGGCTAAAAAATAAAAAAAAAATTATACTACAAAAGTAATACACACTGTATACAAAAATTCAAATAATAAAAGTGTGTTAAAAATAAAAAGTAAAGATTGTAAGTTTGGGATTGACATGTACACACTGCTATATTTAAAATAGATAACCAACAAGGACCTACTGTATAGCACAAGGAACGCTGCTCAATATTCTGTAATAACCTAAATAGGAAGAGAATTTGAAAAAGAATAGATACATGTATATGTATAACTGAATCACTTTGTTGCACACCTGAAACTAACACAACGTTGTTAACCAATTATGCTCCGATATAAAATAAAACAAAAAAATAAGTGAAAAGCCATAGCCTGATTTTTAAAGGACTCTCATTTTACAGGTGATGATTTTGTTTGTTTGTTTATCTATGTCTTGGAATTTATTCCCAGTGATTATCTGATAACCTATTGCCCTTCAGCTGCTCCTTCTCACTTGCCCTTTCTGGACTGGTCTGCTCTCTGCAGACAATCCAACGTTCCCTGCTGACTAAACGTGGTCTCTTTCTCACGCTTATCTTGAAAGTTCCTGAAAACTGAAGACCATAGGTGTGTTCTATACACACTTGCATGTTTCCTCACCACGTGAGACAAAAAACAATCTGAGGGGCACATATGATAAGACTACATCCAAGGAGTATCAGCCATATCTAACTGGAGGGAATTTGCTCAAGTTTTGATGAATTAGCTGGGAAGTTTTGATATTTTAGAACTGGAAGACATCTCATAGGTAATTTAATCCAAACTATTATTTTACAGATGAGAAAACAGAGACTCAAAGAAATGCAGAAGATGGAAAACATCCTTTGGCATTAGACAGATAAAAGTTTGAAACTTGGCTCTGCGTGCAACTAGCTGGCTGTGCAATCTTGTCAATTTCCCTAACCTTTCTGAATGTCAGTTTCCTTTTCTTTAAAATTTCAAGGATTATTACACTTTACTCCACTGCCGCTGTCATCATTCTTTCTAATATAAACCACCACAATCCCTTGCCCAGTTTCTGAATAGCCTCCTGACTTTTACTCCTTATAATTTGTTCTCCATTCAACACCCAAGGTGAAGTTTCATAAAACATAAATCAGATCATGTCACACTTAGTCCTTCAAAGACTTTTCATTGGTTTCAGAATAAAATCCTACAAAGCCTTACATGAGTTGACCCCTGCCTTTCCTGGATTCACATCTCTTCTTGGCTCCCCTCCAGGCATACAGAAGTCCTTTCTCTTCCTGCAAAATTTGTTCTGGCTTGAGGGATTTGCATTAGCTCTTCCTGTGTCTGCGGAGCTCTCTGCCTTGTTCTTCCCTGGAGAGTTCCGTCTTATTCTTCAGGTCCAAATAACCCCCATCCATGGTCAGTCTCTAAGATAAGTTTACATATTAACCTTTATATATCACATTACCCTTTAAGTTTTTTATAGCATTTATCATTATCTGCAATTATCTTCCTTTTTAAAAAATATGTTTACCTTAAATTATCTGTATCTCTTCCCAAAAGACAAGATCTTTGGGGATAAGACACTTATTTTACCAGAACAGCATCTGATGCACAGGAGCACTTCTCAAATGATAAATATTTTTATTTGTAACAATACTAGGGCACATAATCTTTTCATGTGAAATCAAGGAGGTAGGTACTTGTTCTCAGGGGACTTCCTTTGAGTTAGCAGTCAAATTTTAGGCTTTTTATATCTTCCTGGTACTAGGTGGGCCAGAGTGGGGGTAGGGAGGCAAAAATGCTGGACTAGGGTCAGAAGATAGAGGAAAGTGGGCTGGAAGAAGTCGGTGGGCATAGCCAGGGCAAGAGGGTCAGTGTTAGCAATGGCAAGTACTGCCAGGGTTTGTGTATGAATTTTGGTCAAATCCTACCCCCAGGTTACTCCTACCCCTGACTATACCCCAGGGATTTAGGAGTTAAATATACAGATTCTAGGACAAGGAATACTTTCTATTACTATTTTGGGCTTTCTGTTAGCAGGTGCTTTTTTTTTTTTTTATGTGGGCCTGTTTAAAAGTTTTTTCTTGAATTTGTTACAATATTGCTTCTGTTCCATGTTTTAGGTTTTTGGCCAGGAGGCATGTGGGATCTTAGCTCCTCGACCAGAGATCAAACCCGTACCCCCTGCATTGAAAGGCAAAGTCCCAACCACTGGACCGCCAGGGAAGTCGCTACCAGGTGCTTTTGACTTTGACAGATGCTTAGGAGGGCTAAGCATCTGTTTCAGGAGACTTTTAGACCCTGAAACTCCATCACCAAACCAACCAC
Organism: Hyperoodon ampullatus; assembly: GCF_949752795.1. Lineage (NCBI taxonomy): Eukaryota > Metazoa > Chordata > Mammalia > Artiodactyla > Ziphiidae > Hyperoodon > Hyperoodon ampullatus. Next base: position 102,915,930 of record NC_136920.1, on the reverse strand, counting down.
GAGGCATTTCAAGAGGTATGAATTCAAAGGACAGATCCCCAAATACCATGTTCACAGAATACAAGAGGTTTTGAACTCTGATCTACAATCTGCAATCTCTACTCTCTAGCACTTTGGTGGCCCAATTTCAAACCTTGCCCAAGCCTGAACTCTTCCTGCTTAAAGAATGTCTCAGAAGGTGCTCAGTAAAAGCAGGGAGAACTGCTCAGACCAGAGCAAACGCCTGCAAGCCAGGGTCCGGAGGGTGGCAGCAGGGGGTTGCCCAATGAGCAAGAGGCAAAGTAGCAAAACACTTTCAGGTTTCATACTGATCCTTCAGGGTTGGATGCTTCTTTTTCCATCCGGTTTTATTAAAATATAATTGACATATAACATTGCATAAATTTAAGGTGTACAGTATAATGATTTGATATATGTATTTATTTTGAAGTGATTGCCGTAATTTAGTTCACATTCATCACCTCACAGTTACAACTTCTTTTTTCCTCTTGAGAAGAACTTTTAAGAGTACTCTTGAGGAGAAGCTTCAAGATGGCAGAAGAGTAAGATGCGGAGATCACCTTCCTCCCCACAAATACATCAGAAATACATCTACACGTGGAACAACTCCTACAGAACACCTACTGAACGCTGGCAGAAGACCTCAGACCTCCCAAAAGGCAAGAAACTCTCCACGTACCTGGGCAGGGCAAAAGAAAAAACAGAAAACAGGGACAAAAGAATAGGGACGAGACCTGCACCAGTGGGAGGGAGCTGTGAAGGAGGAAAGGTTCCCACACACTAGAAGCCCCTTCGCGAGCGGAGACTGCGGGTGGCGGAGGGGGAAAGCTTCAGAGTCACGGAGGAGAGCACAGCCACAGGGGAGCAGAGGGCAAAGTGGAGAGATTCCCGCATGGAGGATCAGTGCTGAATGGCACTCACCAGCCCAAGAGGCTTGTCTGCTCGCCCGCCGGGGTGGGCGGGGGCTGGGAGCTGAGGCTCGGGCTTCGGATTTCAGACACCAGGGAGAGGACTGGGGTTGGTGGCGTGAACACAGCCAGAAGGGGTTGGTGCACCATGGCTAGCCGGGAGGGAGTCCAGGGAAAAGTCTGGACCTGCCGAAGAGGCAAGAGACATTTTCTTCCCTCTTTGTTTCCTGGTGCGTGAGGCGAGGGGATTAAGAGCGCTGCTTAAAGGAGCTCAGAGACGGGCTCGAGCCGCGGCTGAAAGCATGGACCCCGGAGACGGGTGTGAGATGCTAAGGCTGCTGATGCTGCCCCCAAGAAGCCTGTGTGCAAGTAGAGGTCACAATCCCCACCTCTCCTCCCGGGAGTCTGTGCAGCCCACCACTGCCAGGGTCATGTGATCCAGGGACAACTTCCCCGAGAGAACGCATGGCCCGCCTCAGGCTGGTGCGATGTCATGCCGGCCTTTGCCGCTGCAGGCTGGCCCCGCATTCTGTACCCCTCCCTCCCCCCGGCCAGAGAGAGCCAGAGCCCCCTAATCAGCTGCTCATTTAACCCCGTCCTGTCTGAGGGAAGAACAGACACCCTCAGGTGACCTACACACAAAGGCAGGGCCCAATACAAAGCTAAACCCCAGGATCTGTGCCAACAAAGAAGAGAAAGGGAAATCTCTCCCAGCAGCCTCAGGAGCAGTGGATTAAATCTCCACAATCAACTTGATGTACCCTGCATCTGTGGAATACCTGAATAGACAATAGATCATCCCAAATTGAGGAGGTCGACTTTGGGAGCAGCAATATATATATATTTTTTCCCTTTTTCTCTTTTTGTGAGTGTGTATGTGTATGTTTCTGTGTGTGATTTTGTCGGTATAGCTTTGCTTTTACCATTTGTCCTAGGGTTCTGTCTGTCCGTTTTTTTTGTTTGTTTGTTTGTTTGTTTTTAGTGTAGTTTTAGCACTTGCTATCATTGGTGGAATTGTTTTTTGGTTTGGTTGCTCTCTTCTTTCTTTTTTATTACTTAAAACATTATTTAATCATTATTTTTTATTTTAATAATTTTATTTTATTTTATCTTATTTCATTTTATCTTTCTTTCTTTCTTTCTTTCTTTCTTCTTTCTTTCTTTCTTTTCTCCCTTTTATTCTGAGCCTTGTGGGTGACAGGCTCTTGGTGATCCAGCCAGGCATGAGGGCTGTGCCTCTGAGGTGGGAGAGGCAATTTCAGGACTCTGGTCCACAAGAAACCTCCCAGCTCCACGTAATATCAAACAGTGGAAATCACGCAGAGATCTCCATCTCAACGCCAAGACCCAGCTCCACTCAACGACCAGCAAGCTACAGTGTTAGACACCCTATGCCAAACAACTAGCAAGACAGGAACTCAGCCCCATCCATTAGAAGAGAGGCTGCCTAAAATCATAATAAGCCACAGACACCCCAAAACACACCACCAGACGTGGACCTGCCCACCAGAAAGACAAGATCGAGCCTCATCCACCAGAACACAGGAACTAGTCCCCACCACCAGGAAGCATACACAACACACTGAACCAAACTTAGCCAATGGGGACAGACACCAAAAACAATGGGAAGTACGAACCTGCAGCCTGCGAAAAGGAGATGCCATACACAGTAAGTTAAGCAAAAGGAGAAGACAGAGAAACATACAAACGATGAAGGAGCAAGGCAATAACCCACCAGACGTAACAAATGAAGAGGAAACAGGCAGTCTACCTGAAAAGGAATTCAGAGTAATGATAGTAAGGATGATCAAAAATCTTGGAAACAGAATGGAGATAATATAAGAAGCATTTAACAAGGACCTAGAAGAGCTAAAGAGCAAACAAACAGTGTTGAAAAACACAATAAATTAACACAATAAATAAAAATTCTCTAAAAGGGATCAATAGCAGAATAACTGAGGCAGAAGAACGGATACGTTACCTGGAAGATAAAATAGTGGAAATAACTACTGCAGAGCAGAATAAAGAAAAAGAATGAAAAGAATTGAGGACAGTCTCAGAGACTTCTGGGACAACATTAAATGCAACAACACTCGAATTATAGGGGTCCCAGAAGAAGAAGAGAAACACAAAGGGACTGAGAAAATATTTGAAGAGATTATATTTGAAAACTTCCCTAATATGGAAAAGGAAATAGTTAATTAAGTCCAGGAAGCACAGAGAGTCCCATACAGGATAAATCGAAGGAGAAACACACCAAGACACATATTAATGAAACTCAAAAATTATACAAAGAAAACATGTTAAAAGCAGCAAGGGGGCTTCCCTGGTGTCTCAGTGGTTGAGAATCTGCCTGCCGATGCAGGGGACACGGGTTCATGCCCCAGTCCGGGAAGATCCCACATGCCATGGAGTGGCTAGGCCTGTGAGCCATGGCCTCTGAGTCTGTGCGTACAGAGCCTGAGCTCTGTAACGGGAGAGGCCACAGCAGTGTGAGGCCTGCATACAACAACAACAACAAAAAAAATGCAGCAAGGGAAAAACTACAAATAACACATAAAGGAATCCCCATAAGTTAACAGCTTATCTTTCAGCAGAAACTCTGCAAGTCAGAAGGGAGTAGCAGGACATATTTAAAGTGATGAATGAGAAACACCTACAATGAAGATTACCCTACCTAGCAAGGATCTCATCCAGATTTCACAGAGAAATTAAAACCTTTACAGACAAAAGTTAAGAGAGTTCAGCACCACCAAACCAGCTTTACAACAAATGCTAAAGGAACTACCCTAGGCAGGAAACACAAGAGAAGGAAAGACTTACAATAATAAACCCAAAACAATAAAGAAAATGGGAATAGGAACATACATATCGATAATTACCTTAAATGTAAATGGATTAAATGCTCCCACCAAAAGACATAGACTGGCTGACTGGATACAAAAACAAGACCCGTATATATGCTGTCTACAAGAGACCCACTTCAGACCTAGGGACACATACATACTGAAAGTGAGGGGATGAAAAAAGATATTCCATGAAAATGGAAATCAAAAGAAAGCTGGAGTAGCAATTCTCATATCAGAAGAAAATAGACTTTAAAACAAAGACTATTACAAGAGACAAAGAAGGACATTACATAATGATCAAGGGATGAATCCAAGAAGAAGATATAACAATTGTAAATATTTATGCACGCAATATAGGAGCACCTCAATACATAAGTCAAATACTAACAGCCATAAAAGGGGAAATCGACAGTAACACAATCATAGTAAAGGACTTTAACACCCCACTTTCACCAATGGACAGATCATCCAAAATGAAAATAAATAAGGAAACACAAGCTTTAAATGACACATTAAACAAGATAGACTTAATTGATATTTATAGGACATTCTATCCAAAAACAACAGAATACACATTTTTCTCAAGTGCTCATGGAACATTCTCCAGGATAGATCATATCTTGGGTCACAAATCAAGCCTTGGTAAATTTAAGAAAATTGAAATCTTATCAAGTATCTTTTCCGACCACAACACTAGGAGACTAGATATCAATTACAGGAAAAAAATCTGTAAAAAATGCAAACATATGGAAGCTAAACAATACACTACTTAATAACCAAGAGATTCCTGAAGAAATCCAAGAGGAAATAAGAAACACCTAGAAACAAATGACAATGAAAACACAATGACCCAAAACCTATGGCATTCAGCAAAAGCAGTTCTAAGAGGGGAGTTTATAGCAAAACAATCCTACTTTAAGAGACAAGAAACATCTCAAATAAACAACCTAACCTTACACCTAAAGCAATTAGAGAAAGAAGAACAAAAAAACCCCAAAGTTAGCAGAAGGAAAGAAATCATAAAGATCAGAAATAAATGAAAAAGAAATGAAGAAAACGATAGCAAAGATCAATAAAATTAAAAGCTGGTTCTTTGAGAAGATAAACAGAATTGATAAACCATTAGCCAGATTCATCAAGAAAAAAAGGTAGAAGACACAAATCAATAGAATTAGAAATGAAAAAGGAGAAGTAACAACTGACACTGTAGAAATACAAAGGATCATGAGAGATTACTACAAGCAACTCTATGCCAATAAAATGGAAAACCTGAAAGAAATGGACAAATTCTTAGAAATGCACAACCTTACGAGACTGAACCAAGAAGAAATAGAAAATATGAGCAGACCAATCACAAGCACTGAAATTGAAACTGTGATTAAAAATCTTCCACCAAGGGGTTTCCCTGGTGACACAGTGGTTGAGAGTCCACCTGCCGATGCAGAGGACACGGGTTCGTGCCCCGGTCCGGGAAGATCCCACATGCCACAGAGTGGCTAGGCCTGTGAGCCATGGCCACTGAGCCTGCATGCCCGGAGCCTGTGATCCAAAACAGGAGAGGCCATAACAGTGAGAGGCCTGCATACCGCAAAAAAAAAAAAAAAAAAATCTTCCGAAAAACAAAAGCCCAGGACCAGATGGCTTCACAGGTGAATTCTGTCAAACATTTAGAGAAGAGTTAACACCCATCCTTCTCAAACTCTTCCTAAATATAGCAGTGGAAGGAACACTCCCAAACTTATTCTACGAGGCCACCTTCACCCTGATACCAAAACCAGACAAAGATGTCACAAAGAAACACAACTACAGGCCAGTATCACTGATGAACATAGATGTCAAAATCCTCAACAAAATACTAGCAAATAGAATCCAACAGCACATTAAAAGGATCAAGCACCATGGTCAAATTGGGTGTATCCCAGGAATGCAAGGATTCTTCAATATATGCAAATCAATCAATGTGATGCATCATATTAACAAACTGAAGGAGAAAATCCATATGATCATCTCAATAGATGCAGAGAAATCTTTCGACAAAATTCAGCATCCATTTATGATAAAAACCCTGCAGAAAGTAGGCATAGAGGGAACTTTCCTCAACATAATAAAGGCCATATATGACAAACCCACAGCCCACAACGTCCTCAATGGTGAAAAACTGAAACCATTTCCACTAAGATCAGGAACAAGACAAGGTTGCCTGCTCTCACCACTATTAATCAACATAGTTATGGAAGTTTTAGCCACAGCAATCAGAGAAGAAAAAGAAATAAAAGGAATCCAAATCAGAAAAGAAGAAGTAAAGCTGTCACTGTTTGCAGATGACATGATACTATACATAGAGAATCCTAAAGATGCTACCTGAAAACTACTAGAGCTAATCAATGAATTTGATAAAGTAGCAGGATACAAAATTAATGCACAGAAATCTCTTGCATTCCTATACATGATTGATGAAAAATCTGAAAGTGTAATTAAGAAAACACACCCATTTACCATTACAACAAAAAGAATAAAATATGTAGGAATAAACTTACCTAAGGAGACAAAAGATCTGTATGCAGAAAATTATAAAACACTGATGAAAGAAATTAAAGATGATACAAATAGATGGAGAGATATACCATGCTCTTGGATTGTAAGAATCAACATTGTGAAAGTGACTATATGACCCAAAGCAATCTACAGATTGAATGCAATCCCTATCAAACTACCACTGGCATTTTTCACAGAGCTAGAACCAAAAATTTCACAATTTGCATGGAAACTCAAAAGACCCCAGATAGCCAAAGCAATCTTGAGAAAGAAAAACGGAACTGGAGGAATCAGGCTCCTGGATTTCAGACTATAGTACAAAGCTACAGTAATCAAGGCAGTATCATACTGGCACAAAAACAGAAATATAGATCAATAGAACAGGATAGAAAGCCCATAGATAAACCTATGCACATATGGTCACCTTATCTTTGATAAAGGAGGCAGGAATATACAGTGGAGAAAAGACAGCCTCTTTAATAAGTGGTGCTGGGAAAACTGGATAGCTACATGTAAAAGAATGAAATTAGAACACTCCCTAACACCATACACAAAAATAAACTCAAAATGGATTAAAGACTTAAATGTAAGGTCAGACACTATAAAACTCTTAGAGGAAAACATAGGCAGAACACTCTATGACATAAATCACAGCAAGATCCTTTTTGACCCACCTCCTAGAGAGATGGAAATAAAAACAAAATAAACAAATGGGACCTAATGAAAGTTAAAAGCTTTTGCACAGCAAAGGAAACCATAAACAAGATGAAAAGACAGCTGTCAGAATGGGATAAAATATTTGCAAATGAAGCAACTGACAAAGGATTAATCTCCAAAGTTTACAAGCAGCTCATGTAGTTCAATATCAAAGAAACAAACAACCCAATCCAAAAATGGGCAGAAGACCTAAATAGACATTTCTCCAAAGAAGATATACAGGTTGCTAACAAACACATGAAAGTATGCTCAACATCATTAATCATTAGAGAAATGCAAATCAAAACTACAATGAGATGTCGTTTCACACCAGTCAGAATGGCCATCATCAAAAAATCTACAAACAAAATGCTGGAGAGGGTGTGGAGAAAAGGGAACCCTCTTGCACTGTTGGTGGGAATGTAAACTGATACAACCTGTATGGAGAACAGTATGGAGGTTCCTTAAAAAACTAAAAATAGAACTACCATACAGCCCAGCAATAGCACTACTGGGCTTATACCCTGAGAAAACCATAATTCAAAAAGAGTCATGTACCACAATGTTCATTGCAGCTCTACTTACAATAGTCAGGATATGGAACAACCTAAGTGTCCATCGACAGATGAATGGATAAAGAAGATGTGGCACATGTATACAATGGAATATTACTCAGCCATAAAAAGAAACGAAATTGAGTTATTTGTAGTGAGGTGGATGGACCTAGAGTCTGTCACACATAGTGAGATAGGTCAGAAAGAGAAAAACAAATACCTTATGTTGACACATATGTATTGAATCTAAAAAAAAAAAAAGAAAGAAAATGATTTTGAAGAACCTAGGGGCAGGACAGGAATAAAGACACAGACATAGAGAATGGACTTGAAGACATGGGGAAGGGGAAGGTTATTTGGGACGAAGTGAGAGAGTGGCATGGACTTATATATACTACCAAATGTAAAAGAGATAGCTAGTGGGAAGCAGCCGCATAGCACAGGGAGATCAGCTCAGTGCTTTGTGACCACCTAGAAGGGTGGCATATGGAGGGTGGCAGGGAGATGCAAGAGGTAGGAGATATGGGGCTATATGTATATGTATAGCTGATTCACTTTGTTATAAAGCAGAAACTAACACACCATTGTAAAGCAATTATACTCCAATAAAGATGTTAAAAAAAAGAAGAGTACTCTTAGCAGTTTTCAAGTATGCAATGCAGTATCATTACCTAGGAGTCACCCTGTTGTACCTTACGTCCCAGAACTTACTTACCTTATAACTAGAAGTTTATACCTTTTGAATACCTTCCTATTTTGCCCACCCACCACCTCTTGCTTATGGCAACCACCAAACTGTTCTCTGTATTTATGAGTTCAGTGGGGTTTTTTTTAAAGATTCCACATATAAATGAGATGATGTAGTATTTGTCTTTCTATGTCTGATTTATTTCACTTAGCATAATGCCCTCCAGGTCCATCCATGTCTTTGCAAATGGCAGTATTTCCTTCCTTTTAATGGCTGAATAGAATCACATTCTATATATTTATATATGCATTTTCTTTACCCATTCATCTGTTCATGGACACATAGGTTGTTTCCATATCTCAACCAATGCTGCAAAGAATACAGAGATGCAGATATCTCTTTGGGATAGTAATTTTGTTTCCTTCAGATATATACTCAGAAGTGGAATTGCTGTATTGTGTTCTATTTTTAATATTTGGAGGAACTTCCATACCATTTTCCATAATGGATATACCAGTTTACATTCCCACCTACAGCATACAAGTGTTCCCTTTTCTCCACATTCTTACCAGCATTTGTTATTTCTTATCTTTTTCCTGACAAATTTATCTCACTAACCTTAATAACTAAACCTGTTTCCTGTGCTCTTTATGATCAGTAAAGAGGATGTAGACTTAACCTCAGAACTTATTCTGGGTCTTATATTTATTATTTCTTTTTTTTTTTTTTTTTTCATTACATGGGCCTCTCACTGTTGTGGCCTCTCCTGTTGTGGAGCACAGGCTCCGGATGCGCAGGCTCAGCGGCCATGGCTCACGGGCCCAGCTGCTCCGCGGCATGTGGGATCTTCCCGGACCGGGGCACGAACCCGTGTCCCCTGCATCGGCCGGCAGATTCTCAACCACTGCGCCACCAGGGAAGCCCTATATTTATTATTTCTGATCAGCAGCACATAGGGCAAAGGCTTCTCTCCTCCTTCCTACCCCACCTTGCTTTATCTTAATTATCCCCACCATATTCAATCAGGTGCATTTTGAGAAGAGAGTGAGAGAAGGGACTGTTGGGTGTGGAACAGGAGTTACCATATTCTACTTTCAAGTACAGATGAGGCCAGTACTGCTAATGGTACAGCCCCCAAGGTCATACTGTCTGTCCATCTTAGGTCTTAGATGCTTAGATCTTCCTGCACCCATCAGGATCTTGATTCAGCAGGGCAATTGGAATTGAGACTCTCAGGACTGGGGTGATGATGGGGGTAGCAGAGGTGAGGGTAGAAGATGCGGGAGTGCAGGGACCAGAGCAGCCTTAGGTAATGAGAAGGTAAAAGAAGGCCAGAGTCCCACTTGAATTTCATGACCTATCTCTCTGCTCCCTTCTCTCTGTTCTTTTGGGGGCAAAGTCCTCTCATGGCAGGTCTGTGGAACTTCTACAATTAAATGCAGAAAGCCATTTCAAAGCCTTCACTTCTCTTATCCCCTCAGGTCTGGCCAGAACGTTTCCACCACCATTACTCAAGAGAACATCCTCCTGACACCATGTCTTGCCTCCTAGGGACCTTTTACTCCTTTGATCTTCCTCTCCCAAACCCTGCTGGCAAATATCAGCAGATCCTTCTTGAGCTTTGCTTTGACCTCTTGGGAAAAGCTTATTTGAATCACCAGTTCCCATTCTGAGTTTCTTTCTCCCAAAAAAAGACTTCATTTGGAATAAAATCATACAGAATAAACCCCAAATTGTTACAATCTCGTTCCTTCCTAACTCTATCCTCAAATATCCCAGGGCATGTTCACTTGCTGTTTTCTCAGCCTGGAGGGCTCTTGTTCATACTTTTCATATGGGAGAATACTCAAAGATCATCTTCTCATAAGAGTCTTCACTGACTACAATCTCAAATGGTCTCCTTTGTTATTTTCTCTCTGTTTATCTTTCATAGTGTTTCTCTTACTGGATAATTTAAAATATACAGTATGTCTACTTGTTTAATATCTATCTCCTCATTTAGATCATATGCACCAAAAGGTCAAGAATCACGTAAGGTCTGTGCCCCTCTCTCTACACACTGCCCGGTACAGGGTCCTGCACTTGCTGGGTCCTCATTAAACACTGGGAAGCAGCACAGCAGAATGGTTAAGCATATAAACTCTGGAACTAGATTTGAGTTGAAATCCTGCTTTTATAACTCACTGTGTGACTTAGGACAAGTTAATTAACCAATCTGTGCCTCGATTCTCCCAACAATACTATAGGACTATAATATTTAACTCATAGTGCTATTGTGAGCATACATAAAGTGTTCAGTATAATGCCTGGCAAGTTATAAGTGTCAATAAATGTTAAATACTGTTGGGATGTCTGGGTTCAGAGTCTTAGCAAGGGCTGTGACAAATTAGCATAGAGTACAAGGAGGAACAGTTGCTTAGATAGTGAACTTTTCCAATCACAGAGTATTGAAAAACCTCAGAGATAACTTTCTAGATTAGGGAACTAAGGAGCAGAAATATTAATGTATTTGACTGTTTGACAAACATTTATCACAGGCTTTATATGTGTTCCAGGTGCTATGCTGCTTAGTGTATGCTGTAAGTCATAAGTGACTTTGTGGGGTTGGGAGGCAGACACATGAGTCACCTACAGTGGTTATTATGGAACACAATAAAAACAAATGCACACACACAGGGTTCAGGAGCAACACTGAGGATGGAGCAGCTGGAAGTATTTGGGACAAGAGAAGGGAGGTGCTTAGGGGAGAATTCATCCATAGCCTCCTTTTTAAGTGGAATCCAGGCCAGGTGGAGAAGAGGAGGCATGGAAACATGTCAGCCCAGCTGAAGGGGGGAGGACTGTCAGCAAGTGACTTCTGCTGTAACCCTAGATCTACCACTTTCTGTCTTGGTCCACATGGTTTGTGAAGATGTGTCAGTCCCCTCTCACTCTGCTATCCTGAGCTCTGAATTGTTCTTGATTCTCTCTTCTCTCCGTTGAAAGGTAACTAACTGCCCTGAGTCTCAATCTTTCGGTGCCCTAGCTGTTGCTACAGGACAACATAAGCTAATGGGTTATCAGAATGCCTAGAAAACATAAAATAATCCAGACTGTTACCCCTACCCCTCACACACACACAGAATGCCCAAGCCTTTGGAAGGCCCAACGATGAGGCACTAAGGAAAGGGATTCTGTTGATCATGTTATGCTGGTAAGAAGAGATGTCTTAATAGGCAGCCTTATTTTTGTTTCTCTATTGACAAAAGCAAGCTCTTAACAGGGGTTATAATGACAGCCAACACTTTTTGAACACTACATACTAAGTACTCTAATAATCAAATAGTCACAAGGACTTTTTTTGTGGTAGGTCTTCTTTACACTTTACAACAAATCAGAGGCTCAGAGAAGTTACCTCAGCTCACACAGCTATTAAGTGGCCAAGCCAGGGTTTTAATCCAGTTCATTTGGCTCCAGGGTCACTTGCCTGGCTCTTGTGGAGCACACCAGCGATACTTTCTCCCAGGCTGGACCATAAGTACTCAAGTGCTTCTGCTCTTAAGTAAACGTTTCTGGTTAAGAGCAAACCTAGTTTTAGTAACATCTTCAATTTCGGGAGAACTGATAGAGGGAATTGGGAGCTTCATCTCAAGGCCAACTCAATTTTCCACATCTAAAATCCAAACAGGCTTGATGTTTCCAAAACCATATAAGGGTATTTTGGATGTACTCTGAGTGTTTCCATTTAACTTAATGTCGTCTTCTGGTTTCAGAGGAAATTATTCCCGAATAACCTCAACATGAGAGTTCTCTTGCCTTTCCGGTGAGAATGCTTAAATTGGTCTTAGGTCACCTTGGAATTATGTCACTTCTCAACTACTTAAACGTGACACTTCAATACAATCCCTTCGGTCCTGTTTCATTTCTTTTCACCTGAATAATGTTGACCTAACATATTCATCTCTAATATGAGAAATAAGACAAGTAAAAATCACTCTATATTTTATCAGCTTTTCCCCACACTTATTGTACAGCAAAAATCACATTCTGCAAATCTCATTTCCTCACTAGATTTTTTTTTTGTTTTTTGTTTTTTGTTTTTACAGGGGGTTGGGGGAGAGGCATTTTTCAAAATTGTGAAAGTCAGGGGACCTCTGTATTATTTTTGCAACTTCCTGTAAATCTTTAATTGTTTCCAGATAATTTTTCAATTGTGAAATACACACAGAGAAGAGAATATTAAAGAATATGTATGGTTTAAAGGGAACACCTATGTGAACACAGTTCACCTGCCCCAGTTAAAAAACATAATATCCAGGCTTCCCTGGTGGTGCAGTGGTTGAGAGTCCGCCTGCTGATGCAGGAGACACGGGTTCGTGCTCCGGTCCGGGAAGATCCCACATGCCGCGGAGTGGCTAGGGTCGTGAGCCATGGCCGCTGAGCCTGTGCGTCCAGAGCCTGTGCTTCGCAATGGGAGAGGCCACAACAGTGAGAGGCCCGCGTACCAAAACAAACAAACAAACAAAACAAAACAAAACGAAAAAATCATAACATCCCCAGTGCCTTGAAAGGCCACCTCCCATCATGCCATATGTTCCTTCCCAGTTACATCTTCTTGTCTCTTACCTGGGGGTACCACCTTCCTCACTTTTATGTTTACTATATTCTTTTTTTCTTTATTGGCTTACAACAGATATTTATGTCTCTGAACAATTTTGTATGTTTATTAGTTTATATCAATGGGATTATTCTGCATTGTGTGAATTTTTCTAGGATTTTTAAATTCAATATTATATTCCCGAGACTCCTTCATCTTATTGATGTAATTTATTTATTTATTTTTAGTGTATGATATTCCGGTGTATGACTATACTACAGTTTATCCAATCTATTGATGATTAACATTTGGGTTGCTCTCATTTCAGTAAACAATGGTGCTTTAAAATTCTTGTATGTATTTTTGAATGCACACACACACACAAGAGTTTCTCTAGCATATATAACTAGGAATAGAATTAGTGGAAATAACATAAACTCATATTCAACTTTACTAGGTGATTCCAAACAGAAATGCAAAGAGGTCATACCAATTACTCTCCCATCAATAGTATATGAGCGTCCCCGTTGCTCTACAGCCTCATGAATACTTGATATTGTCAAACTTATTTTTTACCCTATCTGATGCATAGGTAATGATGTCTTATTTTTGTTCTAATGCTCATTCATCTGGTTGCTAACAAAATGGAGCATCTTTTAAATAATATATTGGATATTTGAATTTCTCTTCTATTAATTGAGTGTTCAAGTCTATCACCCATATTTCTATTGTGGTTTTTTTTTGCCCCGTTCTTACTGATTTGAAGGGTTTCTTTTTATATATCTTGAATATTAGCATATATCTTGAATATTAGAATATAATAATATTATTCAATATTATATATTGAATATATAATATTCAATATTATATATCTTGAATATGCTTGTTATATGTGTTACAAATATCTTCTCTCAGTTTGTAGCTTACATTTCACTCTCTTTAGGGTGTCTTTTAAAGAAAGATATTAATATTAATGTTGCTAAATTTTCTAATTTTATCCTGTTTGTCCTTTTATATCTTATTTAAGGAATCTTTCAAACCTGAGGTCATGGAAATATTTCCCTGCATTATCGTCTCAAAAGTTTATAGTTTTGTTTTTCATGGGTATATCTTTAGTCCACTTGAGATTGATTTTTGTGGATGATGAGAAGAGTCAAGTTGCATTTTTCACCTGTGGGGAACGAATTGCCCCCGTACCTTTCTTTGAAAAGTTGAAAAGTCCACCCTGTCATTGCTTTGAGCTCTGTCATAGGTTAAGTGTGTACCCATGTGTGGGTCTGATTCTGGGCTCTTGATTGTGTTCCATCAGTCTTTGTCTATCTCCTCTGTACCAATTCAACACTGTCTTAATTACTGTGACTTTATAACACATCTCGATATCTAGGATGACAAGTTTCTCAGCTTTTGTTTACCTTTGAATGACTTGCCTTTCATGATCTTTTGAAACTATCAAGTTCTATTTAAACTGTTTTAGAAGAATTAAAGGATTTTTGATTTTTGAGTTTTGTAATTCTTGAATTTGGTCTCTCTGTCCATTTACTTGAGAATTCCTTAGTGTCCGCAATGGACAGGATAGGCCAGGTTATGCTGTGGTTATGGACAATCTCAAAAGTTCAGTGGCTTAACATAACATTTGATTCTTATAAATAAAGAAATGTCCATTGGGGTTAGCTGGAGATCTACTCTGTGTCATCCTTGCTCAGCAGCCCAGGCTGATGAAGCATCACCATCTGGACCATTGCTGGTTGAAGGGGAAGTGAGAAAGAAAGATAGCTGAATAACTATCATGTATTAGGACTGATTTTAAGTCAAGTGCATTTTTAAAAACCATGTGATAATTACAATACAGTTATTGAGAAGAGTTTTGTTTATGGAGAACTCACTGTGTGTCTGGAATAGTACTAAGTGCATTGCAGGCATTATCTCATTTGTCAATGCAGTGTACTAACTTATGTCCACTTTATAGATGAGGAGACTACGGATAAATGACTTGTTCAAGGCTATGAAACTACTAAGTACCAAAGCCAGGAATCAACTTAGTCCTATTTGGCTGTCAAAATCTTGACCTTAACATCTGCATCACCTTGCTTCTGTCACACATCAGCTCACATACTATAAACAAAGGAGGATCCCATTCCATGGATGGCTGAATTTCAATTCTTAACTTTTGAAGATTTGGACAGAATTTCCTAGTTTACAGGTAATTGCTTTTTGTTTCTTTAAGTCTTAACTTTGGACTCAGTTTTGACCAGAATTTAAAAGTGAAGCAGCTAGTAGCAGGCAGGACTGGTTAGTTTGAGAGCCAGACAGCTCATGAGCAATACCAATCTATTTGGCAGACTCTGAAGAATTAACTATAGCAGTAGCAAACAGTCTGAGCCTTTCAGTCAGTTTGAAAATCAGTTCAGTCATCAACTGACAACATTGAGTTTGAGGAGTTCTTTTTTAAAAAAAAGAAAGAATTGGTACCTGCATAACCTGCATGCTCTTTTTCCTTAAAACAGTTATTGTATTAGAATTGTTCTCTACCTCTCCCATATTTGTTATGTAGGCTTTATCTACACTGAGTCTGATCATCAGGGAGGAAACTAATGATTCTGAATGCTGTCCCCTCTTTCCAAGAAGCTAGAGTGCCTTGATCCTAGGAGGAGATGATTTATTAGCTCGACTCTCAAACGAAGGCTCTGAGACAAACCCCCTACCCACCCCAGGATGAAGTCTTCTAATTTGTGGTGAGGGTCACATATGGAGACTCAATCACCTTATCTTCCCTGATATCCCTCAGCTGCTTTCCATAAGAAGTGGTTGTTGCAGGGCTTGTGAGACAGGGCACTGGTGGGGCTGAAATGGGAGGGGCTGTAGAAAGTAAATAGTAACATAATTCTTACATACCTGGGTTAGAGATATTGCATTGTGTATTCTCTGAATGTTGGTGGGAATCATGAGATCAATAAGATACTTGAAGATTCTTTTTGCCAGATTGGTGCCTGTATTCTCTATATTATTCCATAATCCCAAGTCATAACCCTCACAGCTTGTGTGTGTGTAGTGGAGAGGGGTCAGGGAGGGAGAACACAAGGTCCTGTGATAGTAAATGAATGGATTTGAATATCATTTCAACCAAGCAAGGTATCTTTAATTTGCCTTTGTAGTACATAGTTTTTTATGCAGATGCTAATTAGAGATGATCTAAGAACAAGGGTCAAGAATAGTGATGCCTCTGAAATGTATCTCTCCAAATTCTGCTCCTCAGAAGAGTCATTGGGTATTTGGTGACTCATATTGGTAAAAGAATAGGTGTTTCCTATGGGTTACAGTGTCAATCTGGGTAGCTCTGGGCTCACGGATATCTGAAAGGATATCAGCTTCATCTTCTGACATCAAGGTGGAAGTTGTCCTTGAAGATGTCCTACTCTAAAGGCAAGTCAGATAGGCATGCTCATTATACAAAACAATACTAGCAATGACATCATCTTCCTCATCCTTCCATTCTGGACCTATGTCTTAACATGTGACATACATATCATTAGCAGTAATGCCTTTCTGAGCTCCCTTCGCCCTAATTTTACCCTTTTGAAACCTCTTACCTGTTCAAAGTAGTTAAGTTGTGCATTCCTTTTGATTAGTGAGTCAGAATTGGCATGAGATAAAGATAGAGAGCTAAACTGGGTCTGAATCTTAGAAGGCCTTCAATGGACCACTCAAAAGTCATCGCAGGTTCTGGAGAAAGGGGCAATTGATTGTAGTGTACCTTAGGAAGGTTAATTTGGCATAGACCGAAGAGAAAATTGGAGATAGAGAGCCCAGATAAGATGCTATTATAATAACCTAGGAAAAATATACAAAGGGCTTAAACTGGAGCAATGGAAAGAAAAGAATACATGTGGGCAACATTAAGAAACACAACAGGCAGAACTTGTGAAATGAATGTATTTGACCTGGCATTTACTTTCCTCTTTATTTCTTCCCAATGAATTCCCAATTTTGTTCAGGAATGCACCTCTCCTCCACTTGTTCTGGGCTAAAGGGGGAAGGAAACTGACTCCATCCCAAGCACCAGTGGGTGGATCCTGGTTAGCCTGTAAGCCAATCCTATTCATCCCACTCCCTTTGACAGGGTTTAGTTTAGAAGTGGACATGTTTCCAGTTCTAGCCAGAGTGATGTGAAGTAAGCTGTCCTGGGGCTTTGGAAAATATTTCATTTACTCTTAAGAAGGAAATACTATTAGACATGTTTCCTTTCTTTCTCTGGATGTTGTCCTGTCTGGATGTTGTATCTGAATCTGTGGGTAGTGGTCTTGTAACCAGGCAAAGCCAAGGGGATTCAGAGAAGTGAGGACGGAGTCACCTGATCTATGAAATTCTTGTCACGTGAGATAACATATTTCCTAATTGCTAGTGCTAACTGGAGTCAGGATTTTCTGTGACTGGAAGCTGAAGTCATCTTGATGTAGTAAGAGGGATGAGAAGTTTAAAGTGACTCTAAGCTTTCAGCCTGGGGGACTGGAAGAGTGATGAATTTTTTCCCGTGGAGGTAAATGACTGGACTTTAGAATCTGATAGAGCTGGGTGTAAATTCCAGTTCCACCACTTACTATATGACTCTGGAGAAACTGTTTAACTTCTCTTAGCATGTTTTTCCATTTCCAGAATTATAATAATAATACATATCCTCACAGGGTTAATGTGAAGACTTAGTAAGATAATGCATATGAAGTGCTTGTCACTAGTAGTAAGTTTGGTTTCCTGCTTCCCCAATTCCATATCTGTCACATGGTTCCAGAAAAGTAGTTTCTTCCTAAACCTAACCTACTATTGTTATGGATCCCAACCCTTAGCACAATGCCTACACACAATAAGTGATGAATAAAGATTAAACTGAGATGAACCCCAAGTTAGGGAGCACGGAAGGATAAAGGTCATGGTTTTATGTTGGGAGGGGATTGGTGGGCTAGATTAGGAGTAAGGCCAAGCACAGTTTTGTAAATGCTTAGTTTAATAGCATGGTGGAATGTCAGATGAGATAACCAGCAGACAGTTTTAAAGGGAAAAATTGAGTCAAACACCTGTTTGACCACAGCACCATATTTGAGTAGTTTTAATATTAATTTTAAGTGGTATTGGGAGGAATGAAGGAAGGGGCCATAAGAGTACTAAATCTCACATTTTTTTGTTAGTACAATAAAGGATTAAGAGAGTTAGGATTTGAGTTCTAATAACCTCTAAATCTGTCAACTTAATGAGACGCAAATTAATTGTTTAATATCTTGTAAAAGAAAAAAACAATTTAATATCCTCATTAAATTGGATGGGTGGCTTTGGCATCACACAGAACCAACTTTAGTTACCCTTGTTCTGACAGAAGCCCAGTTACCAGGGTTTGTATAACACATGGCAGGCAGAGATCTGGGTACCAGAAGAGAGGCTCACCATGTGGCCATAAGGTGGGACCTGTGAGAGGTTTGAATTAATGTTTGTGGTTAAAGCCCTCGTGTTCAGGCTTTTCATGGCCTCTTTCAATGCCCGGAGGAGCCACAGTAGATATATTATACAGTCAGTGCAACTGCAATAAATACAAATTGACCTCATTTGCTCATCGCTTGGGTGTAGAATTTCTGGATGTAGAAGGACAGATTGAATACTAAAACAAATTAAATGACAGTTTTGAATATTGTAATCATATTTCCTGGTTACAAGGGCTTGGGTGGTTTTTCTGCCAACTGAATGATTCTCATTTGAAAAACACAGATGCATGTTGGCAGGTCCTGTGCTATCCCAAACACACTGTTAGAAACTCAAATATAGTAAATTACCAGAGAAGAGCATGAGTTCTTACCCAGTTTGGTTGTTGTAAATGCTTACAAGATCAGAGTGCCTGGCTCAGGCCTTGAATCACAATTTTTTTGGATGTCGGTGAGAGGGGAGTTTTGGGAGTAAAATTGGGAAGCTGCAGCCGAAGTGTTGTCACTTCTTCATATCACTCTCCTAATTTCTGTAGTGATGAGAAAAGAGATGTTGGATAACTTGCTTCTATCATGGGATGGGGCCTGCGTGTCTTCACAAAATCATGGCAAGTATCCAAGCAATCCTCTCCTTGCAGAGACCAAAAACCCTCTCACTCTCAGTGTGAACTGTAGCTATCATCTATCACTGTGATTTACATGGATTATCTCATCTAATCCTGAAAAATCCCTGGAAGGAGAGATGTGGTTATCACCATGTTGCAGATGAGGAAACAAAGGTGAAGAGACATTAAGTACTTTGCCCAGCATGTCATGGCTAAGTTAAGTGGCAAAATGGAGACTTGAACCTCAGTCTAGGCTTCTCAGATTCCAAAGCCAACGTTCTTAACCCTGGACTCTATTGTCCTAAGCCCAGTGAGTGTGGAGTGTTGTAAACTTGAGGATGCCAGTAATGCCAGGGCCTTTGGGAATTTTGAAGTGCTGGAAGACAGATATTTGGAATGGGGCCATGTGGCTTCCTGAGTGATGGAGCTATAGTCACAGGATGAGCTTAATAAAAAGATTGCCTTTCATCCTTCACACAGGGATAATGAAATAATAGGGACTATGAAAACTCATCACCTGCTTGGCAAAAATCCCTGCGGAGTTAGCCAGATGAAACCTTAGGTGACTTGGAGTTCAACAAGGGTCACAACACCATCGGAACCTGTATCCAGCGCAGGCTAACTCTCTGTACAGCCCCACTCATACTTAGGACCGAATGTATTTTTCTTCCCAACACCTGTTTTTCCTATCATCAGGCACAGTGTTGGATTTTATTCCTACCTAGACCACAATAGGGAATATTTGTTTCTCCCTTTCTGATAACGAATGGTTTCCTTTTGCTCATTCTCAAAATATAAGAAGAGATCTTGCAGGGACACTTTAATCATCCTAGATGGAGTTCTTTTACCTTGCACTCAAGTAAAAGAGATTCTATCATTTTCTTTGGTCTTCTGTGCTCTGGTCAACAGGAATTCTTCCCGAGTTCCAACCTAAGTTTGTTTTCCTATGATTTAAGCTCTTTCCCTCTAATTCTTCTTGCATTATTACTTGGAAACTGGCTACATGGAAGAGAGGGTGGCTGGAGGATATGGAGGATTTTTGTGGATGTACTGAGTCCTGACTTGAGCTCAGCTTTGTAGAAGTTGACAGCTGCTCTGCTTATTAAAGAGAATATATTCCTTGTATGTCTATTTTTATATCCTCGGAGCACTAGGAAGCTTTCTTTGGAAGGGAGGTGATCTCTCTCAAGAGACTGAGCAACTTGGAAAATAATAGGGGCATTCAAGCATTTCAGGTGCCTAGAAATTGCTCTTTTAGAAACAAGCTCTTGCTTTTGAAACAGTTAATTGAATAGCGTTTACATTCATAACACTACAAGAAATCATCCAACCCCATGTGCAGTTGTGACAGCTGGAAAGGATTTTTCAGTCATCTCCATGCATCAGACCCTATGGAACTTTTGTTGCCCCCCTCTTTCTCCCTGAAAGCCTATGAAATACATTTTCTTCTGCTGACACTGCAGCGTGAACTTTCCATAGCAACTTATTCCCACACCACCTGTTAATAATGCCAAGAGTAATGTATTTAACTCCCTGCATACTGTGCCAAAATGTTTACACATTTCAGCTTATTTCAGACTTTAAAGACCAGACATAAATCCTAAACTAGCTGTGTCCTTTCCAAACACTCAGGGAGTTGGTTGCAACATTTTTGTGGGTAGAATTGGGCAGATTTTCCTCAAGTATCTTGTAATAAAAAGTAGGATACTCTTTTTGGGCTTCTTTGCTAACTGTTTTGGGGGCCTCGAAAAGGAATGGTTTTGCAGAATGTGATCAACTATGAGTGCATCTTTTTTTTTTTTTTTTTACCCATTTTAAAAATTGAAGTATAGTTAATTTAAAATGTGTTAGTTTCAGATGATGAATGTATCTTTTCAGTTAAATATCACTTTTATTGGCAATGCCCTTAAAAGCAGAACTAAAACTTCTAAACTAAAAATTTGTTAATATAAATATCTGAAGATGAATTTTATAATTCATCATCTGGATTTCTAAGAATACAAACTACACTTGTTTGTAATTCATTGCTTATTACTTTAGTTTATTACTGTTTTTATGAGAATTCTCTACAGATAAAAATCTACATTTTACTGCTGCGAAAGCTGACTTATAGTAGGAAGTGATCTACCTAAGGTCACAAAACTAGTAGGTGTTGGAGCTGGGATTTACCCTCCGATGTGTTTGCTTCTGAAGCCAGAACTCTTTGCACTGCACCAAAACTTTCTAAAGTGGTTTTCTAGAAACATTACTTGAGGAGATATTAATAGGAGTGTCTCAAAAAGGTTGTTCTGTGATTGTTACCTTTGGAAATTTGATAGTCTATTCTTCTCCTGGAAATTCACAATATACAAGCATACTAAAGGCTCTGAGAAGTCCTGCAGTGAAGAAACCTGCTTATTTCTGTGCAACCCAGATGTTTCCAAACTTACTTGAGCCTGGAGCACTTTTCCCTCAGCACACCTATTAACATCCAGAGGCTCACGGTCTGTGGAACTCAGGCAAAGGAGACATTGCACTTTGCCAGGCTGCTTCCTAGCCATCCTGGATGTCCCAAGGGCCAGATCTCCTTTCCTTTTCACTTGGTTTCCAATTGCCTCTGAAGTGCCTCTTGAAGAAGATATATAGAAAGCCATTCTATCTCCCCTTAGACATTCCTTATTTGTTCCCACAGGGCTTCTCCCTCTTTGGAATACTTTAATCTGACTTCCTAAATGGGATAGTTCCTCTGCCTTTCTGCAAATTTCAAAACAAATAACAAATAAGGCATGGACTGATCAAAGCTCAGATGGTTTATTCAGATCTCCAGAGAGTCAAACATCATATTTTCATCTGAAAACCTCAACTCAGTCCAGCAAAACTCTCTGCTTGAGCAAACATTTTCATGGGACCTCACATAGTGACAAAGCCAAATGAATTGGTCAGTTCCTTCAGAAAGCCTTTGATATCATGCACACATGGTCTAAATCTAAAATGACATCACTCCTGGGTAAAGGGCCCAATGAGTGAAGAATCAGTAATTCCCAAGAGTGTGAATAACAAGTTTCATGAAAGACTATTGTTCACCAAATACCCAGCACTTAAAACTGAGAAAACCTTGCTTAAAATCAACCTAAATGTTTGAAAACTCCTTAAGTTCTAATTAGAATGTTCAATTTTCTTCCAAATCCTTAACATTGTGTAGATACAGCCAGGAATTTTGAATCATTGACTAATTTACTCCTTTCTGTTCTACAACTCCTCCAGTTCACATTGTACTAATCTAGTGCTTTATATTATGTGGACAATCTTATTATTGTTAGTTGGCTCCATGCCAGGGACCTTTAGCTATAAATATTAAGTGTCTTTTAATTGGCAAATGAGTAGAATGGAAACTAGGCAAAACCAAGAAGGAATAACCATGGTCTTCCTGAAAGAATTTTGAAGCTAAAATCGCAAGTTACTGTTTTAGTTTTCTTGATCTTTTCACTGTTATCCAACTAAGCCGTAATGTTTCTTTTTCCAGACAACCTATAACAAGATTCGAAAGTGAAGACTCTAAAACCATGGTTTGGAGTATGCAGCATAGAACACCTGATGGAAACTGTATACCCCATGTCATAAGAGCAATTTAAAAGCATTCAGGGGAGAAATGACCTGGCAAAGTAAGATATCAATGAATTTGGATCTAGAGACACGGATGAAAATGTCAAAAACTTGCAGCTAAGGATAAAATAAATTAAAGAAAATGTTGCTCCTCTGGAATGGATTTTTTTCTAAGTCAACCAGTACTGAGTCATTAAGGAAAATGAGAGTCCAAGAGCTCATGATTGCCTGTGACAGGCCTCTGTTCCCCAGATGGAGTCAGTGGGTTGCCCTTGCCAACAGCACTGACTCAGCCACCTCTGCAGGGTGTGGCCACTAGCTCTGAAGTACAGAGAAGCAGAATCTGAGTGCATCTGCTTGTGTTCCTGGTCAGCTTGCATTTTTCAACCTTAGAGTGAAGGGATATGATTTAAATGTGGACATTTCTTAAAGTTCAGTTAATCCAGAGCATTTGTAAAAGGCCAAACACTTCAGAGCAATGATGGTTTTCTTATACCAAGAACAAAATTAAATGTTGTCTATCAGCTGGACTATGGAAAAAAGTGATCCAAGTCACATAATGTGCTATTAGCATAACTACATGCTATGATAATCACCATGATCATCTCACCATCAGGGTTGTAATGACTGCAGAGTAATGATAAGGTTGTGCCATGCTAGCCATACTCTTTGGGCTGATCAGGATGATCATCCGTGTGATTAAAAGCATTGTTGAATTTGCTTTCGTTGGATAGACCTGCATTTGCCCTCTCTTTGGAGAGAGCGGCATCTGTGAATACAATTTTCTTTTAAATGGGAGTTTGTCTTATTTTTTGATGCACAACTTGCAGAAGTCTGCTGTCACAGAATCCCAGAGCCAGCAAGGTCCCTGAGGGTCACCGAGGCTGCATGTACATGCTGCACACAAACAGGGTCAGGACGGTCACATCTGGCCATTGCAGCTCATTTACACAGCTGGGATACAGAAACATCAGTTTCACCATGCATGCTGTGCCAAGCGCCCCACAGAGCCCTGGCCTCAAGGACATGTAAAGGGCTCCATCCACAGCACTGGACTCTACACTCTCAGGCTGCTCATGGGTGGACCAGGTGACACTGTGTGTTATTATTTGGGAGGAATCAGCATTTGTGCCCCCAGAATCTCCCCATCTGCTGGCACTTTGCCTGAATTTCCAACCACTAGAGTCACTCATTTGGCTTAAGGCAGTGGTTCGCTTTTTTTTTTTTCCCCTTCAGTACAAAGAACCCTTTATTTTTTTTAAATTGGAGTAAAATTGTTTTACAATGTTGTGTTAGTTTCTGCTGTACAATGAAGTGAATCAGCTATACGTATACCTATATCCCCTCCCTCTTAGACCTCCCTCTCACCACCCCTATCCCACCCATCTAGGTCATCATAGAACATGGATCTGAGCTCCCTGTGTTATATAGGAGGTTCCCTCTAGCTGTTTATTTTACACATGGTAGTGTATTTATGTCAAACCTAATCTCCCAATTCACCCCACCCTCCCCTTCTCCCTCTGTGTCCACATGTTTGTTTTCTACATCTATGTCTCTATTCCTGCCCTGCAAATAGGTTCATCTGTACCATTTTTCTAGATTCCACATATATGTGTTAATATACGATATTTGTTTTTCTCTTTCTGACTTACTTCACTCTGTATGACAGACTTTAGGTCCATCCATGTCTCTACAAATAACCCAATTTTGTTCCTTTATATGGCTGAGTAATATTCCATTGTATACATGTACCACATCTTCTTTATCCATTCATCTAGTGTTGGACATTTAGAGTGTTTCCATGTCCTGGCTATTGTAAATAGGGCTGCAATAAATATTGGGGTACATGTGTCCTTTTGAATTATGGTTTTCTCAGGGTATATGCCCAGTAGTGGGACTGCTGGGTTGTATGGTAGTTCTATTTTTAGTTTTATAAGGAACCTCCATACTGTTTTCCGTAGTGGTGGTATCAATTTACATTCCCACCAACAGTGCAAAAGGGTTTCCTTTTCTCCACACCCTCTCCAGCATTTACTGTTTGTAGATTTTTTGATGATGCCCATTCTGACTGGTGTGAGGTGATACCTCACTATAGTTTTGATTTGCATTTCCCTAATGATTAGTGATGTTGAGCATCCTTTCATGTCTTTGTTGGCAATCTGTATATCTTCTTTGGAGAAATGTCTATTTAGGTCTTCTATCCATTTTTGTATTGGGTTGTTTGTTTTTTTGATATTGAGCTGCATGAGCTACTTGTAAATTTTGGAGATTAATCCTTTGTCAGTTGCTTCATTTGCAAATATTTTCTCCCATTCTGAGGTTTGTCTTTTTGTCTTGTTTATGGTCTCCTTTGCTGTACAAAAGCTTTTAAGTTTCATTAGGTCCCATTTGTTTATTTTTGTTTTCATTTCCATTTCTCTAGGAGGTTGGTCAAAAAGGTCTTGCTATGACTTATGTCATAGAGTGTTCTGCCTATGTTTTCCTCTAGGAGTTTTATATTGTCTGGTCTTACATTTAGGTCTTTAATCCATTTGGAGTTTATTTTTGTGTATGGTGTTAGGTGGTGTTCTAATTTCATTTTTTACATGTAGCTGTCCAGTTTACCTAGCACCACTTATTGAAGAAACTGTCTTTTCTCCATTGTATATTCTTGCCTCCTTGTCATAGATTAGGTGACCATATGTGCATGAGTTTATCTCTGGACTTTCTATCCTGTTCCATTGATCTATATTTCTGTTTTTGTGCCAGTACCATACTGTTTTGATTACTATAGATTTGTAGTATAGTCTTGGGGTCTTTTGTGTTTCCATACAAATTGTTAATTTTTTTGTCCTAATTCTGTGAAGAATGCCATTGGTAGTTTGATAGGGATTGCACTGAATCTGTAGACTGCTTGGGTAGTACAGTCATTTTCACAATATTGATTCTTACAATCCAAGAACATGGTATATCTCTCCATCTGTTTATGTCATCTTTGATTTCTTTCATCAGTGTTTTATAGTTTTCTGAATACAGGTCTTTTCCCTTGTTAGGTAGGTTTATTCTTAGGTATTTTATTATTTTTGTTGCAATGGTAAATGGGATTGTTTCCTTAATTTCTCTTTCTGCCCTTTTGTTGTTAGAATATAGGAATGCCAGAGGTTTCTGTGCATTTTGTATCCTGCAACCCTACCAAATTCATTGATTAATTCTAGCAGTTTTCTGGTGGTATCTTTAGTATTTTCTATATATAGTATTGTGTCATCTGCAAACAGTGACAGTTTTACTTCTTCTTTTCCAATTTGTTTTCCTTTTATTTCTTTTTCTTCTCTGATTGCCATGGCTAGGCCTTCCAAAACTATGTTGAATAAGAGTGGCAAGAGTGGACATCCTTGTCTTGTTCCTGATCTCAGTGGAAATGCTTTCAGTTTTTCACCATTGAGTATGATGTTTGCTGTGGGTTTGTCGTATGTGGCCTTTATTATGTTGAGGTAGGTTCTCTCTATGCCCATTTTCTGGAGAGTTTTTATCATAGATGGGTGTTAAATTTTGTCAAAAGCTTTTTTTGTATCTATCGAGATGATCATATGGTTTTTATTCTTCAGTTTGTTAATATGGTGTATCACATTGATTGATTTGCATATATTGAAGAATCCTTGCATTCCTGGGATAAATTGCATTTGATCATGGGGTATGATCCTTTTAATGTGCTGTTGGATTATGTTTGCTAGTATTTGGTTGAGGATTTTTGCATCTATGTTCGTCAGTGATATTGGTCTGTACTTTCCTTTTTTCTGTGATATCTTTATCTGGTTTTGGTATCAGTGTGGTGGTGGCATCATAGAACAAATTTGGGAGTGTTCTTCCCTCTGCAATTTTTTGGAAGAATTTGAGAAGGATTGGTGTTAGCTCTTCTCTAAATGTTTGATAGAATTCTCCTGTGAAGCCATCTGGTGCTGGACTTTTGTTTGTTGGAAGAATTTTAATTACAGTTTCAATTTCATTACTTGTGATAGATCTGTTTATATTTTCTAATTCTTCCTGGTTCAGTCTTGGAAAATTGTACCTTTCCGAGAATTTATGCATTTCTTTGTGGTTGTTCATTTTATGGGCATATAGTTGTTTGTAGTAGTCTCTTATAATCCTTTGTAATTCTGCAGTGTTAGTTGTGATTTCTCCTTTTTTATTTCTAATTTTATTGATTCACATCCTCTGCCTATTTTTTTTTTGAGTATGGCAAATGGCTTATCAATTGTGTTTATCTTCTCAAAGAACCAACTTTTAGCTTTTTTGATCTTTGCTATTGTTTTCTTTGTTTCTATTTCATTTATTTCTGCTCTCATCTTTATGATTTCTTTCCTTCTACTGACTTTGATGGTTTTTTTTTGTTGTTCTTCTTCCTCTAATTCCTTTAGATGTAAGGTTAAATTGTTTATTTGAGATTTTTCTTGTTTCCTGAGGTGAGATTGTATTGCTTTAAACTTCCCTCTTAGATCTGCTTTTGCTTCATCCCATAGGTTTTGGGTGGTCGTGTTTACATTGTCATGTGTTTCTATGTATCTTCTAATTTCTTCTTTGCTTTCTTCAGTGATCTCTTGGTTATTTAGTAGCGCACTGTTTAGCCTCCATATATTTGTGTTTTTTACAGTTTTTTTCCTGTAAATGATTTCCAATCTCATAGCGTTGTGGTCAGAAAAGATGCTTGATATGATTTCAATTTTCTTAAATTTACCAAGGCTTGATTTATGAGCCAAGATGTGATCTATCCTGGAGAATGTTCTGTGTGCACTTGAGAACAAAGTGTACTCTGCCACTTTCAGATGGAATGTCCTATAAATATCTGGTAAATCTATCTGGGTTACTGTGTCATTTAAAGCTTTTGTTTCCTTATTTATTTTCTGTCTGGATGATCTATCCATTGGTGTAAGTGAGGAGTTAACGTCCCCTACTATTATTGTGTTATTGTTGATTTCCCCTTTTATGGTTGTTAGCATTTGCCTTATGTATTGAGGTGCTCCTATTTTGGGTGCATAAATATATATAATTCTTATATCTTCCTCTTGGATTGATCCCTTGATCATTATGTAGTGTCCTTCCTTATCTCTTGTAACAGTCTTTATTTTAAAGTCTATTTTATCTGATATGAGTATTGCTACTCCAGCTTTCTTGTGATTTCCATTTGCATGCGATAACTTTTTCAATCCCTTCACTTTAAGTCTGTATGTGTACCCAGGTCTGAAATGGGTCTCTTGTAGAAAATATATATGTGGGTCTTTTGTTTTTGTATCCATTCAGCCAGTCTGTGTCTTTTGGTTGGGGCATTTAATTCATTTACATTCAAGGTCATTATTGATATGTATGTTCCTATTACCATTTTCTTAATTGTTTTGGGTTTGTTTTTGTGGTCTTTTTCTTATCTTGTGTTTCCCACCAGAGAAGTTCCTTTAGCACTTGTAGTAAAGCTGGTTTGGTGGTGCTGAATTCTGTTAGCTTTTGCTTGTCTGGAAAGCTTTTGATTTCTCCATTGAATCTGCATGAGATCCTTGCTGGGTAGAGTAATCTTGGTTGTAGGTTTTTCTCTTTCATCACTTTAAGTATATCCTGCCACTGTCTTCTGGCCTGCAGAGTTTTTGCTGAAAAATCAGCTGATAACCTTATGGGGGTTCCTTTATGTGTTAGTTTTTGCTTTTCCCTTGCTGCTTTTAATATTTTTCTTTGTATTTAATTTTTGATGGTTTGATTGATATGTGTCTTGGTGTTTCTGTTAGGGTTTATCCTGTATGTGACTCTCTGTGCTTCCTGGACTTGGGTGACTATTTCCTTTCCCATGTTAGGGAAGTTTTCCACTATAATCTCCTCAAATATTTTCTCAGACCCTTTCTTTTTCTCTTCTTCTGGGATGCTTATAATTTGAATGTTGGTGCATTTAGTGTTGTTGCAGAGGTCTTAGGTTGTCTTCATTTCTTTTCATTGTTTTTTCTTTATTCTGCTCCTCAGCAGAGGAGGATTCTGTCTTCCAGCTCACTTATTCATTCTTCTGCCTCAGTTATTCTGTTATTGATGCCTTCTATTGTATTTTTCATTTTGGGTATTGTGCTGTTCATCTTTGTTTGTTTGTTCTTTAGTTCTTCTAGATCTTTGTTAAACATTTCTTGTATTTTCTCAATCTGTGCCTGCATTCTATTTCTGAGATTCTGGATCATCTTTACTATCACTACTCTGAATTCTTTTTCAGGTAGGTTGCCTATTTCCTCTTCATTTATTTGGTTTCTTATGTTTTTACTTTTCTTCTTCATCTGTGATATATATATTTGTCATCTCATTTTTTTTTTTTCCTGATGGGTAGGATTGTGTTCCTGTCTTACTTGTTGTTTGGCCTGAGGTTTCCAGCACTGGAGTTTGTAGGCTATTGGTTAGAGCTCTGTCTTGGTGCCAAGATGAGGGCCTCTGTGAGACCTCACACTGATGACTGTTTCCTGGGGTCTGAGGTTCTCTCTTAGTCCAGTGGTTCAGGTTTGGAGCTCCCACCAAAGGGGCTCTGACTCAACCCCCAGCTCATGAACCAAGATCCTGCAAGCTCTGCAGGGCTGAAAAAAAAAAAAAAAAAAAAAAAAAAAAAAAAAAAAAAAAAGAAAGAAAGCAAAAAGAGCAGAAGAATAACAAAGAGTAAAAAATAAAATAAGATCGGAAAACTAACAGATATGTTAGAAAGAAAAAATAATTAAAATATAGATGAAACAACAACTGGAAGGTAAAACAGAACCACAATAGTAAAAAAAGAGGAGAAAAAACAAGCTGTAAAAGGCCTTGGCTGTGGGGGCTGGGGCTCAGGCAAGGGCAGGATTTAGGGGGTTGGCAGGGCCTTTGCTTAGGACCCACAAGGCTGGAAAAGGACCTGGGGGAGGTGGGGGTGGAACTTAGACTCATCTCAGCAGGAGTAGCCCAGGAGTGCCTCTGGCCTTGGAGGGCAGAGGACAAGGTCCAGGACCCCAGCAGGCTCACTGGGCCTGAGTGAGCAGGGGAAACACTAGGTGTGTTCCCCCCTGATCCTCTGATCCCAGAGGGCCCCTCCCCATCTGCCTCTCCTCTTCTTCCCCACCGCCTCCCTCCTATGTCCCTAGGACCAACACGGCCTGGAAGGGGCCTGGCAGGGTGGAGGACCCGTCCTGGGAGCCCCACAGGCCTTCCCTGCCCAATTGGCTCACCCCTAGGTATGCTCACCCCTAATCCTCTGAGCTCCTGAGGGTCCCTCCAGGTGTGGGACTCCTTCCCCCCTCCCAGCCACCCCTCAGGGGTCCTGTCTTACCTCCACTTCTTCTCCCCCGTCACTACCCCCATGTCCTACCCAGTAGCTCGGGGGTTCCTCCCATCTCCTTTGGCATTGAGGTCCCCCACCAGCGTTCAGCAGGCACCCTAGTTATTTGGCGACATGAACTCTGCATCCTCCCCTGCAGCCATCTTTACTCCACCTCCCAAAGAACACTTTCTAACATCAAAACCTTTTACATATTTTGCAACTAATCATTATATTTTTAGTTTCTGGTGACTGAAAAAAGACACAAAACAAAAAATACTAAAATCTCAGTCGTGCTTTTACATGGTTTCATATTTAATAAATTAAATTAGTTGAAAAATAGTCACCCATATCTCAATGAGCTATATTATTTATTAAGTTTAGAGATAATGCTTTGTAATCATGTGGATTCATGGACCTCTCGGTCTCCATCCATACTCCCTACTCCCCCACTCCGTGTACTCCATTCTTTATCACCAAGATTTATGACCCATTGAAGGGAGCCACTGAGTTTACCAGCATTTTATAAGCTTGTGTTCTCTGGGCATTATTTCATATGGTTCAAAATAAGTGTGCAAAGAAAAAAAAAGGTTCAGAAAAATCCTGGGTTATACAAAGTCAAATAGTTCTCTTCACTGCAGGCCTTCTCAGAGCCTTAATCACTGACATGCATATTTGAATCACTAAGATTCCAGAATTCACTAAACTTCTTGAACCATGGAACGTTTTTGTAGGCAAAGTTGGGAACATTTTTTGGAAGAACACTGCATGGTGTTAAAATACTGTCTCCAAAAGATCTCTGTTGAAAATAAACATATAACCTGTGAGAGGAAGTCTAGTAAGATTTTTGCCTCCAGGAGGGTATTACCAAGATTGGCTCCTGAGGGAAAGTGCTGAGTTGCCAGAGGGAAGGACTTGAAGGAATAGCTTCCTGGACATCTTGCCTCTA
Organism: Hyperoodon ampullatus; assembly: GCF_949752795.1. Classification (NCBI taxonomy): domain Eukaryota; kingdom Metazoa; phylum Chordata; class Mammalia; order Artiodactyla; family Ziphiidae; genus Hyperoodon; species Hyperoodon ampullatus. The sequence continues at coordinate 102,885,253 of NC_136920.1, read as the reverse complement.
AGGAGCATGAGACATATGAAAGCATAGCTTCTTGTCTCAGGTGACACTTATGGCTATACTTTTTTTCTTATTAAGTTTCCTCCTCTCTTATAATAAAAACCTCAGAGGCTAAGAGAGAAAATGGCTCAGAGTCCATCAGAAAATCAGGTAGCACAGTGAAAGGAAACATTATGGTAACACAGGGATAGATGTTCTCTAGATGTTACATAAAAATATTGTATGTAGAACTTCTGTCTTTAGGCTGGACACAGGTTTTGCTTGTTTCTTTTGTGTGGAATTCAAGGTCCACTTCAGTGACAGAGTGAAGAGGCCTTGCTCCATTATAGCCTGTGTATCATGGGCAGATATGCGCTAGCTAGAGGCTGCCTTCTGCTACTTCCCCTTTTGCCTTCTGATGTCCCTAAGCCTGAACTCCCCTCTGATTATCCACCTTCCCTCACCACCCCCCGACATATGCTGAGTCCCAAATTGTACCTATTAGAGCTTAATACTCTTTACACTTAAGATTTGATTTCCTGTTGAAATTCTAACCTTCCTGCAAAAGGTAAAAATGTATTATACTTTAGCAACCTTAGTGTGACACTGAAAACAGGATTGATGAGGTTGCAGGAGTATGTAGAAAGGTGAAGATGCTGGGGAAAGGTCCACTGGAGCCACCTAAGAGGGTATGTATTGATAGAGGCTCAAGGGACCTGGAGAAAGCTCATTTTGCCCCTTAAGTGGCCAGCTAAACAGCCAAATTTCTGTGGTAAAACAAAGCACAGGCCATCTGTGCTTGAAAGCACAGCTAAACTAATGTGAGGAAGAAAATAGGAGCAATTACTTAGAAATTTTAAAGCCTCAAGCAATTCTTCCTCAATCAAGTGAATACATCAAGTTAGAATGGTTTTGGACTGAAGTTACTAGCAGAATGGTTTCAATTTGTCATTCTCCTTTCATGTGGAGACACCACTAATGAGTACATCTTTGCCACTCACTTATCTCGGTGGAGACATAATTTTGTTTTATAGCCCTTTCACACGACATTATTTTGATCAGTTAATAATTTATCAAGTATCTCTAGCCAAATATGAAAACAAATGTGCCCCATAATACAGCACTATGTCTCTCTTTTGAACCATTCAAAAGGACAGGCATAAAGTCAAATTACAAAACATCTGTGCTTCTTCATGATCTTATTATAATGTGATTTTAGCTTTCTATGCAATTAGAATGGAAATCATCCCAATTAAAAGGTTTGAAACAGTATCGTGCTCCTATTAAGGTGTTAAAACATTCATTCTGTCAAGTAGGGAAAAAAATGATCCCCTTTGAGATTTTCTCCATTAAACTAGTTTCCTAATTACTACATGCTATTTAAATAGCTTTGACTTCACTTCTTATCTCAAATGATAGAGTTCAATTAGCCTGTAAAAAATTTTAGGTCTCTAGTGACAAATCTCTCAGTAAATCCAATCTATATCAGAGGACACAGATACCTATTAAAATATTCTTGGTAACTCCCACTTTTCCTTTTTTTCTCCTTATGTTCCCAAACTCAATTCCATCTATTCTCTGAATATAAACTATTATAATCAATATTAACAGCAGTGCCAACAATACTTTATTAAGCATCTATTATTTTATTTAGTTATTTTAATGAGTCCAATGATATAGATATTATCCACATTTTACAGATGAGAAAATGAGACTGAGAAGTGATTAGAAAGCTTTTCCACTTACTTAATCAGTGTCTGAAACTAGATTTAAACCCAGGTCTTCATCACTAAAGTTCATGTTCTTAACCACAGGGCTTATCCTAACCTTTGTTGGCCCTTTAAACAAAACATTTAATATGATTGTCCTTTTCTTTAGTTAATTAAACAACTAATGTAGGGTTAAAGTATAATTGTTCTTTTCTTCTTACTTTGTATGTTATGATTTTTTTAAAAATATACACAAAACTAGAGGAAATAGTATAATGGATCCCCATAAACACCCAATGGCATATGAGCCTATATATATGTGTATATATGTGTATATATACACGTATATACCTGTATATATACACGTATATATGTGTATGTATATACATATATATATGTGTATACATACACATATATACGTTTATGTATATGTTTCTTAGGAGTAATTAAGGGCAAATTCCAGCTATCATATGATGTCATCATGAATATTTCAGTATGTATCTCTATCTGGAGACATTTTCCAACATAGTCACCATGATATTATCATACCAAAAAAGGTTATTATCTAACACAGAGTCTATATGGTAGGAAACAGATGGCATATTCAAAAGAGGTAATTGAAGAGGTTTTAATACAGAGACTATTTACAAATTTGTAGCCAGAATTAAAGAAAATCAGCAAGGGATGCAGTCCCTGAAGGCCAGCAATAATGAAATGCTGTTATCACCTGTAAGGCTGAAGAAACAAGGGGAAGAAGCATCCTGGAACTTGGAGAGAAAGCCTGATGGAAGGGAAGGAGATGAGAAATAAACATTTTGCTCACTATCTTTTCATCCTCAGAGGTCCTCTTGGTGCCTCTCATTGGCCAGATCCAATCAGAGTTCAGAGGAAAAGGGATCCCAAATAATTAATGCAGGGTTGGCAATTTTTTTTCTGTAAAGGGCCAGAAAGTTTATATTTTTGTCTGTATGTGGGCCACATACAGTCTGTGTCCCATATTGTTGTTTTCTCTATATAACCTTTTATTCCCCAGGTTTGTTGAGATACAATTAATAAGTCAAATTGTAAGATATTTAAAGTGTACAATGTGACCATCACCCCACGTATTTATCTTTCTCTTTTCGTGTGTGTGAGAACATTTAAGTTCTACTCTCTTTAGCAAATATCAAGTAGACAATACAGTGTTATCAGCTATAGTCACCATGTTATTCATTAGATACTCAGATTTTAGTCATCTCATAACTGAAAGTTTGTACCCTTTTACCAACCCCTTCTTATTTCCTCCAATCCCCAGCTCCTGGCAACCACCCTTCTACTCTCTGTTTCTACGAGTTCAACTTTTTTTTTTTTTTTTTTAAGATTCAACATATAAGTGATACCATACAGTATTTGTTTTTATTTGTTTGGCTTATTTCACTTAGCCTAATGCCTTCCAGCTTCATCCATGTTGTCACAAAGGACAGGATTTCCTTCTTTTTGTTAAGGCTGAATAGCTGTATATATACCACATTTTATTTATCCATTCATCCATTGATGGACACCTAGGTTGATCCATTCCTTGGCTACTGTGAATAATGCTGCAATAAACGTGGAAGTTATGGATATCTCTTTGAGACAATGGTTTCATTTCTTTTGAACAGATAACTGGAAAGATTGCTATAACACATGGTAGTTCTATTTTTAAGTTTTTGGGAAAACTTTATATTCATTTCCATTGTGGCTGTACCAATTTACATTCTCAACAATATTGTGTATTGTACACTGTATACTTTTATTTTCTTGACAAGGTACAAGGGTTCCCTTTTCTCCACATGCTCACCAACATTCATTATCTCTTGTCTTTAATAGCTATTCTAACAGGTGTGAAGGAGTATCTCATTGTGCTTTTGATTTGCATTTCCCTGTTGATTAGCACTGTTTTCATATACCTACTGGCCATTTGTATGTCTTCTTTGGAGAAATGTCTACTCAAATCCTTTGCCCACTTTTTAATTGGATTATTTTATTGATTGATTTATTGGTTTGACTATTGCTATTGAGTTGTACGAGTTCCTTATATATTTTGGATATTAACCTCTTATCAGATATGTGGTTTGTAAACATTTTCTCCCATTTCATAGGTTGCCTTTTCATTTTGTCAATGGTTTTCTTTTCTTTGCAGAAGCATTTTACTTTGATGTAGCCCCACTTTTTCTTTTTGGCTTTTGGTGTCAAATCCAAAAATCATCACCAAGGTTAATGTCAAGGAGCTCACCCCCTATGTTTTTTTCTAGGAATTTTATGATTTCAGGTCTTAAATTTACGTTTTAATCCATTTTAAGTTAATTTTCATGTAAGGGGTAAGGTCAGGGCCCAGTTTCATTTTTTTTGCATGTTACTGTCCAGTTTTTCCCAACACTATTTATTAAAGAGACTGTCCTTGCCCCATTGCACATTCTTGGTTCGTTTGTCATAAATTAATTGAACATATATGCATGGGTTTATTTCTGGGCTCTCTATTCTTTTTCACTGATCTATGTTTCTATGCCAATATCACACTGTTTTGATTACTATAGCTTTGTAATATAGTATGAAACCAGGAAGTGTGGTACCTCCAATTTTATTCTTTCTCAAGATTGCTTTGGCTATTTGAGGTATTTTACAATTCCACAGAAATTTTAGGATTGTCTCTTCTATTTCTGTGAAACCTCCATGGAATATTTGATAAGGATTACATTGACTTTGTAGATTGCTTTGGGTAGTATGTGCATCTTAACAATAGTCATTTTGCCAGAATCCATTAACCCAGAATTTTGCCAGAATCCAGAATCCATTAACCCAGAATATCTTTCCACTTACTTGTTTCTTCTTCAGTTTTTTTTTCAGCAATGTCTTACAGTTTTCATTATGTAGATCTTTCATCTTCTAGTTAAATTTATTCCTAAGTTTTTTTTTTCTTTTTATTATTTTTGATGCTATTGTAAAGGGGATTATTTCCTTAATTTCTCTTTCTGATAGTTTTTTGTTAGTGTATAGAAATGAAACTGACTTTTGTATGTTGATTTTGTATTCTGCAACTTTACTGAATTCATTTTTTAGATTTAATAGTTTTTGTTGTGTGTGTGGAGTCTTTAGGGTTTTCTATATATAATGCCATTTGCAAACAGAGCCAATTTTACTTCTTTTCAGTTTAGATATATTTTATTTCTTTTTCTTGCCTAATTACTATGGTTAGGACTTCCAGTACTATGTTGAATAAAAGTGAGGGTGGCTACCTTGTTTTGCTCCTGATCTTAGAGAAAAAGCTCTCAGCTTTTCACCATTGAGTATGGTATGAGCTGTGGGCTTGTCATATATGGCTATTATGTTGAGGTATGTTCCCTTTATACCCCAATTGTTGAACATTTTTATCACAAAAGGATGTTGTATTTTGCCAAATGCCTTTTCTGCATCCATTGAGATGATATGATTTTTATCCTTCATTTTGTTGATGTGGTGTATTACATGTATTGATTTGCAGAGGTTGAAGTATACTTGCATCCTTGGAATAAATCTCACTTGATCCTGGTGTATGATCCTTATAATGTACTGAAAGTACTGAATTCATTTTGCTAATATTTTGCTGAGGATTTTTGCATCTATGTTCACCAAGGATATTGGCCTGTGATTTTCTTTCTTATAGTGTCTGTCTTCTGGTTTTGGTATCAGGGTAATGTTAGCTTTGTAAAATTAGTTTGGAAATGTTCCTGCCTTGCTTAGAGTTTAAGAGCTTGAGAAGGATTGGTATTAATTATTTAAGTGTTTGATAGTATTCACCAGTGAAGCCATCTGGTGCTGGACTTTTGTTTGCTGGGAGGTTTTTGATTGCTGATTCAATCTCCTTACTAGTAATCCATCTATTCAGATTTTCTGTTTCTTTATGAGTCAGTCTTGGTAGGTTGTATGTTTCTAAGAATTTATCCATTTTTTTCTAGGTTTTCCAATTTGTTGCTCTAAAAATTTTCACAGTAGTCTCTTTTGATTATTTGCATACGTGTGGTATCAGTTGAAATGCTTCCTCTTTCATTTATAATTTGTATTTATTAGAGTTCTCTCTGATTTTTCTTGGTACATCTAACTAAATATTTGTCAATTTTGTTTATCTTTTTCCTTAAAAAAACGCTCTTAAGTTTCATTGATCTTTTGAAATCAAAAGAGAAATCAAAACTATCTTGAGAAAAATAAAAATGGAAACACAACATACTAAACTTACAGGATTCAGCAAAAGCAGTTCTAAGAGGGAAGTTTATAGCAATGAATGTCTACATTGAGAAAAAAGAAAGATGTCAAGGAAACAACCTAACTTTACATCTCAATGAACTTGAAAAGGAATAACAAACTTGAAGTTAGTAGAAGGAAATAAGTAACAAGGATCAGAAAGGAAATAAAATGTATAACCTTTTAAAAATGTAAAAATTATTTTTAGTTCACAGGCTGTACACAGGCCACTGGCTAGATTTGACTCTCAGACCATAATTTGCTGACCCTTTTATTTCATAAAGACTGGCTTCCTAGAACACAGGGAGAGTCAAGTAGGGTATAGAGTGGTTCTAGAAAAGCAGATGAAAAATATCTAGATACAGTCATATTCAGAAATGGCTTATTGAAGTGAGGATCCTAACAAGAACCACACATTGCATTTAGTAGCCATGTCTCTTTATTTTATAAACTCTCCCCTCTATTTTTGATAAATACTACTGATTTTTTCTTAAGCAATGCATTCTGTCCTACAGACAAAAGATTTGATTAATTGTTTTCTTATGGTATATTTCAATGCGTTTCTTTATCCTCTATATTTCCTATAAACTGTTAAATCTTGAAACTCAATTTGATTCAGATTCAAACTTTTAGGAAGTAAAAATTCAAAGCTGGTACTATATACTTCCAATTATATCACGTCATGAGGAATATGTTTCTGACTATCCCACTTCTATTAATGCTAAGACTATCAGTGGATTCAGGTGCTATCAGCCATGCCTCCATTATTAAATTTTCTATTAAACTTATGTCTGCTGTTTTATAGTGTCCATTAATGATCATTTCCTATATCCATTATTTATAAAATGGTGGTATTTTAATTCCATAATTCCTTCTGCATTTGTTAGTTGGAATTATTCTGTAAATACTTTCATTCTCTTATTAATTTGGTTACCTTGAAATATAAAGCATATTGGAAATGCAGGATAAACACTTGATTCTTTTCCTTTATCACTTTTAACTTAATGTTCCAGCAATCCTCAATAGCTTTGAAAAAAAAAATTATTTTGAAATTTAAAAATACATATTTGTATTTATTTAAAATATATAGACAAATACATAAATTTAAAATAAAAACACACATATATAGTATATAAAATCATTGCAAACATCATTCGTTGTGTTCCTTACATTACTCCATTTTAGGCAAATGGGCACTTTTTAATGTTAACTTCTGTGTCTTTTTGTGTGTGTGGCATAAAGAAATAGACAATTTGTTCTCTTACAGTTTCTAAGGCTAAAAGTCAACATGTGGGCACTGCTGCACTCTGTCCAGAGGCTCTAGGGGAAATCCTGTTCCTTGTCTTTTCCAGCTCCTGGTGGCTTTTGGCATTCTTATGTGTCACTCTAATCCCTGCCTTTATAAGGTCTTCTCCTCTATGTGTCTCTTCTCTGTGTGTCTCTTGTCATATGGACACTTGACTTTGGATTTAGGGCCCACCCAGATCATCATGCAATCTTTAACTTAGTTATATCTGCAAAGATGCTTTTTCCAAACAATATCACATTCACAGGTTCTGGGGATTAGGATGTGGACATATACTTCTGAGGGCTACCATTCAACCCACTTCAAATGTCTTTTGTGATTTATTTTGTGATGATTGCTCAATTAATAGAAAAACACAGTGTTTTTGAGGACTGTTTTTAATGTATTTCAAACTATAATGTTGCAAATAGAGGAGCACTGATTGACATTTTCCTTTATATAAATAACAAATATAGTAAAAGTTTACTAGTGACCTAAGAAACATATCAAATCAATGGTAATAAATAACCACAACCTAAGAAAAAATGTTTACGAGTGCAATTATTTTGTTTCCTACCACTCTATGTTTCTATATTTGTATTTGTTGGGGGACGGAAGAAGGAAGTAGGATCAGAGTTAAAAAATAAAATAATGGGGCTTCCCTGGTGGCGCAATTGTTGAGAGTCCGCCTGCCGATGCAGGGGACACGGGTTTGCGCACTGGTCCAGGAAGATCCCACATGCTGCGGAGCGGCTAGGCCTGTGAGCTATGGCTGCTGAGCCTGCGTGTCCAGAGCCTGTGCTCCGCAATGGGAGAGGCCACAACAGTGAGAGGCCCGTGTACCGCAAATAAATAAATAAAATAAAATAAAATAATGAATCAAAGAGTTTTACTCCCAGTTGATAACAAGAACTTGAATTGGCTTGTCACATCTTCAAGGATTCACTTCTACTGTCTATTGTAAATTTCCTATCCCAATGGTGTCCCATGACTTTTATGTAATAATAGAATGGCTTATCCATTCTGTAACAGCACAAAAGAGTTGGAAGCTACAGAAGTACTAGATGCATTTTCTCTATAGTTTTTGGAACAGAAAATGTAGAGAAAATGCTAAATTTTTTGTTTGAAATCCTTATGCCTCTGTTTCAAAAAATCACCAATTTCAAGAGAGAAAATTCTTGATTGCATTACCAGCATTCAGACAAAGAGGCACTTCATGTTGTCAAAAGCTGCATTTCATCCCTCAGTATCATCATAGTGACTGCATTGTGGGCTCCTGTGTCCTTTTGATGGCTTTCTTCCCTCCTGCCAGAGCAATACATCTTAGGCTCATCTTATACATTTCCTGCCCAACCTCTGAAATCAACAATTTCTCCCAGCAACTCTTGTTCCCATTAGGAGGAAATGATAACTGTAAATAGAACTACCATATGATCTAGCAATCTCACTACTGGGCATATACCCTGAGAAAACCATAATTCAAAAAGAGACATGTACCACGTTGTCCATTGCAGCACTATTTACAATAGCCAGGACATGGAAGCAACCTAAGTGTCCAACGACACATGAATGGATAAAAAAGATGCAGCACATACATACAATGGGATATTACTCAGCCATAAAAAGAAACAAAATTGAGTTATTTGTAGTGAGGTGGATGGACCTAGAGTCTGCCATACAGAGTTAAGTAAGTCAGAAAGAGAAAGACAAATACCGTACGTTAATGCATATATGTGGAATCTAAAAAAAACGGTACTGATGAACCTAGTGGCAGGGCAGGAATAAAGATGTAGACATAGAGAACGGACTTGAGGACACGGGGGGAAGGGGAAGCTGCGGCAAAGTGAGAGTAGCACTGACATATATACACTACCAAATGTAAAATGGATCGCTAGTGGGAAGCAGCAGCATAGCACAGGGAGTTCAGCTCGGTGCTATGCGATGACCTAGGGGTTGGGATAGGGAGGGTGGGCGGGAGGCTCTGGAGGGAGGGGATATGGGGATATATGTAGGCATATGGCTGATTCACTTTGTTGTACAGCAGAAACTAAACACAGCATTGTGAAGCAATTATACTCCAATAAAGATGTTAAAAAAAAAAAGACTACAATATGGGTGTTAGGGATGCTCACTCTCATGTTGTCACTGTTTCTAGGTTTTATTTCCCTTAAAAGTAAGGTGTCCATTGTTTATTTTCCATAATACTGGGTGAATTTACATCTCAGTTGGCCAGGCACAGTCTGAGTTTATGTCTATTCACTCAGCACAATTATTAATGGTGCCCCTTAAGAGTATCCCTGTTTGGGTAAGTTATATGACCATCCTACTTATAAGTAGCTTAATCTATTTTTTTTTTTTTTTTTTTCCGGTACGCGGGCCTCTCACTGTTGTGGCCTCTTCCATTGCGGAGCACAGGCTCCAGACGCGCAGGCTCAGCGGCCATGGCTCACGGGCCCAGCCGCTCCGCGGCATGTGGGATCTTCCCGGACCGGGGCACGAACCCATGTCCCCTGCATCGGCAGGCGGACTCTCAACCACTGCGCCACCAGGGAAGCCCCCGCTTAATCTATTTTTAGTGCCAAAAGGATGTTGCCAAAAGTCCTTTAGTTTCACTAAAATATGCCTTGGTGTTGATGTCTGGGTCAATTTTCTCAAATACATAGTGTCCTCTTTCAATATACAGGCTTCTTTAATTTCAGGAAAGCCTATCTTGTTTTATAGTTTGTAGGAATTGTTGTCTGCCATTGTTTTGGATTTTACTTTGGGGATTCTAACCACACATATTAGTTTCTTTGTTCATATTCTATATCTATTGTTTTCTTTTTTATAGTCTTATTTTTCTTTCTTTTTTGATTTATTTTCTCCCTTCTGTCCTCTATTTCTCTTATTTTCCACTCTCTCTGTTGTCTGGTTTCTCATGTTTCTTTTGGTTTAGTCTTCATTCTAAAGTGGTTTTCTTTTTCTTTATTTTCACATTTTTTTTTCCTGAACGCTGACAGAACTTTTTTATATCCTTCTGGCTTTTACTCATCTAATCTCTGAGATTTTACTTCTAGGTTATGCTAATTTTTGATAGCTCCTGTGCTTCTTATTTTTATATTAGGTCTCTTTTAATGTTAAGCTGTAGTTTTCATCAGCTTTGTGGTCTTATTTGGGGGGGGGCAGGGAATGCCTTCAATAATGATTATTTTTCTCTTTTTTTTTTATACAATGTCCTAATATGGAGTATAATTGAAATCCTTTTCATATTTCCTTGTTAATTTGAGATGCCACTTTTATTTTTTTAGGAGATTCCTGTGGAGTCAGGTCGGGGTGGTTTTCCTAGAGGAATGGTTCTAAGGCTCCCTCCTCTGCTGTTACCTGGATGTAATGAAAATTACAGCCCAACAGTTCAACTGTCCTGCTTCCTTTGGACTCTCTTCTTTCCAAAGTTGAATCTTCTCTCCATTTTTCACCATTGTTTCTACAGTGCTCATTTCTTTTCTCTGTAGCCATAGTACATTTTTTTCTTTCCCTCAGAGTAAGTCTCTCATTCCAGAGGGAAAGATCTTGTTGGATATTTGAGCCTCTTGAGGGTGTAGTCTGCCTTGGACCTTCCGATTTTCTCGTGGGTGCTTAGTACGTCTTTTTTTACTCATCTGCTCACTAGAGTCTGGGTAGCTTTCCTCCAGTTTCACCAACTGATTTTTTCCATGTTTTCTTGCTGAGGATTCCACTCAGGGTGTGGTTCTCTCTTGTTGGCGGTGAGCGTTTGATGCAGTTTCTGCACTTCAAGTCTCTTAAGGCCATTGGAACTCTCTTTTCTCCCCTTCCACCACCTCCACAGGCCATAACCCCACACGTGTCCTGAGCAGATTCTGCTGTGGATGGTGGTTTGGCGTTAGCCATGTACACTCTAGGGTCCAGTGGAATTCCTTGTCATCTCATTTTGTTGAAGATGCTGCCTTTTTATTTTTGACTTGCTAGTCTAGTTTATCTACCCATTTTCTTTTGTTTCATGAGAAGCTCTAGGGATATTTAAATAGTATGCTGCCAAAATGATTTTGTTTTGACTGGAAATTTGAGATCACTTAAAACAACTGACCTGACATAGTTAAGTTTGGAAGCATAGAAAATAAGACAGGACCTCAAAGAATTCAACCCTGTGCCGCATGGGGAAAAATTCAGCCTGAATCAGAAATTCGCTTTCCACACCAGGAATGATTGTCTGCAGCTGCCATCAGTGCTTTGGGCAAAATAGCAAGGAGGCCAGTGTGTGCTCTGGCTACCTTCTTCCTACTTCACTCACCTCTGCATCTGGGTCAGTGGGAACCGGGGCTGTGTCTTCTGAGCCCCACTGATGCGGGGCTTTATGGGGCAGACCCTAGGGGGTGCAGGCCATGTGCTCTGTTAGGTCAAGTCAGGCTCAGTGAGAACAGGTAGAGCTGGAGGAAGGCAGAGGGATACCACGTGTGAGCCCAGGTCTGGGCCAAGGAGGCCACAGGCAGAGCCAGCAATGGCTTTTGAAGAGCTAAAGAAGCAAAGCGGGTGCCCAAGGTCAGAGCAGCGGGAGGGCCCCTGACAGGCAGCTGTCCAGGCTGAGGCCACTCAGGCTCCTGTTTGGTCTTGGGCTTGCCTGCTAGGTCTGCTGCATTTAAAATGTTGCTCAGCAGGGCTATATTCTTGGACAACACTGGGAAACACAATGGATCACCTCTCTACCTGGAGCCTTAAAAACTGATCTTAAGTTCTGTCCCTGTCAAAGGAGCTGTTGTTCTCATTATAATATTTATTGAAATATGATAATTATCTCACACATAGCACTATTATGATTTCAAAATTCCCATGCTCAGTATCTGAGGGCAGATGAAAAACATTGAAAACAAACACTCTTAACTACCTTCCCCTTTCCTCAAAAGGGCTCCGTCTCTGCAAAATCTTCATCCCTGCTGGGTCAGAGGAAAAAAAAAAAAAAGGTCTCCTTCTCACCAAAGCTAAAAACTTCAAGTGTTATGGAGAAAAAATGTCCAGGAGATGTTCAATGGAAAAACAACAAAAATTTCTACCATTTACTAAATGCAAATAATAAACTTGCTAAGCCCCAGGCATGAGCTTCACTCATGTTATCTAATTTTCACAAAAAGTTGTATGGTTGGGAGTATCAGTTAAGTTTTAGTTGTGGGTAACATAAACCACCCTTATTGTTTGAAGTAAAAGGGATTTAAAATGAGGAATTAGGCAATGAAAAAATCATGGGGGCAAAAGAGGAGCAGGCTCGAAGCTAGTCCTTCAGAAATGACTCCCAGAAAACACACAGAACTGACTGTCCACCAAGGAACTGCCAACTCTGCCACAGTCAGGGACCTGCTCTGGGAAGTGCTGTCTTCAGGATACTTCTCATCGGCTGTCATCCTGGGATCAGGAAGCTGCTGCTCTAGGAATACACTGCCTTAACTGTGAGCCAGGGACCAGGCCACCTGCCAAATCCACATCACCAAAGCAGATGCTATAGATATGCCTTGCCTTCTCCTAAAAGGGAGCCAGGGAAATGCAGTGTTTGGCTTTGCAGCTTCAGTCATACAGACAGGCACACTAAGAAGGCTGTGGGTCCCATTCACAGATGAGGAAAAGGAACAGAGCTTTGACTGGAAAAACTACTCATCCGACAAGAACTGGAAGAGCCAGGATTCAATCCAGATCCAACGCATGTTCTCAACCACCTCACTCTTCTGCCTGCCTAACAAGGGAACTGTGGTCAAACAGGTGTGAGAAAGGCTCCTTATAAACATGACCGGGACTTTCTCATCAACAAAAATCCTTTCCTGACTATGCCACCTAATAACTTATTATTGGTTTTACCCCATTTTTTTCTCTTCCATAAACTTCTCAAATGTAGGAGGAATCTTCTAGTACCTTGTAACCTATGAAAACTACTGCCTCAGCTTGCAGTCTGCTGTACATGAACAGGTTCATATGTTGAATTATACTAGGCTGTTTCCGAAGGTGGCAGATTATGTTGCTTAAATTTGTCAGGGGAAAGTAGTTATTTCCATTAGTAAAAATTAAGTTAGACTTAACACAGATTAAATGGAAGTACTGGTTCCTTCTGTAATTTGACCCCAGAAAGTCTAATGTATATAAAAATGCTCCCAGGCATTCATTCATTCACTTCTTCACTTGTTCACTGGACAAATATTTATTGAGTCTTTACTACATGCCAGGAAGACAGTGGTGTATAAATAAGCACTGTCTCTGTTCTCATGGTGCTTACAGTCTAGAGGTTAGGACCAACTTTAAATCACTTTGTTACTGAATCAGTTTCGTCTTGCCTGATGCTCAGCAAGCCAAAATTCTGAGGCACCAAATTTTGCAGCAAAAAGAGGGTTTATTCACAAAACAGCCAAGCGAGGAGAAGAGGCAAATACATCTCAAATCTACCTCTCCCAAGGCCAGGGGCTCAGGGTATTTATGGGATAAAGAATAAAGAAGCAGGCGGGTTTCAGGCATGGGGAGCACGGGAAAGGTGATTGGGGAAAAGGTGTGAAAATCATGGCTCTGCACAGGCGTAACTAAGCTGTAGGTCTCTGCACTTACAAAGGGTCAACACTCACTCATGCCCAGTGGAGGGGTCAGTGGTCCTATCCAGTCCTAGCTAGCTTAGCTCGAGCTAGATGCAGCTGACTCCAAGTTTCTAGGAACCAACTCAGACAAACATTGTTTAGTCTATATACCATTTGGAGGACATGCAAGTCTTAAAAAAGACCTTGATTAGTAAAGGCAGGAGAAATGGATTGACTAATTACCCACGATTTCAGCTCTGTGAAAAGGTCTAATATAGGAGAATAGTGTGATGGGAGGAACAGCAGAAGGGCGAGCACACGCCTTCCTGGAGGAGGTTCATCTAAGTGGAGACCTGAAGAGTGTGTAGAGGTTTGCAAGGCAAAAAGGGAAGCGGTGAGTGTTCTAGTCGGAAGGGGACTGCAATGCCAAAGTCCTGGAAAGGAAGGAGGGAGGATGCATTTGAGATAGTGAGTGAGGAGCAGAGTGGTTGGGGCGTGGAGCAGAGAGGAGAGTGGACCAATGTGAGCTGTAAAGATGGGCAAAAGGACATCCTGTACAGACTTGCAGGTTGATTTAACGAAGGAGATCCCTTCACTTCATTCAGTGTGGTCATTTGAAGTTGCTACTGATTGAGCCAGGTGGAAACACATGCTGAAATAGTGAGGAATGGTCAACAGGCTCATATTAGTAAAAAGCAGATGCTACTGAAACATGCATGCAATGAAAGATCCTTTTGTATTATGTATATTATACTTCTGTAGCATAGACATAAGATTTTACAAACATGCACTTTTTGCAAAACTGTTTTTCTAATGTTTAATGAATATTCAGAGCAACAACATAGAAAATTATCTTCTTTGAAAAAAGCACTCATATTTTTCAGTATTCCAAAAATCAGGCCTTCATTGTTCAATTGTAGGTGAGAACAATTTCCATTTTAAATAATTAAAATTTTGTCTTTATATTTGTTCAATTCCCTATATTATTCATGTAAGGTGGATCATTTCATAACATTTTATTTTTCAAATATGAATATTGTAATGGTAATATTTAATGAATACTTTCAGAAAAAAAAAGACAATGTTTCTCATTCCCCAAAGTTTTGAGTTTCAGGATATTCTAGTGGTGGAGAAGGTGCTGGTGACTGGGAATGTGGTAGAAGCTGTCCCAATTGTAGGCACTGGGACAGCTGAAGGGAGACTAGCAGGCAGGTGGCAGCCTCACCAGGCATCATCCAGGCAACCATGGAGGTGCAAAGCCTGTGGCCATGGGGGAGCCCTGGTCCATAAATGATGAAACCCTGAAATTACTTCTTTGATTATCTGGCTCCTAACAGTATGGACATGACAACAGAGCAGATTAGGAGACTTTCAGGCCTATAATAAATTTACTTCCACATGGGTAAGAATGGAATGAATGACAGTTGAGTGGCAGGCAGGGTCAACACACAGCAGAACCATGCTGCCAGGGGAGTTTGCTTTCGTGGTCTGTCTCTGTCTTCCAGGAATTGGGTGAACTCCTGCTGCTCTGTCTTCTGTCCCAAGTCACCATTCTCTCAAAATTATATTATGACCTCCTACTAGGTGCCAAACTCTCTGCTAGGTATTGGACCAATAACAGTTAACTCATTAACTCATTTGACAATGATTTATTGAATAAAAATTATGTGCCAGGCAATGTCCTGGTGACTGGTAAACAAGACAGACAAGGATTCTGCATTCATAGAGTTGACATGCTGAAGGGGGGTACTGAAAATGAGCTCACCCACAATGAATATTTGAGAGTAATTTAGAAAAGTGCTAAACAGAGAATTTAAAATTGGGTGATATAATACTAACATGGTGGCTACTTTAGTTTGGGTGGTAGTTAAGTCTTGCTGGAGGAGGGGACCTGTGCTGAGATTTGAATGGCAAGAAAAGTAAGTCCTATGGAGATCAGGGAGAGGAGAATTCCAAACAGGGGGACAGCTTGTATGAAGGCTCTGTATCAGAAATGATTTTGGTGTGTTCCATGAAAAGGCAAGTCCTCATAGCTGGAGCACAGTGAAGGGGAGAGCAGTATAACAATGGTTGAAGAGGTGGAGAGAGATGTTTGGGCTTCATAGGCAAGGGTAAGATGCTTGAGTTTTCTAAGTGCATTGGAAAACCATTGGTGATTTTTTTTCAAAATTATCTATCTTCCCTTTCTTTGTCTATATACCTCTCTCTCATCTATCATCTATCTATCATTTCCTTAGAAAATGTAACTGCTTTGTTTTCTGTTGCACATATGATATGTTACTGTAGATATCATTCTGCACCTTGCTTATTTCACTTAATTATATGCCTTGGAAATCTAGCACACTGGGGCTTTTTAAGCAGGGAAATGATATAATATGATTTATGTTTAGAAAATATGACTCTGGCAGCATGGTATGTGTCACTTTGTTCATGCTGCTATAACAAAATACAATAGATGGGTGGCTTAAGCAACATATATTTATTTCTCAGTTCTGGAGACTGGGAAGTTCAAGAGCAAGGTGCTGGCAGACATGGTGTCTGGTTTATAGATGGCCTTCTGCTCACTGTGGCCTCATATGCGGGAGGGGTGTGGGAGCTCTCTAGGGTCTCTGTTATAAGGGTATTAATCCCTTTCATGAGGACCCCACCTCATGACCTAAGCATGCACCAAAGACCCCATCTCCAAATACCACCACATGGAGAATTAGGTTTCAGTGTGTGAATTTTGGGGGGACACAAAGACTTGGTCCACTGCAGTATGGGAGTAGGATTATGGAATGTGGGGAATGGAGAATGAGTGAGGTGGGACCTTGCCCTCAGGAGGTCACAGTCTTTCTCTTCTCAGCATGTTCATTTATGGTGTCAGTGTGGTTGCCTGTGCATTTGCCATTGGTCTCCCACATGGAACTGTGAGATCCCTGGGGGCCAACCCAGGGTCTGTCTTGTTCATCTAACAAGGTGCCTGACATTGTTGGATGGATGGATGAATAAGGCTAGGTAGTTTTGTTAATAAATCACCTTACTCCAAATAGCATGACTTTCTTCCCATGGTTAGTCAGTGTTTGTGATGAAAAGTCCAGTGTGAGATATCTTAGGAAGACATCTTTGTGTGACAACAAAATGAAGACTAATGATTAGAGAGTTTTGTATCATCTCTTTGGTATGATGGACAGCGATCAGAGTGGTGAAGGGCCCAGAAACGAATTCATATAAAATGACTAAGAATATGAGCGGGGTTGATGTTGGAGAAGAAAAGACTCCGGGGAACATGACAGCTGCCTTCAAATATGTAAGAAACTGTCACATGTAAGGAAGAGTGTGCTTGTTTTATATCACTCCAGGGAATGAGGGAAGAGCATGCGATGTCCATCTCAAACAAAGAAAAATAATATTCTCCAGCTACCCAGTAATAGTATAGGTTCCCTTGTGAGACAATGAGCACAGGTCCCCAGAGATATTCCAACAGAAATTAGATAATAATTTGTCAGTAATGCTGCAAAAGTGACTCCTGGATTTTATATAAAGATAACAACAGCTACCACTGATTAGCACTTACCCTGAGCCAGACACTCCGCCAAGGGCTTTATAAACATTATCCATTTAATGTTCATAACAACCCTATGTGGTAGGCATCATTTATGTTTAGATGGAGAACCTCAGTCTTAGAGAAGTGAAGTGATTTTCACAAGGGCATACAATTAGTACGTGGAGTCAGGAATGGATCCAGGTCTCTCTGATTCCAAAGCCTTTGTCCTTCACCATACTGTGCTCAGACACGCCCTGAAGATTGCTAAAATGTGGCCTCTTTCTCAGTCCTTTTCAGGGTTAGATCACAGCATTTCATTCTACTCCATCACAGAGGAGAAATGGTATTCAAAGCCAGGGACATTTACTGGCCATTGTTGATGGGTGTTCAAAGTTAGATGTAGTGGGAAGAGCCCTTCTTTCTTCTATGAAACCGAATGGAGAGAGTTCTAGGACAGCTCTTCCTTAGAGAAGCTCCCATCATTTCTCTATCACTTTGGTTTCCTCTAGTACTGCAAGACAGGCCCTAGGTTGGCGTCTACCAGTCCTGCCTGAGAGGGCCAGCACTGTCTATTTCCTTTAGGGATCTTCGGGAGGGACAACTGGTCTACAGCAGGATTCAGATACTCCTGAGCCCCTAGTCCTAAATCATCCTGATCTTATTCCAAAATGCTCAGCATATCCTGCACCCCCTGACAGTTGAGTTTCTTCCCATTCCAATACTCTTGGGGTATAAGATGACTTCAGCCAAGGATGTAGAAAAGGAAGATGACAGTGTTATGGACTGCATGTTTGTGTTCCCCTCAAATTCCTATGTGCAGCCCTATCCCTAAATGTGATGGTATTTGGAGATGTGGCTTTGGAAGCTAATTAGGTTTAGATGAGTTCATGAGGGTGGAGTTCCCACAATGGGGTTAGTGTCCTTCCAACAAATATGTAATGAATGCCTTCCAATTATCCTAGACAGTGCTAAGTGCTACATTCATAATGCAGATTAAAAATATCTTTAGATATTTTGATTTTAGTTATCAAGCATTGAGTAAGCAGAAGATAAAAAAGTTTCCACTATTCAGTGATTTGTTCAACATGTATCCAGTAAGTTTGAAACATTTTCTGGGACATTCAGAAGAGATAATTCTGTTTTCTCCAATAGCAGCTATTTTAAAATAGACAATTGTTACTTCTCTCTTTCTTTTTCTATCTCTTGGATGCTTTAGAATGTGTGCAAGTCAGCAAAACTTGGGTTGCTTTTCTTTCCTATTCTCAGAGAGGTTTTATGCTAGAGGGCAGGGCCTGGCATTCCGGGGCTGGGGTTTCTGAGTTAGCATATGTTTCTTCAGCTGGTCCTGTCACTGTGAGCCCCGAGCAGCAGAGTGCCTGGCCGCCGGAATAAAGTGTCAACTGTGTTTTAGCTGTTATCATATTTCCCATGTTCAAGTAGACTAATAAATGGAGAGAGTCTTTCAACCAGCATGGTGGGCGAATTGTGAAAACAAGAACATATGAGATGAAGGAAGTAAGGATGCTTCTAATCTGTGAATCTGTATTTACTGAGAGCCAAGGCCTCATAGATAAGGAAACAGGTCTGTTGTGGAATTGACAGTCCTGCAGAGGAGGAAAGCCATGAAGATATCATGTCATGTAAGAATACTAGGAGGGAATGGTGGAGGAAAAAGTAAGGGTATATTACTCCATTTGGTCTCCTAACACTTCTGGGAGCATCTAGAATAGGATGGGGATTTTTATCACAGAGTTGTATTAATAAGCTTGATAATCACAAAACAACAAAGACAACCTGACAGCTGTTACATATGACTTCCCAGCTCTTTGAGGATTTATTGTCACGATCATGGGGTGGCAGATCTGGAAAGCCCTTTTACTCTCACGTCTGTCACTGAGGTATGCCTTCTGAGGTCCTGAGATTTATCTTCTGCCTGAAAACCCACAAGCCACTCAGAGTTGGCCTTCTGTCTCGGCTACTTGTTACAGGTCACACTGTCTGCTCAAAAATTCCACAGGGCATGCATTGAATATACGTCATCCACAAGCCGAGAGTGTGCAATAATGGAGTTTTTATGATCCTTTCTGATCATATCACTGAACATCTTGATCAGGCCTTCACTTCATGAACCATAAAGTACCTGCAATTTCTCATTTAAGTGAGGATAATATCCCCCCATCCACCCCACAGCCCAATCCCCACCTCCCCACCCCTGGCCCGGCCAAAGTCAGTTCGAATGTCATTCTTGTCATTTGTAACTGAATAAGACATAATATGGTCTTCTTGATTTTAATTTTCTGGCCCATCTTCTATTGCAAGGTTTCCAGTGTTTTCTTTCTAAACCATAAATGTAACAATATCATGGCCTTGCTTAAACCCATCTGCAGGCTTTTTGGTAACTACTGAATAAACTCCAGACTTCCTTAGGTGTTATATAAAATCGGTTATTATCTAGTTTCAGATGATTCACCTCTTGCCACTTCCTTCCACCTCTCTTAAATTCTAATTTAAATGACCCTGTATCCTTTCATTTTGAAAAGTTCTATTTCATTCTTTTTCAAACTCGTCTGTTTCAACATGCTATTATGCTCTTTCACTTGAATAGCTTGTTTTAGCCTCTAGTTTGTAATTTTGTGTTATGAGCAAAATAACACAAAATAACACTTCAGTAAGAGTGTGTTTCTCTTTGCAAGTCCTATACTCTATACTAGGTTGTAGAGGCTTCTTCAAAATGGTTTTATGTTAGCTTCTCCCAGTGTTTTATGGGATCCATGAGCCTAGGACCAGATTTTATTTTAGCCTCTTTGCTTAGGGTTCTTACACAGTGGAGATAAGGGCAAGTTTGTGCTGCATCTATTTGTGAAGCCAGAGTTGGGGGTCTTAATCTCAGGGGTGCTTCTTTTCTGCCCATATACTGTCTTGGATGGGCAGAAAGTTCCCTTTCTTCTTCCCAGAGGCTGGTGGGTGGAGTTTTATCAGTTTCCTTTTCACAGTCAGGGCAGCTCTCTGAGGCTCCGGTTTTATACAGGGGTTTCTGCTCAAGTGTCCTCTCACCTTGGGTGGCCCAGATCATGTTTGTGTCCCTTCACAGGCATTAAAGCCCTAAACCTCAGGGTCTCGAGCCAGTGCACTCATCTGATACTCCCAGGCTAGAGCAATGTCAGAGCTTCTTAAATCTCCAGCTCTGAGCTCCTTTATTAATGGCTCATGGAATTCCCTTTCTTTTTCTTTTAAGCATGGCTGTTTCATTGAAATTTTTTTCTGGAGTTTGTATATTTAACTAATATTTTAATTTATTTGTAGCTGGAGGAGTGTTCTCTCGTATAGCACTTTCTACCTTATTCTATATCTTTAGCAGGTGATATTGCTCACCAGTTTTCCTAATGTATCATTTGTACTGTCTATTCATTCATTCCACAAACATTTTTTTCCTTGTGTACTTTGTGCCAGGCACTGTTGTAGGTGCTTGGGATACAGCAATGAAAAACATCAGAAAAAAATTCCTCAGCTCATGAATCTTACTTTCAGAGAGAAGGAAACAGAAATATGATGAACTAGAACTATATAGGTTAATATGAATTGATCTCAAAAACACAAATTTATAAAAAAATAAGCTTCAAAATAATAGGTACAGTACAATATCCATTTTGTAAGGTTAAATACGTGTATTATTATTTATAGATACATCATAGCCAGTAAACTAAAACTATGCAGAAGAAGGAGAACCACCATATTCAGAAAGTGGCTACCTCTGGAAGGAAGGGAGGCCGGGCCCAGTAAGGACAACACAAGAAGCATTACCTGCTTCCCTAATGCTTTAGGTCTTAAAAAATAAATAAATAAATAAATAAATATATATATATATATATATATATATATATATATATATATATATATATATTAAGCAAAAGTGGCAAAATGTTAAGATTTAATAAAATTGGGTTGTGGTTACACCTATGGTTATTACAATATGTTCTGCATTTTCTGTATGATTGAAATAATTCATAATAAATTGAAAAATGCTAAGTGACTTTTAAGTGAGACTTAAGAAATAACAGTAATAATGGACCTAGAGATTGTCATATTGAATCAATATTGAATCAAGTAAGTCAGACAGAGAAAGACAAATATCATATGATATCGCTTATATGTGGAATCTAAAAAAAACGTGGTACAGATGAACTTTTTTACTAAACAGAAATAGAGTTACAGATGTAGAAAACAAACTATGGTTACTGGGGGCAGGTGGAGGGATAAATTGGGAGATTGGGATTGACATATACACACTACTATATATAAAATAGATAACCAATAAGAACCTGCTGTATAGCACAGGGAACTCTACTCAATAGTCTGTAATAGCCTATATGGGAAAAGAATCTTAAAAAAGAGTGGATATATGTATATGTATAACTGATTCACTTTGCTGTACACATGAAACTATCACAACATTGTAAATCAACTATACTCCAATAAAAATTATTAAAAGAAATGAATTATATAGTGTGTTAGAAGATGGAAGTTATATGGAAAAAAACAAGAGAAAAAATAGGGCAGGGTAAGGTATGTTAAGAGGGTTGGGGTTGGGGAGAGTTTGAAGTATGGTGGTCTGGGTAGTGTCCATTGAGAAGGTACTTTTGAGGTAATTGAGAGAAAATTTGAGTGAGGACTTAAAAGATATGACCTCCTTCTTATCCAAGATATCATTTGCTCTGCTGGAACCAAGGTGGTAGACCTAGGAGAATCCGTGTGAGTGTGTCATACCATGAGAACTGGCAGGACTTGGCAATGAAGAAATGGGGACCGTCTGAATAGAGTGCATGTCAGGTGAGTGATGGATGTGGCCACCATTCACTGAGACAGATGTTAGGAGACAATCAAGTTCTAGGGGAAAGATAATGGGCCTTAAGTTCTTTAGGGGAAGCACAATTTATCCTGGAACTTAGAGCAAAAGAAAATTCCCCTATGTGTTCTTCAGGTAAGGAACAAATAGTTATGTGTGGGACATATCTTCAATCATATTTTTCCAATCAAATAGTTTTTTTAATGAACTATCCTTTGTGTAACTTGAAAATATAAAAGAAAATGAATATTTGTGAAAGTAATTCTGCAGCAGTCAAAAACCATGTCATTAAAGTAATTAGCCTTCAACTACCTCTCTTGGTCTAGGGATAAATTTTAGAGTACTTAGGTTTTAGACTCAGGTGTATAGAGTAATTTCAGTTATGCCAGTTAATACTGCTTCCATTTCCTCCCCATCACACAACTCCCTACCTAGTTCTCTCTCCAGAGCCTCAAGGGACTAAGTATAATCTATCTTCACGTAGCAGAGAGATCTCAGAAGTCCCCCAAGTCTCTTCTTCTGTGTAAATGACACTGGTTCTTTAAGCTGTTCTTCATATGAGCCATGGTGGGTTTTTTTAGAACCACCCCCATCCCCACTATACTAGCTACCTTTTTGCAAAGCTATTTCATTGTGTCACTGTCTGTTTTAAATCCCCAGATGTGGTTTAACAGCACGAAATACAGTGATCCTATATTAATGCAGTCCAAGATTATACTGATGTTTCAACGAACATCAATATATAATTTTCACATGGACAACTACCATGCCTGGTTTCTACCATCCTATTAACAATGGAAATGTTAGAGCCATGAATAGACCCTTTCACCCACTACTAGACACATCCAAACATTCTTTGAGTGTAGTTGTTCAATAAGCAATGCATATTCCAAACCTAACTATCATCTAGGTCACATTTGCATCTTGTTTGCAAAGAATGTAAAAGAATTTATCAAATGCTTCAGCACAGTTATGTCACCCTTAGTATATTAGAATATTTTTCATAAAGCAAATAGAACAGTTTTATGAGGCTTGTTCTTGGTAATCCATGTTGACTTCATGTAAAAATCCTTGCTTTTCTTTTTTTCTAAAGGTTCACATAACACATATTTTAAAATCAAGTCTAGAAGCAGATGCAAACTGATGTCATATTTAATGATCTATGGTTTCTGGAATTTATTTATTGCCTCTTTAAATTCAGAAATAAATTTTTTCCAAGTTTCAACACTATCCATTACCACTGGTGTAGGAGGAAGGGCAATGCACTGGCATCCAAGGAACCAGAGTCTTAACCAGGTTTGCCCCTAGCTAGTTGTGTAACTTTGAGCAAGTTGCTTGCCTCATTTGTAAAAATTAGGGGTTTGAACTATAACCACTGAGTGCTTCCTGTTTAGTTTCTTTAATATGTTTATCCTTTGACAATAAACTACTTATATTCTTCTGATTTTCATGTGTAAGTCTTAGAGTGAATTGCTTCTTCTTGTTAATAATAGGTTGATTTGTTCCTTTTGTTCTTTCCTTAAAAAAAATCTTTCTTGAAATGTAATCCACAGACCATAAAATTCATCCATGTAAATTGTACCATTCAATGTTTTTTGGCATATTCACAGAATTGTACAACAATTACCACAATCTAAGTTTAAGATGTTTTCAATCCTTCCTCTTTTTTTTTTTATTAGTTTCTGCTTTATAACAAAGTGAATCAGTCATACATACACATCTGTTCCCACATCCCTTCCCTATTGCGTCTCCCTCCCTCCCACCCTCCCTATCCCACCCCTCCAGGCGGTCACAAAGCACCGAGCTGATCTCCCTGTGCTCTGCGGCTGCTTCCCACTATCTATCTACCTTACGTTTGGTAGTGTATATATGTCCATGCCTCTCTTTCGCTTTGTCACAGCTTACCCTTCACCCTCAATCCTTCCTCTTAAATGGACTTGAGCATAAGCTCACCCAGGGATCTGCACATGCTAGAGTAACAGACTAAAATCCAAGGCTCAAAACCTTCTTTTGATTGTTTCTCCTATTCCTGGGTCATGTTAGCTCATTCAGAAGCACAGCTTGGGGGTGGTTTAAGCTGATGACTTAGGAAGAGCCTGAGCTTACCTCCTCCCATGAACACAAAAAATATATAGCTACATATGGATCAATTCCCTCTGAAAAGAATCTGAGAACTAGTTGAACACCTGCCCAAAAACAAAGGATAAAAAAAAACACATCAAGATGAGTAGGAGAGACAGAGAAATGCTGTCACCAAAACCCCCACCCCCAGCCTGGTGGCACACATAGATAGGAATCTCATAAGTTGGGCGCTTCTCCCAGAGGAAAGAGGGGTTGGTGCCCCACATCAGGCACACCAGCTCCTGGGATCTACACTGAAGAGAGGAGTCCCCAAGATGCCTGGCTTAGAAAAATCAGTGAGGCTGATGTCAAAGGGTCCCAAAGTGATATAGGAAACTGAGACTCTTCTCTTGAAGGTCTCATTTGTGATCTCACTTGCCCTAAGACCCAGAGAAATAATAGCAGTTTGAAAAGTGCCAAGACTATATGTGAAGGAGTCATCTGAGAGTCTAAAAGCATCATCTGGAGGGGTGAGGGACAGTGGAAGTGCTCCCTAGAGACAGAGGGACTGACAGATGCCACTATTGTACTCTCCATCTAACCTGCCAGCATGAGTGTGAAAGCTTGGGTGTGGGGGTGAGCAACCATGGCATTATCCTACCATCTTGCTGAAGACTGAGAGCTCTAGGAGTTTCAGCACTCACCCACTCCCAGCTGGGGTGGGCATGCATGGATGTTCACAGCATTCTCATAGCTAAATTCTGTGAGTGTGAGGAGGAGATTATAACACTATCCATGCCATGGCTGGGGCTGGCAAGTACAAGCAGTCATGGTGCTATCCTTCTCCCAGCCTAAAGGCAACTCGACACTCCCCTGTCCCCTGGCTGGGGCTGGCAAGCATAAGCAGTCACAGCATTCTTCTGCTCCTGGCCTAAAGCCAACGGGCACACAGATGAGGCACTCTCCTGCTGTATGGCTGAAGCCTGTAGGCACAAGAAGTGAAGTCATTTTCTTGCTGCCTTTCTGAAGTGAGAGAGCAGGTCCTGTCCCATATACTCTCCAGCTGTCTAGGTAAATCCAGCAGGCACAAGTGATCCACACAGGGACACTCCTGGATCGCTTGGCCCTAGTGACCACAGGACTGGTGTTCCTGAGCTTCACAGAACTGTAACAATCAGCAAGCCAGTGTTTGGCAGGCCACCCCCTCCCCCCGCCCGGGCACGGCACAGAGATCAGACTGAAACATAACCCCAGTCTTCCTGTAAGAAAAACTATTTCCTTAACCTGGAACTTCATCCTGAGGGCCAGGCTTTAGGTTTCCCACATGTCTTGGAAGCTAACTAGGAGCTTCCAAGGAATGAAAGCAGGGAGACACCATCCTAGCACACCCTCTTGGCCTCACTACAGCTTGATAATACTCCCCAGAAAGGAGCTTATTTACTCATCAGGGGCCCCAATTTATGCAACTGTCACCCAGGAATCACCTCCAGATCTGGTCAGGAGCCCAGCAGGGATTACAATTGCAGATCCACAGGACCATATATATCTGCATACTTTAAAAGCTGCTGCCTGAGTGTCAGGTTTCCAATCAGCCTGAAACTAGGTGCTAAATGAGATTCCTGCCCTGGAATGCTGACAGGTGTCAACACAGCCTCAATAAGAGGGGCACATTAAGAATAAGTTAGATTCTAGAGACAACCAAGAGCTGTGGTAGGGTTGAACAAGAAAAATCATCACCTGCACGAGGCCACTCCTAGAAGAGTGAAAGAGGAAGCAGTTTTTCTTAATAAATAGAAACAAACACAGATAGGCAAGCAAGGTGAGGAAACAGAAATATGTACCAAATTAAAGAACAAGACAAAATCTCAGAAAAAAGACCTTAATGATACAGAGATAAAATATCTACCTGATAAAGAATTAAAAGTAATGGTCATAAAGATGCTTACCAGAGAGAAGAATGGATGAACACAATGAGAACTCCAACAAAGAACTGGAAAATATAAGAAAGAACCAATGAGGGCTGAAGGATACAATAACTGAAATGAAAAATATACCAGAGGGAATCAACAGCAGATTAGAAGATACAGTACAGAAGAACAGATCAGAGATCTGGAAGACAAGATAGTGGAAATCACACAATCAGAATTACAAAAAGAAAAAAAGAATTTTTAAAAGTTACAATAGTTTAAGGGACTTCTTGGACAACATTAAGCATACTAACATTTGCATTATAGGGGCCCTAGAAGAAGAAAACATAGAGAAAGGGGCAGAAAACTTATTTGAAGAAATAATGAGTGAAAACTTCCCTAAGCTGGAGAAGGCAACATACACCCAGGTCCAAAGCACAGAGAATCCCATGGAAGATGAATCCAAAGAGAACCACACCAAGACACATTACAATTAAAATGTTGAAAGTTAAAGATAAAAAGAAAATTTTAAAAGCAGCAAGAGAAAAACAACTTAGTTATGTATAAGCCTATCACCAGAATTTTCAGCAGAAACTTTGTAGGCCAGAAGGGATGGCATGATATATTCAAAGTGCTGAAAGGGAAAAAAACTTACAAGTAAGAATTCTCTATCTGGAGGTTATCATTCAGAACTGAAGGAGAGTAAAGAGTTTCCCAGACAAGCAAAAACTAAAGGAGTTCATCACTACTCAACTGACCTTAAAATATATGTTAAAGGGACTTCTTTAAGCAAAAAAAGAAAAAGCCATTACTAGAAATAAAATAATATATGAAAGAAAAAATATCACTGGTAAAGCCAAATAAAAATTAAAGGTAGTGGATCAACCACTTATAAAGCTAGTATTAAGGTTAAAAGACAAAAGTAGTAAAATCAGCTATAACTAGAGTGATTAGTTGAGAGATACACAAAATAAAAAGATGTAAAATATGACAGCAAAAACATAAAAAGTGGGGGTGGGGGAATGTAGTGTTTTTAGAATGCATTCAAGCTTAAGTGACTATCAACTTAAAATAGACTGATTTGTATACAGTTATATGTGAACCTCATGGTAACCACAAACCATAAACCTATAATAGATACAAAAGAAATAAATCCAAACATAACTATAAAGAAAATCATCAAACCACAAGGGAGGCGAACAAGATAAGAAGAAAGGAACAGAGAAGAATTACAAAAACAATAAAAAACAATAAACAAAATGCAATAAGTACATACATATCAATAATTATTTTAAATGTCAATGCACTGAATGCTCCAATCAAAATACACAGGGTGGCTGAAAGAAAAGAACAAGACCCATCTACATGCTGTCTACAGGAAACGCACTTTAGATCTAGAGACACACACACTAAAAGTCAAATGATGGAAAAAGATATTCCATGAAAATGGAAACCAAAAGAAAGCTGGGGTAGCAATACTTATATCAGATAAAATAGACTTTAAGATAAAGACTATAACAAAAAATAAGAAGAACATTACATAATGATAAAGAAGTCAATCCAAAAAGAAAATACAACATTTGTAAATATGCACCCAAAATAGAAGCACATAAATATAAAGGAAATATTAACAGACATAAAGGGAGAGATTAACAGTAATACAATAATAGGAGGGGAATTTAATGTTCCACTTACATAAGTGGATAGATCATCTAGACGGAAAATCAGTAAGGGAGAGATCTGAGAAAATGGCGGAAGAATAAGGTGCAGAGATCATCTTCCTCCCCACAGATACATCAGAAATACATCTACACGTGGAACAACTCCTATAGAACACCCACTGAACGCTGGCAGAAGACCTCAGACCTCCCAAAAGACAAGAAACTCGCCACGTACCTGGGTAGGGCAAAAGAAAAAAGAAAAAACAGAGACAAAAGGATACGGACGGGACCTGCACAAGTGGGAGGGAGCCGTGAAGGAGGAAAGGTTTCCACACACTAGGAAGCCTCTTTGCGGGCGGAGACTGCGGGTGGCGGAGGGGGGAAGATTTGGAGCCTCGGAGGAGAGCGCAGCAACAGGGGTGCAGAGGGCAAAGCGGAGAGATTCCCGCACAGAGGATCAGTGCTGACCAGCACTCACCAGCCCAAGAGGCTTGTCTGCTCACCCGCCGGGGCGGGCGGGGCTGGGAGCTGAGGCTCGGGCTTCGGTCGGATCACAGGCAGAGGACTGGCGGCATGAACACAGCCTGAAGGGGTTAGTGCACCACTGCTAGCCGGGAGGAAGTCCGGGAAAAAGTCTGGAGCTGCCAAAGAGGCAAGAGACTTTTTCTTCTTTGTTTCCTGGTGCGCAAGGAGACGGGATTAAGAGCACCGCCTAAAGGAGCTCCAGAAATGAGTGCAAGCCGTGGCTATCAGTGCAGACCCCAGAGACAGGCATGAGATGCTAAGGCTGCTGCTGCAGCCACCAAGAAGCCTATGTGCAAGCACAGGTCACTCTCCACACCTCCCCTCCCGGGAGCCTATGCAACCCACCACTGCCAGGGCCCTGGGATCCAGAGACAACTTCCCCAGGAGAACGCACAGCGTGCCTCAGGCTGGTGCTACGTCACGCTGGACTCTGCCACCGCAGGCTCGTCCAGCACCCCGTACCCGCCCCTGCCCCCGGCCTGAGTGAGCCAGAGTCCCTGAATCAGCTGCTCCTTTAAACCCGTCCTGTCTGAGCGAAGAACAGACACCCTCCAGCGACCTACATGCAGAGGCAGGTCCAAATCCAAAGCTGAACACCGGGAGCTGTGCGAACAAAGAGAAAGGGAAATTTCTCCCAGCAGCCTCAGGAACAGTGGATTAAATGTCCACAATCAACTTGATATACCCTGCATCTGTGGAATACCTGAATAGACAACGAATCATCCCAAATTGAGGAGGTGGACATTGAGAGCAAGATATATTATTTTTTCACCTTTTCCTATTTTTGTGAGTGTGTATGTGTATGCTTCTGAGTGAGATTTTTTCTGTATAGCTTTGCTTTCACCATTTGTCCTAGGGTTCTATCCATCCATTTTTCTTTTTTTCTTTTTTTACATAAAATTTTTTTTCTTAATAATTATTTTTATTTTAATAACTTTATTTTATTTAATCTTACATTATTTTATTTTATCCTCTTTCTTTCTTCTTGCTTTCCTTCTTTCTTTCTTTCTTTCTCTTTTCCTTTCTTTCTTTCTTTCTTCTTTCTTCTTTCATTTTTCTCCCTTTTATTCTGAGCAGAGTGGATGACAGGATCTTGGTGCTCCAACCATGTATCAGGGCTGTGCCTCTGAGGTGGGAGAGCCAAGTTCAGGACACTGGTCCACAAGAGACCTCCCAGCTCCATGTAATATCAGACGGTGAAAATCTCCCAGAGGTCTCTATCTCAACACCAAGACCCAGCTTCATTCAACGACCAGCAAGCTACAGTGCTGGACACCCTATGCCAAACAACTGGCAAGACAGGAACACAGCCCCATCCATTAGCAGTGAGGCTGCCTAAAATCATAATATGGACACAGACACCCCAAAGCACACCACCAGACATGGACCTGCCCACTAGAAAGACAAGATCCAGCCTCATCCACTAGAACACAAGCACTAGTCCCCTCCACCAAGAAGCATACACAACCCACTGAACCAACCTTAGCCACTGGGGACAGACACCAAAAACAACGGGAACTACAAACCTGCAGCCTGTGAAAAGGAGACCCCAAACACAGTAAGAGAAGAAAAATGAAAAGACAGAAAAACACACAGCAGATGAAGGAGCAAGGTAAACACCTACCAGACCTAACAAATGAAGACGAAATAGGTAGTCTACCTAAAAAAGAATTCAGAATAATAATAGTAAATATGATCCAAAATCTTGGAAATAGAATAGACAAAATGCAAGAAACATTTAACAAGGACCTAGAAGAAGTAAAGAGGAAACAAACAATGATAAACAACACAATAAATGAAACTAAATATACTCTAGATGGGATCAATAGCAGAATAACTGAGGCAGAAGAAAGGATAAGTGACCTGGAAGATAAAATAGGGGAAATAACTACTGCAGAACCGAATAAAGAAAAAACAATGAAAAGAACTGATGAAACTCTCAGAGACTTCTGGGACAACATTAAACACACCAACATTCGAATTATAGAGGTCCCAGAAGAAGAAGAGAGAAAGAAAGGGACTGAGAAAATATTTGAAGAGATTATAGTTGAAAACTTCCCTAATATGGGAAAGGAAATAGTTAATCAAGTCCAGGAAGAACAGAGAGTCCCATACAGGATAAATCCAAGGAGAAACACGTCAAGACACATATTAATCAAACTATCAAAAGTTAAATAAAAAGAAAAGATATTAAAAGCAGCAAGGGAAGAACAAAAAATAACACACAAGGGAATCCCCATAAGGTTAACAGCTGATCTTTCAGCAGAAACTCTGCAAGCCAGAAGGGAGTGACAGGATATATTTAAAGCAATGAAGGAGAAAAACTTACAACCAAGATTACTCGACCCAGCAAGGATCTCATTCAGATTTGATGGAGAAATTAAAATCTTTACAGACAAGCAAAAGCTGAGAGAGTTCAGCACCACCAAACCAGCTTTAAAACAAATTCTAAATGAACCTCTCTAGGCAAGAAACACAAGAGAAGGAAAATACCTACAATAACAAACCCAAAACAATTAAGAAAATGGGAATAGGAACATACATATCAATAATTACCTTAAATGTAAATGGATGAAATGCTCCCACCAAAAGGAACAGACTGGCTGAATGGATACAAAAATAAGACCTGTACATATGCTGTCTACAAGAGACCCATTTCAGACCTAGGGATACATACAGACTGAAAGTGAGGGGATGGAAAAAGATATTCCATGCAAATCAAAAGGAAGCTGGAGTAGCAATTCTCATATCAGACAAAGTACACTTTAAAACAAAGACTACTACAAGAGACAAAGAGGGACACTACATAATGATTAAGGAATCAATCCAAGAAGAAGATAAAACAATTGTAAATATTTATGCACCCAAGAAAGGAGCACCTCAATATATAAGGCAAATACTAACGGCCATAAAAGGGAAATCAACAGTAACACAGTCATAAGTCATAGCAGGGGACTTTAACACCCCACTTTCACCAATGGACAGATCACCCAAAATGAAATTAAATAAGGAAACACAAGCTTTAAATGATACATTAAACAAGATGGACTTAATTGGTATTTATAGGATATTACATCCAAAAACAACAGGATACACATTTTTCTCAAGTGCTCATGGAACATTCTCCAGGATAGATCATATCTAGAGTCACAAATCAAGCCTTGGTAAATTTGAGAAAGTTTAAATGGTATGAAGTATCTTTTCTGATGACAACGCTATGAGACTAGATATAAATTACAGGAAGAGATCTGTAAAAAATAGAAACACATGAAGGCTAAACAATACACTACTTAATAACGAAGTGATCACTGAAGAAATCAAAGAGGAAATGAAAAAATACCTAGAAGCATATGACAATGGAGACACAATGACCCCAACCCTATGGGATGCAGCAAAAGCTGTTCTAAGAGGGAAGTTTATAGCAATACAATCCTACCTAAAGGAACAGGAAACATCTCAAATAAACAACCTAACCTTTCACTTGAAGCAGTTAGAGAAAGAACCAAAAAACCCCAAAGTTAGCAGAAGGAAAGAAATCATAAATATCAGATCAGAAATAAATGAAAAAGAAATGAAGGATACGATAACAAAGATCAATAAAACTAAAAGCTGGTTCTTTGAGAAGATAAACAAAATTGATAAACCATTAGCCAGACACATCAAGAAAAAAAGGGAGAAGACTCAAATCAATAGAAATAGAAATGAAAAAGGAGAAGTAACAACTGACACTGCAGAAATAAAAAGGATCATGAGAGATTGCTACAAGCAACTCTATGCCAATAAAATGGACAACCTGGAAGAAATGGACAAATTCTTAGAAATGCACAACCTACTGAGACTGAACCAGGAAGAAATAGAAAACATGAACAGACCAATCACAAGTACTGAAATGGAAACTATGATTAAAAATCTTCCAACAAACAAAAGCCCAGGACCAGATGGCTTCACAGGGGAATTCTATCAAACATTTAGAGAAGAGATAACACCTATCCTTCTCAAACTCTTCCAAAATATAGCAGAGAGAGGAACATGCCAAAACTCATTCTACGAGGCCACCATCACGCTGATACCAAATCCAGACAAAGATGTCACAAAGAATGAAAACTACAGGTCAATATCACTGATGAAAATAGTTGCAAAAATCCTCAACAAAATACTATCAAACAGAATCCAACAGCATATTAACAGGATCGTACACCATGATGAAGTGGGGTTTTTGTTTTGGTTTGGTTTTTTTTGCGGTACGTGGGCCTCTCACTGTTGTGGCCTCTCCCGTAGCGGATCACAGGCTCCGGATGCACAGGCTCAGTGGCCATGTCTCACGGGCCCAGCCGCTCTAGCGGCATGTGGGATCTTCCTGGACTGGGGCAGGAACCCGTGTTCCCTGCATCGGCAGGCAGACTCTCAACCACTGCACCACCAGGGAAGCCCCCTCAAGTGGTTTTTTTTCCAGGAATGCAAGGATTCTTCAATATACATAAATCAATCACTGTGAAACACCATATTAACAAATTGAAGGAGAAAAACCATATGATCATCTCAGTAGATGCAGAGAAAGCTTTTGACAAAATTCAACACCCATTTATAATAAAAACCCTCCATAAAGTAGGCATACAGGGAACTTTTCTCAACATAATAAAGGACATATATGACAAACTCACAGCCAACATCATCCTCAATGGTGAAAAACTGAAAGCATTTCCACTAAGATCAGGAAAAAGACAAGGTTGCCCACTCTCACCACTCTTATTCAACATAGTTTTGGAAGTTTTAGCCACAGCAATCAGAGAAGAAAAAGAAATAAAAGGAATGCAAATCAGAAAAGAAGATGTAAAGCTGTCACTGTTTGCAGATAACATGATACTATACATAGGGAATCCTAAATATGCTACCAGAAAACTACTACAGCTAATCAATGATTTTGGTAAAGTTTCAGGATACAAAATTAATGCACAGACATTTCTGGCATTCTTATACACTAATGATGAAAAATCTGAAAGTGAAATTCAGAAAAAACTCCCATTTACCACTGCAACAAAATAATAAAATATCTAGGAATAAACCTACCTAAGGAGACAAAAGACCTGTATGCACAAAATTATAAGGCACTGATGAAAGGAATTAAAGATGATACAAATAGATGGAGAGATATACCATGTTCTTGAATTGGAAGAATCAACATTGTGCAAATGAGTTTACTACCCAAAGCAATCTACAGATTCAATGCAATCCCTATCAAACTACCACTGGCATTTTTCACAGAACTAGAACAAAAAATTTCACAATTTGTTTGGAAACACAAAAGACCCCGAATAGCCAAAACAATCCTGAGAACGAAAAATGGAGCTGGAGGAATCAGTCTCCCTGAGTTCAGACTCTACAGTAATCAAGACAGTATGGTACTGGCACAAAAACAGAAATATATATATATATATATATGTATATATATATATATACATATATATATATATATATATCTTCCCTAAGGACCACCAAAAATGATTAGAATTAGTGAATTCAATAAATTTGCAGGATACAAAATTAATATACAGAAATTTATTTCTGTACAGTAACAACAAGCTATCAGAAAGAGAAACTGAGCAAACAATTCTATTTACAATCACATCAAAAAGAATAAAATACGTAGGAATAATTTTTTAACCAAGAAGGTGAAAGACCTTTACTCTGAAAACCATAAGCTATTGATGAAAGAAACTGAAGATGACACAAATAATTGGAAAGATATACTGTGCTTATAGAATAGAAGAATTAATATTGTTAAAATGCCCATATTTTCCAAAGCAATCTAAAGATTCATTGTAATCCCTATCAAAACACCAATGGCATTTTTCACAGAACTAAAATAGATAATCCTAAAATTTGTGTGGAACCACAATAGACCCTACAAAACAATTGTAGCCAAGACAATCTTGAGAAAGAACAAAGATGGAAGTATCACATGCCCTAATTTCAAGCTATATTACAAAGCTATAGTAATCAAAACTGTATAGTACTGGCACAAAAACAGACACATAGATAAATGGAACAAATAGACAGCCCAGAAATAAACCCATGGATATATGGTCAATTGAATTATGAATAAGGAGGCAAGAATATACAATAAAGAAAGGTAGTCTCTTTGATAAATGGTGTTTGGAAAACTGGACAGATACATGCAAAAGAATGAAACTGTACCACTATCTTACACCATATACAAAAAAAAATTCAAAATGGATTAAAGATTGAACGTAAGACATGAAACCATAAAACTCCTGGAAGAAAATATAAGTAGTAAGCTCTCTGACATCAGTCTAAGTGTTGCTTTTTTGGATCCGTCTCCTCAGGCAAGGGTAACAAAAGCAAAAGTAAACAAGTGGGACTACTTTGAACTAAAAAACTTTTGCACAGTGAAGGAAACAATCAAAAAAAAAAAAAGGCAACCTATTGAATGAGAAAAGATATTTGCAAATCATATATCTGATAAAGGATTAATATCTAAAATATATAAAGAACTTAGATTACTTAATATCAAAAAACCCCAATCAGACAATATGATTAAAAAATGGACAGAGGACCCGAATAGACATTTTTCCAAATAAGCTGTACAGTTGGCCAACAGGCACATGAAAAGTTGCTCAACATCAGTAATAATCAGGAAAATGCAAACCACAACCACAATGAGATATCACCTTACACCTGTCAGAATGGCAGTTATCAAAAAGACAACAAATAAGTGTTGGTGAGGATGTGGAGAAAAGGGAACCCTAAGACACTGTTGGTGGGAATATAAATCAGTGCAGCCACTATGGAAAACAGTATGGGGTTTCCTTAAAAAATTAAAAACAGGACTACCATACAGTCCAGCAATTCAACTTCTGACTATCCAAAGAGAATGAAAACACTAATTTGAAAGGAATATGCACTCCTATGTTCATGGCAGCATTATTTACAATAGCTGAGACATGGAAGTAGTCTATATGTCCATCAATAGATGAATGGATAATGAAGATTTATACACACACACAGAGTAATAAAATAAATAGGTCATGGTGTGTACGTTACAGCATATGGAAATAGTTAATAATATTTTAATAACTCTGATGGTGACAGATGGTAACCAGACCTATTGTGACCACTTCAAAATATATAATATAAATACTGAATCACTATGAAGTGCCCCTGAAACCAATATGATATTTTATGTCAATTGTACTTCAATTAAAAAAAAAGGAAGCACAGTTGGTACTCAGAACAGCACCAACTGGCTTAGTAGGAATGAAAGCTTTTGGAAATGCCCATAGACCTTTTTCACAGTCCACTACATGCTTATTCACTATATTTCCCCAGAGTGGTAGAAATTACATGACTGTTGCAGTAGACTAAAGAAATGGAGTCTTGGTACCACAGGTACTTTCCCGCATTCTTTAATCAAAACACAATTAAGTCCCTTAATTCATGAACAAGTATTTCTCAAAGCTAGTATATGCCAGGTTCTGGAGACTGAAGGTTCTAGAGATTCGGGGGTGAATAAGACAGGCAAAGTTCAGCTGATGTAGCCCTTACAGTCTAATAGGAGGAGAGAAGCAGGAAGACATGACTAATACTATATAATTTCAGGTAGAGATAAGCACTGTGAAGGAACTTAAATGAGGTGATGTAATCTAGTGACTGAGGGGCATGGGGTTACAGCAATCAGCAACATTTCCATAGCCCTCATCCCAGTCAGTCTTCACAGCCCCTTTATGACATGGAAACGGCACGTGTTATAATCCCCATTTAAGAGATGAGAAGCTGAGGTGCAGCTGAGTGACTCCAAGAAAGTCTTATAGCTAGTGATTCGGGTCTGGTTGTCTGACTCCAAACCAGCATGTTTTCTACAATGTCATTCAGGAAATGGAAATTGTTGTGCAAATTATGGTGTGTCTCTCCCATGAAATATCATGTCATCATTATAAATGATAATTATGGAGACTGGTGATTATGATGTAACGTTAGGGAAAATGCAAACTACAAAATTACATGTATACCATGTAAAAATAAGAATGACTGTGTTTACAAAGACTGGAAAGTGACATACAAAAATGAACACAGATTTGTATTAGGAGTGTTTCTTCTCCTGGTTTCCTAAATTTTAATTAAAATGAATTTGTACCCAAAATAAAGTTGACACTGAATTAAAATTATTTTGACAATTCAACTGTAGCACATATTAGTAAATAGTAGTTCCCATAAAGATTATATATATTCATATATATATTCACCATAAAATTTGCAGGAGTAACAAAAACATCTGTTGAAAATGAAGTTCATAGCAGGTAAAGGGCCCATCCTCAAAAACTAGAGTTTATGAAAGGCCAGCCTCTTAATGGAGAAATCACTTGTCACAGAGGAAACTCTAGAGAGCTATATTCCACCTTGCAAACAAATAAATATGACTGGGCCTGTCTGTGCCCAGAATACACCTGTCTCTTGAGGGACACATATTTAGAGGCTATTCAGGGTGTGGGGAAACCACCAGAGAGAGTGAATTTTGCAGTGGCCTAAGGCTAGTCAGAAGGAGGTACTGTCATGCCCCCCACACTGAAGGGCCAGGAGCCTCAAGGAGAGGCGGAGAGGGCTGTCCTGCAGGAGACATGACCTGGGCCCTCCCAGCGAGGAGGAGCTGAGGGATTAAACAACTTCCCTGCCAGCGTCCACTCCCTGACCAATGTTCTCTGATGGCTGAATTCAGTGGGAAGGCAGAGTGCAAGGGTGCTCTTTGGTGTGATCCTTGCCGGTTGCTCTTCCGGGGCACAGAGAAGGGTGGAGAGTGGATTTGGAGGGGCAACGGGAAGCCATCCAGTGCATGAGGAAGTAGGGGAAGTTTCATCCTGGCCCCTCCTTTCTTTACAAACTCCCCTCCCTCCTGTGGAACCCAGTTCCTACCAGTTCCTACCACTAGGACTTGGAGTGGGATAGAAGGAAAAGCAAGGACAGCACGAGTCTGGAGGCCAATACTCAAAGATCAAGTCTCTGAGCCCTTTATGATGTAAGGGACTGAGCCTCTCTGAATCTGTGGCCTTTGTGTGTTAGTAAAGAGCACAGGCTCTGGAGTCAGACTTATTTGAGTTGAAATCTTGCCTCTGCAACTTATTACGTGATTCTGTGCCACTTTTTTTTTTTCTTTTGCGGTACGCAGGCCTCTCACTGCCGTGGTCTCTCCCACCACGGAGCACAGGCTCCGGATGCGCAGGCTCAGTGGCCATGGCTCACAGGCACAGCCGCTCCGCGGCATGTGGGATCTTCCCGGACTGGGGCACGAACCCATGTCCCCTGCATTGGCAGGCGGACTCTCAACCACTGCGCCACCAGGGAAGCCCTGTGCCACCTTTTTCCCCCCCTTCATTTATTGTTCAATTCCATTGAAGAACAAAGTGCTTGAAGAGTACTCAATAAGTGTTAGCAATTTCTTTCTGCTATTTCTTTCTGGGGCTTATCATACCTATTTCTTAGTAGTGTTATGAGAATTAAACAAGATAAAACATATGGAACATATGTTTCCTTCTTTCATGTCCTTTAAGCAAATGATGATGGAGTCAGCCACTGTCCTCGGCACTAAGGTGCCAGTGAGGAACAAGTACATAAGGCCCTTGTGACCCTGGAACTCACATCCAAAGGGGGCTTTCGGATGATAAGCAAACAACCAAATCCACGAGCAAGGTAATGTCAAGTGGTGACTGGTACCATAAAGAAAATAGAACAGGCATCTGGGTTAGAGAGTGATAATGGACATTTGGGTAAGGGAACTACTTAGTGTGGTGAGGGAGGTCTGCCTGGAGGGGGAATTTGAGCAGAGATGTTAACGACAAGAAAGATTCTAGCATGGGAAGATGGGGGGAATGTAAGTGGAAGGATCTAGGCTGAGGGAACAGAAGTTCCCAGTCTCTAACACATAAGTGAGCTTGGTGTATTCAAAGGACTGGGAGAAGGCCAGAGTGTTCAGAGCCTTGTAAGGGATGAGGCTGGAGAGGTGGGCAGGGTTTGCAATCATAGGGTGGTAAGTAAAGCCATGTCAGGATCCAAATCTGTTCCTTAATCTTGCTTAGATGCTGTCAAGGTGAGTGTGAGGATTAAGGTGGTACAGGAAGGCATCTAGTAATGTACTGAGAAGAGAGTCATCCTGAGGCCTGAGGCAATGAGGGAAATGCTTCCCAAGAAGGGGCCACTGGAGCTGAGACTTGAAAAGGAGCAGACGACACATGGAGAAAGCTGGAGGCGGGGCGTTCTCAGCAGGAGGTGGGGAGTACTTGGACACAGAGGAGGGGATACATAGAAAATTTTGGCAGAACAGAAGTTATCTGGTCATTAGCATTGAGGGTAGGTGCTTGGAGGTGATTCTCAGATCCAGGGAGCAGAATTGAAAGACTAAGTCTGAGAGCTGGGCCCTCGCTCAGTCTTCCAGTGCATGTGCCCATGGTGTAGTTGTCCCCAGGTTTGGCTGAGATCTTAGATTCTGGGACAGACTCCAGCTGTGTCTTTTAAGCCCACTGGGTCTTGAGTTCTCTTGCACCCTCAGTTGATCCTCAGAATGCAACAGTCACCATCCAGAAAAGGGTAGATCATCATTCTTTCAAACAGTGAATAAGGATATTATAGTGTCTCACATTGTGGAAAGAACTTGGAATTTGAACTTGGTTCTGCCCCCCTTTATTTAGCTTTTTGAACTTTTGCAAACCACTTAATGTCTCTAAGTCACAGTTTCCTCATTTGTAAAATGGAGATGACATTACCTACTCCCCAGGACTGTTGGACGAATTCAATGACGTGATGTATAAAGTTGTATTTCTATTCTCTCTGCTTCCACCCTTCTGTGGCCATTTACAGTCTAGAAGTAGATTCTGAAGCTTTTTGGATATCCTGTGATTGTCAGTCAGAGAGGCATCACCAAAGAAGGCATCTGAGGAGCGGGTTGCCTTTGGATTAACCCTGGCCAGCAAAATAATTTCCTCAGTCCAATATCTTTCCTGAAGGTCAGATACCCAAAAGCAACATGCTTATTCTCCAAGGCAACCACAGATGCTTATGGGTCCTTATGGTCCCTCTCCCACAGAAAGGAGAGGGTCAGACATTTGAAAATAGAAAACAAGGTCAAAAAGCTCCATTTGGCTAGTGAACAGTGACATCTCACAAACATTTCTAAAACCTCCAAGTGTAGAACTGGCTCATTTTCATAAACTCTGCTTCAGATGCTGTTTCTCCTGTCTGGGTAACGAGGCTGAATACCCCCGAGAACCTACAGAATGATAGAATCTGTGATCTTCGTGGAGCAAATATCCTATGACTTTAGATGAAATATTTTTAGTCTGTTAGTCTCTATTTGTATATTTGAGTGGATTTCTCGCTGCACAAAATGTTTCATTCCAACTCCAGCTCAGTGGGTTGCTGAGGTGAAAGTGTTCATGATTAATTCTGTTCATAAACACACTGGAAAAAAGAAGAAAAGGCCCTAGTGTATATCAGTATTTTAAATGCTGTGACTGTGATTCAATTTAATTATTTCCTCCCCATGGCTTTAAATTGAAGGGCTTCAAAATCAGGCGTTGCTCTCATAAATGTAATTATTTTCCCCTGGTAAATGAGGACGTGTTCAGAAATGAAGGGCTCCCAGGTGGAGGCAACGTGAGGGGAGAGAGCAAAGAGCAGAAGGAGCATCCAGGCCCCCGGCTTATAGGCCTGGTCCTGTGACTGCCAATCTGCTAAATTCTTCCCCAATGCCTCCATCTCTTTACTATTAAAAATAGGACAGATAATCTTTACAACACTTTCTAGCACTAAACAGTTATGTTATACAATTGTTGCAACCTTATTCAGAGGTTGTCACTCACCCAGAATCCTAAGTCTGGCAGAGTTCTGGAATGTTAGAAGGAGAGGTGATTTGGTGTGTTATCTACATATTGACTGTGACCTTGGGGAACAGAATGAACCTCCCTGATCTGTGCCTTCCCACCTGAACAATATGAATCATTGTCCACTGCCCTGGCTGCCTTTCAGAACGGCTGTGAGGATCGGAAATCAAAAGAAGTAATGAATGCAAAACAGCTCAGCTAAGAACACTCCAGAGAGATAGGGATGTTGAGTGTCCAGATGGGAGTGTGAAGTTAGGGCTGGGTGGAGGTGAGTTCACGAGGATGTGAGGCAAAGTAACAAATGCTTCCCTCCCTGATGAGGCCTCCAGGGACTGACCCACTGTTCCCAGCATTGCCCAGCATGAGTACCTGCGTGGTCCAGAGCAGAGCAAGCTCAGCCTTGCATCACTGTGCACAGGGAAGGTGGCAGACATGTGGAACCAGGGGAGGCTGCATGGCCAAACCATCCTTGTGCCCTGACAGCCACACAGAACAGAAGACTCACAGTAGCCCCTTCATGAGGATGTGAGTTGTCCGTATGGTCTACAAACATCTGGGACCCTTACATTCTGCCTTCAGGGCCAGGTATATTATTGGTTAGACTTCTACCTCCACTTGATAATCTTCTCTTTTACTTCCAGGTATATCCTGGTGAGATCAGGTTAACAAACATCAAAGGCACCCTGTGGGTGAAAATCTCACCAGATCAAGAAGAAATGTGAAGGATGTTTGCAAAGAGAAATAGGTTCTCCTTCCTTCCAGCCCTTCCCCATCTCTTCTTCTAGTTAAGAGGAGCTCTCTGCTATGTATGTCAGTCTTTTGTGGTTTAATATGAGGGTATACTGTGTTTCCTTTGGAAACATGGCATTCTCTTGTAAGCTAGAGTAGGGGTCTCCTCTACTCCTTATTCTCTTGGGTCTGGACCACTGGGACTCTAGGCTAGCTTGAGAGCATTCCCCAGAGCAGCACTGAGACCTAACTGTCCTTCCTCACAGGGAAATTCTCCTTCTCTGCTCACTCTGGAGATTGGGGTGTTATTTGTTGTGGGAGGTGATGAACGCTTTGTGCTCTCTGATCCATCTCTCTACCCCACTATTGAGCACTTTCCTGAATCAAAATCTCATCTCCTATCAGGGTGGAGACTGGGTGGCAAGAATAAAGAAGCAGGTGTGGACCATTCTCTAATTGTCATCTATAATCATTATCATCGGGGCAGACACTATTGATTACCTATTCAGGTTGTGGTCCCTGTTTCTTCTTTGCAGACAGAGCCCTGATTTTGTCCTGATAGTCACTTTCCTCAGGGCAGCCATGTACCCAGGGAAGGGTGTCCTTTCTCCAGCTCAAGGATAACTCCTGAGTTGGGAAAGCTGATTTTGGTGTTCCATTCTTCCTGTCAGTGATTGGTTTATGTATGATATATAACCCAGTCCTGGCTAATAAGGTAAGGGGTGGGGGTACTCCTGGGAAAGGTTTTCCTTGTTCTTCTGTTGGACTTTATAATGTCTACACATGCTCTCTGGAACTACAGCAGCCATCTTGTGACCACCAAGAGAACTGGCCCTAGGACAGAGCTGATATGCTGAGAATAGCAGAATGGAAAGATGAAACAAACTTGGATCTGTAGGGTTGCAATCAAATCCCTGAAATACCCAACCCTGAAGCCATACTACCTTGGATTTCTTGATTTTTAAAGCTAAGAAAGTGAGAGTTTTCTTTCATTTGCAGCCAAAGAAACTGGATTTATACAGAAATTGACACCAAGAAAGGTTGTACATAACAACAGAGAAAAGGGGGATGTGGGATGTGTTACTGGGGCCAAAGGCAGTGTACTAGGTGTGTTAGATTGTGGGACTTGAGTGGATCATGACACAGAGTGGCAAAAGAGTTAATTAAATTATCAGCTGTGGCCACCTGAAAGGGAATGTTCATTGAAGACAAGGTTTAGGACAACCAAGTGACAGTTAGCATACAACTTTATAGAAAGCTCAAAAGAAATCATGTTCTATAGGTCAGGATGATTGTTTCTGTTTGAGCTGGACAACTTTAAGAGGGAGAATGTCATGTTCAAATTTCTAATTCAGGTGCTGGCCCAAAATCATGAATTATCTAAGTCTAATTATTTATGGTTGAAAGACTAAAACCAAACATCATGTTTGACCCTGCAGATTGCTGAATTACAAGGTCACTGATATCACTGTTATACTGGGTCTCATGTGAAAGTGAGGGCATGCATCAGCAAGAGGTGAGCTCTCAGCCAAAGAGAGACCTATGGGAAGAGTTGGATGATGTATTAGTCTGGGTTCTCCATAGAAGTATAGATATATAGATAGAAAGAAACTGAGACAGAGAAAGAGAGAGCAGAAGACTGGTTTATTATA
The DNA here is from genome assembly GCF_949752795.1 of Hyperoodon ampullatus. NCBI lineage: Eukaryota > Metazoa > Chordata > Mammalia > Artiodactyla > Ziphiidae > Hyperoodon > Hyperoodon ampullatus. The sequence goes on along the minus strand of NC_136920.1, from coordinate 102,842,719 downwards.
AGGAATTGGCTTACATGATTATGGAGACTGAGAAGTCCTAAGATCTGCAATCAACAAGCTGGAGGTCCAGGAGAGCCAATGTTTCCAGCCTAAGTTCTAGTCTGACTAAGTCAGGAGAAGATAAATGTCCCAGCTCAAAGACAGGCAGAGAGAGTGAATTCTCCCATACTGAGCCTTTTTATTCTATTCAGGCCTTCAACAGATTGGTGAGGCCCACCCACATTAGGGAGGGCAATCTGCTTTACTCAGTCTCCCAGTTAAAATGTTAATGTCATCCAGAAACACTCACAGACACACTACAGAATAATGTCTGACCAAATAACTCAGCACCCTGTGGCCCAGTCAAGTTGACACATAAAGTTAACTATCATAGATGATGTAGTCCTCTAAGCCCTCAATTTCCTCTGATCCTTCCTTGTTCTGCAAAGCAGCCCTTTGTCTGTCACTGATGAAGCTTTTTTTTCCCTACAGCAGGTTTTGAAATGACCTACCAAGGAGTCAACTCTCCTCTTTCCCAATCATACAAATGTCTCCACCCCCTGCGATGTTCTATATCTAGAGACATATCCCAGAGTGTATCAGTGAGCCAATTACAAAGTTAAACCCAGGAGGAGATTATTTCCACACCAAATGGAATTGTAAGAACTTGCTAATTATCTCAACAAAATCTAGTAAAGATCAATGGGAAGGAATTCTGAACAAGATCAAGGAAAGAGGAACATAATTCTAAATGAGACTGAATTTGTTAATATGCATGAACCACCAGAGAGTCTGAATTCAATATGTTGGCTCAATGTATTCTACCTATTTGCATAGTGGCATAAAACCTAGACACAACAGTAGGCCATGCTACATGAAAATAAGTTGCCAGAAGTTACTTGTTATATGGGGAAGAAGGAATTCAAAGACTGAGGACACAGCAAGGTTAGAATGCATTTATCCAGAAAGGTTTACAAACCCACACCCTAACTACATGTACCCTGAGATGACCAGAAAACACTCCCTTCACCAAGGCATTCTACATTGATTAGGGGGGCACTTGCATCTTTTAAAAGCAGCGACCAACAGACTGTTTTCTGTAGGCCAAGGATGCTGGCCTCTATTTTCCCTGTGATGTTTGAAGTGAACTTTATACTGACACTTAAGTAGGAAGAAATATAGCAAGCAGTAGAGAGTTTAGAGACTGATGTAGACACTGTGGGAAAAGAGGAAGAGAGCTGATTAGAAATATGTAGAATATTAGAATTGTTAGAAATAATGTACCGACACTGGGAGCCTGGTTGATGTTGGAATGTTTTGTGTGTGTGTGCTTTCCTAGTAGTAGCCAGCAACCTAGTTATAGGAGGTGAGAAGGAGAGTAGTTAGCTTTATCTGTGGTTGAGATAAATCTATGTATAAGAAAGTGACAAGGGGATAAGGCAGTTAATAAGGCATTAAAAGAGTTCAAGTCTTTGTTTATGGGGAATAGGCTAGACTAGGAGGAGAGAAACTGGGAGAGGGCTGTCAGGAGGAAGTAGAAGAATGAAAACATATATTTCGATGAGGTTGAAAATTGAAGGTTAGATGAGATAAGAGAATGGCAGAGACTGGCTAGCTTTTTACCAAGCACATTTCTTTTTCCTTCTAGACCACAGGTAGATTATTTTTTTCCTGTCTTTCTTGCAAGCTTGTGTCTGAGTTCTGGTCAGTGGACTATGGATGGAAATGCTGTACTCTAATTCTAGGCCTGATCCATAAAAATTTCCACGTGCCATCTGCTATGCCCTTTCCCTTTTGTCAGACTGTACATCACCTGTTGAAGATGGTGAAGGCACAGGATGGAAGGAACCTGCATCCTTAAATTGCTGCTTGAATGAGATCTGCCCATTAATCAGGAGTACCCACCTTGGACTCTAAGAGGGTAAGAAATAAATTTATATTGTGGTAAAACACTGACATTTTGTGTTTTATCTGTTACAGCAGCTAGTGTTTCCTAACCAATATAGCTGTTTTTTTTAATGGTGAGAAAATTGTGATTCACAATTAGGATATTTCAGAGCTCATACAGCTCCTGTTGATAACAAGGTCCAGAGAGTAGCCATTTAGCTGAAGTGGAAAGGAGATGAATATCGCTGGAAGGAAGAGATTGAAAACATAGGAAGTCAGGGTGTTGGATGGCAACATAGATATTAATGTCATACAAAGTGATGATAGGATCAATGGAGAAGCATAGACTGTGAATCAGAATAATCTGACAGAAGCCAGCATTTACTGGGTGCTGAACATTTTGCCTTCATTATCTCCTTTAGTCCTTATAACCATCGAATGTGGTAGGTGTTACTATTAGCCTCTTTCATAAACAGGGAACTTGAGCCTTAGAGGGGTTAAATAACTTGCGCAAGGTTTCCCAGCTTGAACTTGAACTCCGTCTATTTGATTTCAAAGTCCATACTCTTAAGTACTACATTAAAGTTTACTTGAACAACATGGATTTAAGCAGAACAAAATTCATCTATGTCATAGACCAAGAGGTTTCAAAACATTAGAACAAAAATCTCTGGGTCAAATATTGATGTCAAGAATCCTAAATAATGTGAATAGATTAATTTCTATACATTAATATCCACATTGGTGCAGACCGCAGAGTCTTAGGTCATAAGACTCTCTGATAGTTGCCTCTGTGGTTTTGTGAAATCTCTTCAGTATTTTACTAAAGCCTCTTCATTGGATATCTTTGAATAACCACATCATCTAGTCATCTGAGTCTCACTACACTAAGGAGTGAGCAGGGTCAGAGAGATGAAGTAACTCACACCAAGCCCCAATGAAAAAAGTCAGGTCTCCGATTCCAGCTCCGTACTTTTTCTCTTTGTGAGCTACATCCAAGGTTTCCATTTTTTTAAATAATCTATGAATTTTTCTCTTAAAGTAAAAATGTATTCAGAAAACCAATATGTGCAATGGATAAAAACAGTTTTGATATTATCCTCTACACTTGTTTATATGCCCATAATATTTCATAATAGTAAAAGTATAGATGAGCAAGGTGAGAGGGATACACGCTTACTCCTACTTTCTTCCTATAGCAGCTCTAGAGACCCCCCCACCCCCCAAATCCCCCAGAATTCTGCAGAGCACAGTTGGCAATAAATGTGTTTTTATATTTTCTAGTGACCAATGCAAAGAGAGAAACATGACTTTTTTGCAACAGTAGCAGCACCAATGGAGTAAAACCAATCCATTGATCAAGAGAAGCACAGTAGAAGGCTATTCTGAATATTCTGAATACTAGTCCTTTAGATATATACATATATATATATACACACACATACACAAACTTATACACAGAAAAATGCATGTAAATATACATATATAATGTGTATAGACAAATATTTGCTTATTTTTAAACCCAGAACTTATATTCTAAAGTGTATATTCTAGAGAAAATATTTTATATGCATTATAAGAATGTCAAAAGCATTGTTGTTCTCAGTAAATCCTAAAAGGAAATTACATATCTACAACTCATAGAAAGGATAAATAAATTGTGCTACTTTGACACATGAATATAATATACAGCAATGAAAATGAACAAACTACAGCTATATTCAGGAACATGAATAAATCTTACATAATGAACAAAATGTACAGACACAAAAGAACATATATTGTGATTCTACGTACACACACACACACACACACACACACACACACAGATAGAGAGAGATTAAGCACTATATTGCTGTGAAATGCATAGGCATGTTTAAAACTATAAAGGAAAACAAGGAAGCAATTACAATAAGAGTTAAGATAACAGTTACTATCCAGGGGGCAGGGAGAGGACCAAGAAGGGAGGAAGGAGTTGGGGGGTGCTTGACCTGGATGGAGCTTCACAAGGCTATGTATTTGTAAAACGGTACTATTTTACGCACTTTTCAATATATTATATTCCCCAATTAAAAATTTGGGGGAGACACACACACACACATACACCCCTGTTCAGAGGGAGAGAAATCTTTGGTGGATTTTCCTGCAGAAGATACTGTGTAATGAATATCAAATATTCATCAATATCACCTTCATTTTAAGCACAGCACGTTCTTTCTTGAGGCTACTTCTTACACCAGTTCTGCTGGCTCCACACCAAAATATACGTTAGTGGTATGTTTGGTTTAAGTTACGATAAAATTTCACAGAACCTAGAGAGAGGGGGTCGCTAGATTAATTCTTCAGAGGAATTATCTTTCTTACATGAGCTTTTGAAATGTTTCCTTACAGCAATTTCAGGATGAGCTCTCCTGATAAGTTTCTGGGGTGGGCCTGTTCTCAGGTGCTAGGCATGAAAGAGGATCAGCCTCCTCTTGTGAAAATTGAGGCATCCTAATAAAACATCTGGCAGAATGGAAGGCCATTTCCAGTTATGATTGAAGAGAGCTGAGAAAGTACATGAAACCAGGATCAGGATTTCATTCAGAAAGCCATTTTGTGTCTGCTGCAATTCATAGAAAAATTGAAAGATAAGACTCCTCAATTCTTTACCATAAAGCAAGGCTATGGTTATTGGAGCCTAGAGTAAAACACCCATAAAAAGACTAGATTTGATAAATTTAGCTTCCTGGGATACTCTTCAAGACAAAGTAAATGAAACGTCCAACTAAATACAATTTATGAGTTCTGTAGGCATCTTCCTAAAATGATAACCTTGGTTTCATCTAAAACCTCTCTTAATGGTGACAATCAAAGATTAGTTCAGATGTCTATGAACACAACTGGTAGTTCTGGATGACAAAGCCATTTCATCAGCATCTGCAAGAACTGATAACCTTCTGTTTCTTGTTAAAGGTATATGTGCATCCAGCTCTCCCCGCCAAAAAAATCAAATTTTAATGGACAAGTTAGAAAGAAGGTGGAACCAGAGCACATCTTTCTTTTGTCCTGATAAAAATTATTTGACCTGTCAATTAATTTTCCTTCCATCTATCAGTCTCAAGGTTGTAGATTGGCATAACTTCATTATGCATATCAATCACCAGGAGTATTAATAGCCAATAGTGTGTGGTGAATACATGCAACTTCGTGCATAAATGAGTCCTAGATACACAGCCAAAGGTCATTAAAACGTCTCTCCACACAGAGTATAAACTACAAAGTATCTCAGGCTTCTGCAGTGGTAGCCATGACTAAGTCCATCTTCCTGAAGAGCACAGCCATGGTCCTTCTATAATTTAAAAACTTCTCCTTCATCTAAGTCCACCAGGAAGTTTTATCTGAATCCCTTATTTGCTTCAACTTCTGAATACTCTTTTCTCCTCTGTCTACTCAAGAGTATAAACGAAGGGCCAGGAAGCCAAGACTGGTCAAAAACCCCTGGTTCCAGTGCTTCTCTATTTAACTGTAGTTCCCAGGTCTCATTTCCCTGAGTGTTTGAGTCTTTGGCCTATACTTCAGTTACTGGCATCTCTTTCATACCCTCCTTCTTGTCATCATGAGTACAGACTCACTTTTCTGCCTTCTTAAACTGGGGCTTCCACCTCAACTAATATTTGCACTTCCTCCTGGTCCTAACACTTCACCTATGCTCCCAAGGCTAGCCTGGGCCCTGTGGTTACCCACACCAGGCAGGCGACTCCCATCCCACCCTATCAGGGGAGCATAATCATACATATCTAGGGTAGCACTTATCACGGTGATGTAAATATTTGCTCTCTGCACATTTAGTAGACCATGAGCTTCCATATTCATCTTTGATTCTTCTAGCACAATCCATGATGCAGAGGATCAAGTACAATTTTGTAAACAGTCCTGGTCACTAAGGGAAGAAGGTATGAAGAAGTTCATTTATATCATCTTTACAGGCTATTTGATCACTTATCTCATCAGTTGGCAGGGAAGGCCATTCAGGTTGACATTTCACTTACTTATTAATATTAAGTGATTATTGTATACAGAGCTTTTAGTACAATACAGGAAATGCATTTATTTTTCTGCCTTTTACTCATTTTCTATTGACTCCAGTCTCAATTGGGCTGAAGAAGAAGAAGAAAAAAAGAATAAAACCCTCTTTGTGTGTGTGTGTGCGCGCACACGTGGTCTGTGCACTAAGAGTATGCTCTATCTAACCTCCCTCCCTGAGGTCCCTTCCCTGGCCCCAGCCCCCTGCCCGGGTGCCTAACCCCCAGCCCTCTACCATCTACCTCCTACCATCTCCTCTTCAAGCCAAAGGAGACTCAATCTTTAGATGGAAGACTGGAAAAGATGACCTTTAAGGGTCCTCCCAACCAGGAGATTTTTCTAATTCCATGAATAAGTAATTTTTACCTAATTTTTCAGAGGAACTTAAAACTACTGTCCTCCTTTACAGCAGTCATTGATAATAAAGGTTTTGGCGCTTGAGTAACACTTTCCTTAGAAGTATCTTGTCCTCAAAACTGCTGTATCTTAAAGATACATTTACAAAGCCAACTTGTATTGCAATGATATCCTTGGGGGGAAAGTACGAAGTTAAAGGGTTTAGAGTATGCCTGGTGATTTGACTTTTTAATCATTATAAGTTATTTACTAGTCATTAGTCTTCTATCTAGGTGATGAGTCTCTTGGAACAAGGGCAGGATGAAAAGGAATTTCAAATTCTCTATCTTGTTCACTTTTCTGTTTTCTATTCTCAGTGCCATACTTGGCACAGTGTGGGCACGAGGCAAACCTTTGTTGATAGCTATATGAGCTTTGACATCAGGGATACGATCCCTAATTAGTCAGCTAGGGAATACCACCTCTCGTTAACTTGAATTAATGAATTAATGGCAGTTATAAGAGCAGGGACTTTGGAAGGAAATACCAGCCAATAACATGTTTAGCACACATGGACAATAACCTATGAATAAGATTATCCTTATGAGAAATGTTACTTCTGAAGCCAAACTAGGGACATGGGTTAATCAGGAAATTTTGAGTTGCTTTCATATGCAAGATGAAACTTGCACAAGAACTTTCTCTTCCTACCATTGTACAGGAAAATGTATCTATGTGTCTACCTATACCACCTGCATTCCCCTCTCCCCCGTTACAATAGAGGAGTCATCCCCTCTTCCTATCAAAATCCAGCCCCTTCACCTATGGTTTTCATTTCCCCAAGCTGTTCAAGAAATGCATATTATTATAACGTATATTAAATTGTTGTTCTCTTTTAACTTTTAAACATGCTCAGATAGGTCCCATTTACAAAAACAAAATAAAACTTTCTCTACCCTATGATCTCCCTAATGTACTTTAATTTTGCAGCCAAATTTCTGAAAAGAGTCCTCAATACTTGGTGTTCTCACCCCACCTCTGTCCTCAGCATAATCTGGCTTCTGACTCCATCACATCAACAAACAGCTCCCGTAAAGGTCGCCATTGACCTCTCTGTGATTATCCCCAATGGATGTTTTCAGTCCTTACCTATTACCTCTCAGCATCATTCAGCACTGCTGACAACCCCTTCCCTTTCCTCTTCACTTTTGTAACTCTACATTTTCCTGACTTTCCACGGATCTCCTGGCCACTCATTCTTTGTCTCCTTTGCAGCTTCCTCCTCCTCCACCAGGCCATTAAGTATCAAAATTCTCAACTCTTCATTCTAGCACTTCCTCATTTTCTGCTCTGTGTTTTCTGTCTAGGCCAGTGGTTCTTAAATGTGGCTGCCTCTGGGGAAACACATGGGGAGCCTTAAAAATATTGATTGCAGGGTCCACCCCCTAATATTTTTATTTAATTAAGTTTGGAGACAGCCTGGCTATTGGGACTTTTTAAAGCCTCCCAGAGGATTCTAAAGTGAAGCCCGAGTTGAGAATCACATCTCTCGGTTTATTTCATCCCCGCCCTCCATGGCATTAATAATGACATTGATTCAGATGACTCAACAATATTTATTTCCATCCCAGAAAACTCCTTTGGGTCCCTGACCCATAGAATCCACTGTTTGACATTTTCATCTGGGTGCCTCAAAGGAACCTTCCCACCTTCCCAGGCTCACCTCACATCACACTGTCCCTTGCATTCACACTGATCTTTCCATGCCCCAAACTTTCTTCTGCTCTACGGCCTTTGTATATCTAGTTCCCTCTGCCTGCACTATTCATACTCTTCTTTGTCTAGCTAACTCTTACTATTCCTTCAGTTCTTAGTTCTCAGGCCATCGCCTCTTCCTCCAGGAAGACTTTCCTCTCTCCCCAGATATCTCTCACGAGACCATGTACCATCCTTTCAAAGCACTAATCACAATTATAATTTTAACTTTATTTGCATGGTTATTCATTTACTGGGCTGAAACTTCACATATTTTTTTTTTGTCATTTTTACCATATTTTGTAAAATCTAAGATGCTTGCTATAAGATGCATTATTATTTTTTGTATTACTAAAAAAGAAAAATCACTGAGATGTAAAATGGCCATGTATTTTAAGAAAACTACGGATTTTAGATCTTACAAAGTAAAAAATTATAATGTATCAATGAAACACCATATTATTGGAACATCACACCATGATTAGTCCACAATAGACACTTAAATATTTCTTTAAAAAGTAAAGAAGAATTCGTGGGAGTGGAGCTTCTAGTATGTTTCAAAGGTTTATGGAGATAATAGGAAAGAATATTTGAAATTTGGGGAATCTAGTTCTTGGATGCAGTGATTGCTCAGAGGCAACCCATAATCCAAGACTGCATTTTTAAAATAGACTTTATTGGGCTTCCCTGGTGGTGCAGTGGTTAAGAATCTGCCTGCCAATGCAGGGGACACGGGTTCGAGCCCTGGTCCGGGAAGATCCCACATGCCGTGGAGCAACTAAGCCCGTGCGCCACAACTACTGAAGCCCACGCCCTAGAGCCTGTGCTCCGCAACAAGAGAAGCCACCACAATGAGAAGCCCGTACGCTGCAACCAAGAGTAGCCCCAGCTCGCTGCAACGAGAGAAAAGCTAACGCATAACAATGAAGACCCAACGCAGCCAAAAAGATAATAAAATAAATAAATAAATAAATAATAGACTTTATTTTTGAGAGAAATTCTATATTCATAACACAATTGAGCAGAAAGAAGAGAAAGTTTCCATATACCCCCTGCTCCCACACATGCATATAACACCTTCCACTAGAGTGATGCATTTGTTATGATTGATGGACCTGCATTGACACATCATCATCACCCAAAGTCCTACATTATGGTGCACTCTTGGTGTTGTATATTCTATAGGTTTTGACAAATGTATATTAACGTGTACTTCCTTTGTAGTATCATACAGAAGAGTTTTTCTGCCCTAAAAATTCTCTGTGTTTTGCCTACTTATTTCTCCCTCCTCCTTAATCTCTGGTAACCACTAAGCTATTTACTGTCTCCATAATTTTGCTTTTTGCAGAATGATGTATAGTTGGAATCATACAGTATGTAGTCTTTTCAGATTGGCCTCTTTGACTTAGTCATATGCACTTAAGTTTCCTGCATGTCTTTTCATGGCTTGATAGCTCATCTCTTTTTAGCTCTGAGAAATATTCCATTGTGTGGATACACCACAGTTTGTCCATTCATCTGCTGATGGTCATTTTGGGTGCTTCCAACTTTGGGCAATTATGAATAAAACTGCTATAAACTTTGGTGTGCAAGATTTTGTATGGACATAAGTTTTTAACTCCTTTGAGTAAATACCAAGGAGCGTGATTGCTGGATCATATGGTAAGAGTATATTTAGTTTTGTAAGACACTACCAAACTTTCAAAATGGGTGTACAATTTTTCATTCCTATAGCAATTAATGAGTTCCTGTTGCTTCACATCCTCATCAGCATTTGATGCTGTCAGTGTTTTGAATTTGACTATTCTAACCGCTGTGTAGGGGTATCTCGTTGTTTTAATTTGCATTTCTCTGGTGACACATGTTATTGAGCATATTTTCATATGCTTGTTTGCCATGTTTATATCTTCTTTGGTAAGGTGTGTGTTTAGATCTTTTGCCTATTTTTTAATTGGTTTGTTCGAGTTTTTATTTCATTTTTTGTGTTCTTTGTATATTTTGGGTAACAGTATTTTGTCAGATTTGTCTTTTGCAAATATTTTCTCCCAGTCTGTGGCTTGTCTTTTTCTCTTGAGATGGCACTTTTTTTTTTTTTTTTTGCCTCCTTATTCAAGTTCTTCAGGTGTACTTTCTGGAGGCTGCTTGAGAGAAGTGTTATCCTTGATTTTTATTCAGGATTTCCAAGAGGAGAAACTCCCTGTTAGTTGTTTACTTGTGTCCAAGTGTTATTTTCCCACTTGTAAGATGTAGGCCAATTCTTAATTTTGCACTCAGATTTAAGTAAGGAAGAGACATCTTTCATGTCTGGGTCAGGAAGGGTAACCCCTCAAAGGAAGTAATTTGATACAAATGACAGTGGCCCAGGAACTCAAATCAAAATAATGTCCCACACTTCCCCAAAAGTCCTTGCATATTCTTTCAGGAAACAGCACATTTTCAAATGCTCTGGCCGGGACTGACTGATGTCCTAAAACAGATCACCTCTGAGCTATGATTCCTTCAACATTTTCACCCCAGGCCTCTCCTGCTCAGTTTCCCTGTAATAGCAGCCTTCTTGGTTAACATTATTACCATTTATTTCCTTTTAATTTCAAACTACAACTTAGCAGAAATTGGAACAAAAGGAGACTTGAGGTCACTTCTATTTTAGAACAAATGGTACCTTGTTCTTAACAAGGTACAAGTCAAATAGAAGGCATTTTTCAAAAGATAAAAGGAAATTCTGTCCTTTCAGAGACTTTGAGAAAAAAAAGATGTGTGGGTTAATATTGTTCCTCTGGAGAGGATCAGGGAAGAGCTAAGTAGTGTGTAGGATGAGGAAGTGAGATATTTCTGAGTGAACTCTTCTATGTTATTTCATTAGTCTAGTTGAAGTGAATTACCAGAATATTGTGCATTCACCTATTAAAATATAAAAATAAAAGTGAAGTACTAGGTCAACTATGTTTTGGACTTATATATGTTTTTTTTCCTTTAATGGCCCATGCTGACCCTTTCTACATAGAGGACAACAAAATGAAAGTTTCCTCTAGGATCATTGGTGAATTGACTGCATGGATAAAAAAACCATGTTACTCTTTTTATACAATAAATAGTACATATAATGAGCTTTGAGGTGAACAAATGAGTACCTTCTAAATACAGACGGTGGTCTCTGACTTACCATGGTTCAACTCACGATTTTTCCACTTTATGATGGTGCGAAATTGATAAACATTCAGTAGAAACCATGCTTCGAATTTTGAATTTTGTGATTTTCCTGGACTAGTGGTATGTGGGGTGATCCTCTCTTATGCTGGGAGCAGCAGCAGTGAGCCACAGCTCCCAGTCAGCCACGTGATCACCATGGGAAGCAACCAATACACCTACAGTCATTCTGGATCCCTACAACCATTCTGTTTTTTCACTTTCAGTACAATACTCAATAAATTACATGAGATATTTAACTGTAGACTAATGTAAGTGCTCTCAGCATGTTTAAGGTAGGCTAGGCCAAGCTATGATACTCAGTGTATTAGATGTAGTAAGTGCATTTTTGACTTACGATATTTTCAATTTATGATGGGTTTATCAGGAAGTAACCCCATTGTAAGTTAAGAAGATCTGTAACTGATTCCTGTGTTTTAAAATTTTTCTCCCTCCCCGCTCCCTCTCTCCCTCCCTTCTTCCCTGCCTCTCTCCTTTCCTTCCTTCCTTCCTTCTTTCCTTCCTTCCTTCCTTCCTTCCTTCCTTCTCTCTTTTCCTTTTTGACCTAGAACATTATGACTTCATGTGCATATTTGCTGAGTTTCCTTTCAAATATAAAGAGAAGTATGATTTTCAAGAGCCATTTTAGACATTTCAAACATGCAGAAAAAGCAAAATCGAAAGGTAGAGACTTAAGACAGCAGGTGGGAGGACAACACAATTTAAGGAAGCTTCCAAGGTGCTTCATTTTAAATCAGTTGTGAATAATTCTGCTTTATCTCTACTTCTTTCCTCTATCTGCTCTTAGAGAAAGAAGTTTGGCTGATCAGTGGGGGTTTTTCCCCTCCACTAATATTCAGTTATTAATCACACTTAATTTTTTGGTAGGAGTAGGGAGTAAGTCATAGAAATTAAAGCTCCTTTTTCCTCAAGTATTGTCCTGTAACTGCAGGGCACTTAGTATTTGCAAAGCTCCTCATCAAAGCCCTAGCTGCCTTGCTGCAGATGTCTGACTTCCCACCTGCATCAGTCCTGGGAGCTAGGTTATGTTGTGGAAGCCAACAAGCCCAATCCTCAACGTCTTGATGCAGCTACGTTAGTTTATTGCTTATGGTCTATACCCATCCCAGACCACAAATACGAAGTGGTTATCATAGACACTCAGGACTAGTCCAACAGAGACTCCATCACAACACCTGTTTTCATGATAATAAAGGTGAGGAAAGGTCTGAGAGCATAGCTGTCATGACCACTCCCCTTTGTTGGTCAAAGCAAGTCATGGGAATAAGTTTGAGTTTGTTGGGGTAGGGAGTTATAAACATCCCCAGAGAGGGGCAGGAAAATATATGTGAAAAACCATGTCATCCTTCATGACAACTTACAGGTAAGGAATCTGAAACTCAGAGAGACAAAGACACTGGTTTAGTTACCTAGGTAACTAGAAGGGAGGTGGTGTCTTCTGATCTCAGTGTTGGGTATCAGGGACTCTAAGTACCTGACCTATATTTGTTGACTTCTCCTTCCTTCTGGAAGATGCAGGGGACATTACCTCGTTCTTGAGTATCACTTACATCTTGTGGTTTAATCAAACCCTCTCATTTCAAAGTTAAAATCTTAAATTTTCTTAGACTCTCTGAGACACATAGCGGTCATGTGGGTATTTGGCTTAATGGGGACTATGCATGTGACTCCAGTGTTATGAACTGAGTAGGCAACTGTCTAGTCTAATTTCAGAGAACTGACAAGGCTCCATGAACACTCCCCTACCCCTGCTCCTTGATGCCTGAAGCTCCCCTAATAGATACTATTATTAATAGCTTTAATGAATTGAGGTGCTTAGGTGTAAGGAATTGTCTTAAGTGCATTACTTTTACAATCTCACTTAATCCTACAAAGTGAGGAACATTAGTCCCCCATTTAACAGACCAGAAGTTCTTGGTTCTTTAACTTTTTCAAAGTTGTACAGTGAGTGAGAGGTTAAACACTGTTCTTTCTGACTCCCAAACCTATGCTTTTGACTTCTGTGGTTTACTGCTTCCCTAAACAGGAACAAGACGTTATGTTCCACAATCACGTAGATTTCAAAGCAGATACCCCTGAGAGAGGGGCAAGGCCTTGGTACAGCACAAATGAAGCTCGATGGAGGACAGTCCAATTTTTAAAAGTAAGATTGGAGGAAGGCTAGGGGAGGAATGATGAGTGGTAGGAGGCGGAAAGAAGTTCCCTGTATCAATTTCCTATCAAAGTAACAAAGTACCACAGACTGGGTGGCTTACACAACAGAAGTATATTGTCTCACAATTCTGGGGGCTGGAAGTCTGAGATCGAAGTGACAGCAAGGTTAGTTTCTCCTGAGGGCTGTGAGGAAAAATCTGTTCCATGCCTCTTCCCTAGCTTCCACGAGCCTCGGACGTTTGTTCCTTGGCTTGTAGGTGGTGTTCTCATTGTGTCTCTTCATATAGTCTTCCATCTTTGCATGTCTGTGTCTAAATTTCCCCTTTTTATAAGAGCACCAGTCATATTGGATTAGGGACCCACCCTGCTCTAGTATGACCTCATCTTAACTAGTCACATCCACAACAACTTTCTTTACAAATAAGGTCAGGTTCTGAGGTACTGGGGATAGGACTTCAACATTTGAGAGCAACATAATTCACTCCATATTAGTCCCGAGTGAGGGACCCTCACACCTCTACAGATCTTCCTCAATGTGTTATTTCCTGCTAAACCCATCGCTGAAAATATCATAAGTCAGAACTGCATTTAATACACTTAAGCTACCAAACACCATAGCTTAGGCTCGCCTACCTCAAACATGCTCAGAACACTTATGTTAGCCTACGGTTGGACAAAATCATCTAACACAAAACCTATTTTATAATAAAGCATTAAATCTCTCATGCAATTTTTTGAATATTGTACTGAAAGTGAAAAACAGAATAGTTGTAAGTGTATCAGTTGTTTCCCCTCCTGATTGTGTGGCTGACTAGGATCTGTGGCTCCAGGCCGCTGCCCAGCATCATGAGAAAGGATCCTACTGCATATTGCTAGACCCCAAAAAAGAAGAAAATGCAAAGTATGGTTTCTATTGAATGTGTATCGCTTCCTCACCATCATCAAGATGAAAAGTCGTAGGTTAAATCACTGTAAGTCAGGGACCATCTGAATATCACTGGAATAGGTTTCTGCTGCTAGAGCATTCCCTGGGCTGCCTGGAAAGGCAGGTGACCCAACCAAGGAAAAGGAGGGGTTGCTGATGCCTGGAGGGGTGGCTACTGATGAGTGACAGCGTGGAATTAGAGACCTCTGACTTTATGGCCTTGCAACCAATACAAGTCATTGAAAAATCCTATGGCTGTGAGAGCCAGGCAAGTATGTGCATCTGGAGAATAAAAGAACATCACACAAGCTTCCCAAAGTGCCCTCGCTCACCCCACTGGGCTCCATCTCCCTCTCCTGTTTGCCCACAGGTGGGTTACTCTCCTGCACAAAGCGGCAGCTCATCAAATTTGCCTCAGGCTTTGTTTCTATAGGAACCCAGGATCAATTGTCTGCACTGCAGGGGAAAAAGCACTTTTTCTAGAACACTTCCCTATTTTTTATAGCCATTTCATGTCATTTTTAAAGCCCCTCTATTCTCCCCCCCCCCCTTAGGCATGGTATCTCATTCCCCAAATAATTACTTTTACATTCTATTTCGGATAATTCACTGAGTGGAAAATCAAAGACACAATATTTAGGCAACACATTGGTATTCATGAAGTGTTTTTTTTTTTTAATGTTTCTCATTACTGAATACATTTTCTGCTGAAAATCTTTCATTGTGCTCCCCAAAGGTGGCATTATTTTGAAGCTACGGTGAGTAGAGATAAAGAACTGAAAAAAAAATCTCTGAATTGGTTTGTGCGCATCCGCTTCCTTCCCAACCTTGGTCTCTCAGACCCCCTCCAAATATTTAAGAAATTTAAGGACACATCACTTAAAGAGAAATGTAGTTGATCTTGGGCTCAAAGGATTTCACAGAAAAATGGTATATGCCAAAACAATTGCAGCTGTTTTCTCTGACAGGTTAAATTTGTCAAAGTGTGATGTGCATATAATGTTCATGCCCAGGTATGGGGGACAGGATGCAGCCATTCTGACTGATGTGGGTTTATAATCAACGGGCAGGTGGAGTGGGGGGCTTAAAATGCCATTAATAAGATGTGACCATAGCCAATCATTTCATCTCTGGGCCTCAGGTTCTTTACCCTGTAAGAAGGGAAGGAAGAGTGTGGATGGCCTTTAAGGCACTTTCCAGTACTAACATGCTGCAATTTTTTATTCATATCAATTATGAATACAGTTAAAACACTCATCCATTGAGTGAGAATAAGCAGCCACTCCTATTTTATGCATAATTAGATCTTCAGTTCACAACTTTTCTGAGAATAGATTTGTTAAGACCAGCAGGGAAATTCTTATTTCCTAACTTGGTAGAAGCAGCCTGTTTAGCCAGAAGGGGTCCTCTTCCTGGGGATGAGGTGCCTCCTAGTTAATAAAGACTGCAGAGCTGGCTGCTTGGCCTAGTAACAAATGAGAATCACAGCCAGACCTCAGAAGAGCTGTAACATGAGAAGGAGGCCATTTCAGCTAGGGAGCTTTGCCAGGAACGTGCTGTAACTAAAAGAATAGACCCCCAAGCCACTTCAGTATTGGAGAGCATCTGGGTGCTTTTTACCCAGGCAGCCAGGAACATGGCACTGGATGTGGACAGGAAAGTCACACTCCTGCCTGGAACCCAGAAGCCTTCTGAGGATGGAAAGGGGTTGGGGGGGAAGGTGGCTCTCTGAAACACTGCACCTTTTGAAAAAGCACTCAACTGTTTAGATTGAACTAAGCTTAAAACCCTCTTGACACTTAGTTAACTTTCTCTTCTTTGTTTGCCATCAGATGAGGGCTGGTAATGGTGACACGATTAGCTATAGACCAAACAAAGAAACTGCATTTTCTTGGTGTACCTGAGTTGTGCTGTAAATTTTGTGAGCTCTAAACCTGAGGAAACCCATCCTATATAAAAGAAATAAAGACAGGGAATGATCTGTAAGAAACAGAGATGAATAGCTTTGACCCTGTCCCTACTAGACCCTCCAGTGCCCCAGGACACCTCTAAAGGACAAAGTTTTAAAAATGCTGGTATTAAAGGATTTATTGACACATGGTGCTTGGTGTCAATCCTCACTCTCCTACTTACTAGCTCTGCGGCCACAGGCATGTGACCTAACCCCTCTGGCAGGATTATTGTATGGCTTATATGAGAGAATGAATGCATTTAAAGCACAAGTAGAGGGCTGCACACACAGGGGTGCTGCATAAATAAGGGGGGAATGGCAACATCACATTGGGAATTATGGGAAATGCCATGGTTGATGCTTCTGCAAATTACATTTCATTCACCTTGGGACCTCCCCAGATCCTAGCTGATGTAACCAAAGAGTTACAACTATGAGAAAATCCATTTATTTTCAGTCACAAATCTCAGCATTTTGTCCTCAAAAAGAAGCTTTGATTTCAAAGGGAAAAATGAATCCTATGTTTAATATGTTAAATTTACTATCAGCAAATATTCCTGTATCCTAAGCAAATGGCAGGGCTTGAAAATAATTTCCCTGCCACTTCATTTTATGCTTTATCACTTTGCAGTAGTGAATGATATGGTAATCTTCAATATCACTGTTGAAATCTAATTTCCACCTTAGCAGAATTGTTCCCACATCTTCATTACAAACTTTCTCAAGAGATTCTCAGGTTACCAGTAAAATGTTCTCACTGCTCAGGCACCATGGAGATACCTAGGTAGGTAAACAGTTGCATTTGCAAGGAATTTACTAATACTCAAAGGGTCACATGCTATAGTGGACAGAACCCAAGGGTATCACCGAAGTCTTGGTCTAGCTCTTCTATTAACAAGTGGCCTTATTGGAACAAGGTCTATTCTCCTCATTTAGGAAATGGATTGTGATACCAACTTCTCAGGCATTTGTGATTTTTCAGTATCACAGGTAACATTTAAGAAAGGAAATTATACATGGTAAATTTTGTTAACTTTTATGACATGGGCCATGGAGATGGTATCAACATAGCATCAGCAGTGCTCAAGCCCTCAACGCTATTACCAGTTAGTATCTATAATGAATTTCTCGGTGAGTTCATATATCCCAGCAGCTTTTCCACCATTTAAAGTTCAGGCATAATTATAGGATGAGGATCAACCTTACTTATCCATCACTGCACCTACCTGTGCCTCTCTACTTTAAGACAAGTGCAAGCAGAGGGGTTGTAGCTTTGGAGGGAGAGAGGGCTGTATACTGTCTGCCATCCTCAGCACAGCTCTTTGCAGATGGTCTGGCGACATATTTTCTAATGCTGTAACTAGGCAGAAGATGTCTTAATTAAGCTTAGTTTTTGTATTGAAAGATAAGGGGGGACAGAGCATGTTTTGTCCATCGCTATATTTGCCAGCATACTCCCTAGCACAGAATAAGTATCAAAAATAAATGCCAAATGAATAAATTAAAAAGTCCAAAAAGTTTGCAGTGTTTCAAATTGCTATTAATCAGTACGCGAGACCAGCTTCGTACTTTCTTTCTTAAATAGGCTACTTCTTTCTTCTTGTGTACTTATCCTCAGTAACCCAAACACAGACTTTGGATTTGTCCAGCAACCCTCAGAAGAGACAAGACCTGCTCCAGCTGCATCTCTGTCAAAGCACCTTGTGATCTAGATGGAAACGCTATGTTTGATTTTGTTACCAGTCCAAAATTGCTCACTTTAAAAATGATCTGTTTTCTTTTTCAAAATAGCATCTTGCAAAATATTTTACTATTTTCCTAAAAATAAACAATTTTCACATTAACAAAAGAAGCCAAATATAGCTTATACATGCCACCACACTCCATGTGGCCACCTCACCGGGCGAGGGATGGGCCGTGAGAGTGAGTTAGTGCGGGACCACCAGCCCGGACCAGGCTTCTGCTCACTGAGGTTAAGTTTATTAGTGTGTGTACAGTCTTCCCTCTAGTTGGTGACACATGGCATGTCAGCTCTCTCAGTTGAGTTGAGTGTGCAGTTCTCTCAGGAAAGTTGATTTTAAAAGGATAAAAAACATGCCTGGTGCCACAATTAATAAATTAATTGAGCATTCATTCAGAAAGTCATGGGGAGAGAGTACAAGAGAAAGAAAAAGAAGACAGAGTAAACCAAACCATCTCTTTTATATACTGACTTATTAGAGAAGACATGCTTTTAGGATTGTATTAGTAGATATTTTGCAGATTTCCTTTCAAAAGTAGCTTCTTCTCTCCCCAAATTTTCCTTCTTTTCTTTCTTTTGTCTTTTTTTTTGTGTGTATGAAGTAGGATGGAGCCCAGCTGACCTGCAGACTAGGAGGAAGCTTTATGGAACTCAGGGTGCACATGGACTTGTGGAAGGAGACAATGGGAGGTCTCTGGCTCAGATCAAAGGAGTCAGCTTTGCTATAAGTATAAAAAAGTGGACTCTCTTGCCTGTTTCACCATACCTCTTTCCCCACTCCCTGCCAGAAAAGAAGAGGAGGGGGTATAGTCAGAGTTGGTTGGCTAGGGGTAAGAATAGCTTTATTTGGGGAGATGGGAAGAGCAAGTCTGAAAGTGTGGCCCTCATTCTGATGTGTGTGGACTCAGAGGTCTTATCAGGTGATCTTATCTTTGCATTTGTGAGTTTCTAGCATCTTGGAATAAATGCCATCAACCTATTAGTACTGGAAAATCTCTAGAGGAATTGAGGCTCTTTTGACATCTTCATACCAAGACTTTGCTTGGTTCACTATATTTCTACCCAATGCTCAACATCAAAGTATAGAAATTGTAAGAAGCTTGACTTGGACTATATAATAATAATCAAATCACAAAAGGAGACCTCTTGTAAAATGCCTCTACAATGAAAGGATATACAGGATGTCACTGGATTGCAAGTAGATAGTCCAAAAACCAAAGGAGATAAAATTGTAAGCTAAGGTGAATTTGAAATAGCACCTGACCACAGACTCTTGGCCTTCTGGCTCACGCTACTTCAAGCTGGTTTTCCCTCTTCCTATATGTATTGATTTCCCCCATTAGCCGATCAGATTCTCAAGAATCAGGACCATGCCTGAAACTCTATCATGTACATGTCTGTAAACTTTTGTAGTTGGGTCCCCTGACTAATCTCAGCTCCAAAGGGACTTTGTATTTTTCA
Source organism: Hyperoodon ampullatus (assembly GCF_949752795.1). NCBI lineage: Eukaryota > Metazoa > Chordata > Mammalia > Artiodactyla > Ziphiidae > Hyperoodon > Hyperoodon ampullatus. Next base: position 102,823,258 of record NC_136920.1, on the reverse strand, counting down.
TGACTGCATCTTCAGGGGCCAGCCACCTAGCTATGCTCAACAAACACTTTCAAATGAATAAATCGATGCATTTATGTCTTTTTAAATTACAGAGTGCCTGGAATATAGCAGACCCTCAGTAAATGTTAAACTGAACTCGGAGACATTTCTCGCTCCTTTTTATGACCTGTCTCCAGTTTGTGAACCAGAGGATGAGGCTAATTGATGAAAGGACAAAGACTGAGGTGACAGTTCCTGTACTGAGCAGATCAAAGTGAAGTTTCTCCAAGACCTTCATCCCGTCAATTTTTTGTAAATGTACTTTGACCTAGTCAGAGCCTCTTTTCATTTTATTCATCCAACTTATGTTAGATATGGCCACTGAGTTCTTTTAAATCAGTTTCCTTTCCCACACAGATGGCGCTTTTCATTTTGCAATCAGGAGTCAGGAAGCCACAAGCCACATGAATTACTTCTCTCTGCTCTTCAAAAAGAAACAGTTTTCGTCACAACAAAACAACTACCAGGTCAGATCTGTGCTTCTCTCCTATCTTTGAAATATATAATATGGAGCAATAACAATTCAGGCATTTTAGGAGGTACGATGGATTTCCCACTAAGTCTTCCACTGAGAAGAGGTTGCTTTTGGATGCTATTTCCAATGATACCCCATTAGGTCTCCGGTATTTGTTCAAAGTCTGGTTCAATACATAAGAAGAAAAAGAAAAAAATTTAAAAATCTATGATATCTCTAAGTAATATTCATCACTTTATATCTCTTTGCTTTCTTTATCTCCAATTTGAAAGGACATGTTGAAAAATTATAGTAATCTGAGAGAATTTGAGCATAAATTTACTTGAGAATCTCCTAAACTCCTACTTATCTAAAACCTAAAACCAGGCTTTTACTGAAAAGGGCTTTTATTAATAGCTAGAAATATGCATCTGTTGAGGCCCTGATGAGGAAAGCAGTAAATGAGAAACCTTGAATATCAAAATATAATGTCCTCATTTATTTTTCTGGAAAGAGAAAAAAAAGAATATTGATCAAAGAGACAGCTGTCTGCTAATTAAACTTCTTAGTTCTTCAGAGAAAGAAATATATACTATAGAGTTTGAAATATAAGTTAGTGATAAAAGGTGACTTTTATCTTCTTTTGACACAAGCATTTTATATCTAAGAAACAAAAATTTATAAATTTTTTTTCTCATAAAATTATCAACACCCCTTTTATTCTATCTTTCAAGGGACTCCTCAGAGCCACATGATACTTTCGCTCATTGCAGATCAAGCTTATTCATGAATCCCCTAAGGCTGCAAGCTCCAGGGTGTGGGGACTGAGTGTGTCTCATTTATCATTATATTCCCAGAACCTGGTAGGGCACTTAGCACAAAGTGAGTGTAAATGGCCGAATGGATGATTTTTCATATCATTGTTCATGCTTTTCTCACTGCCTGGAATAACCTCCTTTACCCTTCTGCCAGGAAAACTTAGCCATTTCCTGACAATGCATATGTCTTCTGCAATTTTTTCCTGGGCAAAATTCTACCCTCACTCATTGTATCCTTATTATTAATTCATAGAAAACTCATTCTCTCTACCAAGTAGTGTAGGATTTGATCCTGTTTATTATCAAAACTTGTTTCCTAATTACTTTTTCTCAACTCAATCACAAGTTCTCTGAGAACCTTCATTATGTTTCTACCCCTATAGCAGCAGTCCTCAACCATTTTGGCACCAGGCACCGGTTTCATGGAAGACAATTTTTCCACGGACCAGGGGTGGGGGGTAGGGGATGGTTTCGGGATGATTCAAGTGCATTACATTTATTGTGCACTTTATTTCTACTATGATTACACTGTAAATTATAATGAAATAATTATACGACTCACCATAATGCAGAATCAGTGGGAGCCCTGAGCTTGTTTTCACTTGCCACTCACTGATAGGGTTTTGATATGAGTTTGCAAGCAGTTGATTTATTATGATCTGTGTGCAGTCAAATCTCTCTGCTAAAGATAATCTGTATTTGCAGCCGCTCCCCAGTGCTAACATCACCACCTCAGCTCCACCTCAGATCATCAGGCATTAGATTCTCATAAGGAGCATGCAACCTAGATCCTTTGCAGGTGTAGTTCACAGTAGGGTTCACTCTCCTATGAGAATCCAATGCTGCTGCTGATCTGGTAGGAGGCAGAGCTCAGGCAGTTATGTGAGTGATGGGGATCGGCTGTAAACACAGATGAAGCTTTGTTTGCTTGCCCACCTCTCACCTCCTGCTGTGCAGCCTGGTTAGGGACTGGGGGTTGGGGACCCCTGCCCTATAGGACCTAGCACAGTGCCACTCACTTAGTAGGTATATCAGTTAGTACCTTGCAATGTTAGTACCTTGCAATGTAAATGACAGCAAGTCTTAGACAAAATGTACCAACAATGAAATCTGCTAATAAATCGGGCCCTGATCTCTTTAACAAGATCCTCTTCCTCATCCTGGCCCAAAAACCATAGCTTCCTCCCTGCTTGGTCTTCTAAATCATGAGATCCCAATGTCCTAGTAATGAGAAGCTAGTTACTGTTGACTTACTTTAGCTTTACCATCTTATTCATGAGGTTCATGAACCAACTTAACTGTCCAAGACATCTGCCAGATGGGCCAAAGATTGTAGTGGAAGGTTGTATTACAATTACAGAACAATAAGAACTCACCTTTAAATGCTTAATAAGATAAGCTCTGAAAGCAAAGTGCCATTTATAGGAAAGTGGTATTATTTTGTGTGTAAATGTAAATGTTTGAATATCTGTGAGAAAACAAAATGATTCTAACCTTTCCCTGAACTTTTAAGCCCTAATGAGGAAAAAATCTGACCTTGCTTAGGGACCTGAGAAAGATGGGTAGACTTATTTTAGATGACAATTCTGGGGGTTGTCTTAGCCTGGGTTCTCTCCAAAGCAAAGCCTGACAGATGCATATGTGCAGGTAGTTGACTTAGAAAGGGATCCCAGGGAGCAGGAGGAGAGACAAGGGAGCAAAACAGGGAAGGAGAAAAGTCAACAGAAGGATGGACATTGAATCAGTCACCATTATGCTCCATCCCGTGGGACATTCTGAGAAAACTACAATCACCCAAGCAATGGAAGGGGGTAGCAAATGTCCATTAGCTTCTATCCCCTGTTTCTCCATACTTCCAGAGAAACTCTGGGGAAGGTAGCAAGGTTGGGAGGGCCCAAGGTAGGTGCTGTCAGCTGGAGCCTACACAAAGCTGGTTGAAGCCTGCACAAAGTGATTGCCACATCAGGGCTGGAAGAAGAAGAGGGGCTCAGAAGATCTGAAGCTGTGGCAAAGACAACTCTACTTAGGGAACATTGCCTTTGGCGTTAACACTTCCAGTGGGTGAGAAGGCACTGATGTTATAGAGGAGCCTGGCTTCTGACATGCTGACTGCCCTCATCTTATGAAAGGCCTTCAATCAAATATAGCCCAGACACCAAGCCTTTTTGATTTTTTAATGAATTCAGTTTGTTATAACAAGCCTTTTCCCCCAAAACTAAGGCAACAGCACAGCTTATAGAGGAGGTGATTCAGCTTTGCTTACTAAGAAGCCTGACTCCCATGTGACTTTGACAGAACTTGTTATCACATCTCCTTGGAAACTATTACCGTGTGTGAGTGTCAGAACACCCAGGCACCCGGCATATCTCAGAGACAGGTGCTAACAAGGATAACACAGGACGGAAATCAATGGCTGCAGTCCAAGTGTCACTATACATAATTGGCTCTCTACATTTTTGGTATTTATTGATTTTTTCCCCTAAATTGCTGATTTGATTATATCCTTCATCTATTCAGAATCAATTTTTTTTTTTTCGGTACGCGGGTCTCTCACTGCTGTGGCCTCTCCCGCCACAGAGCACAGGCTCCGGACGCATATGCCCAGCAGCCATGGCTCATGGGCCCAGCCGCCCCACGGCATGTGGGATCCCCCCAGACCAGGGCACGAACCCGCATCCCCTGCATTGGCAGGCGGACCCGCAACAACTGTGCCACCAGGGAAGCCCTTCAGAATCAATTAAAAAAAAATCTAGTATTTTTGCCCCTAGGAAATTCCATGACAAGTTTATAATCAATAATACTTAAAGTAAAACAAATCCATCTTCCAGGCCAGTAACTAGGAAAAGTGATCATTTTCAAATAGCATTTAGACTTCATTATTCTTAATCACTCAAAAGTAGCCAAGTGAGCCCCAAGTGCAGATTATTAAACTTTTATGAACAGGCATTTCCTCTAACAGTTTTCATCCCCCAATTTTTGGACTATCATGTTTTTGAAATAAAATGTGAAAATCATTACTCAAAGCTGTTCCCATCCAGTGGGAGGATAATCACTTCCTCGAAGTAATTCAATCAGAATACTAATATGTGATACTAAACAGTGCAAACACAGCTACAGCATTTGTTTTTAAGCTTTTCGGATTATGAGCTACAAGTTTCTTCCCGATGACATGTAGTTTCTGCTGCCCACAGTGTTAGAGCTGATTTGCTGTTTGTCCTTGTTAAGATTTGGTTCTCTTGCTTTCCTTTGATTTTGTGAGTTGTCCTCACTACCACTGCCACCACCACACCACCACCACCATGTTTTTCCAAGACATTTTACATTTAGCTATTTGGTTGCTATTATTTGCTTTTTTTATGAACAAATTAGTCCATATTTATTGGTCACTGATATTTCCTAAAGCAAACTCCAATAAAAATATTAAGAACTTAAGCAGGGATAAGAAGTTTACGGAGAAGCCTGTGCTCCTAGAACACGGTCTGATTTGAAATTTAGTATGTATTTGAAAAAATCAATTGTTTCATTTTGTTTGTTTGTTTTTTGTGTTACAAAAGAAATGCTTCTTAGCAGAAATGCTATAACACCAATCTGCTACTATATGCTCCAGGTGCTGTGCTAAGGTACCGTGTTAATATTGACTGATTTAATTTTCACAATAACCCTAGCAGGTAAACCTTGTTATTGTCTTTTTTTAAAAGACTTAATTATTTTAGAGCAATTTGAAGTTCACAGCAAATTGATGGGAAGGTACAAAGCTTCGCCATATACTCCCTGCCCCCATCCATACATAGCTTCCCTCATTATCAATATCTTCCGTTAGAGTGGTACATTTGTTACAATCTTGTTACACATCATGTTCACCCGAAGTCCATAGTTTACATTACAGTTCACTCTCAGTGTTGTACATTCTATGGGTTTTGACAAAGGTATAATGACATATACCCATCATTATGCTATCATACAGAGTATCTTCACTGCCATAAAGTCCTCTGTGATCTGCTTATTCATCCCTTCTTCCATCGCCCCACAACGTCTGGTAACCACTATGCATTTTACTGTCTCCATAGTTATGCCTTTTCCAGAATACTCTATAGTTGGAATCATTTAGTATTATGTATTTATTTACAGTATTTTAGCCTTTTCAGATTGGCCTCTTTCATGTGCCCTTAAGGTTCCCTCATGTCTTTTCATGACTTGATAGGTCATTTCTTTTTAGCTCTGAGTAATATTCCATTGTGTGGATGTACCACAGTTTAACTATTCACCTACTGAAGGACCAAGTTTTGACAATTATAAATAAATCTATAAACGTTTGTGTGTAGGTTTTTGTGTGAACGTAAGTTTTTAACTCCTTTGGGTAAATACCAAAGAGTGTGATTGCTGGATCATATGATAAGAATATCTTCAATTTTGCAAGAAATTGCCAAACTGCCTTTCAAAGTGGGTATACCATTTTGCATTCCTACTAGCAATTGAGAGTTCCTGTTGCTCCACATCCTTGTCAACATTTGGTGTTGTCAAGTGTTTTGGATTTTGGCAATTCTAATAGGTGTGTAGTGGTGTCTCATTGTTGTTTTAATTTGCATTTCCCTGATGACGTATGATATTGAGCATCTTTTCATATGTTTATTTGCCATTGCTATATCTTCTTTGGTGAGTTGTCAAAGTCTTTGGCCTATCATTGTTTTTTTGAAAATGACCACACCCAGGTTTACAATAGTTAAGTAACTTGATCAATAGCTTATTTTTTGCTAGATCATTTGTATCTAGGATTTTGTCATTCCAAACTTTATGCTCTTTCCAAGAAATTTTTTAAAGACAGAGAAGTTTAAATAGGGACAAAGGGAAATGGTTCTGCTTTCAGAATCACCATTTGGTAGGTCTCTTTGCACAATTTTAATTAAACCAAATGCAAAACACATTTTGCCTAGAGAACTTTCCCTTTAATTTCAAAATTTACATAATTCATGAGGATTGCAATCCTCTCTAATCTGTTTACCTTAAAATCATCAAAATATCACATGCCAGAAACTACTTGGGGTCTGAGATGCCTTTTGCCTTTTCAATCCCAGGCCAAAGTTTTCCCCTAATCCCCAAATACTTGCCAATAAGGAGAGATGTCCAAGTCCAAAAAGATGTGAACTGCTTTAAAACTGTTACCTGCTTACTATCCTTCACATGCTTAAAAAGCATCAGAAATACTAGGACACAAAAGAGCCAGGTTGGAGTTGTTCCCAACTATTCCTCCTCCTTCCTACTGATCATAATACATCTTCATGGAATCAAACCCCTATCTTAAGGGAGCTCAAAATAGTTTTATATCTTTGAAATTTTAAGGCATTATTATTGCCATTTAACAAACAAGGCTCCTGTAGCCCGGGGATAAAAAATTGTATATCTAAAGCTACTAAGAAGTGGAGTAGACTGAAACTCTTTCTATAGTATCCTTTCTTTTATTTTTCGTTTGGTCCTTCCCTTATTTTAAGATTTTAATCCATTTTCAAGGGCCCAACTTTTGGGTTGGAAGAGATGGAAAATTAGCTGGGAACACCTGTATTCAGAGTGAACAAAACTTGGCCCATGTCAATGCACTTGTATCATCTGGGCTCTGAGAAAGTGCTGAGCATTCAGAGAACCATGAGGTGATGGCTCTGACTGCCCAGACTTCAAGGCTAGTTTCTCCTTAGCCCTAAGGAGAAACGGGAGCATGTGGTTACTGCATACCATGGTGAGCACCCAGAGGAAGGTCAGGGTGTGCTGGAACCAGAGGACCTGCTGGTGGAGGGTAGAAGGAAGGCTTCCTAGATGATGTGACATCCAAGCTAAGCATTCAGGGACAACTGGGATTTTACTAGGTGACAAAGAGAAGGGATGTGGAGGAGAGACTTTGGGGAAAGTATTTCAGGAAGAGGGGAGAACATGTGTAAAGACCCAGAGATGAGAGAGAGACAAATGAGTTCTGGAAACAAGGCAAGGAAATTTATCATAGAGGGCAAGGCCCACCATCTAGGGCATGGAATCAAGAAAGATCTCAACTTACAAAAGTATCCACCATGAGCTATGTCTGGCTGGCCAAAACCCCTTCGAGGGGCCTGGCAGAATCAGTCAAAAGTGACTATGGCACAAAGGCTCTCTTTGCATGTGTCAGATCTCTGCAGCTCAACCAAGCCATGGTAACCCTGACCAGTATCTGCTACAACTATTTAAGGCTTGTTCTGAGGCTTGCTAACTGGCTTGAACAAATTTACTAGCCCACAGCAGAGAGATGCGCTTGAAAGTACTTTTAGATGGTCAAAATGATCTGAAAGTATATTTTTAGAACCAGTAGAGATAGACTGAACCTTGCATATACAAAAAAGTAAAAGAGGAACAGTTTAGCTCTCTTGATTTTCTGGAAAGAATGACCCCCAGGGGTCAGGGGAGGAAACATATTTTCCAGGCCTTTTTGGGCAGTGAAGTCACTCCTTGCTAAATGCGGGCAGTGGAGTAAGGTGATAAGTGCTTCCATTGCTGCTGTAGGGGAACTCCCAGCTGGGGGAAGCCCATGCATTCTCCTGCCAGTCTCTGATGGGAGGGCTCACGGAAGTAGTGCTCCAGTGCCATTCACCTGCCAGCACGTGTACAAGGGGCAAGGAGTGACCTGGCCATCTCGTTTGGGTAGCAAGACTCAATGTGTCCACTGAAGTTTCATGTCCCACTTAAAAACATAAACCAAGCCAGACAAGCCTATAACACAAGCAAAAATTTCTTGTATTGCAAATATTTGCTTTTTATATAAAGGGGAATTTTCCAGATTTGGCCATTTGGCCCAATTTCTCCTGACTGGCTCTTAATGGAAGTTGATTTAACTTTGACCTCTTACTCAGTGACACAGAATAAACAAACAAACAAACCCCAAGAACTATCTTTGAGCACTTAATATACACCAGGCTCTAAGCACTTTTATCTTCATCATGTCATTTAATCCTCATAACAATACCATGGGGTAGATATTATTCCTACAATTTTTAAAAGAGGAAACTGAGGAACAGAGAAGTCAAATGATTCCCTCTAGATCACAGCTGGAGAGAGTCAGAGGCCGGCAGGACCCAAAGCCCGTCTGATTCCATGTGTTTTTTATTACATCACACTGCCTCCAGAGGGGCCAAGAGATTTGGGGGTCATGTGAAACATAATACTTTAAGAGCAGTCACTTTGGGAAGACTTATCCTTGACCTCTGTTGGCAAACTGATAAAGTAAAGAAAATTAGTCAATTTAAGCTCAAAAAAAGAAAAGGAAAAAACTACCTTCCTGATGAGTGAAAATTTTGTTCCAAAAATACATTCCTTAAAAAAAATAAATAAAATAAAATTCAAAAAAGAAAAGAAAAAAGAAATGGAAACAAACCAACCCTGGAACTGAAGATTAACTGTACTTATAACAACCAAGATGACGCTGGTCAGACCACCGATGACCAATTTCAAGATGACTGTCAGAGCTGACTGTGCTGTTTCTGCATGTAGCCCCCTCCCTTCACCTATAAAAACTCTTATCCCTGGATTGTCACAGGAGGGGGATGGGGGAGGAGTTGGCCTTTGGACAGGTGTCTGCCGCCCCCACCCGCACCCCGGTTGCCGGCATCCAAAATAAAGCAAACTTTCCTTTCCAAAAAAAAAATATAATAATAATACATTCCTTAAAAAAAAAGCAACCAACAAAAAAAAGTATCTCATCCCCAAAATACTCACAACTGATGACACACTTATTGCAAGGAATGTTTAATCTAACAACACTTCAGTGCCACAGAAGTTGGCAGTCCTCAGAGTTGGAAGCAGTGGTGCTGTGTCTGCATCAGTAGGGAGTCTGAGCCCTTTACCTGACTGGGGACAGAGTTTCAGTAGTCTTCTGGGGAGAACACCTTCTGCTGGCAGGTGGACTCAAAGCCTCTTTCTTCATGCCAGAATGGACTGGGTCTATGCAATGTAATTCATGGCATCAGAGGTCAGGCCAAAACATCTGGGAGTTTGGTCAACTCAAGGACAAAGATGGCCCACACTCATTTATCTGAAACACACTGATTAATCAATTCAGCTAAAATGGCTTATCTCAAAAGCAACACCTAACACCTAACACTGGGAGGATCCATAGCACTCAGTGCCTTTAGGCCAGCTCCACCCACTCACCTAGCATATGCCTATAAAGCCAGGGTCCAGCTTTCTTTCCAACTTTCAGCCCTCCTCCTGTCCTTAGAATTCACTTTCTGTTCTGGGAAGTCCCCAGCTTGGAGGAGGGACCACACAGACTCTGTTAACTTGTATCCAAGCCAGATGCCTGGGATGGCAGTATGTGGTGGTCATACCTCTGTTTTCTTCTCTATCCACACTCCTAAGCAGCCAGTGGTACCACAGAGTGCTTCTCCCATTACAAACACATCAAGGACAGCTCAACATTTTCTCCTCTTCAAAGAATTGTCACATTCTTTCTAAAAATAATAATTGCCTCATTTGATATGGGGCAAAATGCACAAATGTGGTAATATTCAGTTTTTCCTTTTCCCTTTGGTCTTTATCCATTGACCACCTCCTAATTGGTCTTTATCTACTGACCACCTCCTAATTCCCATCACCATCTCCTAACTGGTTTTTGTTAGCTCTGTTTTTTGGTGTACCATCTTTATCATTTCATTAGGTTCCCACAAATTCATAAGTCCACTCAGCACTTTATTTTATTTGTCTATTTGTTTGTTTTTGCACCAGTACCGTACTATTTTTGTTACTGGGGCTTGTCGTATGATCATAGCTGACAGGACAAGCTCTTTGTCTTCTCTTTGATCCTCTTTCTTATGCAAGTTGACTTTGCTATTTATGGAAGAATATATTCTGCCACGTGCATTCCCCCCTATCTTTACTGAGGTATTACTGACAAATAAAAATTATATAGATTTAAGTTATACAACTTGATGTTTTGATATACATATAAATTGTGTAATAATTGCCACAATCAGGCTAGTTAACATATCCATTACCTCGCATATTTACCATTTTCATTTTTCTGTGTGTGGTGAAAACACATAAGATGAACCCTCCTAGAAATTTCCAGTACACAATATTGTTAACCATATTCATACTGCTGTACATTAGATCTCCAGAATTTATTCATCTTGTGTAATTGAAACTTTATACCTCTTGACCAACATCTTCCTATTCCCCCTTCCCCCAGACCCTGGTAACCACCATTCCACTCTCTGCTATTTGAGTTTGACTATTTTAGATTTCACATATAAATGAGATGAGGCTGTGTTTGTCTTTCTGTGGCTTATTTCACTTAGCATAATGTCCTCCAGGTTCATCCATGATGTTGAAAATGGCAGAATTTCCTTCTTTCCAAAGGTGAATAAGAGATGGAGGTATATATATATATATATATATATATATATATATATATATATCTCATTTTCTTTACCCATTCACCCATCTATAGACATATAGATGTTTAGGTAGTTCCCATTTCTGCTATTATGAATAATGGTGCAGTGAACATGGAAGTGTAGCTATCTCTTTGAGATACTGATTTCATTTCCTTTAAATACATACCCATAAGTGGGATTGCTGGATCATAAAGGTGGTTCTGTTTTTAATTTTTGGAGGAAACTTCATACTCTCTTCCATAGTGGCAGCACCAGTTTACATCCCTTCCAACAGTGTACAAAGGTTTCCTTTTCTCCACACCCTTGACAGCACTTATCTTTGTTATTTTTTGATAACAGCCATTCTAACAGGATTGAGGTGATAGATCACTGAGGTTTTGATTTACATTTCCCTGCTGATTAGTAATATTGAGCACTTTTTCATATACCTGTTGGCCATCTGTATGTCTTGTTTTAAGAAATATGTATTCAAGTCTTTTGCCCATTTTTTAATTGGGTTATTTGTTTTCTTGCTAATGAGTTGTAGGAGTCCCTTATATATTTTGGATATTAACCTGCAATCAGATATATGGTTTGCAAATATTTTCTCCTATTCCATAGGTTGTCTTTTCTTTTTGCTGTTCCGTTTGCTATGCAGGAACCTTTTAATTTGAGGCAATCTCCCTTGTTTATTTTTACTTCTGCTGCCTGTTCTTTTAGTGTTATATTTAAAATTTAAACTTTAAAATTTACTGGCCAGACCAATGTCAAGAAGCTGTTTCCCTATATTTTCTTTTGGGAGTTTTATGATTTCAGGTCTTACATTTAAATCTTTAATTAATTTTGTGTTGTTTTTTGTGTATGATGAGATAAGTGTCCAATTTCATTCTTCTGCATGTGGACCTCCATTTTCCCCAGCACCATATACTGAAGAGACTATCATTTCCCCACTGTGTGTTTTTAGCACTCTTGTCAAAGATCAGTTGACTGTAGATATGTGGATTTATATCTGGGTTCTCTGTTGGTCTATATGTCTGTTTTTATGTCAGTACCATATTGTTTTGATTACTGTAGCTTTGAAAATTTGAAATCAGGAACTGTGATGCCTCCAGCTTTGCTCTTCTCCATCAAGATTACTTTGACTATTTGGGGTATTTTGTGGTTCCATATAAATTTTAGGATATTTTTCCCTATTTCTGAAAAAAATGTCATTGGAAATTTGATAAGGATTGCATTGTATCTGTAGATCACTTTGGGTAGTATGGACATTTTCACAATATTAATTCTTCCAGTCCATGGACACAAAATGTTTTTCCATTTATCTTTGTCTTCTTTAACTTCCTTCACCAATGTTTTATAATTTTCATTGTAAAAGTCTTTCACCTCTTTGATTAAATTTATTCCTACTTATTTTATTTTTTTTAGTGTTGTTGTGAATGGAATTTTCTTAATTTCCTTTTCAAACAGTTCATCATTCATGTATAGATATGCAACTAACTTTTGTATGTTGATTTTATATCCTGAAACTTTACTAAATTTATTTATTAGCTCTAATAGTTTCTTTGGTGGAGTCTTTAGGGGACTTTATATGTAATAACATGCCATCTTCAAATAGAGATAATTTTACCTCTTCCTTTCCAACCTGGATGCCTTTTATCTATTTTTCTTGTCTAATTTCTCTGGCTAGGACTTGCAGTACTATGTTGAATTGAAGGGATGAGAGTGGGCATCCTTGCTGCATGTGTGTGAGTGGTGGTGGGGCTCCTACTCCAGGGGGTGCAGAGGCATGAACTCGGAGCAGCTCTGTTATCTGGACTCAGCATCAGACACCTCATCAGAGGTGTGCCTGGTGATGCCAAGGGTTGCTGATGTCCTCCTTCTCTCCTTTTCCCTCAAAGTGGTAGGGGATTCTTGAGGGGATTCCTCTTTTGCAGAGCTGTTTCAGGTTGGGGGATGAAATGAAACAGGTAAAATGCTTTCGACACTTTTCTATGTGGTCATCCTAAATTTTTGAGCTCCATTGTGTTGCTGCAGCTTCTTAATTGTAATCTGGAGCCCTCCCAGAGCAATTTTCATTGGTGGATAGTTGTTACATTGTTTTTGTAGGGAGGACAAAGGCTGGGACCTCCTAATCTGTCGTCCCTGACATCACTCCACATGCATTGGAAAATAACTTTATTACATTCATCAAAAAAATCTAGCTGGAATTTTAATAGGTATTGCATTAAATTTATATCAAATTTATAGATTAATTTTGGCAAGAATTGACCATTTTTTACAAAACTAAATTATCCTGTCCAAGAGAATGAAATATCTCTCCATTTAATCAGAATTTTTTCAATCCTTTAACAAATACAGTTTTAGACATTCTTTGCTAAGTACTATATATTTTATAACTCTTACCTGATTTCTGATTGTATTTTCAGTCAGTTTACTGCTATAGAGAAATGCTATTGATTTTTTATGTGTTGACCTTATACCTGGCAACCTTGTTGATCTCTCTAATTAATTAGGGGTCAGTTTTTAGAGGTAGATTTTCATTTCTACCAACTTCAATTAGGTTTGGTTCTACTTGCCTTTATGGTGGGAATGTTTTATAAACCAGGTATTTTTTTTTCTCCTAAGGCATACATTGTTGCAACTAACACTGCTCTCTGCAGATATAAAAATCCAGAAGGAAGACTGGAGGGTATCTGGGCAAATGGATTACAGTTTATTTATGGCCAAGGAATATAGAAATACTTGTGTATAACACCCAAAGTCACACACTGATCCAGAGCTAATACTCAGAGAACAATGGTAATAATCCCTACAAACCACTGAACTCCCTCACTTTATCTGAGTATGACCTTCCTTGCTTCCTCATTTCTACAACTTTCAAGGCCACACTTGAAGTAAAAGAAGCCAAGTCAACAATGGGCCAAAATCAGTGTGAATACTCTCGAAACCAAGATGGAAACCCTCTCTCTTCCATCTCTTCCCAGGATGTCAAAGAAAGAAGCACTGGGACTTGCAAACCCTAGGAGGAAATGGGGGCTTTTTATTCAGGAAAATTTTCAAGCACTCTTTGAACCACTGAATTATAAATGGTGTTTATATAGGAGGAGTAAAGGGAAGAGTTATGGAGGACACAAAAGTGTTAAGTGATTTGCTCAATTTAACAGGATAGGGGAGATCTGAGCTATCATATTGGAATTTGATCTATACTGAGAGTTGGCCTAGTGAAGGCTGTGGTGTTCCTTTTCTATTTCCATAGTAGGTTTTTTAACCTGCATTATTCAGACTATTTATTTCAGTTCTTTGCTTGTACAAGTAGTCCTTTAGTTGATTTAAAAACAAAAACCAAAAAACAAAAACACCTCTAATAGATGCATAAACCTATTATTCTCCTGCACTGCTATACAGGGCCACCATTAGTAAGCACATTCTCAACATTTGGATACAAGCCCTACACTCAATGCTTCCAGAAATAATTTGTTTCAGATAATTTTGCTAGTGGAGTGTGTTTCTTGATAGGTGTTCTCTGACACCTCAGAAGGCCATTTCCAAACTGTTCTGGAAACTATTTTGTAAAAGAGAAACAGTCATGAGGAAGGATTACCAGGAGGAATTTTGGAAGCTGGCCACCCAATTAGGCAACTTTTCTTCCCCAAGGACCTGTAACTTGTGCTCACAGTTTCAGGATTTGTATGGACACAGCCCTTGAACTCTGACATTTTTAAAAGAAATTAAGCTGTGCCAGAAATCTGGGATCAGTGACAGCCACATTGGTCTCCTTGGAAAGCAAAAGTACCTTTAGGAAAAGACAAGGGACTCACCCCTTAATCATACTGCCAGTCACTTCTCATAAGTAAGGTTTGCAATTGGTGAGGAAAACACAACCATTGTTCTAAATTTAGGAGATGAAGGAGCACAAGGAAGAGGAGAGAGAAGGAAGATTAAGAGGGAGTGAAGGTGGGGGTGGAGAGAAGAGAAAGAGAATGCTGACTCTGAGAATTCATGTTAGGGAGGGAAGATAGATATTGCTAAGAAGAGAGAGGTGTTAATGTAGAATCCACAGCAAAAGGACTCACACAGTGGAACATCTGGCAGATAACTAGTAGAGAGAGACAATGACTATTTTGAATCACATCTGGCATTGCCCTTAGCCATGTGAAAAGAACAGAGGCTTTAGAAGTAGAAAGAGTTGAGTTCAAATTCTGACTCCACTTTGCAGCTGAGTAAACTAGGGCTTGTTATTTCACCTTTGTGGACCTCAGTTTCCTCATATGTAAAATGAGGTTAGTGCTACCTACCTTGCAGTCCTGTTAGCAGGATTCAAAATAATGTTTATAAAAATTACATTATTGCACATTTTAGCTCCTATAGTATGGTGTCCTGTTTGAAGACAAACCCTTGTTCTTTCTTTAGACTGATTAACCTGGATGTACTGAGGCTGAACTGTTGTGTTCTTATTTAATTTGTCTTGATGGACACCAGGAAATAAGACAACACCCCTGTGATTGGGGGTAGAGCTTTCCCTGAGGGGAAGGAGCATCACAGCTGACATCTTTTCTTGGATGAGGTCAAGGTCAGTCCTGGGACTGGAAGCCAATACGGTGCAGGTAGGCAGGGATAAGAAGGAAGCACTTCCTCTATGGAGGTGGGGAGGCCTATGATGGTTGGGCTTGGACTTTTCCTCAGGAGACATGCTGGTAGGGCATTCTCCCTAGAGATAAGAAAAAGATCCCGTCCAGATGGTGGTCATCGAGAACAAGTCAGGAAGAGCCTCCTCAGGCCCTCCTAGGCCTAGCAGCTCTGAGCGAGCCTAATGAAGGATGAAGGGTAGAAGGGAGAGTAGCAGAGACCAGAGAGAAGCCTGTCTCCAGGTGCAGGAGGATAACAGATAGACACATAGGAGGGGAGGGACAGCATTCCAGGGCCAGAACTGCAAAGGACAAGCAGGAAGATTGTAAAGGACATGTTTGCCTGATTCAGGCCACCCAAAAAAGTGGGCAGGACATTTTGATAAGGTGGGACTTTATGTAGCCAAATGGGGTAGGACATTTTAAAAGGAAGGAAGTATAAGCTCTTTTTAATGAATATATTTCCCAATTATTATTACCAGCATCAGTTTAGAATCAAGATGTTAGCTAATTGTTTTCCAGCAAAAGAATTTTAAAAAATATTTTACCATCGTTATTTATGTAAGGATCTTCTGGCCATGGTGGTCAGCTTCTCATGAGCACCATAAAAGAGCACTCACCCGTGAGATCTCTGAGGGCCTCATGTAGATTGGTGAGGGCTTCCAGATTGCTGCCTGTAGCTTTGCATGGGGACATGTGTGGTTGAACACAATACCTTCTTTAGGACTGAGGCACCTCTCTGAACTCCTGACCTCTGTCTAGAAAGCCTTCCTTGACCCTATTACCTGGATGTAAACTCTCTGTTTCAACTCACCAGAGCTTGACTTGCCTCGCAGAAAGTTCACACCTTACTCTGCTTTAGGATTTTTAGGAATAGCACCTATATAGACTCCATTGGATGACACAGTTCACAGAGCAGGAATCTTTTCCCTAGGTCAGGGCTTTGCTTACAGCAAATGTTCAGCAGTATTTGTTCATTTGAATTAAATTCTATTCAATTGGATTGTGTCCCTTTGTGGCCAACTCTTCCTAGAACGTAGCAGGGGAAATCAAGGTCATTCCATAGAGTAGCATCCATCCCTCCTGCCCTGCACCTCTCAGCACCCTGGCATGGCCTGCAGCAAACACCAGTGTAAACTTGCCCTCACCCTTTGAACTAGCTCTTGAAGTTCTCCTGGACAGAGACTAGAGCTCATTCTCCTGTTCCACTGTGTTCTTAGAAATGCCTTTAACCTCCCACTGTAGCTCCTGGCTACTCTTTCAAATTCTGTGTGCTGGAGGCCCGTCCCTCTACCTTGGCTTTCCCTGAAGGGATGGAGATCCTCACCAGGAGCTTCTGAAGGGGAAGAAAAGCCACCTGGCTTTCCAAAGGAAAGGTGAGAAATGCCAGGGAAATCAACAGAGGCTCTCAGGTTGGCAAATACTCTTCCTTTCCTTTCAGAATTACAATACCTAGTTTGGTGAGACAGGAGGTTTTGTGTGCTGCTTGAAGGAGGGTAAGTTGTTCCATCACTTCTGGAAAGCGATTTGGCTAAGTGTCCAGCACCTGTAAGATGTTCACATCCTTTAACCCAGCAATTTTGCTTAGAGCAAGTTTCCTGCAATTCACAGAAAAAAAAAAAAAAAAGAAAGGAAAAAATTTAAAAAGGCATTCAACCTCATGAGGAATAAAGAAAACGCAAATCAAAACACCAAGATTATTTTTACCCACCAGATTGATAAAAGTGTAAAAGTTTGATCAGGTGGTGAATTTGTGGGGATATGGCCACTCCAGTTTACAAACAAGTAGTGAGTAAAAGTGGCCATTTACTTACTGCTTGTTTGTGAATTGGCCCAGTATCAATAACAACTCCCCAAATCTATAAACATATATGTTTGTTTGTGGGAAATGGCTTAATAAATTATGGTATATAAATATTATGGAATTTATACAGTTATTTTATATTTTTGCAGTAATTTATTATTGGAACAATAATTGTATATTTATACTTCAACTGAATGACAGAATTTTAATAGATAAAGCATATAAGAAGACTCTTATTGCCAATTGCACCTAGAATGCACATCTATACAGTTATTTAAAAAATAATTAGATCTGTATGTTTTCATCTGGAAAGTTGCTTGAGATTTATTAAGGGAAAATAAATAACAAGTTCAGAGAAGCATGTATGGTTAAGACTCCATTTTATTAAAATAAAACCATATTCACCTATTTATTTATTTTTCAACAACTGATTTTTAAGGCCTAGCTGGCTTTGTGCTAGGCACTGGAGATATATAATGGTGAAAAACACATGATTCCTCTTGCCTTTCTGTATGTTATTTTAGCATAGAAAACACATGGAAAGGAAATATACCTCAAAAAATCATAGAAGGGAGGGAAAAGAATAAAGATTTTGTTTTACTTTCATGTATTATTTGAATCGTTTCAATAACCTGCATTACTTTTTTTTTTTTTTTTGTGGTAAGCGGGCCTCTCACTGTTGTGGCCTCTCCCATTGCGGAGCACAGGCTCCGGACACGCAGGCTCAGCAGCCATGGCTCACTGGCCTAGCCACTCCGAGGCATGTGGGATCTTCCCGGACCGGGGCACGAACCCGTGTCCCCTGCATCGGCAGGTGGAGTTTCAACCACTGCACCACCAGGGAAGCCCCCTGCATTACTTTTATAACTAAATAAAAATTTTTACATGAACACACAAACAAAAAAAGTTATCCTAATGAAATAATTAGAAGGACACCTGGGGATTTATGTACAAAGATATGTTGTCACACAGTGATGATGAGCTTGGTTTTGGAGTCAGACAGACCCAAGTGTGGCTCCACCTTTATTGTTGACCAGGTGTGTGATCCTAAATAAGTCATTCGACTTTTCTTTCTCAGTTTCCCTCTCAATAGAATGGAAATCATAATGACACTCAGCTTGAAATGTGAGTGTGAGGATTAAATGAGTTGATGTGTATAAAGCATTTAGCCTAGCATCTGGCATATAGTAAATGCTTAGCAAATAGTAGCCATAAAAACAATAAGGATGTTTATCCTAGTATTGTTTACAGTTGCAACATTTTAAATGTCCAACAATAGCTATATAGATAATGGACATTCTATGATGGAGTATTATGAAGTCATTAAAATCACAATTTCAAAGAATTTTTTTATGAAATGAGCAAATATAATTTTGTATTGAGCACAAAGATATATATTCACTGCAATGCCCATTTTGATAAAATATGTATGTGTGTGTGTGTGCATATATATATATGTATATATATATATATATATATATATATATATATATATATATATATGAAAAAGCACTGGAAGAAAATGTCTAGAATATTAACAAGTTTGCTGAAGCTTTTGTAACTTCCCCTTATCTGTTTTCCTAGTGATGAGCAGTGAAATCTCTTAAAGGGAAAGGGGCTTACATGTTCACCTCTAAGCTTAGAAGATGGAGAAGGACAGGTTGTTCAATTTCCATTCTCCTTCACTTGATATAGGAGGAGAATCCCAAGTGATCACAGGGATTACTCCATTGTTAAACTGGGAAGGAAGACCGACTGACTCTCGGAAATCAGAAGCCAGCCTAGGCCCGAGAGGTAGGGGTATGGGGGACTCAGAGGACTTTATATGAGAAAGTACAGATTCTGATTTAGGAATTGGAAGTTTAGAGCTGGAAGGGAATTTTGGAGATCATCTAATTCCTTGCTTTTCAAAGTGTGGTATGTGGATCGTTCAGGCACTTGTGAGATGCAGAATCTCCAGCCTTATTCCAGATCTACTAAATCAGAATATGCATTTTAACAAGATCCCCAGGTGATTCTTTTGCACACTGTAGCTTGAGAAAAAAATGACATTCCCATGATTTTTAAAATGAGCAACCTGAGATTTTCAAGAGGTGAAATGATATGTTCAAGGTTACATGGGGATTTTAGTGGCAGAGACAGAACCAGAAACAGGTCTCTTGACTCCTGTTCCATCATTTTCTCATATCTTGCTGCCCCTCACTGTGTTAACCAGCTATTCATCCTGATTTGTATACATTATCCAATTCCCAGTCTCCCAAGTCTTTTCTATTCTAGTAAATTTTAGAGGTATGGTGTTTTATTTATTAGGTCTATATTGCACTGAGACAAATTATTCTTTCTCTATGGCAGTGGGTGAGTTCAAGGTCAGCTTCAATTGCCAGCATATTGAAAGTGTCTAAATCGTTGGGACCTTCTAAAATGTCCATGGAGATTGGTCTTTAGTTCCTTATAAATTTGCTGTCACCAGATCCAAGTGAAATCACATTCTAAAGGATGACTGAGAGGCTCAGAATTTCTGACCACAGACTTAAGACACAAACGTCTTCCCCACCCTGCCCTTCCCTTTGTTCTCTGTGTCCTACCTTGGTTCTGCTCCCATTCTCTTTTACTTTCATCAAGGGTTTAATTATGCTCCTGGATTCTGATCACAGGTTTATTAAATGTTTAAGTTTATGTCCCTTGAATGATGGTTTCCCAGTAATAGAGGCGCATTCAGAAGGAGAATAGCAGGTCAAGCATGGGTGTAATTTGGAAGAGCTTGACATCAGCCATTTCATCTCTGACAGGGTTAATCACTACTCTGGTTTTTCAAGCTCTGGGCTTGCTGGACTGTGCCTGCCAAGGTCAGCTGGGGGTCCCAAATTAATTTTAAAGACATACGGCTGCTTGGAGTTCACTAAGTTATCAGCTCATAATATTTAAAGAGTTATTTATTTTATTTCCCCTCAAATTATGAACCAAAATATAAATTACCTTGAAATAGCTAGAAAATAATACACCTTTGTATTAGAAGAAAAAAAATCACTAAAGATTGCTGCATTTACAAGCCAAGGCAAATTCCTAGAGAGGATCAACCTTCTTGAAGACAACATATGGGACATATTGGAAGAATTGCTGAGTATTGAGTTAGTCCTATTCAATAAAGATTTAACAGATGCCTCTTCTGCATATGACACCATGTTAGATGCTGTAGGGGTTGGTCCCAAATTGACTCCTTGATGGAGTTGTAAAGGTAAGGATGGGAAAATTGGTCAACGTCTGTCGTCCTAGGGAGAACGTCAGAATCATAAGAGGGGTAGATGTACTATGGGAGTTTGCAAAGGGAGCCCTTCTGTGTGTGGAGATCAGGAAAGGCAAGAAATGGTAGTATTTGAGATGGCCTTTAAAATGTAGATTTTTAAAAAATCTTTCTAGTTTATTCTCAAACCTAAAAAATTACAAAAATGTGTGGGTTTTCTAAGAAGTTAAGTCATTCAGAAGTATGTAAAGAAAATACTGTCTACACTTTCCCCTCCCAAATCCCACTTCGTCTGCTCCCAAAGTAATCAGTGTAATCATGTTAACAGTTGGGTATATCTTTACTTACCAACACATATCTAAGCATAGATAGACAGCTGTCTAAAACCTTGCTTTTTTTTTTTTTTTTTTTTTTTTTTGCGTTACGCAGGCCCCTCACTGTTATGGCCTCTCCCGTTGTGAAGCACAGGCTCCGGACGCGCAGGCTCAGCGGCCATGGCTCACAGACCCAGCCGCTCCGCGACATGTGGGATCTTCCCGGACCGGGGCATGAACCCGTGTCCCCTGCATCAGCAGGCGGACTCTCAACCACTGCACCACCAGGGAAGCCCTAAAACCTTGCTTTTTATTATTATTTTTTTTACAAAACAGAATAATACATAGATATATTATTTGCAACATTTTTAATTTAATAAAATCCTGAATATTTTCTCAGCTAATGCATAGTGATCCAATTCATTCCTTTTTAATAGATGCACAGTGTTCTGTAGAATCACTGTTCCAGAATTTCACCTACCATTGCCAGAGTGATAGACATTTAGGTTGTTTTCAGGATTTTGTTATTTATACAATGTTGAATTTTAACAGGAAGAGATGGCATCAAAGAGTCAAAGACACAAGAAACACAGCTTTGGGCCCAATAATTTCTGTCCGTATCCTTCCATTGTTAGCAGCTTTGTTTTTAGCACAGCTAATTCTCTTCTTGGTCCCCTCTGGTTTCTGGGCTCTTCAGTTATCACTGACGATGGTACTCACTTGCTGTATTTCATGCTACACCAGAGATTCAATCCTTTCCTCTTTCAGTGATGCCTTCCTAGTTCCCACACCCTGTTCAGCATCTGCCCATACCTCTTTCTCAGAAAGCAGAGATCAATGAGGCAAGTCACTTGTCTCAATGGTCACCACTGATTGAATTGTAGTGAACATGTGATTCAAGCTGGGCCAATCAGATTCTGTTCTCTGAGAATTTAGAACTGGGACTTAGAGACATGGTGAGATGCTTAAACTGAGAAGTGATGTACAGCTGAGATAGGGGGTCATATATGAGCCAAGTACTTGCCAAAACAGAGAAGGTCAAATGCACGGAGGGGGCAAAGATGAAGCAGATGTGTCAATAGAGTGAGGGGAAGAGGGAGAGAGAGAAGAGAGTCCTTCTTTATTTCCCACTGACTCTTCAGTTCCTGGCTCCCATCCCTTATGAGGATTGATTGCACTTTCTGCCCTTGGTTTCCGTAAGACACCTCTGCTTTCTTCTAATAAGTTCCTTCTGTCTGAGCAAGTTTGAGTGATAGTGATTTTTTTTTAACTTGCAAACAAGTGATGCCTAACTGAGACTTGGGCCGGGAATGCTATTAAGGGTAAATATTCCTCCCCACCAAATTGAAGCTAAAAGAATGCTCTCATAGCTATCTTACTGGAAGATGTGATAACCTGCTTCCTTCCAGTGTAGAAAGAGATATAGATTGTGTTATTTATTAATACAGAATGTTAGGTGAAGATAAGTGATTATCTGTTTTCAATTAATGAAGTTGAAAAAGTAAAAATCTCACAATGTTCCATTTAGTGAAACGATCTGAGGAAGCACCTCTAGTGGGAACTGGGCCATCAGAAGAATTAGGGCTCCCAGCCTGGTAGCATGGAAAAAGTATGGACTTAGCATCAGAGACGACTGGCTTGGGCTCTGCCATGACCTAGCTGTGGGACCCTGGAAACTGAAACATGATCTTCTCTTCTGGAAGCTGAAGGCAATATTAAGGTTATTCGGGGGATTCAATGAAACAATGTATGTAATGCCTGACATCATACCTGGCACATGATAAGCCCACAACAGTATTAGTGCCATTTGTTGATCTCCTTGATCCCCATCTTCTCTAAGGTTGAAGCTGCCCCACCTTCTCCTCCCTGCTCCACGATGGAGCAAGGTACAGAGAGAAGCCCACAAGAGACCACGGCACCCCAGCCAGAGAGAAAGATACTAGGGGAAGGTGACAGAGCCCTGGAGGGGTGGGGGAGGGGGAAAGGGCTGTATGTGTAACAAAAATCCTTGTGCATATTGCTGAAATTAAAAGCTATCAGACAAAACGACTTTAGAACCAACCACTGAGCTCTTTTACTTCTACAAAGACCAACACCACCAAATAATTTCAATGCAGGGTGTTCAGAGACACAGCCATAGATAATGTCATGTGGCTGATCATTAGCTAATGGCTGTTCCCTAAGCAGTTTTCTAAGCTGACAGCTACAGGCACTTATAATTTAGTGTTGATTGAATATGGCCATATGGTGGAATTATAGAAATATGTTATAAAGATTGACCAATCTTTTCTCTGAAGAGCTTACAAACTAGAAGGATTGTATAAAAAGATACACACACATACATCTAAAGGATAATAAAAGAAAGCAATTTTTAAAAATTAGGCCATGAAAAAAATAAAAAATTAGGCCATGAATAAAATTGCTGATTCACATGAAGCAATTAGGAAGTTCTTAGCACCACTGGTCTCTGTGTAGTACAGATGAGAGACTTTAGTTTTAATTTTAAGAATTTCCATCTTAAAAAGTACAAAAAGCCTTCGGGAAGGACAAATACAGGCTAGGCTTTTCTAGGTAGGAGGTAGGAATACATAAGAGACCTTTACCACACTCACATGTCCGGCTGGGTTGAGCCATCCTTCATAATACAGTAGATTGACTGACATTGATTTCTTTATTAATGCACACAACAGCTTTGTATACCTACTATGTACCAGGCACTGGAAATACAAAGAGTAAGGTGCCATCAGTCTGCTTGCCTGTAGAAGCTCTCAGACTAAATACAGATAAATTGCACTAAAATTTTGAGTTATGGTAGAAATGTAACTATGCTCCGAGGGAACCTATAAGGAAGAGCTGTTCAGTCTGCTTGGGTAATTGGCAGACTTCATAAAGGTGGCATAAGAGCTACCCATATCATTTTACATTCCTGGAATGACATATATGTGTGTATGTGTAAAGGTGTACAAATATGCATACATATACACATATACATACACACACAACGTATGTGAGGATGATGCCCTTTTCCTCACCCCTACTGCATATACTAATACTTATGAGAAATAGAGTCCTTTGGGGGAGACATAAAAATAAAAACCTCAAGTATATCTACAACTGGGGTTCAGACACAGATTGTCTGGAAAACCACACACATGGTGGATTTTCTGTGAAGTTAAATTTTAGAGCAATAATAGGATCCTGGAGAGAGGGGTCACCAGAAGGAAAGGAGCCGGGCATGGCCAGCCAGACTCTGTGATAACCTTAAGGGTCTGAGGGGACTGAATGGTGGTTCCAGGCGGCTGCCTGGAAATGTGTCCCAGTCTGGTTATTTTGGAGACGTGGGCACACGGAGAAAAAAAGATGTGTGTAGACAGAACAAGCTGCCCTACTACATTCGTAACACATCAAGGCTCAAGTGACCATGCTTTGGAGCCCACTTAATTTTTTGTAACAGAGGGAGAGAGCTTTCTACTTCTCACTTCACATAAAGCGCACACACACAAACACACCCACACACACGAAGACTGAGCTGTCATAGAACCATAAGGTGAGAGCATTGATGTCCAGCAGAGATCAACAAAACTTTCACTGTAGGGCTCCTTTACAATACAAGAGTCTCAACTGCATCCAAGTAAAGCTTCATGTATTCAGTCGTCTGATAAATATGTCTCAAGTCCTGTTATGTGTCAGTGACACTCAGTGTTTAAAAACACATCTGTTGGCCACTCACTCCTTCCCTCCTTGGTCTAAGCAAAGGGCCTTTCTGAAATGAAGGATACATGGTGGCTAAAATAGCCCAGTTTGGTTCCTCCCTCATTCAATGAGGTGGAGCAGGCTTGGAATGGGGAAGAAAATGATTTCTGTGGCAGAAAATGTGAAATCACTGTACATGGAGCACTGGATGAGAACCACTCCTTCTCATGCGCCTGGAGCAATTAGGTAGATCAGGCAGGAATAGGGGGACCCTGAAGAAAGTGGTGTAGAGGGCTGTGTAGTTCAGTGGTTGAAAGCAACACTTCTGGTGTCGGACAGCCTGGCTCTGAATTCCAGCCCTACCACTTACCTTGGGCGGGTTACTTGCCTTAACTCTGCCCCAATCTCCTCATCTCTAAAATGAAGATATAAATTGTTTTACTTAAAGTGTTTTATAAGGATGAAATGAGTGTAGGCTAGTAGTTATCAAATGTTTAGGGCCAGGCAACCTCATTTTTTACATCTTCCAGCCCCAAGTTTTTAATACAAAAATCTCAAGTTTATGAGTGTAGTGCTGCATCACCAAGATCCCCCATTCAGAACTAAAAGGTTTATTCTTCCAGCTGCCAGGTGTTGTCACCACTACCTTGGCCAAGGTCAGGCCCCCTTCCCAAGGCAGCCCACACCCAATGACTGTTTGACACCCAGTGTTGGAAGCAAAGGGAATATGGCCCTGCGCCTTCACCCTAAGGGGGACCCCTGGCAAGGGCCATTACAGCTCCAAACCCCCAGAGGATCAGCTCAGCTGAGTCCTTGCATGTGCAACACCGTCCAACATCTTCCTCTGCTCAGTCCTGCTCCTTCCCCCTCCCCTCGCAAGATTGATCCTGAGAGTGTTCCCCAAGAAACTTCCTGCATGCTAATCACCACCTCAGTCAGCTTCCTGGAGAACTCAACTGGCAGCAATAGAAAAGTTGAAAGAACAATACAATAAAATCTCACAGGCCCTCCACTTATATTCAACAATTCTTAAAATTTCGCCCAAGTTGTTGCTTCCTCTCAATCTCCTTCCTTCCCCTTCTCCTCTCTTGATGAGCCATTTTAAAAGTAAATTACAAAGAGCATGACACTTCACCCCTAAATACTTGGCCATTTATTTCCTAAGAACATCTTCCTCAAAAAATCACAATGCCATTATCATACCTAAGGAAATTAACAATAATTTTCTGATATCCAGTGTTATTCATATTTTCCCAGTTGTCCAAAAATATGCTTTATAGCTGTTTATTTTCGAACCAGGATTCAATCAAAGTTCATAAACTATGTTTGGCCTTTATAAGTTTCTAGTCTCTTTTAATCTAAAATTTTAAAATTTTTTATTGACATTGAGGTTTGAAGAGTCAGCAGCTTTCTTACAGAATGTCCCATGCTCTGGACTTTTCTGAACGCTTCCTATGTGTCATTTAACCTTTTCTTGTATCTCCTATGTTTCCTATAATGAGACCATTTTCTGGAGGCTTGGTTAGAGTCAGAACAAACATTTTTGACAAGAATGCCTCATAGGTGCTGTTTTATATTCCTCATTGCATACCATCAGTGGGTACCATTGGTGGGCACGTGCTGCCAGGCTGCCTACTGTAAAGTATGCCATGCTTGCTCCCTTGGTTAAGGTAGTGGCTACCAGATCATTCCATTGTAAAGGCCTATTTTCCTTTTTGTAATTAGTCATTGAAATTGGGTTGATACTTTGGTAATGGCCAAATATTCTGCTGCCCAACAATCTTCTATGCCACGATTTTTTTTTTTTCTCGTTTGGAAATTGTTCTTTTCTCTCTCTCTCTCTTTTTTTTTTTAATTTAATTTATTTATTTATTTATTTATGGCTGTGTTGGGTCTTCGTTTTTGTGCGAGGGCTTTCTCCAGTTGCGGCAAGTGGGGGCCCCTCTTCATCGCGGTGCGCGGGGCCTCTCACTATCGTGGCCTCTCTCATTGCGGAGCACAGGCTCCAGACGCACAGGCTCAGTAATTGTGGTGCACGGGCCCAGTTGCTCCGTGGTATGTGGGATCTTCCCAGACCAGGGCTCGAACCCGTGTCTCCTGCATTGGCAGGCAGATTCTCAACGACTGCGCCACCAGGGAAGCCCTATGCCACGATTTTAATGTCCATGTTCTTTGCCTGAAACAATAATCATATTGAGTGCTGTAAAATAGTAATTTTCTAACTCTCATTCATTACACTTTCCTTAACTGGCATTCTTCTGTAAAGGAGGGCTTTCTTCCCCATCCCATGACCCTCTTTCTCTCTTTCCCTTTGTGTTGAATATTACTATGGACGCATGGATTTTTTTTTTAACTTTTTTGCTGAGTAGCTGTGGTGCACGGGCTTAGTCACTCCACGGCATGTGGGATCTTCCAGGACCAGGGATTGAACCCATGTCCCCTGCAATGGCAGGCGGATTCTTAACCACTGCACCACCAGGGAAGTCCTGGACACATGGATTTTTAAAAAGACTTTGATTTGGCCAATATGAGCCCCTTCAAGCTGGTTTCTGTATCTCTTTGGCATGAACCCATTATTCTGTGAGCACTTCTTTGCTCTCTGGTACAAGTAGATTTCACACACTCCCAGGTCAACTTGTGCTTTCATGTCCCCAGCCCTTGAATCAGTCTTTTTTTTTTTTTTTTTTTTTTTTAATGAGCTCTGATTCCTGTTAGTGGAAAATGATATTTAAAATCTGAGATCCAAGGACTGGGTATGCTCATTGCTACTGACAAGAAAGGACCTTTTAAACAAAGAAATCTTACTCAAAAGCCCAAAAAGTAAAACATAAAGAAATGTGGTTTTTGGTTATAGTTGGAAGCTCCATCCCTAGGAATCCAGCAGAGAAGAGGCAACCTGCAAGGAACAACTTCTGCTTCTTAAATTGCAACCTTTTCTTTTTCGGTAAAGATATCAATGTCCCATAATCTGAAAATGAGTGTTTCACTATTGTGCTCAAGGGATCAGAGAATTTTTGCTTTCATCTGAAATAAAAAGCATTTATTATCATCAAAATTGATTAATGACAACTTGAACAGAAGAGAGATTTCAATTAAGAAGTTTCTGAATCTGGACAATTCTTCCGAATTTGAAAAAGTCAAAGACATCAGCTGTTGAATTTTACCTTTGTTTTAATATTGATTTTTCTTTCTTTTGCCAAGGGAAGTTCGGATATGCAGAAAAGAGTTCAATATTGATTTTTATACACAAACTTTTTTTTCATGGAGATACAAAAAGGAATATATTATAACAGTGAGAAGAATGTTGTTCCTTTCCTGGTATTTGGGCCTCCTTAAATATGAGAAATGATACCCTGTTCTCTTGTGATGAGAAATAGGGCATCAGGGCTCCCCTTGTTGGTTCACTTAGAAGCATCAAGGCATATGAACGGACTCTTTTAGACAATTAAGCTATGAGACTATTATGGAGGAAGAGAAAGACAGGAGAGTACAGAGCATATAAGTGTCTCCCTCTGAACCATTCAAATCCTTTGCAGTGGCATTCTAGAAAGTGCCCAGAGTCATCTGTGGGGAGAGCTTGTCACAATTTTAAAGGCTGCTTGAAATACATGGGATTATCTTATCTTAAAAGAGAGGAAAACAAGACCCTGGCTGAGACTGTGGTTGGTGAGGAAGCAGCAGTCACCCACGTTGGCCAGGATGGGGGGATATTTGGTCATTTCTGTTGGCTGGACAATGTTCATGTTTTAGCTGTGTTCAGACATGTTTAGGGAGCAGTCTTGTTTTGTCTTGCTCCATCCTGGTCACAGAGTGGCCTTGTTTGATGCTGACATTCTGTGAAATTATTTCTGTGTGTCAGGAGAACACCAAAGCCTAGATGTGAGTGTCAGGCAAGGGATTTTGTGCTTGCATTTGACCCATTGTGGCACAGGCAGGACCCACTGCTCCATCTCCTGCTGCAGCATTCCTCATTCTACAGCCCATTGGATGGGGAAAGAGGTGAATGCCAGTGGCTGCTTTGTACTTCTCTCTCTTTCTGCTTCTTTGTGTACAGACCAAATAGAATCACTCCTCATCTTTCAAATGTATATATCTTCAATTCAAGTGAGATCCAGATATTAACCAGGGTCTCTGAATCCTAGCTCTAAACTCTCTGGAGAGTGAACACGATTCACCTGTTTAGATGAGGTGGCTGCCCCTTTCTGATAAATTTTGACTAGAAGGGAAGGATTGTGCAAGAGAAATATTGTTCCACAGGCCCACTCTGTGAAGGAGAGCAGTCCTTAGAGAAGGAAGTTATGTGCGGGCATTGCCTAGTACAGGGACAATCTACCCTCAACAGTAGGGTAGAATGACAACAAAGCTAATGCCTTGCATGACTAGTGCTTTACAGAAGCAAAGCATTTCCATCAAAATTTTTTTTTTATTAGTCTCTGCTTTACAACAAAGTGAATCAGTCATACATATACATCTGTTCCCACATCCCCTCCCTCCTGCGTCTCCCTCCCTCCCACCCTCCCCATCCCACCCCTCCAGGCAGCCACAAAGCACTGAGCCGATCCCCACGCGCCACGCGGCCACCCCCCACCATCCATCCACCCCGTGCCCGGCAGTGTATACACGTCCATGCCTCTCCCCCGCCCAGTCACAGCCCCCCCCTCCCCATATCCCCAAGCCCACCCCCAGTAGGTCTGTGTCTCTATTCCTATTTTACCCCTAAGTTCTTCATGACATTTTTTTTTCTTAAATTCCACAATCCCACTACTAGGCATATACCCTGAGAAAACCATAATTCAAAAAGAGACATGTACCAAAATGTTCATTGCAGCTCTATTTACAATAGCCCGGAGATGGAAACAACCTAAGTGTCCATCGACAGAGGAATGGATAAAGAAGATGTGGCACATATATACAATGGAATATTACTCAGCCATAAAAAGAAATGAAACTGAGCTATTTGTAATGAGGTGGATAGACCTAGAGTCTGTCATACAGAGTGAAGTAAGTCAGAAAGAGAAAGACAAATACCATATGCTAACACATATATATGGAATTTAAAAAATATGTCATGAAGAACCTAGGGGTAAAACAGGAATAAAGACACAGACCTACTTGAGAATGGACTTGAGGATATGCGGAGGGGGAAGGGTAAGCTGTGACAAAACGAAAGAGAGGCATGGACATATATACACTACTAAACGTAAGGTAGATAGATAGTGGGAAGCAGCTGCAGAGCACAGGGAGATCAGCTCGGTGCTTTGTGACCGCCTGGAGGGGTGGGATGGGGAGGGTGGGAGGGAGGGAGATGCATGAGGGAAGGGATGTGGGAACAGATGTATATGTATGACTGATTCACTTTGTTATAAAGCAGAAACTAATAAAAAAAAAGAAAGAGAAATACAAATACCGTATCCATCAACATTTTTAACCCTTCGAACCACCCTGTGAAATGGGTATAATTTATTTCAACTTAAAAGAGAGGAAGGTGAATGTTAGCAGAATTTAGAGATTTTCCCAAGCCTATACAGCCTGTTAATCTAGAACACAGACTTCATGATTCTCAGGACAGATCTCCCTCTGTTATGAGAGTGAGACTGCTCCTCCCAGACCCTGAAAGCACACTGATGAGGGATCTTGCTCAAGGTGAGAGAATTTGCTCGAGGTGAGAGAGCGAGTAGAGGGGGGAGACAGGTTTTAACGTCTGCTGTCTGATTCTGAGCTCAGGGTGGGAGTGATGCAATATTAGCAGACTGGGAGGCTTTGGAAAGTCGTGTAGGGAATGGAATTGTCTTTCCTCCAGAAGGGGAAAGAGGTGGTGGAAAAGGGGAGAATGAGACATAAGACTTAATGCAGCTTTTCTGATATGTGGAGGGTTTTGATAAAGCACAGGAACTCTCAGTGAGAACAGAGAAACCATCAAATAAACTCACTTGGAAGCCTGGGAGCCTGTGGATAGGAACGGTATGGAAGAGCACAGATGGCTGTGTCATGTGGACTGTGCAATCTCTTCTCTTACCATTTTGTCTTTTACACAAAGATTAAAGTGACGTTCTTACTTAGGGGGGTAGGGAGAGTAATGGCAGGGTGGCTGAAATTCCCTCCAGCCCCCCAGCTCTATGATCTATGATTTTAATAAGCTCCACAATGCCAGGAGACCCTATAAAATTGTCTCTGGAGCTGTACTCTCTCCAGTTCCCTGTGGTGGCAGCAATTTTGCATTGAACTATTTTGCATTTTATAGATTTGGTTCTTCCTTACTTAATTAGGCTATTCTTGGGGAAAACGTTGTAATAACCCATCACATCCTGCAGAGCCTGGCACTGCAGCCATTGGCATGTGGAGATCACAGGGGCTCACGGTGTCATCAACAAGTCTCTAACCAGATGTAAGCTTTGACTTGGGCACAGGGAGGATTTTTAAACCCCCTCGGTCATCCCCCAGTGGATGTTCAGAGGAGTGATGAGCCAGTTAGGTGATCCCCAGGTTTAGAGCAGGTGAAATTCAAAAGTGTATCAAAGCATTTGAGGAAGTTTATACAAGAAGGTAAGGGCCCCCAGTAAGATGAAGATCAAATGTAGTGTGCTCAGGGCATTTATTTTTTCTCTTCATGTTTCCATTAAAAATAAAAAAAAGAAACAATTTGTTATTTTTTGGTTTCTCACTCTGACAGCTGGAGCTGATTTTAAAGGATTAGTAAATTAATCGGTTCAGTTCTGGCCTTTGTCGCAGGGGGACAGATGTTCCCTCGCTGCAGGGGGAGAGCCTCTGGCTTGCTTGGTGTGAGTATTCCAGTCCTCAGACAAAGCCCCATAGCCCCCTCTGTTGTTTGAAAGTGTTGGGGGGAGTGTTTCCAACCCCCAGGGTGTCTCTGGGGACAGGGACAGTCCTTGCTGGGGAGGGCAGAGAAGCACACTCCAGAGAGTCTGTGGTCTGGGTTTGCAGAGCTCGTGACACAGCGCGTGGTTAATAAATGAAGCAAAAACTCCACCAAATGACCCCCCTTCCCACCCATGGTGTTCTTATGCAAAATATTGAAGCCTGTTAAATTTGTCTCCAGTGCCCACACCATCACCCTCAGCATCCCCCTGGCGGCCCAACAGGGACTGTGCAGTCACCGGAGCCCAGCCCTCCCTGCTCACATCCACAGCCAGGCACTGTTGCCCCGACTGCCATTTTCTCCCAGTTCCAGTGTTCTCTGTGAGCCACTCAAACACCGCAGTGGGCTTAGGTAGGCAGGAACAGAAGCCCTGTCCTGGCTGCTCAGCTGCATTTTGACCTTGCTCCTCTGACCTGGAGTCAGGCCCCTGAGTGCTTTGTCCACCAAGACCGGCACTGTCTTACCTTTTCTGCTGTGACCCCATGGTTTGCAGGCCATTCAGTTTTTTTCTCTCTCCTATCACAAATGCCTGGGCTTAGTCCGTATGTCATAGGTCAAAGGCCAAGTTTCCATGGTGTGAGGAAACTCCACAGCCTCACACTATTGTGTAACCTTCTGATTCACAGGCTGTAATTCACTGCCATCCCAGGCAAAGAGAGGACCTTGAATCTTACCAAGCTCCCATCTGGACGTCAGCCCAACTTTTTCCTGCCCTGGCTCCAAACTAACAAACCTCACAACTTTGCTGCAGGTCTCCTGGCCCAACCCTCTCCCTGGTGCCTTGTGCCACTGCTGACTGATCCAGGACTTAGGGACAGGCCCTGGGGAGGGGCTGGACCTCAGGTGAGCACCTATACTCACATTCATCCATGGAACAATCGTATTTATTTCTGGAATCCTTTCCCACAGCCCTCAAAAGAGCTGCTTCCTAAACAGAACTGCAATTTTCCTCTCAAAGGAATTTAAAATTAGACGTCTTTGTTCTCCTCTCTCATTTCTTGCCTCACAATTGTAATGATATAGATGGAACTTGTCACATTCTCCCTCCTGCGTTGGCTATAGAAACAATATTTACCTCATTAATTTTTCTTTTAGTACATGGAATAAAACATATCTGTTTCCATCAACATTTCAGGTTTTAGGTTTCTGCAGATTTACAATGAGCAGATGTGCTACAGCCTATGAAAAGAACAGGCTTAGCAGCAGTATATATATGTGCCCTTTTTCTCCTGCCACTGCCATGAAACTTATTCTGAAATTGTGAAAGGAAAGGCTAGGGTTTTCAGAGCACAGAAAGATAACCTTGTCTGGTTCTGTCTAGCGGCCCTCAAGATAATTCAGATTGTGCTTATTTAGTTGTACTGACTGAAGGAGATGAAGGGTAGGGAGTACAGTGTAGAGGCTCCTCTCAGATCATCAAGAGAGGATGCTTGGTGTCGAGGCTCTGGACACTTCTGTTGTCCTGACAGGTTTTTAGACCTGAATTTTAGGGTCACATCCTGGTGTCCCATTATTTTTCCCACACCCCAAATTCTTCAAAGATGGTCAGTATTCAACATATCAGCTGAACGCCAAATTTACGAGGTAGTAGAGGGCAGCAATTATTTTAATTGTCAGGTTAAGGAAATCTGAGGGTACAACCTACTCTCAGCCAGATCAGTTTTAGGGGTGGCTCTTCCTTGCTTTACTCATCTGGTTGGTAACCATGCTTTTCTAATTCTCATCTAATAATTCTTTAAATCTTCCATCTGAGATTATCCCTCAAAACATGCTCTGTGTTTTCAGATGAATATCCTGTCTTTTTTTGTATTCTAGGCAGGTACTGCCTTCTCTTTCATTAGAATCCACCAGTATCGATCATTTGTTTGAAGGAATGAAAACACTACAGTGTAAAGCCTGGAGTCTATGTGGGCAAAGATGGTTCATAGATGGTCCCAGTGAAGCAAGAGTGAGCCTGAATGGCACACATTTCATCAGTGCAGTGGCCCTGAGGACTGAACTCAGAGCAGTTGTACCTTGAAAAATCCACTGTAAATACGCAGTGAGCTGATAACTGAGGAAGGACTGGTGGAGAACAGAGGCAGTAAATTCTACTCTAAGGCATGGGAGACATATTTTTCTTAGTTGAAAGAATTTATGAGTACTGTAGGGGTGGGGAGTGTAGGAGTAGAGGGGGTGAGGAGGGAAGGACTGAGCTCATGATTTGTTCTGATACTTATTTTCAGGACTTGAATTGACTCCAGATTATTTTCTGTCCACTCCAGCATTTTGAAATATATATATATATATATATATATATATATATATATATATATATATATATATATATATATATATAATAAAATCATCAGCCCTGTTCTTATTATGAAAACAAAATACAATTTCACAAATTCCTCAGCCCTGGTTATATTTCAAGGTTTGATTAATTTTTGGCTTTTCATCATTCTCTTTTTGAGTAATCACCGCAAAGATTATCCACTTCAACATTTTCCTTCCCAGGGCAAGATGCAATTTTGCAAAAATCTGGGAAAGTGAGTTGGTGGACAAAGAAGAGACTGAGGGCTTCCCTGGTGGTGCAGTGGTTGAGAGTCTGCCTGCCAATGCAGGGGACACGGGTTCGTGCCCCGGTCCAGGAGGATCCCACATGCCACGGAGCGGCTGGGCCCGTGAGCCATGGCTGCTGAGCCTGTGCCTCTGGAGCCTGTGCTCTGCAACAGGAGAGGCCACAACAGTGAGAGATCCGTGTACCGCAAAAAAAAAAAAAAAAAAAAAAAAAAAAGAAAAAGAAGAGACTGAGCACTAACCCCACCCAGTAGATAGGCAGAGTCCCCTGTGTTAATGCCAAACTGCTAAACCCTGGAGTCGTGCTTACAGACGCTGACTCAGACGAGCTAGTTTAGTTTAACATGGCGTGATTCAACAGTTAGCCATGAAACTCTAGACAAAGTCAGGACTACCCATCACTCTGCATTCCCTGAAAAATATCTTTAGGTTGTCTGGTGAACATCAACCTTAGTCAGAACCTGTCCGAGTAGCCCAATGTTTCCCAAGTGTGTTCAAAAGAATCCATGCCCCACAAGATGTCTTGAAACAGAGGGTTTCTGTATCATGAGGATGAGAAATGCTGTGTATGATAAACCTTTGGGGAGACTTTCCATGTGGGAAAACATACTAAAGGCTCTGAGATGTCCTGCAGCAAAAAAGTTGGTCCAATTTTATTTAACCCAGAATTTTCCAAACCAATTTGGCCACTAACTCTTATTAACCATTTCCTGCCACTCTACCACAAGCCAGCCTGTTCTGGCCTCACCTAGCTCTGGATAATTCCATGAAGAAATTCTCATCTCTCGAACTTTGTGCTGTTGCTCATAGTGCTTCCCTGCTTGGTAGGAGTCTCCCCTCCCCCTCCATCCTCTCACCAGGCTTGCTAATTCCCACCATTTCTGTAAGCTTCAGTGTGAGGGTCACTCTCTCTGGGAAGTCTTCCCATCCCTGGCTGAAATCCTCTCTTTTGGGGCTCCCAGGGCATACTGTGCATTTCTCTCCCAGGAAACGGGACACTCTATTATAAGTATATACCTGTAACTATATGCCTTCCTCTGAAGTTTCTTGAGGGCAGGGGACATATCTTATTCCTCTTTGTCTTCTCAGAGTCTAGCATAGCATTGTGGGTGAAAGTACACAGTAATGGAGTATGTAAATGAGAATTAATAAGATAACATGTGTGAAGCAACGGAGCCCACCTTCCCGGTTCTCCTTCCCCTTGGAAAGGCAGGGGTTGCACCAGTCACCTGGGGATCCACCATCTTTCCACAGGACTACCCAAATACATCTTCTCTACCTGGGTTGTGTAAGCATTTGTGGAGAGGCCTGCATGAGAAGACTTATGTCACGTCTTGTCAACTAAAGCTCCTGGGGTCAGAAACTCTATCTATTGACCAACTGACCAACCACAACAGAACTTACATGTTTAAATGAGATCCTTAGGTGATTTGCTTATAATTAAAGACTGAGAAATACTGCTCTTAGGCAGAGCAGGACTGGATAAGTCATTATGAGATAGGGCCTACCTTCAAAGACTTCAAAAGAACAACCATGGTGGTCATTAAAAAGAAACATCTAAGAAAATAGGTTAAGTGAATTGGTAGGTAGTAAAAATAATTAACATGCCTTGCTTTTATTCTCCCAGGCATTGTTCTAGGTGCTTTTACATGTATTAACTAAGTTAATTCTCCTAACAACTACCTAAACGTCAACAATGAAACATGTAGGGAAATAACTCCATCTTGAATTTGACCCATTTTTTAAAAAAATTCTTTTAATTTGGGGGCTTCCCTGGTGACGCAGTGGTTAAGAATCTGCCTGCCAATGCAGGGGACACGGTTTCAAGCCCTGGTCCGGGAAGATCCTATGTGCCGTGGAGCAACTAAATCCGTGAGCCACAACTACTGAGCCTGCACGCTAGAGCCCATGAGCCACAACTACTAAAGCCCGTGAGTCTAGAGCCCATGCTCCACAACAAGAGAAGCCACCGCAATGAGAAGCCTGCGCACCACAATGAACAGTAGCCCCCGCTCGCCACAACCAGAGAAAGCCCGCAGCAATGAAGACCCAACACAGCCAAAAAATAAACAAACAAATAAATAAATTTATTTTTAAAAATTATTTTAATTTGAAATAATTATAGATTCACAGAAAGTTCCAAAAATAGTACAGAGAGGTCCCGTGTACCCTCTACCAGGCTTCCCCCAGTAGTAGCATTTTACAAAACTTTAGTACAATAACAAAACCATTGGTACAATCTATAGACATTATGCAGGCATCACCAGTGTGTGTGTGTGTGTGTGTGTGTGTGTGTGTGTGTGTCTGTTTGTGTATGTGTTAGCCCCATGCAAGTGTTCACATGTAAAGAGTCCTATAACCACTACCACACACATACAGAACTGTTCATCTCCACAAAGGAACTCCCTGTGCCATTGACTCAGGTTTGGAAAGACAGCTGGAAGCTGCAGCAGAGCATCAGGTTAGCTACTGATACTCATCTTATCGACTGGACATGACCTGCAGTATTGCGCAGGCATCAGCGGGGCTGCAGGATCCAGTTAGTGGCAAAAGTTAGCACTACCTCCCAAAGTGTGTCTACTGAGCATCATAGTGTGAACAAAAGAGACAAATATCAAAAACCCAGGGTAGCACCTCTGGTGGTGCTGCAAGTAGCCAGACTTCCTCCCTCTGATCCTTCCACCTGGGTACCCTCATACTGCTAACATCCCGGGATTCCAAAGAAAAACATCCCATCTTGGTCAAGTTTTTCTATGTGAACAATTTGCCAGGAGAATCCACTGTGTCCAGGAAATAATCCAACCCTGGATTCTACGGAGTCACCTGTTTCCACCAATTGTTGCTCAGATAATTGCCATCCTCACTTGTTCAGGTCAGCAACTGAAGAATGAAGAGGAGGAGCCAGTTCCTGAGGCACTAAGCACTCGAGGGAGGTGTGCCGGACACACGGTAATCATGGTAATCACTTCACTTAACTGATCCCTTTCCGTATGGCAGGTATTGTGTCAAACATCTGGTTCATTATCCCACTGAATCCTCAAATCCGGGCTGTCTCAGTCTAAGTGTTCCTTCACCACTCTCTCTCCTACCACGCCAGTCACCTGATGATTGTGTACTCTTTGTCATCACAGTCATCAAGTATATTGTGTTATTAATCCTGATCTTCTCTCTTCTCCTTTCAGGATCACCTTCTGGGCATGTCCTATCATCCTCCACAGTTGTTACCATTTCTGAACCTCATTTGTATTTGCTTTTTAGTCCTTATAGAAGATTAAGATCACGGGTCAGTCTTGAGCCTGTTTCTTCTACTGTCCACATGAGCTAGTTACAATTTCTGATACTTATATAAACTGTCTTAAGATATCATTAATGTATTTCACCTAGTTAACAACCTTAAGAGAGAGGGGGCAGATAGAGAAGTTGTGTATTTAATTTATCATCTAGACTGAGACACTTTTGAGAATAAAAGGAGGCCCTGTCAGTGATTACCTCAGGGCAGAGGCACAAGTCTGGGCTGTCCCTGAGCAAGCTGGGACACGTGAACACCTACACATGTGGAAGTCAAGACTCAGAGAGTTTAGGTAATGTGTCCTAAGTCACATAGCTGCTAAATGGTGGCGTGTGGATTTAGACCCCAGAGCAAGAACTTTACCTGCTATGCTGGGCTTTATGACCTCTCTGTTGAACGTCAGATCTGGAAATCTCCAACCTCTTAGTTCCTAGCTATCAGTAGAGATCAGGCCTTTCATGGAAAGAGGGCAGATTTCACAGAAAGTCATTCAGGGGCCATGAAGTACCTTGGCACCAACCCCACTGTGTACCCTAGTCTGCTGGCTTTGGAGGGGGCTGGAGTCAGGGGACTCCCTTGTTCACACACTCTCCTCAAATCTCTCTCCACACAGCACCACTATTTAGGAAGTGTTGAATAGTGTAAAGAGTTTTTAAAACTTCCTTGTAAAACACAATAATTTTCCCCACCTTTTAAGTGAAACAGTCTGTACAGGAGCACTTTTGTGAACTGTCAACTGTTATACAGATCATTCATTCATTCATTGTTCATTCATTTATATATCCTTTGTAGTCAATTGGTTCCCTCGACAGTGTAGGGAGCCTGAGGCCCCTGTTCCTTGGACCACACCTACATTTTCTGCCCTGTCTCCCTTCATTATCACTCCTCTACCTTGCCCTGCTGAACTCTTGCTCTTTCTCCCTTGCTACCTTAGCAAATGCTGTATTTTGTCCAAAGAAACTCTTTTCTACAGCATTCCACTTAGCCTGGAAAACTATTCATCTTTAAACTCAAGTGTAATTTCCTCCCAAAAGACTTCCCTGACCTCTCTAGACAGAATTAAGCTTTTTTTTTTTCTCACTTACACTTCTAACACAGCCCTAACTGTTTGTTCTTAAGTCTTCTTTATCAACTAGACCATGAGACTTGGAGGGCAGGGACTGGAGCTCTGATTGCCTTGGCATCTCCAGACATAGCACACAAAGGATGCTTGAAGAGTGGGTGTTGAATGAATGAACATCATACCCAATGGCATTACCTGGACTTACCATCATGCTGTTTAAATTCCTCATAGGCAATAGGTAGCATAATCAAATTCTGAACTCATGGGAGACCAAATTATTTAAACCTGGTCTTCATATCTAAAGGGAGGAGGAAACTTATTTATTGAATGCTGAATGTACACGTACCTGGTGAGAACTCAGTAAATGCTCATCTCATGAATGAATAATCTCTACACCAGTTTTGGGAGGTAGATGGTGGTAATACCATTTACAGATGACAGAGGTTCAGAAAAGTTTAGTATCCTCTTACAGTCAAAATGGTAGTAAGCAGTAGAGCTAGATTTGAACTCAGATCTCTCTGACCCCAAAGCCTGAGAGCTTTGTCCAAGCCTGAAGAAAAAGAAGGCAGTGATTGCAATAGCCCTCGAGGCTGAGGTAGGAGGCTCTGGCCACCCGTCAGCAGCCTCTCTGCTACTCCTTGGCTTTTTTCTACAGGAGCCTCTCAGTGGGATCTGGGGACTCCTGAGGACAGGCAGCTTTCCCTTTGGAAGCTCTCAGCTCCTTCTCCTGTACCCCTTGGCCAGGCTGACTTGCTTCTCCTTGCCTGCTCTCCTGAGCCCTCCTCAGAGCTACCCTTTCTGTGACCTAGCTCTTCAGACTCTGCGTTCTAAGACGTAATCTGAAAGGCTGGACTCTGTTGACTGAATAATAGATGTCCCCACTTTTCTCACCGTGAAACACTTGTATAAGGCTTTCTCCCCTGGAGACAGAGAATTCATGCAAAATAGACGTAATAATGGGAATTTCAGACCCTGTGACAGGTTGGGGTGGAGGAAGACAAGAAAGAGTCTAGGACAGGGGACCTTAAAAACTCACCACACCTGACCTACCATGGTAGTGACTCTCTCTCTCTCTCTCTCTCTCTCTGCTTGGAGCCAACATCACTTTTCTGGGTCTTTGTTCTATCCCTGACAACCCAGGGACTCAGAAGGCAGAGGGATAAGGAAAGATGATAAGTTTACAAAAATAGGAGAAAGCTCTGCGAACATCCAAACCTTCACAGTAACAACCTGGAAATGAACAAAATAATATGTAATCAAGGACAAGTGTGTTTGAAGGAAGGAGGGGACCTGTGAGTGGGAGTGATCTGGGGTAACCTTATAATAACCATAAGCCCGCACTTATCAAGTGCTTACTGTGTGCTGGGGACTTCGCAGCTCATTTAATCCTCACAGTGACCACAAGGTGGACTTTGCTCATGTACCCACGCTATAGATGAGAACACTGAGGCCCAGAGAAGTTAAGTAGTTTTTCCAAACAAATAAATGGTTTGTGACCTAGAACACCTCACCATCTAAAATTGTTCCTGGTTACCCGCCACCCCTCAATCATATCATGTTGTTTTTATTTATACTTGCTCTATTTAAAATGATGGTGTTTATCATTTGCTTTATCAGTCCCTCCCTTCCGTTCCTACTCCACTACAGAATGTAAACTCAGTGATGGCAGGGATCTTACCTGTCTTGTTTGCTGCTGTGGCATCCCTAGATCAATGCTTGGTGCACAACAGTAGGCCCTCAGGAAAGATTTAAATGAAAGAAATGGTGGAGTTGAGATTTGAGAACAAGTCTGGGTTGCTCCAAGGTCCTTCTCCACTGTTTGCTACTCTGAAAAATGGAGATAATGACCCCCACCTTTCATGGCAGTGATGGTGTCTGTAAATGCCCTAATGTCTTGCCTGGCACATTGTCATTACCCACTAAGTGACGGTCGTGGTTATTGTCCCCTCTTTTTTGGACATGTGCTCCATCGGGCAATGCAGCCTTATGTAGAGCAAGACTGGCAATGATTGATTCTGTCTTAAATAGGTCATTCTGAAAGGAATTTTCATTAAGAAATGAAAGCATGGGATTTCTATCAAGCTCTGGGAATACCCAGGATTCTACAAACTTATTAGAGTTCAGGCCAAGTGTGGGGTTTGGGTCTGGGTTTTAGAGTTAGGGACCTGTCTGTTCTCAGCACACAGTGTATGAATAGGGCCCAGGAGGGAGCTGCAACCAAAATGCCTCTCTCACCACCCACCAGTCTTCTCTGTGACCAGATGGAGTGGCCTTACCTGGACCCACCCCTCTGTCAGTCTGTTCTTCCTCAGTCCACAGGCGCATTTGTTCCCAAGAGTCAGACTCTGTATGCCAGACTTCAAAGTTATCAGGATTGGGTTTCCCTGGTGGCTCAGTGGTTGAGAATCTGCCTGCTAATGCAGGGGACACGGGTTCGAGCCCTGGTCTGGGAGGATCCCATATGCCACGAAGCAACTAGGCCTATGAGCCACAACTACTGAGCGTGCGCGTCTGGAGCCTATGCTCCGCAAGAAGAGAGGCCACGATAGTGAGAGGCCCGCGCACCACAATGAAGAGTGGCCGCCGCTTGCCACAACTAGAGAAAGCCCTCGCACAGAAACGAAGACCCAACACAGCAAAAATAAATAAATTAATTAATAAACTCCTACCCCAACATCTTCTTTAAAAAAAAAAAAAAGTTATCAGGATTAAGAGTCCTGTTTGCATCCCTAAGTCACCAACTCAACCCATTTTTTTAAAAAACATTCTGTTTGCCAACATTCTTTCTTTGCACTGCCCTTGCCTGAATTTAACAGAATTTTCTGATTTAAGGGTGAATTCTATTTGCTAACTTTGGCTTGGTGGAAATTGGACCCTTCCAGGAGGTGTTTTAACTCTTTGAGTCCACAGATCTTTAAGTGTTCAGTAGCTCTATTGCTCATCCAGACGATGCCAGGCCACCCAGGCCATAATCAGAGCTCTACTCCCAGGCCAGCCCAGAGTGTCTAGAAAGGGAGAGGGGAAGAAGCTCTCAGGGTAAGGGAGGCAAGAGTGTGCACACACAGTCTAGTTATGAGTTTGGGGAATTAAGACTTGAGACCGTGTCTGAGGATGTAGCTTTAGCCTCAGTCTAACTGGTGGGTCACTTTGGGAACAACAAAACCGACAACAAGACAATGTCAGTGTGGGTCCCATGAATCCACAGATGTTGAGAGGGATGTCAGAGTGCACGGGAATGACTGAAGAAGGCTTCGTGGAGGGGGCGGGTCTTAGGAGAAGCACTGGAGGCTGAACAGATTTTGGATAAATAAAGAGAAGTGAAGACAATTCAGATGGGAAGGCCGGCATAAGCAAAGGCTCTAAGATTGAAGGGTGGGGGTGAAGAGGAGGTGGAAAACAGAGTGTGTAATTGAGGAGGGTGGGGAGACTTGGCCAGAGCCAAAGTTTCCTGTGGAATAGTGGTGAGCAATAGGGTTGGAGAAGAACACAGCTGTTTGGCGTATGACTCAATAACATTTACTTAACCTAGTTGTTTGCCCCTTGAAGGAGAGATGGAATGTTCTGCATCCTGAAATCTTATTCAGGTCACAAGAGAGGGATTTTGAAACTGTACTTAGGTTCAAGGAAGGAAAACTGTTCTCCTTTGCGGGGCATTCTTTTGCCTGCCCCTTAAGTATTAGTGTTTCCCAGGAATCAACCCTTCCTTGTCTTCCTCTCTCTCTGAACATTCCCCCAAAGCAGTTGCAACTCCTTCCATGCCTTCATCCACCACCCAGATGCTGCACCTCCCAAGTCTACATCTTTGCGCTTGGTCTTTCTCTTGAGCTCCAGACCCTAAACCTGTGTCTGCTAATCACCTCAATATCCCTTAAGCTGAACATTTTCTTCCGGCCAAGACCTCCTTTTCTCTTGCATTCCCTACCTCTCTTAAAGCCTCTTTCTTCCTTTCCTTCCTCCTTTCCTTTCTCCCTCCCTCCCTTTCTTCTTTCCTTCCTTCCTCTCTTTATTCCTTCCTAAAGCATTAATTGAATACTTGTGAGGCACGAGGTACCATGTGAAATGTTCTTTTGCCTTTGAGGATCTCATAGTATAGTGGAACAGGTAGATGAAGCCAATAATTTGTTTTCATTTATTTAAAAGCTATTTATTAAAAAATATTACTTATGAAACACTGGGATAAATAGAAGTAGACAAACAGTTCTTGAGGAATCCATAAAACTTCTACCTAGGACGCTAGGCTCAAGAGTCTTTCTTGGTTAGATGAAATCTGAGCTAAGTCTTAAATCTTGAGGAATTAACTAGACGAAGAAGGGAAGACAGGAGGAACACTATAAGAGGACACAAAAGAGAGAGAGTGAGAAAGAAATGTTTGAAAAAGGGTGACCATAATAATAAAAGTAACAGCTAACATTTCTCTAACACTCGCCGTGTAGAGTTACCCTGCTGAGCACCTTACATGTTTGTCTAATTGTTTGTTTTTGATACTCATGATAATCTCAGAAATAGGTCGTCGTAGCTTACCCATTTTGCAGTTGATGACACTGAGCTGCAGATGAGCAAACCTGCCCTTGAACTCTTGTGAATAAGCAGTTGAGTTGGGAACCTAAGCTTCTTTGATTGTGGAGCCTGGAAAATGGAGAGGTTCAGGAGGGATGGTTAGCAGAAGCGAGATCCTAAAAAGGGCCTTTCATGCCTCAGGAAACAGTTTGGGTTTTAGCTCAAAAGAAATGAGGAACTGTTCCAGGCTTCTAAGCAAAAAAGTTACCTGAGGCAGATCTCCATTTGGCAAGGTCATTTTTGGAGAGGTGTTGAGGATGAATTTGGGAGCAGAGGCAAGACTGCACGCAGGTGGGTTTGTCAGGGGCTGTTGTCACTGTCCAGATAAGCTTTATGACATCCCAGAGAAAGAAGCAGAATGGACAGACCTTGTCGCAACTTGGATGTGGGGAGAGAGGGTGGGTGAAGAACGGTGCTCAGGATTTGAGGAATAATGTACTTTTTCAATAATAACCATTCATTCGATGATTGAGTCAACAAATATTATTGAGTATCTGCCTTGTCCCATGGACCATTCTAGGTCCCAGGGATAAAATTGGTATGCAAGATATAACCTCTGACCTCAAGGAGCCCATACTCTAAAGATGGAGATAAATAAAAACCATCACAGATAACCACTCTGAGAGACATGCACAGGCATATCACCCTGAGCTTGGGAAGGCTGAAACATAGGTGGGCTTCCCAGAGGAGGAGATGCCCTGGTGTCTTCCTTGACCTGTAGACTCCCTTTTCCAACTATCGACTGCTCACCTATGTGGGCTGTCCCTCAGACATTTCTAACCCACTGTGTCCAAAATTAAAATTGAACTCATGCTCTCACCTCCCACATACATGCCTCTTCTACGTACCATGTTTCATGTCCTGAGCAACTCATTCATTCAATAAATACATTCTTTGAGTACCCATAAAGTGCCAGATAGTGTATCGAGCATA
The DNA here is from genome assembly GCF_949752795.1 of Hyperoodon ampullatus. Classification (NCBI taxonomy): domain Eukaryota; kingdom Metazoa; phylum Chordata; class Mammalia; order Artiodactyla; family Ziphiidae; genus Hyperoodon; species Hyperoodon ampullatus. Next base: position 102,779,603 of record NC_136920.1, on the reverse strand, counting down.
AAGCTCAGGGAATTCCTAAAACATGTTAACATTTTCACTTTGGTTTAAATGAGAAACAGAGTCCATGGGCATCTGAATGATGTATTCAGAGACAACAGGACAAGACTAGATCCAAGTAACATTAAGAGCACCAGCTTTTGCATTTTTGCATCTGTAGCACTTGTGAAAACTGTCACCCTCTTCAGGACCAAATGGATGAACAGGTCTCTGAGGCAGGTTTTTCCGAGTGGGGAAGCAGAAACACCACGCCCCTGCTGCCATGGCAAAGGGCTCTGTGAGGACGGAGTGACATTGCTCGCCCCCAGCACCCCCCTGCCCAGGTCTAATCCCAATGGAAGGGACAGGCAGGGGGTGTCAGCCAAGCTGCAGGCTGCTGCCACTGTTCACTCTGGCTAGTGGCACCCTAGGAGAACAGCTTGGAATGTTCTCACTGATAAAGACTGAAAGATTTAAAGGAAGCTTTCTGCTGAGCACAGCTCGGAACACTTCACACAATTCTGCCATCCTCCAGGGTGCTCAATCTTTGTGGAAAGGCTCAGTTCTCAGCAGAAGCTTGGAGATTAACCAAAGAGGGGGAAATGTAGTGGTAAAGCAGATTCTAGGGATAACTGGGAGGCCTCGAGAGAGGTGTCTCCCACAGAACCTACCCCTGAGCCTTGTACCTAATCTGCTCTCTGCTGCTGCACCCATTAGTTTTTTTTATGATTCTTTTTTTTTTTTTTTTTTTTTTTTTTGTGGTACGCGGGCCTCTCACTGTTGTGGCCTCTCCCGTTGCGGAGCACAGGCTCCGGACACGCAGGCTCAGCGGCCATGGCTCACAGGCCCAGCCGCTCCGCGGCATGTGGGATCTTCCCAGACTGGGGCACGAACCCGCATCCCCTGCATCAGCAGGCGGACTCTCAACCACTGCGCCACCAGGGAAGCCCCCTAGCTTTTCAATAAGGTGGTTTCAACGACACACCTCTTTATCTGGCTCACAGGTGTTTTAAATGCCTGAAGATCCTAGAAGGAGAAAGAACAGAGGCGGACAAGTCAGAATTGGCCCCATTAGATTCTGAGCTCAGCGTTCCAGGGAATTTCTGCCAAATTTGCACTCCATGTGGCACCGTGCAAGGGCAGAGCAGCTGCAGATTTCTACAGAGAATTCTTCCCGTGGATCCAGACTTCGGAGCGCACATGGCCAGTGTCATGGTAGAGAAAGAGGTGACAGGCAGGCAATTTCCAAACACAAGATCCCATACAGTTGTTTCCAGACAGCTCTCCCTGAGCCCCAACCGTGCTGCCCACAATGCATAATAGGCCCTGAAAAAGCAGAGCTAGTGTACTGAAAGTTCAGGCCCAATTCAAAAAAGAAACTTATTTCTACATCTACTGAGTTGTGGGATCTCTGTAGGACTCATCTAACCGTTAAACTAAGCCCAACTGGAAATGTTCACCAAAAACTTTTAATGTCTCTTCATTCTCTGGTTGAGTCTGTAGCCAAGAGTCAGAGCACAAGCTTGCCCTTGGAAAGTGAATTCTTGATTCTGAAGCTCATTCTGAAAGAGAAAGCACTTTTCTCTCCTGAGGGATCTTGTTCTCACAAGTTAGATAATTTAGATAAATCTCTGGGGTTTGGAAAAATTTGGAGAACACTCTGCCGTCCAAGGCCATTGAACAAACGGAACTGTTTGACCTTGTCAAGTTTTCACAATTCTCACCACAAACCCAGTTGGAAAGTGGGAGCTTAACTTGCAGATGAAAATGTTCTTGAGTCGGGGCCCAGAGCTGAGGGGGATTTGGGGGTGTGGTGGCAGTGAGAAAGGGCTTGGAGGCATGAGCAGGCCTGGAAAACATTTCAGTTGGGAAGATATGAGTGCTGACAGGAAGGTCACCATGAAAGGTTACAACTGAAAAAGATGGGGGAAAACATAACCACCTAAATCTCATGAACGTGTCTGAGGCCACCAGTCATTTCACTGCTTCGGGCAGCCCTGTGTCTAGGGACTGTCTTGGTAGGGGGTCTGAATGGTTACAATGGGGTGGCCTGCATGTTCGTTGGGATGAAAGAGTCAGCTAGCCATTTCCTCCTGGCCTGTCTCACTGGACCTCTGCTGGACCCTAGGCCAGCTTTCTCCAAGAGGCTCTTTTGCCTCTGCTGTTTAACAAGCAGCCTTGGGCAGAGGACGTGAGAGTCTGGGCATCCCCTGGATCACCTGGTCCTCAGGAAGGATCCAGGCTTACACACAGGTTCGAATCATCAGGACATTTTCCTCTTTTTGTCTCTTAATAAGTGATTTTAACTCATCTCCCTTAAATTGGGTGCTATGACTTAATTGTTACTACATTTGCTCTTACTGAAGTTTGATAGAACTTTTAACTCCTAATATAGTGTTTTAGAATATAGAATATATTCATAATATATTCATAAGGGTGTTGATATAATTCTTATGAATATATTACTTTCACCTCATTGGACTCTACAGAATTAGGTAGTATCAGTACAGTATTTTGACTGAAAAAGAGGTCCACTGTTACTTAAGCCATCATTAAAGTTTGACGTGACCACATGGAGACTTTTAAAACAATGAAGGGCTTCCCTGGTGGCGCAGTGGTTGAGAGTCTGCCTGCCGATTCAGGGGATGCAGGTTCGTGACCCGGGCCAGGAAGATCCCTCATGCCACAGAGCGGCTGGGCCCGTGAGCCATGGCCGCTGAGCCTGCGCGTTTGGAGCCTGTGCTCCGCAATGGGAGAGGCCACAGCAGTGAGAAGCCCGCGTACCACACACACACAAAAAAACAGTGAAGACCATTTTCATGTGTTAGGAGTTGTTACTAGAAATCTGTCAAAATAATGTAATATTCATTTCAATAAAATTTGATTGGTTTTTAAAATAACACATGCACGTGCACACACACACACAAACCTAAACAGCAATAACAGTATCCCAAGCTAAACTCAGCAAAGTTTTGTGAGATTAGCCCTAACCTCATAGATCATTTTAGGGGAGTTGACATTTTATAACCATTTGTTTTTGTTTTGTAATCTCCTTGTAACATTTGTTATTTTGTTTAGGACATTCTTTATCATTTAAATGTTTCTAAATTTTGTGCAGTCAAATAAAAATTTTCCCTTTATGGAAAATAAATTGTTAGTTTTCACTCAGTGTTCCTAGTTGTTTTGCATCATCCAGTTCTGGGAGAATGCAAAGTGTAACATTTAACCAGAAATAGAAGATTGTGATTTGATTTTTTAAAACTCTGTCCATTTAATACTTTATTAAATAAAAAAATTAAATCTACAGAAACTTTTAAAGGAGGCAGGTGAGAAGGTTGGCAGAGAGACATCAGGGGCAAAGTCAGGAAAATGTGAACAGCCAAGAGCCAATTACTGAGTCCTCAGCACTGTTAGAGCATAAAGTATGAGACTCTGAAGGGGAAGTGAGCACCACACGCATCATTTGTAGGTCACGTTAATTGAATTTGGGTCTCTGTGTGATTGGGTTCTATTTAAGGGGCTGAGGAAGAGGTGTATTTCAGGAAGAGCGTTCTGCCTGGAGAAGGGAGACTAACTGGGAGGGGCAGGCCTGGAGGACAGGATACCTATTAGGAGGTGGTGCTCTAACCCAGATGCGAGAAAATTGTCCTTAACTAGGGCATAAACACAAAGTACAGGGAAAGGGTCGGATCCAAATCATTAACAGGTTAGGAGAAAGGGCAGAAACATTTAATAGGTAAAATCATTGGAACTTAGCATGGAGTCAAAAATGTTCCCTGGCTTCTCCTGGCAGTAATTGGATGCCTGAGGTGTCACAGAACTCGGAGCTCCTGAGAGTGGAGGGCAAGGTTCAAGATGGGGATGGATGAGGTATGTTTTGAACGTGTTTAACATAATAAGATTATTTTGGACACTTTAAGCTTACTTTGCAGACCTCAAAGGACTATATGTCTCCTGCTTGTGACTTGGGCCTGGCCTCTTAACTCTGAGCATTGTTTTATTACAGGGGATTCATTGGTGGTTGCAGCTTCTGAGTATGTCTTGCCCTGGGTGGGTAATTGGTTGCAATGATGCCTTCCTTGCTTTGTGTTTCTCTCTGGGCCCCAGTGGAAATCCCACCTGCACAGATTGGGAGACACCACTGTCAAGCAGATTGCCCAGGTAGTTCTGAGCTGATTCTTTTGAAAGGAATTTGGGAAAGGAGAGAATTTCTCTGACTGTTGTACAGGGAGATTGAGGGCTCCCTGTTTATCCTGTGAAAATCATACCATTGTCTTTTTAATAAGCATAGAACAAGTGCCTGCTCAGCACTGGGAACTGGAAATTCAGCCCCTGCTTTCCTGTAGTCTCACAGGTTAGTGAGAATAGAGACAAACACATTTACATAGAAGAATAAACCCTCCTCCCCTTTCTCTGGGGTTTGCTCTGTATAGAGTAGATAAATTCTATACCAGAAGCCTTCCTTGTGTATGGAATTGATGAGAAGGGTGCTGTGCCTAAGAATTTGATCTAACCCAAGATAAACACCACAAAACAAAACTTTAGTTTTAAAGTTTCAATTTCTTCTAGGTGTTTCCATGGCTAAAGATGGTTGACTGGGGTGGGGAGTGCATTGCTAGGTGGGAATTTGTAAAGGGCTGGGAGGCCCTTGTGGGTGGATGGTTTATGAAAGGACACAGAGCCCTGTTACTGCTCCTCTGGGTGCTCTCTTCAGGTGGGCTGGGACGGGGGAGGAGTATCTTCCAGATGATGTGTTTCTCTTTCCTAGAGATTAGTATACTCAGTATACTCAGATTACTGAGTATGTCCGTGTGTGTGAGTGTGTGTGGCTGGTGTCAACATGTACATATTCTCTCTGGAGATACCCAAGAAACCCAGAATACTGCAAGGAGAAAGGGAGGGAGTCTCTTCCCTTTGAGGTGATGGTGAGACCTCCAAGGGTTCTCTACTGAGGACTTTCCAGCTGGAGCACACGGTCCCTGACTCCACACCCCTCACCCCAATTTCCATAGGTTTTTAGCAGATGAATAACTCAAACCATGAGACACATATTGCTCACGATTATGTTGTCCTATGGATGGCCCCAGGGATAAAAGAAAGGAGAGAGTCTCCTTTCCAAGCTGAGCTGAACTGAATATTTTCAGGAAAAGCAGCAGTGCCACAGCAAGCTTCTTCTGCTCATCTGGCAGCATCCCCTGAGAACCAGAGATAAAATGTTATCAAAGACAAAACAGAACCCACTGCCCTTTCCTCCTGAAACACAGAGCAAATCATTTGCTGTTCCTGAGGAAGTCTCTTTTGTGACAATTTTCTGCTTCAGAGCATCCCCAACCCCCAGTAATAGTCACCAACAAAAATTCATTTTTAGGGGAAGGGAGGAGGAATGAAAGAGAACATTGGTCATAATCAAAGAAGGAGATGGGAAGAGACTTCTCGTGCAGAAGGACATAGACTTGGGAAATAATACTGACCTAATGGAGACTCCTGATGGGAAACACGTGCCTGGAAATCTGCTGCTGCCCATGAAAGCCTGGGTGGGGTAGTGTTGCCTTCAGGGCCCTGCCGGGATCTCTGAGACACAGCACCCCCTGCAGAAGTTAGCAGGCAGCTGTGTGATCTTAGGCAAGCTATTTAACCTCACTGCACTTCAATTCCTCACTGGTAAAATGGGAATAATAAAATTACCTACCTCGTAGAGTTCTTAAGAAGATGGATGCAATGAGCTAATGTTGTTAAGTGCTTGGAACAAACAACACCCAGAGTCGGCAAGAGTGTTTGTTCAAAAGGGGGCTGAAGTCACTCCCAAGCAAAGCTGCCTGCTACAGTAGAGGGCAGCTGAGTTGGATGTTCAGAACCCCCAGACCGGACCATGGCCAGGACTATCTGATACAATGAGCCATTGGACAGTGTGTGATGATGAGGAGGATGTCAAATGAAAGATCTGTGTGCTTTTGTTACAGAACATGATGTAGGTAAGTGGTTAGAGGGCTACACTGCTCATTACTCAGTTTGTAGGACTGAGAACTGAAGATGTGAAAGCCCCAGGCAAATATGTCCCTCCAGCTCCCAGGTCACCTCCTTGTCCCTGAGGTACACCTGAAGCAAGCTTGAGCCACCATTTTTGCCTCCAGAGGAGAGAAGTTCTATTCTCTTTCAGTCCTATAAATATTCCTCTGGTTCTGCAACCACTTTCTTTGCCAACCAAATAGGTGCCAGTAAGTACTTGCCGAATAACTCGTTCCTGCTATGAGAAACCTGGTTGATTGCTATCTGTTCATTATATCTCTTTGGTATAGAAGCTGTTGTTCAGATGAAATAATTTTGGGAACCATCTTAGTTCCCCTTTCCATATATTCTGCAGAGCCCCATCTTCTGCCTGCTACTTTCTCCCACTCTCTATTCCATTAGCAGGGATGGCCAACAAAAGGTATCCTTTGGCAGCTGCTTCCCACTGCTGCCCTGACAAGATCTCAAAGATGCTGCTGCTTTTCTTTACTGGGCTCATGAATTAGCCTCAGTAATCTTATTCAGCACAGCCAATCGTATTCCCAACACTATTCTCCTTGAATACTTTTACCTCCTTCTTCAGCATCACATTCTATATCTGTACCTATTTATAATTTACCTCTTTACAATTTAGCAGTGGCCATAACTGATATCCACTGAAACCTTAAAATGGTAATCCCACAACAATTATATTTTAACAGAAATAGCTCTTATTCCCAGGCTGGGCATGTTGAATGAAGTAGGTGATCTGTAAATTCTGAACAAATAACTGATGGAATCAAAACCACTCATTTTCAAACACTTATTGAAGAGTGGGATTATTCTGGTACCCAGACTCCATCTGTTCCAGAAGTTAAAAATAAAATGAGAATTCAATTAAAGATATGCACACAATCCACCCAGAGTTGTGCCAGATCATGTGATAGTACCCTACATTCCAGCCTATCAGATACTGAAGTTTGTGTATGCCAATAAAGAAAAAAACACCTTAGAATGTCAAATTACTTTAATTACGTAACAGATACATCAGTGTATATGCAAAACAGCAGAGATTTTTTAAAAGAGCATATCTTACCTTTAAGTTTTCTGGCCTCATTTTTCTACAGAGGGAAGAGCTCCAAAAGATGTAAGGAACTTAACCACCTAGTACCTTCTGCTCTGCTTGTCTGCTTTGAGGATGGTCAAGGTCAGTGCCTGAGGGCTCAGCAGTCACTTTGCTTTCTATCTGTAGTACTCATCTCAAGGTTCAGTAAACCAGGGCCCATCGAGGAGCTGATTCCAGAGCTTGATTTATTTTTGTCTGCAGAGAAACCTCTAAGGAGTGTGTGCTAAATCTCAGTATTCCCCTTCTAATCTCAATTTTGCTGAGAATTCAAAGGAAACATTTTCCTTGCTATGGAAAGTTTTACATATCTCCACTAAATAGTTTTTAACATATATTTAGTTCTGTTCAAAGTCTGTGATTAAAGGAGTCCATTAAGTTAGTTGATCCATTAATCCCAATACTCTGTAACTTCTCATTTTTAAGATCCAGATTCTAAGAATTGATGATATAAACAAGATGATGATAGCTTCTAATAGTAGGGCTCATCTCCTTTTTGTTAACATTCCTGGGACAGAAGAATTGAAAACAAGCCCACCCCTGAAAATGCCCTAAAAGTTAAGTAACCACCTGAGAGTGCTGGGGGACAGGGGTGAGGAAGAATATCAGAAAGGAAATCCAAGCATCTCCAGAGAAGTTATCAAATGACCTCTGAATTTCTTTCAAACCCAACATTCTAAGTGATTCTCTAAGTTATTCCTTCAAATACTCAACACATCCAACAACAATTTATTGAGTATCTACTTTATACCAGAAAGAATGCTAGACACTTTGGGTATTAATAGAGTAAGACACAATCCCTACTCCTAGACTAGTGAAAGAATCATGTGCAATAATAATGTTCAAAGATGAATTCACCACCTGTCCCTCCAAATTGTTCTGCCTTCATAGTCTTTCTCAATCATCACACCCAGTTTCCCATCAAAAATATGGAAAACATCAGTGATGCTTTTTCTTCATCCTCCATAGCCAACAGATCCCTAAATCCTAACCATTCTTTTTTTTTTCCAGGTTTTTTTATTAGTTTCTGCTTTATAACAAAGTGAATCAGTCATACATATACATCTGTTCCCACATCCCTTCCCTCATGCATCTCCCTCCCTCCCACCCTCCCCATCCCACCCCTCCAGGCAGTCACAAAGCACCCAGCTGATCTCCCTGTGCTCTGCGGCTGCTTCCCACTATCTATCTACCTTACGTTTAGTAGTGTATATATGTCCATGCCTCTCTTTCGCTTTGTCACAGCTTACCCTTCCCCCTCCCCATATCCTCAAGTCCATTCTCAAGTAGGTCTGTGTCTTTATTTCTGTCTTACCCCTATGTTCTTCATGACATTTTTTTTCTTAAATTTATTAATGTTCCTCCTTCTTTCTTCTTCATCCTCACTTCCATTGCTGTGGTTTAGGCCTTTCTTATTTCCTACCTGAATTTCTGCAACAGTCTCCCAGTCTCCTACTTTCTCTCCTATGACCCTTCCCATGCAAAGGAGTCATCTCCAACATCCAAATCAGTTCCGTCTCTGCTAAAAATCCTTCAGTGATTTTCCATTGTCTTCAACACAAGGCCAAACAACTTAGCTTGGCCCAGAGGTCCTTTGGGATCCAGCCACTAGTGACTTCTTATTTCATTCCTCTCCATGACTGCTTCACACCCTGTATCCTAGCCACATGGACTTCCCTGCAGTGGTTGAGGACATGGGTTCTGCTGCCAGACCTTATGCGTTTGATTCTCAGATCCACTTCTTACTGGATGGTTGGCTCGTACTGCATGGCACAGCCTTGTGAATGGCCTCCCCAGAACTCTGCAATATGGACACCCCATGTGACCTTAAGCGACTTAACTTCTGGCTGCCTCGGTTCCCTTATCTATAAAAAGGTCACAAATATTGACTCCCTCACAGGGTTTCCTTGAGGATTAAATAAGTTACACATATAAAGTGTTTCAGCTCAAGCATTACCTCTGCTGGAAGTCTTTCAATGAATTCAATCCCTCACTAGACTAGATTGACTCTGGTCTTTTTTTAAGTCTTACTCTCTGCATAGCTCCCCTAAGACATTTAGGACTTCGAAATTATTCTGGAGCATTTTACCTTGAAAATTTTCAAATGTACAGAAAAGTTGAAAGAAGAGTACAATGAGCACCACCTAGATTCAACGAGTGGTTAACATTTTGCCAATTTGTGCTCTCTCTCTCTCTCTCTACACACACACACACACACACACACACATATTTATTTACATCTTTTATTGAACTATTTGATGGCAAGTTGCAGACATCAGGATATCTTTTCTAAAAGGAATAAGGACATTCTCAAACATAAAGATTTTTTTTAGTTGTTTCCATTTCTTCCTCTTTTTGTCATAGGAAGTTTATGTATACTTATTCATAGCCAAAAATGAAATAATCAAGAATATATTTCATGCCAAACTCTCAATAAGAACAATTGTGCAGCACTTTCTCAAGACACAAAGAGGTTTTTTTCAGCTTCAGTCATGACAACATAGCCCTCACTCTTCATTAGGACTAACTTTTTATCTTAAAGAGCCAGCATTTAAACAGGCAAAATGGCTCTTAATAGTCCTGTGGTAACTGGATCTTACACCACACACAAAAATCAACTCAAAATGGATTAAAGACTCAAACATAAGACCTGAAACCATAAAACTTCTGGAAGAAAACATAGGGGGTAAACTCCTTGACATCAGTCTTGTCAATGATTTCTTAGATTTGGCACCAAAAGCACAAGGCAACCAAAGCAAAATTAAGCAAATGGGAATACATCAAGCTAAAAATCTTTCTCATAACAAAGAAAACCATCCACAAAATGAAAAGACAACCTACAAAATGGGAGAAAATATTTACAAATAATATATCTGATAAGGTGTTAATATCCAAAATATATAAAGAACTCCTACAGCTCACTACCAAAAAGAACCAATTCAATTAATAAATGGGCAGAGGAACTGAGTAGACATTTTTCCAAAGAACGTATACAAATGGCCAACAGTTACATGAAAGGGTGCTCAACATCACAAATAATCAGGAGAATCCAAACCAAAACCTCAATGAGATATCACGTCACACCTGTCAGAATGGCTACCCTCAAAAAGATAAGAAATAACAAATGTTGGCGAGGATGTGGAGAAAAGGGAACCCTAGTGCGCTGTTGGTGGAAATGTAAATTGATACAGCCACCATGAAAAACGGTACTGAGTTTCCTCAAAAACTTAAAAATAGAACTACTTATTATATGATCCAGCAACTCCCCTTCTGGGTATGTATTCGAAGGAAGAATATCACTGTCTTGAAGAAATATCTGCACTCCCATGTTCATTGCAGCATTATTTAAAATAGTCAACATATGGAAACAACCTAAACGTCCATCTATGGAGGAATGGATAAAAAAAGATGTTTAACACACACACACACACACACACACACACACACACACAATGGAATTATTCGCCATAAAAATGAAGGAAATACTGCCATTTGTGATAAATGGATGGACTTTGACAGCATTATGCTAAGTGAAATAAATCAAACAGAAATAAATCAGAGAAAGGCAAATACTATATGATCTCACTTATATATAGAATCTAAAAAACAGAACTCATAGAAATAGAGATCAGATTGGTGGTTGCCAGAGGGGGGTTGTGGGGTAAGTAAAATAGGTGAAGGGGGTCAAAAGGTACAAACTTCCAGTTATAAGATAAATAAGTCCTAGGGATTAATGTACAGCATGGTGACTATGGTTAACAATACTGTATTGTATATTTGAAAGTTGCTAGCCAAGTAGATCTTATCACAAGGAAGTTCTTATCACAAGAAAAAAATAGTAACTGTGTGAGGTGATGGATGTTAACTAAACTTATTGTGTTAATAATTTCACAATATATACCAAATACGCCATATATTTTTGAACATAACAAATCCTTGTATTGTACACCTTAAACTAATACATGCTATATGTCAATTATACCTCAAGAAAACTTGGAGAAAAAATGACAGGCGCAGAAGTGACTAAACTGTTCTCCAATAATCATTCTCCCTTTATTCCTCTTAGTAACAGAAACTCCAACATTTTCGGGGGTCAATGACTACTCATCTGGAGACTATATTTCCCAGCCACCTTTGCAGTAAAAAGTGAGGTCAGAGTAAATTCAGACCAATGGGATGTGAGAGAAAGCCATTCCTGCAATTTCTGTATTGTACCCTTAAACAGAATCTTCTAGTTAGCTATGATAGTTATTATTATCCCTACTTCTGGCACTCTGAGGGAAATTTTTTCCTCTCCCTGACCCCCAGGCTGAGGGCATATATACATACTATCATATCACCTACTTCACTCTGTTCTAAGACCCTTCCTTTACCTTCCAGGCTCACTGTAGAACTCACTGAGTTCTTCATCATATTTGCCTCCCCAGCACTGAGTAGCAGTCCTTGTCCCTGCCACATTAGAGGGTTCCCATAAATGTTTGCTAAATAAATGAAGGAACTGAGGAATACCCTGTAATACGTTAGGTTTCTCATGTCCAGTACGGTGAACTTACAACATATTGCAAGGATCACAGAGCATCTTATTTGTTTTTGCTAGTAACTCAAAATAGTTGATAGCAATTGGTTGTATTTCAATAGTTAACCCCTCATTTTATCCCACCCACCCTATACATATTGAGAATGCATCTATGCCTTCAGGTTTCCACCATTCACTAAGTGTTCAAATATCTAGCCAAAAGTGACAAATTTTATTTTCAGTACATATTTTTTAGTGCATTATTACATTATTTGGCCAATGTCAAATGCGACTTTCTGAGAATTTGGTAGCTACTTTCTAGGAAATTCAGCTTTAAAAAGAGGCTGATCAAATATGTTCCTTTAAGCAAAGTTGGTTGGTTTGTGACTGGAGGAGGACCTCGCCTTGTGGAATTGTCATGACAGTAAAGTAACATTTTGAAGTAAAAAAAAAAAAAAACACACACACACAATAGTTCTATGGTAAAAATGTTTATAGTTTGGCTGAACATTCACTTGGATGCTATGAAGGCAAAAGAGAAATTTCTTGCCTTACTTCTCTTTTTCCTTCTAATTGGTATATTATTTTCTAAAAAATCTTGTATTTTCCAAGTGGAGTACATATGCTGGTACAAGCTGGGCTCCAACATCTGAGGTAAATTAATTGACTGGCATCCATCTTTCACACCTTAATAAAAAATAGGCAAATTTGATTCAAGTTGGAGAGAAAAGCAATGTTAAAAAACAGGGAAATTTGATTCAAGTTGGAGAGAAAAGCAATGTTCCTACTCTCTATTATTCCATAACACTGAAGTTCACATTCTTTAGACATACAACTTTTAATCAATCCTCACAGAAATGAACATTTCATGCTGACAGCTGTTAGGCAACTTGAAATGTAGACATTAAACTGGTCATCATTATTCATCAAAAAGCATGTTAAACCATTCAAAAGCCACCACAGAATCTTCAATATAGAAGATGATAAATCTGCATGAGCCAATGAGTAGTATTATAGAATAGCAATTATTTTAGGGCTGTAAGGAACCATTGCAACCATCTAGTATATCTGGACACTGCAGCATAGAAAGATCACAAACCAGCAACAAGAACTTGAACCCAAGGTTTCTAAAACCAGCACCAGAACTTGAACCCAAGGTTTCTAAGCCCAAGTTGTTTCTACTACATGATGCTCTTCAGCAACTACTAGAGACTAGAACCTGGCAGCATCAGAAATAATAATAATAAGCCAACTAAATGCCTCAGAAAATGAAAACCGTCAGGGAAGTCAGTCATCTGACTAGTTTCATCCATGGATACCTTACCCAGGGAGAAGTGAGCACGGCCATCTGGAATAACACACGTTTTGCATTTACCAGGAATGAATAGTGCAGACCAACCAGAGAGGTCTGTTTAAGTCAGTTCAGTTTTCCATTGCTTTTTAATAGAATGCCATAAATTCTGAATGTTTGTGTATGAGTGAAACACATATAGTGTCTCATGAAATTTTACATTCACAATGAATTCAAATAGCTTAGGGGAAAAAGTAGTCATAGGGATTGAAAGCTGCCAAAAGAGATGACAAATTGAGTGCAGGCTGAGGTTTCCCAGGATCCAGCTCTCAAGATACTCACAAAGGGGGAGAAGGCAGTGCTGTCAAGAGTCCCATATGTGGTGCCACACAGAGAGGTGGAACAGAGAAAGAGGTGCATCTGAGGACAGACCGACATACCTAAAGGTGTTAGAAAGAGCATTAAAAAAAACTCTCTTGAGAACCTGTTTACTTATAAATAATGAAAGAAGGATTTAAAAACGTTAATAATAGCAATACTAACTATAAATAACACCTTAATATGACTTATGGTCGCCTACTCATCTCTGTATAATTGGCTCCTATGCTGGTCTCCTAGCTTTCTTTGCTCCAGCGAACTTGCTTTTAATCCTTTGACTATGCCCTGACTCTAATTGTTGGCACACGTTCCTTCCTCTGCAGGGAACATGGTCTACTGTTTCACCTAACTGCTTATTCCTTGGGCCTCATAGGAAACAACAGTTCTTCATGGAAACTTTCCCTGATTCCCTGAGGATAATTGGGATCTGCCTGTTTTTTGTTCATAGCAACTTACAGAGTTTTTTTAAATAGCAATTATGGTAATTTGAATGCTTGTTCAATGCATCTTCTATGAGACTCTCAATTCCAAGAGGCCAGGGACTATGTCTGTATTCCCAGCTCCCAGCACAGTGCCTGGTACAAAGGTACTCAGTAAATAGTTGTTGACCCAATTACTATAAAAAAAAATTTGGAATGGTATTTCCTGGTGAGTAAATATTTTCACTTCATAGGAAAATTGGGATAACATTTAGTAGCTCCGTGAAATTACCAGAAATTACATACGTCAAATTCTCATTTATCTCAGGATAAATCACAGAATTGGAAGTTAAAGTCTCCAGATAGCCTTATTGTAACCCTGTTTATATATAATTGTTTTTATTTTATATATAATCATTCTGGCCCCCTTTCCCCCATCAAGACTCTTTCATACCAGAATTTTTAATAAATTGGCAGAAAGCAGTTAATTAACTCTTTTTGTTTCCTCTATTTGTTCAAACATTGATCCATTGGTTTAAGCATTGATTCATATGTTCACTCACATGTTCTGTCATGACAGGTGTGGAAGGTCTCTGCTTGTCTTTGCTACCCTCTAGCCTCAGTAAAAATGATGTTGGAATAATTCAAAGCATAAGGCAGACTATGGAAGCAAGGGATCTGCAATAGCCATAGTCTGTAAAATCAACTTATTGACTAAAAGTCTGATGGCTTGGAGAGCACTGGGCTTTGTATCCTCCAAGCTTCCCCCACATGACCCAGTCCAATGCTGGTCCCAAGCGAGAACTTCTCACTCAGGGACCTTTCCACTTGCAAGGCCTTTGACTCAGACCAAACAGGGGATTGTGTCCCCTGAGGCCATTAGGTCCTAGAGCAATCCCACAGCTAAGCTGGAACCTTCTAAGATAGGATCTTCATAGCCTTAGGGAGTGAAATAATGAGGATGGATATGTATATAAAACTACTGAAACAAATTAATCATCATTGTCTGAAGGAAAGTTGGATTTTTTGTGTCTCTACTTCCTAAACTATCATTAACATGATTACTTTTTTCTTTAATTTTTTTTTAATTAGGAGAAAATGAAATGTCCCCACAGAAACCCCATAGTGAATGCCTTGTTGAGCTCAAAGCTCTTCAGTACTCTGCCAATGGGAGCCAAGTGGCCATGGATGGAGAGAGAGGTAACTATAAGAATAGGTGGTTCCCAAGAAAAATGCCCACAGACCTCACAATACCTGATAGTATCCATTGGTTGGTGGATATTTTTTCAACAGACAGGATTAGTGGATGAGTACAACGTGAAGTATGTCTGCTAGTAAAACATGGAATGTTTTCTTTATTCTCTCCTCTAAAATCTAGATTCCTTTGGTTAATACACAATTTCTCAAGGAAATGTTTCTCCCTCCTAGCTTCCATAGACCATACCCTCCTAGGGATGGGAGGAGGTTTCTATATTAATTTAATCCACAATGTTGATATTAGTTAGTTCTATGTTTCTACCAATTCACACAGATAAGAATCTCCTTGCTTGTGTGCACCCCATTTGTTGATAAGGATGACCCACATCTGATGTCTAAGAATGACTTTGGAAACTTTATGGAGGTTTACTTTTGTGTGAGATTATCACTTAATCTATATTATTAAATCTCACAAGGGCTAGTGTGTGAGGTAGGGAAAAGTCAGGCAAAGGGAAGGCTAAAGAGAGTGGCTTTTGAAGCTTTTTGGGTAAGGTAATGGTCACATCTAATGAATGAGGAAGACCACTTCCTAGCTGGACAGAATCCATGCTCCTTCACCTTCAAACTGACAGCTTTCTGGGGCTAGCACTATAGAGCTTTACTCCTGCGTCCAGTGTAATATGCTTTGTAAACTTTTCTGCCCACAGGCTGCTCAAAAAGAATGCCAAATAAATCACTTTTTGGCATGGATTTTTAACCTTTCATATGTTTCATATCTTTGGAAAAATAAAATAAGCATGCCAGTGGATTGTGCTAAGCTCTTAACAGTGAGGTGAAATGTCACTTCTGCATTAACCCAGATCAATGAGCTATTACATAGGAAATTGACTAAATGGCACCAAAGCCATCAATGTCATTAATACAGCAAAAAGAATAAGTTCCTATCTGCTTTAGGCACTCAGCTAAGGTTATGTGTAGAAGAAACACAGGTGAGATAGTTTCCATATTTTGGGTGCTATAATAGATTGACTACACAAGGGGCCCCTATTCTCTATCCACTCTCCAAATCCACACCTTACATAATATGACTTTGCATCAGCTCCCAGTAAGAGAGAGAATCTATTTTCCTACTCCTTGAATATGGCTCAGCCATGTGGCTTGCTTTAGTCAATGCAATGCAACACAAATAAAATTGTGCCATTTCTGAGTCCAGGTTTCAACTGGCCTTGTTCTCATCTATCTCTCTCGGACTCCTGCTGTGGTATAAGAACAATCTGGATAAAGCTGTTGGAGAATGAGAGACAATATGAAGCAGGAGAGCTTGGATGTCCCAAATGAAGCCAACCTAGACTAGTCAGCCTCCCGCTAACCCATCATCTGACCACAGGTTCATGAGAGTCCAGTTGAGATCAGTCTAGACCTGCATGCAAATGCCCTGTTAATGCATAGGCTCATGAGAAATAACACATGTTTATTCATGTATACCACTGAGGTCTTGTGGTTATTTGTTACACAGCCATTATTAGAACAAGAGATAAATAATATGGTTCAATATTTATAGGAAGAGAACTCATTTTTAATTACTGGTCACCTTTTTCACTTAATCTATGAATTGTTTCTTTTTTACAAATAAATGTGTATATACATAATTAACTTAATTATATATCTAGCAATATAAAGTTTGTATATGGATAAAATCTAATTTATAAAAAGACTAATTTCTATAAAGCTACATAGGTAAATAGTAGTCATCAAATCAGGAGCTTCTGATTCTAAATTCTGGGCTCTGGGAAGATTGCACTTGAAAAAAAAGGTGATAATGATGATGATGATGATGGAGAAGGAGGAGCAAGAAAAGAAGAAGAAACAATAGAGAGAATATTGGTGATAACAAGGGTGTGGTAGTGATGATGATGATTTTTTTAATAGTTATTGAGCACCTATATGTCAGATACTATGTTAAGAGCTTTATATGCAATGCCATTTAATTCTCATAATATTCCTATGAAATAGTTATAATTTTTATCTCCATTTTATTGATGAGAAAGCAAACTCAGAGTGGTGAAGGAACTTGACTAAGATCACACAGGTGGTAAATGACAGAGCTGGTATTCAAATTTCTATATATCTGATTCCACACATTCTTTTTTTTTTTTTTTTTTTGTGGTACGTGGGCCTCTCACTGTTGTGGACTCTCCCGTTGTGGAGCACAGGCTCCGGACGCGCAGGCTCAGCGGCCATGGCTCACGGGCCCAGCCGCTCCGCAGCATGTGGGATCTTCCCGGACCGGGGCACGAACCCGTGTCCCCTGCATCGGCAGGCGGACTCTCAACCACTGCGCCACCAGGGAAGCCCCACACATTCTTAAACATGCATTGTAATGCCTTCTCTCTCTATAAGAACATATCATAGCCTTATACAATGTGTCAAGAAAAAAAGTTAAAAAAGTCAAAAATAACACTAGAATGATAAAATCAATAAATCATAACCAGGACGTGGCTGTTTAGTTCCATTCCTCCCATAAAAAAAAATAGAATCTACTCCTCTACCTTTTGTGTGTGACTTACTTTTGGCCAGTGGGACGTTAACAATTGTAACATTTGTGCTTGTGCAATGGGGCTTTCCTGCTTATTGCTCCTGGAATCCTTTGACCATCTTTCAAATAAGCCTGGGATGGGAGACTATATATAGAGAGGCCCCAGTAATCCTAGCTGTCCCAGGGAAAGCTATCATATATCAGCCAGCTTCAGCCTACCTACTGGTAGCCCATGAGTAAACCCACTTGCTACCAGCCAAGCCTGGCCTAGACAAGAAGACTGTCTAAGTGAGCACAGTCTGCAGAATGGTGAGCTAAACAAATAGCTGTTGTGTCAAGACACTGAATTTTAGGATGGCTTTTTCCCCAGAAATAGCTAACCAATACAGAGGGCATAGATGCAGCATCATCAGCCATGTTAATCTTCAGGGATTGGCGCTTTAAGATCCAGAGAAGAGAAGAGCTTCAACAGTACAGTTATCATGTAGTACCTTTGGCAGATGACACTCGAGACTGCTGCTGGAGGCTGCTGTTTTCCTAGCTTTCCAACAGTAGGATTTGTTGTACTGCTATGTTTTTCACAGTTAGATAAACTGAAGCTATGAATATTTAATGCTCTGGCTGCACTTCCCTCCTGTGTACTCTGATCAAGTCACAACATTGTTTTATCATTTCCTCTCCCCTGCTGTGCCCTGGGAGCCATTTGTGGCTAAGCGGATGATTACTTCATCACTTCTACCCGGGTCTGTAGCATACTATGCATATGTCAAAATCATCTTACGCTGCATTTCATATAGCTTTTCCAGAAATTGTTCATTCTCCAAAATAACAATTGATGCTCCTGATCGATGCCATAATTTACATTACCTATACATAAGTCCATCTGTCCCAATCACGGGTAAATTCTTCAAAATCAGAGACTATAACTTATTCATCTTTGAAATTTCCATGCTTAGTGAAGAGCCTAACACATAACAATTTCTCAGTATGCTATACGAGTGAATGAATCAATCAATGAACCATGGTCTTTGGATAGGCCCAGGGTCATACTGATTCATTGATGGGACCATAATTTGATAGTGTTGCATTCTTTTTTGGACAACAGATTTCTGCATTTTGAGCATCTTTGAAACATCAGGGTTTTCCTTTGGCCTACATGATTTTGCCTTCTGGCTCACTTTGGTTTTCAGAATCTTAATTTACATGTAATAAAATCCAATGTAGAATTTTATTTATTCACTATTTCTACAAAAACAAAGATTAAAGAGGAAGGAAAATAATTTGAGAGAAACATCTGAAGACCTCTAGGCATAGATAAAGGAAAAGCTGTGGTTATTATAAGGAGTCTTTCCTGAGATGTTACCTTCTCCATGAAGCCAATACTTCACCACTTCACTTACAATAGCAACCATCCATGCCAACTCCAAACAGTTCAAACCCTGCATATTCTGCTCTATATTTTAAAAGGTATTTATTGCCTTTAAATATACCATAATAATGCTTAGCATGTAGTAGGAGCTCAGAAAATATTTGTTCTATAAATGAATATATCCACAGCTATTGTGGCAGACAGAATTCTAAGATGAACTCCAAGATTCTCACTTTCTGATTGCACATCCTGCATAATCACCTCCACCTGAGTATGGGTGGGACCTGTGACTATGATGGGACAACACTCCCAACCCTCATGATTAGGTTATGCTTTATGATAAAGATGAAGGAATTTTACAGATGTGATGAAAGTTTCTAAAATAATCAAAAGAAAAAGATTGGATCAAGATGGTGGAGTAGAAGGACATGTGCTCACTCCCTCTTGTGACAGCATAGGAATCACAACTAACTGCTGAACAATCATCAACAAGAAGACACTGGAGCTCATCAAAAAAAAAAAAAAAAAAAAAAAAAACCTCACACCCAAAGACAAAGGAGAAGCCACAAGGAGATGGTAGGCAGAATCACAATAAAATCAAATCCCATAACCGCTGGGTGAATGACTCACAAACTGGAGAACAATTATACCACAGGACTCCACCCACTGGAGTGAAGGTTCTGAGTCCCATGTCAGGTTTCCAAACCTGGGGGTCCAGCAATGGGAGGAGGAATTCCCAGAGAATCAGACTTTGAATGTAGTGGGATTTGATTGCAGGACTTTGACAGGACTGAGTGAAATAGAGACTCTACTCTCGGAGGGCACACACAAAGTAGTCTGCACATCAGTGCCAGAGGCAAGTAGCAGTGACCACACAGGAGACTGAACCAGACCTACCTGCTAGTGTTTGAGGGTCTCCTGAAGAGGTAGGAGGTGGCTGTGGCTCACCGCAGGGATAAGGACACTGGCAGCAGAAGTTCTGGGAAGTACTCTTTGACATGAGCCCTACTGGAGTCCACCATTAGCCCCAACAAAGAGACTGTAGCCTCCAGTGCTGAGTCGTCTCAGGACAAACAACCAACAGGGAGGGAACACAGCCCCACCCATCAGGAGACAAGCAGATTTAAGTTTTACTGAGCCCTGCCCACCAGAGCAACACCCAGCTCTACCCACCACCAGTCCCTCCCATCAGGAAGTTGCACAAGCCTCTTACATAGCCTCATCCACCAGAGGGGAGACAGCTGAAGCAAGAAGAACTAAAATCCTGCAGCCTGTGGAATGAAAACCGCATTCACAGAAAGACAGACAAAATGAAAAAGCAGAGGACTATGTACCAGATGAAGCAACAAGATAAAACCCCAGAAAAACAACTAAATGAAGTGGAGATAGGCAACCTTCTAGGAAAATGAATTCAGAATAATGATAGTGACCTTGGAAAAAGAATGGAGGCAAAGATCAAGAAGATGCAATAAATGTTTAACAAACCATAGAAGAATTAAAGAACAAACACCTAGAAGAATTAAGAACAAACAAACAGAGATGAACAATACAGTAACTGAAATGAAAATTAAACTAGAAGGAATCAATAACAGAATAACTAAGGCAGAAGAACAGATAAGTGACCTGGAAGAGAGAATGGTGGAATTCACTGCTCTCAAACAGAATAAAGAAAAAGAATGAAAATAAATGAAGACAGCCTAAGAGACCTCTGGAGCAACATTAAACGAACCAACATTTGCATTATAGGGGTCCCAAAAGGAGAAGAGAGAAAGGGTCTGAGAAAATATTTGAAGAAATTATAGGCAAAAACTTCCCTAATATGGGAAAGGAAATAGTCACCCAAGTTCAGGAAGTGCAGAGAGTCCCAGGCAGGATAAACCCAAAGAGAAACATGGCAAGAAACAGTAATCAAACTGAAAAAAATTAAAGACAAAGAAAAATTATTAAAACGAACAAGGGAAAAACCACAAATAATATACAAAGGAACTCCCATAAGGTTAAAAGCAGATTTCTCAGCAGAAACTCTACAAGTCAGAAGAAAGTGGCACAATATATTTAAAATGATGAAAAGGAAGAACCTACAACCAAGATTACTCTACCTGGCAAGGATCTCATTCAGATTTGATGGAGAAATCAAAAGCTTTACAGACAAGCAAAAGCTAAGAGAATTCAGCACCACCAAACCAGCTCTACAATAAATGTTAAAGGAACTTCTCTAAGTGGGAAACACAGCAGAAGAAAAGGACCTACAAAAACAAACACAAAACAATTAAGAAAATGGTAATAGGAACATACATATCAATAATAACCTTGAATGTAAATGGATTAAATGCTCCAACCAAAAGACACAGGCTTGTTGAATGGATTCAAAAACAAGAAACATATATATGCTGTCTACAAGAGACCCACTTCAGACCTAGGGACACATACAGACTGAAAGTGAGGGGATGGGAAAAGATATTCCATGCAAATGCAAATCAAAAGAAAGCTGGAGTAGCAATACTCATATCAGATAAAATACATGTTAAAAAAAAAGAATGTTACAAGAGACAAGGAAGGACACTGCATAATGATCAAGGGATCAATCCAAGAAGATATAACAAGTATAAATATATATGCACCCAACATAGGAGCACCACAATACATAAGGCAAATACTAACAGCTATAAAAGGGGAAATGGACAGTAACACAATAATATGGGGGACTTTAACAACTCACTTACATCAATAGACAGACCATCCAGACAGTAAATTAATAAGGAAACACAAGCTTTAAATGACACGGTAGACCAGAGAGATTGAATTGACAGTTATAGGACATTCCATCTGAAAACAGAAGATTACACTTTCTTTGCAAGTGCACATGGAACATTCTCCAGGATAGATCACATCTTGGGTCACAAATCAAGCCTTAGTAAATTTAACAGAATTGAAATCATATCAACCACCTTTTCCGACCACAAAGTTATGAGATTAGAAATCAATTACAGGGGAAAAAAACATAAAAAACACAAACACATGGAGGCTAAACAGTACACTACTAAATAACCAAGTGATCACTGAAGAAATCACAAAGGAAATCAAAAAATAGCTAGAGAGAAATGACAATGAAAACACGATGACCCCAAACCTATGGATGCAGCAAAAACATTTCTAAGAGGGAAGTTTATAGCAATACAATCCTACTTCAAGAAAGAAGAAAAATTTAAAATAAACAATCTAACCTTACACCTAAAGGAGCTAGAGAAAGAAGAACAAACAAACCCAAAGTTAGTACAAGGAAAGATATCATAATGATCAGAGCAGAAATAAATGAAATAGAAACAAAGAAAACAGTAGCAAAGATCAATAAAACTAAAAGTTGGTTCTTTCAGAAAATAAACTAAATTGATAAACCTTTAGCCAAACTCATCAAGAAAAAGAGGGAGAGGACTCAAACCAATAAAATTAGAAATGAAAAAGGAGAAGTTACAGGGGACACTGCAGATATACAAAGCATCCTAAGAGTCTACTACAAGCAGCTCTATGCCAGTAAAATGGACAACCTGGAAGAAATGGAAAAAAATTCTTACAAAGGTTTAACCTTCCAAGCCTGAACCAGGAAGAAATAGAAAACAAGAAGAGACCAATGACAAGAAATGAAATTGAAGCTATGATTTAAAATATTACAACAAACAAAAGTCCAGGACCAAATGGCTTCACAGGTGAATTCTGTCAAACATTTAGAGAAGAGCTAATACCCACCCTTCTCAAACTATTCCAAAAAATTGCAAAGGGAGGAACACTCCCAAATTCATTCTATGAGGCCACCATCACCTGATACCAAAACCAGACAAAGATACTACAAAAAAAGAAAATTACAGACCAATATCACTGATGAATATAGATGCCAAAATTCTCAACAAAATACTAGCAAACAGAATCCAACAGCACATTAAAAGGATCATACGCCATGATCAAATGGGATTTATCCCAGGGATGCAAGGACTCTTCAATATACACAAATCAATCAATGTGATACACCACATTAACAAATTAAAGAATAAAAACCATATGGTCATCTCAATAGATACAGAAAAAGCTTTAGAGAAAATTCCACACCATTTATGACAAAAACGCTCCAGAAAGTGGGCATAGAGGGAACCTACCTCAACATAATAAAGGTTGTATATGACAAACCCACAGCAAACATTATTCTCAATGGTGAAAAACTGAATGCATTTCCTCTAAGTTCAGGAACAAGACAAGGATGTCCGCTCTTGCCACTACTATTCAACATAGTTTTGGAAGGCCTAGCCACGGCAATTAGAGAAGAAAAACAAATAAAAGGAATACAAATTGGAAAAGAAGAAGTAAAACTGTCACTGTTTGCAGATGACAAGATACTATACATAGAGAATTCTAAAGATGTTACCAGAAAACTACTAGATCTAATCAATGAATTTGGTAAAGTTGCAGGATACAAAATTAATGCACAGAAATCCCTTGCATTCCTATACACTAATGATGAAAAATCTGAAGGAGAAATTAAGGAAACACTCCCATTTACCATTGCAACAAAAAGAATAAAATACCTAGGAATAAACCTACTTAGGGAGACAAAAGACCTGTATGCAGGAAACTATAAGACACTGATGAAAGAGATTAAAGATAATACCAACAGATGGAGAGATATAGCATGTTCTTGGATTGGAAGAATCAATATTGTGAAAATGACTATACTACCCGAAGTACTTTACAGATTCAGTGCAATCCCAATCAAATTACCAATGACTTTTTTTACAGTACTAGAACAAAAAATCTTAAAATTTGTGTGGAGGTATACAGAAGACTCCTTGACTTCAGACTATGCTACAAAGCTGCAGTAAGCAAGACAATATGGTACTGGCACAAAAACAAAAATATAGATCAATGGAAAAGGATAGAAAGCCCAGAGATAAACCCATGCTTCTATGGTCAACTAGTTTATGACAAAGGAGGCAAGGTTATGCAATGGAGAAAAGACAGTCTCTTCAATAAGTGGTGCTGGGAAAACTGAACAGCTACATGTAAAAGAATGAAGTTAGAACACCCCCTAACACCATACACAAAAATAAACTCAAAATGGATTAAGGACCTAAATGTAAGGCCAGACACTATCAAACTCTTAGAGGAAAACATAGGAAGAACACTCTTTGACATAAATCACAGCAAACCTTTTTTAACCACCTCCTAAAGTAATGGAAATAAAAACAAAAATAAACAAATGGC
The DNA here is from genome assembly GCF_949752795.1 of Hyperoodon ampullatus. NCBI lineage: Eukaryota > Metazoa > Chordata > Mammalia > Artiodactyla > Ziphiidae > Hyperoodon > Hyperoodon ampullatus. The sequence continues at coordinate 102,755,563 of NC_136920.1, read as the reverse complement.
ACCTAATGAAACTTAAAAGCTTTTGCACAGCAGAGGAAACTATAAACAAGATGAAAAGACAACACTCAGAATCGGAGAAAATATTTGCCAATGAAGGAACTGACAAAGGATTAACCTCAAAAATATATAAACAGCACATGCAGCTCAAAATAAAAAAAGACATAAAACCCAATCCAAAAATGGGCAGAAGACCTGAATAGACATTTCTCCAGAGAAGACATACAGATGGCCAAGAGGTACATGAAAAGCTGCTCAACATCACTAATTATTAGAGAAATGCAAATCAAAACTACAATGAGGTATCTCCTCACCCCGGTTAGAACGGGCATCATCAGAAAATCTACAAACAAGAAATGCTGGAGAGGGTGGGGAGAAAACGGAACCCTTTTGCACTGTTGGTGGGAATGTATGCTGATAGATCCACTATGGAGAACAGTATGGAGGTTCCTTAAAAAACCAAAAATAGAACTACCATATGAGCCAGCAATCCCACTACTGGGCATATACCCAGAGAAAATCATAATTCAAAAAGACACATGCACCCAATGTTCATTACAGCACTATTTACAATAGCCAGGTCATAGAAGCCATCTAAATGCCCATCAACAGATGAATGGATAAAGAATATGTGGTACATATATACAATGGAATATTTCTCAGCCATAAGAAGGAAGGAAATTGGTTCATTGGTAGACATGTGGATGGACCTTGAGTCTGTCATACAGAGTGAAGTAAGTTAGAAAGCATAAAACAAATATCGTATATTAACGCATATATGTGGAATCCAGAAAAATGGTACATATGAACCGGTTTTCAAGCCAGACATAGAGACACAGATGTAGAGAACAAATGTATGGACACAAAGGGGAGAAAGTGGGGTGGGGGGTAGTGGTGGTGGGATGAATTAGGAGATTGGGATTGACATATATACACTAATTTGTATAAAATAGATAACTAATATGAACATGCTGTATAAAAAATAAAATAAAATAAAATTCAATAAAAAAGAAATTAATCCAAACAAGACGCAAGAAAGGAGAGGAAAGGAGGCATGCAACAGGTGTGTTATCTGTGTTCCCCCACCCCCCGCCCCAAAAGATATGTTGAAGTCCTAACTCCTGCTATCTGTGAATATGACGTTATTTGGAAATAAGCTCTTTGCAGATACAAGTAAGATGAGGTAATAGATGAAGTAACATGGGTCCTAATCTAATACCACTGGTGTCTTTATAAGAGGAAAAAAGACCCAGACACAGAGATAACAAGGCTGTGTGACAACAGAGGCAGAGATTGGAGTGATGCAGCTACAAGCCAAGAAATGCTAAAGATCAAGAGCTGCCACCAGAAGTTAGGAAGAGTCAAGGGAGGATTCTACCCAGAATCTCAGAGGGAGCATGCCAACACATTGATCTTGGACTTCTGGCTTCCAGAAATGTGAGACAATAAATTTCTATTGTTCTAAGTCAAAAAAAAAATAAAAGAAAAGAATAATCAAAAGAGATTATCCCAGATGGGCCTGATCTAATCAAGAACTGGATTCTGCTCTACCCAGTGAGCTAAGAAGAGAAGCTGGAGTCTCAAGTTAGACTGCAGCCTCAGCTGCCACCTTGACTGCTGCCTTCTGAGACCCTGAGTAGGGGACCCACTTAAACTGTGCCCAGACTCCTAACCCACAGGAACTGCTAGATGATAAATTTATGTTGAGCTGTTAAATTGGTAGTAATTTGTTATTCAACAGTAGAACCCTCATTCAGCTTTGAACTCAGCTGATGTTGAAAAGAGGGTAAGGAGGAACCAAGCAACTCACGGGACTTTTCTCCCTGGTAGGAAACCTCCACTTGGCCTCTGATATGTCCTCTAATAGCCTCACATTTCCTGGGCCCTCTGTAACCGTGATCTCCCCTCGACCTCTGCAGCTTTCTTGGACATCAGCATAGTCCTCCTCTAAAAATTTAAATTTGGATAGCTCAGATGATAAGGTTTCCCTGCCTTCAGAAATGTATGTAAATTTGGTGGGAATTCCAACATCCCTTCGTGACTGATTCTTCCTTCCTCCCCATGGTCCCTGACAGTTTCGACCTTATTTCTTCTCAGTTCCCTCAGTCTCTTTCCTGCACTACTTACAATGACTGTTTGTAACCCTAGCTAAAAAATAGGAACCCTGAGGAACTATTCAGAAACACTGAGGCATACGTTTTCCCCCAGAGATTCTGACTTAATTGGTCTATGATGGGGTTCATGCATAGACATTTTATTAAAAGCTCCCTGGGATGTTCTAAAGTGCATCCAAGTAGAGCATCTGTGACCTAGGGCATTTAGGTTTTGCCTCTTCTTTGGCCTTTACAAGAAATCAAGCTTGCTAGACATGCTCTAATAATGGTAGATTTACGGCAGTTTTGTGGAGGTCACAAGGAGGGAATTACGTTGAGAAGTGTGTGGCTGTTCACCATTTCACCTCTCCTTTTCCTTTCAAAGCTGCCCTGTCCCACTTATGCTCATGTTCCCCGTGGAACCCTACATGTATGATCAAGTTCTCTAAAAAGTATAACCCAGCCAGCCGGCCCCAACCCATCTCGAGATCACTGTGTAATGGGGAGCAATCACATCAGGCTTTCTGAGGCTCCCCAGGCATGTCTAAGTCTTAGTATGTTTGGCCATCATTCTCTCTATCCACAACCTCTGAGCTTTCTGCCTCTCTCCCTTACTCCCTCCACTTAACCAATACTTTATCCTCACTGACATCTCTCCCTAGTCTCCCAGTCCATCAGCTCCCACAAGGAATTACTCGGCGTCCTCCCCAGAGTGGTTGATTTCCTTAATGACATTCTCACTGAGACCTTCAATCCCTTCATCCCCTTGTCTTATGACACCACCCAACAAGCTACAAATTTTAGTGTTTATGGTGAAATTCAAGCAGCATGGACTGGTGGAACTCCAAAGGTCTGGTTGGTAACTTTTACTAGACATTTGCTAATATTGTACTTTTAATAGTTAATATTGAATACACCTTATATTAAGAACTTTGCATTGAGTCATTTAATACTCACAACTGCATATGATAAATAGTATCAGTCCCATTTTGCAGATGTCAAAAATGAGACCTGTGAAACATCGCCCATCTGTTGATAAGTTTTGAGCCTGGGTCTGTCAGATTTCAGAGTTCTAACTCTCAGGTACTATAGTTTTCTAGCCTCACTGGGTAAGCTCTTGGGTTCACTGACTCCATTTTCAGGCTTACTAGTGATAACACAATTCTTCCCTCTTCTTTCCTGTCTCAAAGAATAGGTCACCTCTGTTTCCCCTTGGTTAATTTCTCCTCTGGTGGATTATTTCTTATCTCTCCCATCCCCTCTAGGGTCATTTCAGCTCAGCAGTTCCCTTTCTTTGGGTCTTTAATCTGGTCCTCGCTACTATTTATAGGTCTTCAACCTATAAATAGACCCCAAACTCAAAAATCAGCAGGCTACTAAACACAGATCCTCCTGAATGCCCTTGTAGACAACCCAAATGTAACCTGTCCAAAATAGACAAGTTACTCACCAGATGTTGTTCCTCACCCCACATCTACCTCCCACAAGTCTGTTCTACTGCTATACACTCATCTACTAACATGTAGACATACTTAATTAAAAAACTTTTTCCCATAAGCAAAAGTTCATAAAAATTACTCAATTTTCACTGTTATTAATATCAAAATAACACTTTTTCTATTAATGGAAAAGTAAGCTCCAACATCAAGCCTGTGATATTGACAACACAAATTTTTTTATGTAGATAAGTATAAACCCTGCAATTACACTAATCAAATATAAAATTTCTGAGGTGACTAGAAACTTGGAAAGAGCTCAGGCGTCAGCTCGCTACACCTTGTTAGTCCTTGGTTATTACGAAAGTTATCTCGACCTGGTAGTAACACTCATCATGTTTTTAAAAACCGATATGATATGAATGGAGATTATTAAAAATAAAAATGTACTGTGATGGAATAAAATAGTACATCAAGGTACACTGAGCACAAGCATATAAAATTGGTCCATATCTCCTAGGATACGTGCTTTGTGAAAGCAAGATGGTTATATATTTTGCTCTGTACTACATCCTCAGCATTTAATATAGTGGCAAAGGCTTAATTAATATTCAACACATATTTATTAAATTAATAAATCAATGGGAAAACTTTGTGTAATAGGATAGAGTAACCTCTGTAACAAATAAATCCCAACTGATGCTTATTTTTTATCATATAACAATGCTGAGCAGGCAAAAAGCTTCCTTTGCATAGTCACTCAGGGACCCAGACTATTGCAGGCTCTGCCACCTTCACCTTGTAGCTTTGATCAATGTCCTGGAGGTTGTTTTCATCGCAAGCAGCCAGAGGAGGAAAGAGAGCATTGAGGAATGCTTCATGAAGTTTACAGGTTAATCTTGAAATCAGTGCATGTCACTTCTACTCACATCCCAGTGTCTAGAACTCAACCACAGGGCCACAGACTACTGTACAGGAAGCCAGGACATGTAGTCCAGCTGTATGCTCAGAAAAAAGAGGTGATCATGAATTTTGGAAATAGTCTCTTGTCACGCATGATGTCCTACACCTTTGAGCAGGTTGGAACCAGACCTCATCTTGCTTTTTTGAAGCAAAATAACTTTGCCCACATTAAAAAAAAAATAAAATAAAATAGGTGTATACTTTCTCTTCTGCTTGTATAAGCAAAAACATGTAAAGAGAACTCATGTAAAACAAGGAATGAGCCTATTTTCCACATCAATTCACGGTGCTGTCGTTTACCCTCCCTTTGAAACTAAAGCCTTGGTGCCTTCACCAAGACCTCCCTCTATCTCATCCCAACATCCTTACATCTGATCTGTCACCCAGTGTATCCTACTCCACCTCAGCAATAAAACTTAAATCCAACTTCTTCTCCTTAACTCTATTGTTTATCTCTTCTTTCAGGACCAAATCATTAACTTCAAGAGGTGCAATGGCTTATGAAATGGTCTTGTTTCCACCAGCAACTCTTTAGGGCAATTGATTAAACATCTTTCTTTTATTAAATTTATATTACTAAAAGAAAGCTACTGGGTCCCATCCTAGGTTAATAAAACAAAACAAACAAAACATCAAAACTCTTCTTAGCCATCCTGGAATTTATAGATGAAAATCAAATTATCTTGCCTGCATCAACACTGGCATGTAAGTGCCTTTCTAGACTTACTCCCTACTGTCACTCTATCCTATAGCTTAAGTTCCTGCCACCATAATCTTTTTTTTAAACATCTTTATTAGAGTATAATTGCTTTACAATGGTGTGTTAGTTTCTGCTGTATAACAAAGAGAATCAGCAATACATATACATATATCCCCATATCTCCTCCCTCTTCTCCCTCTTGCATCTCCCTCCCACCCTCCATATCCCACTCCTCTAGTTGGATACAAAACATGGAGCTGATCTCCCTGTGCTATGCGGCTGCTTCCCAATAGCTATCTATTTTACACTTGGTAGTATATATGTGTCCATGTCACTCTCTCACTTCATCCCAGCTTACCCTTCCCTCTCCTTGTGTCTTCAAGTCCATTCTCTATGTCTGAGTCTTTATTCCTGTCCTGCCCCTAGATTCCTCAAAACCTTTTTTTTTTTAGATTCCATACATATGTGTTAGCATATGATATTTGTTTTACTCTTTCTGACTTAATTCACTCTGTATGAAAGTCTCTAGGTGCATCCACCTCACTACAAATGAGTCAATTTCATTTATTTTTATGGCTGAGTAATATTCCATTGTATATATGTGCCACCTTTTCTTTATCCATTCATCTGTTGATGGACACTTAGGTTGCTTCCATGTCCTGGCTATTGTAAATAGAGCTGCAATGAACATTTTGGTACATGTCTCTTTTTGAATTATGGTTTTCTCAGGGTATATGCCCAGTAGTGGGATTGCTGGGTCATATGGTAGTTCTATTTTTAGATTTTTAAGGAACATCCATACTGTTCTCCATAGTGGCTGTATCAAATTACATTCCTACCAACAGTATAAAAGGTTTCCCTTTTCTCCACACCATCTCCAGCATTTGTTGTTTGTACATTTTTTGATGATGGCCATTCTGACCAGTGTGAGGTGATACCTCACTGTAGTTTTGATTTGCATTTAGTTAATGATTAGTGATGTTGAGCATCCTTTCATGTGTTTGTTGGCGAACTGTATATCTTCTCTGAAGAAATGTCTATTTAGGTCTTCTGCCCATTTTTAGATTGAGTTGTTTGTTTTTTGATATTGAGCTGCTTGAGCCACTTGCATTTTTTTTAAATTAATCCTTTGTCAGTTGCTTCATTTGAAAATATATTATTCCATTCGGAGGGTTGTCTTTTCATCTTGTTTATGGTCTCCTTTGCTGTACAAAAGCTTCTAAGTTTCATTAGGTCCCATTTGTTTATTGTTGTTTTTATTTCTATTTCTCTAGGAGGTGGGGCTTAAAGGTCTTGCGATGATTTATGTCAGAGAGTGTTCTGCCTATATTTTCCTCTAAGAGTTTGATAGTGTCTGGCCTTACATTTAGCTCTTTGATCCATTTAGAGTTTATTTTTGTATGTGGTGTTAGGGAGTGTTCTAATTTAATTCTTTTACAGGTAGCTGTCCAGTTGTCCCAGAACCACTTATTGAAGAGGTTGTCTTCTCTCCATTATATATTCTTGCCTCCTTTATCAAAGATAAGGTGGCTATATGTGCGTGGGTTTATCTCTGGGCTTTCTATCCTTTTCCATTGATCTATATTTCTATTTTTGTGCCAGTACCATACTGTCTTGGTTACTGTAGCTTTGTGGTATAGTCTGAAGTCTGGGAGCCTGATTCCTCCACCTCCGTTTTTCTTTCTCAAGATTGCTTTGGCTATTCTTTTGTGTTTCCATACAAACTGTGAAATATTTTGTTCTAGTTCTGTGAAAAAATGCCAGTGGTAGTTTGAAAGGGATTGCATTGAATCTGTAGATTGCTTTAGGTAATATGGTCATTTTCACAATATTGATCCTTCCAATCCGAGAACATTGTATATCTCTGCATCTGTTTGTATCATCTTTAATTTCTTTCATCAGTGTTTTATAGTTTTCTGCGTACATGACTTTTGCCTCCTTAGGAAGGTTTATTCCTAGGTATTTAATCATTTTGTTGCAGTGATAAATGGTAGTATTACCTTAATTTCTCTTTCAGATTTTTCATCATTATTGTATAGGAATGCAAGGGATTTCTGTGCATTAATTTTGTATCCTGCTACTTTACCAAATTCATTGATTAGTTTTAGTAGTTTTCTGGTAGCATCTTTAAAATTCTCTATGTATAGTATCATATCATCTGCAAACAGTGACAGCTTTACTTCTCCTTTTCCAAATTGTATTCCTTTTACTTCTGTTTCTTCTCTGATTGCTGTGGCTAAAACTTCCAAAACTATGTTGAAGAATAGTGGTGAGAGTGGACAACCTTGTCTTGTCCCTGATCTTAGTGAAAATGGTTTCAGTTTTTCACCATTGAAAACAATGTTGGCTGTGTGTTTTTCATATATAGCCTTTATTATGTTGAGGTAAGTTCCATCTATGCCCTCGTTCTGGAGGGTTTTTATGATAAATGGGTGTTGAATTTTGTGAAAAGCTTTTCTCCATCTATTGTGATGATCCTATGGTTTTTATTCCTTAGTTTGTTAATGTGTTGTATCACATTGATTGATTTGCATATATTGAAGAATCATTGCATCCGTGAGATAAATCCCACTTGATCATGCTGTATGATACTTTTAATGTACTGTTGGATTCTGTTGCTAGTATTTTGCAGAAGATTTTTGCATCTATATTCATCAGTGATATTGCCCTGTAATTTTCTTTTTTTCTGACATCTTTGTCTGGTTTTGGTATCAGGGTGATGCTGGCCTTGTAGAATGACTTTGGCAGTGTTCCTCCCTCTGCTATATTTTGGAAGAGTTTGAGAAGGATAGGTATTAGCTCTTCTCTAAATGTTTGACAGAATTCACTTCTGAAGCCATCTGGTCCTGGACATTTCTTTTGTTGGAAGATTTTAAATCACAGTCTCAATTTCAGTGCTTGTGATTGGTCTGTTTATATTTTCTATTTCTTCCTGGTTCGGTCTGGGAAGGTTGTGCATTTCTAAGAATTTGTCCATTTCTTCCAGGTAGTCCATTTTATTGGCATATAGTGGCTTGTAGTAATCTCTCATAAGCCTTCGTATTTCTGCAGTGTCAGTTGTTACTTTTCCTTTTTCATTTCTAATTCTATTGATTTGAATCTTCTCCTTTGTTTTCTTGATGAGTCTGGCTAATGGTTTATCAGTTATGTTTATCTTCTCAAAAAAAACAGCTTTTAGTTTTATTGATCTTTGTTAGCATTTCCTTCATTTCTTTTTCATTTATTTCTGATCTGATCTTTATGATTTCTTTCCTTCTGCTAACTTTGGGGGTTTTTTGTTCTTCTTTCTCTAATTGCTTTAGGTGTAAGATTAGGTTGTTTATTTGATATGTTTCTTGTTTCTTAAAGTAGGATTGTATTGCTATAAACTTCCCTCTTAGAACTGCTTTTGCTGCACCCCATAGGGTTTGGGTCATCGTGTTTTCATTTTCTTTTGTTTCTAGGTATTCTTTAAATTTCCTCTTTGATTTCTTCAGGGATCTCTTGGTTATTTAGTAATGTATTGCTTAGCCTCCATGTGTTTGTATTTTTAACAATTATTTTCCTGTAATGATATCTAGTCTTATAGCATTTTGGTCACAAAATGTACCTGATATGATTTCAATATTCTTAAATTTACCAAGGCTTGATTTGTGACCCAAGATATGATCTATCCTGGAGAATGTTCCATGAGCACTTGAGAAGAAATTGTATTCTATTGTTTTTTGATGTAATGTCTTAGAAATATCAATTAAGTCCATCTTGTTTAATGTATCATTTAAAGCTTGTGTTTCCTTCTTTATTTTCATTTTGGATGATGTGTCCATTGGTGAAATTGGGGTGTTAAAGTTCCCTACTATTGTTGTGTTACTGTCGATTGCCAAATACTAGCAAGACAGAACACAACACCACCCAGTAGCAGAGAGGCTGCCCCAAATCATAATAATTTCACAGACGCCTCAAAACACACCACTGGATGTGCTTCTGCTTACTAGAAAAACAAGATCCAGCCTCATCCACCAGAACAGAGGCAGCAGTCCCCTCTACCAGGAAGCCTACACAACACACTGAACCAAACTTACTCACTGGGGGTCAGATACCAAAAACAATGGGAAGTACAAATGTGCAGCCTGTGAAAAGGAGACGCCAAATGCAGGAAGTTAAGCAAAATGAGAAGACAGGGAAATACACTGCAGATAAATGAGCAAAGTAAAAACCCACCAGACTGAATAAATGGAAAGGAAATAGGCAGTCTACCTGGAAAAGAATTCAGAGTAACAATAGTAAAGATGATCCAAAGCCTTTGAAATAGAATGGAGAAAATACAAGAAACGTTTAACAAGGACCTAGAAGAACTAAAGAGCAAATAAACAATGTTGAACAACACAATAAATGAAATTAAAAATTCTCTAGAAGGAATCAATAGCAGAATAACTGAGGCAGAAGAATGGAGAAGTGACCTGGAAGATAAAATAGTGGAAATAACTACCACAGAGCAGAATAAAGAAAAAAGAATGAAAAGAATTGAGGAGAGTCTCAGAGACTTCTGGGACAACATTAAAGGTACCAATGTTCGAATTATAGGGGTCCCAGAAGAAGAAGGGCAAAAGAAAGGGACTGAGAAATTATTTGAAGAGATTATAGATGAAAACTTCCCTAATATGGAAAAAGAAATAGTCAATCGAGTCCAGGAAACACACACAAAGACACATATTAATCAAACTAACAAAAATTAAATTCAAAGAAAAAATATTAAAAGCAGCAAGGGAAAAACAACAAATAACATACAAAGGAATCCCCATAGGTTAATAGCTGATTTTTCAGCAGAAACTCTGCAAGCCAGAAGGGAGTGGCAGGACATATTTAAAATGAAGAAAGGAAAATATCTACAACCAAGATTACTCTACCCAGCAAGGATCTCATTCAGATTTGATGGAGAAATTAAAACCTTTGCAGACAAGCAAAAGCTAAGAGAATTCAGCACCACCAAACCAGCTTTACAACAAATGCTAAAGGAACTTCTCTAGGCAGGAAACACAGGAGAAGGAAAAGACCTACAATAAGAAACCCAAAACACTTAAGAAAATGGCAATGGGAACATACATATCAATAATTACCTTAAATGTAAATGGACTAAATGCTCCAACCAAAAGACATAGACTGGCTGAATGGATACATAAACAAGCCCAGTATATATGCTGTCTGCAAGAGACCCACTTCAGACCAAGGGACACATTCAGACTGAAAGTGAGGGGATGGAAAAAGATATTCCATGCAAATGGAACTCAAAAGAAAGCTGGAGTAGCAATTCTCCTATCAAGACAAAATAGTCTTTAAAGTAAAGACTATTACAAGAGACAAAGAAGGACACTACATAATGATCAAGGGATCAATCCAAGAAGAAGATATAACAATTATAAATATTTATGCACCCAACACAGGAGCACCTCAGTACATAAGGCAAATGCCAGCACCATAGTCTTATTGTCCACTTCCCTCCACATTAGGGCCATGATTCTACACCATATTCATATTCTGACACTATTCTTTGCACATTTTGTGCCTAACTAAAACCTCTCCCCTCTTCTCTTTGTAAATTACCTTCATTTTAAGAGACCAGCTGAAGTATTACCTCTTCTATAAAGATTTTTCTTAATTATCACAGGCAGAGCTGGCTGAACCATCATTTTTGATGTACAGCACTTGGCTCAAATTTCTATAATGGCACCAACCTTATTGGATTGTACCATGGTCTGCCTATAGCTTTTAACCTCATAAGACTGTCAACTCAGTCTAGGAACAGCTGTGTCTTACTTGATTTTGTATCTTGAACACCTGAAATAGCTTGTATTATATCGTTGGGGCCCACTTATTTTTTTCAGAAGAATAAAAATTGAAAGTGAGATAATTGTCCAGGTAAAGCTTTCTCTTAGCAGTATAGGACTATACCAGAATTTGGAGCAAGAATATGGATATATTTTCTGGAACCTGAATGCATTCTCTTTCCTTCTGATTCTCAAGAAGTTATCATCACCACTATCATTATCATCCAGCTAGTTTTAACCCACCCTCCCCAACATATATCCCAGTACTCTCTTTGCTTGCCTTGTCTCAGGAATTCAGCCACTGGACAACCTAATTTTACAAGATAATCTTATTTCTCAAGTTTACTGAGTGTTCCAAACTCTCCTGCTACAGCTACAAATGCTTCATCTTTGGACCTTTTAGCTCATTTGGTCACTACTTAAAACCACAAATGACTTGCTGAGATTTCTGTAAGCCAGACAAGGTCAAGATACCACAGAGCTCAAGAGTAATGTCGCTGCATCATAGTGGTACGTGTCCCTGGTGAGCAATAATAATTCTAAATGCTGAGGTTCAGCTCTGACCCAGAAACAAGGGCTCTGATCTGGGGATAGGAGTGAGACATGGGGGCTTATTTTTCATAAACATTCCCTACTCTTTGTACATCAGGTGAGTTGTTCATGATGTGTTTGGACTATCTGAATGTCTAATTTCTGCTTTTCCTCCCCCTGAGCCCTTGAACCCTTCCCAATCCCTGACGCCAACAGCCTGTCTGAAACCCAAGACTCTTTTAGTCTATAAATCATAATTCTAAAACTTTTTAGTGAAACACAGATGATTTTATTTAAGGAAGTTCCTTTGGGAGTGTTAAACCACCTTATGTTTTACTACTTTTTTGTATATAATGGAGCATGCATTGACTCTTTACACATTTCATTTCTAAACTTAACATCTTCAGCATCAGTACTATAATTTACTTTTACAAATGAGGAAACTAAGGCTGAAAAGTCTCATTCTTAAAGGCCACACATCTAAATGATAAGTAAGGAACTGAGCATGGAATCCAAACCCAGCTCTATAGAGCTAAAAGCCTTGACATTCTTGCTGGAGAGAGTGTGTAGAAAAGGGAACCTTCTTACACTGTTTGTGGGAATGTAAATTTGTGCAGTCACTATGGAGAACAGTATGGAGGTTCCTTAAAAAAACAAAAATAGACCTACCATATGATCCAGAAATCCCACTCCTGGGCATATATCTGGAAAAGACAAAAACTCTAATTCAAGAAAGATACATGTACCCAAACGTTCCTAGCAGCATTATTTACAAAAGCCAAGACATGGAAACAACCAAAATGCCCAACAACAGATGACTGGTATAAGATATGGTACATATATACAATGAATTATAACTCAGTGATAAAAAAAGAATGAAATATTGCCATTTTCAGCAACATGGATGGACCAAGAGAATATCACACTAAGTGAAGTAAGTCAAACAGAGAAAACAAGACTATATGTATTACTTATATGTGGAATCTAAAAAATAATACAAATGAATCGAATCTGTATGCAAAACAGAAACAGACTCACAGACATAGAAAAAAACAAAACTTATGGTTACCAAAGGGGAAAGGGAGGATGGGAAGTGACAAATTAGGAGAATAGGATTAACAGATACAAACTACTATACAAAAATTGGTAAGCAATAAGAATTTGCTGTATATTTCAGTAAATGATTACTGAATCATTTGCTGTACACCTGAAACTAACAATATGGTAAATCAACTACACTTCAATTTTAAAAAAAATAAGGCCTTGGGATGCAGCAAAAGTAGTTCTAAGAGGGAATTTTATAGCAATACAATCTTACCTTAGGAAACAAGAAAAATCTCAAATAAAGAACCTAACCTGACACCTAAATCAACTAGACAAAGAAGAACAAACAAAACCCAAAGTTAGTAGAAGGAAAGAAATCATAATGATGAGAGCAGAAATATATTAAATAGAGATGAAGAAAATAATAGCAAAGATCAATGAAACTAAAGGTGGCTCTTTGAGAAGATAAACAAAATTCATAAACCTTTAACAAGACTCCTCAAGAAAAAAAGGAAGAGGACTCAAATCAATAAAATTAGTAATGAAAAAGAAGTTACAATGGACATTACAGAAATACAGAGGATCATAAGAGACTATTACAAGAAACTTTATGCCACTAAAATGGACAGCTTAGAAGAAATGGACAAATTCTTAGAAAGGTACAACCTTCCAAGGCTGAACCAGGAAGAAATAGATAATATGAACAGACAATTCACAAGTACTGAAATTGTAACTATGATTTAAAATTTTCCAACAAAAAATGTCCAGGACCAGATGGCTTCACAGGCAAATTCTATCAAATATTTAGAGAAAAACCTATTCTTCTGAAACTCTTCCAAAAAATTGCAGAGGAAGGAACACTACCAAGCTCATTCTACAAGGCCACCATCATCCTGATACCAAAACCAGACACAGATATCACAAAAAAAGAAAATTACAGGCCAGTATCACTGATGAACATAGATACAAAAATCCTCAACAAAAATACTAGCAGACTAAATACAACAACACATTAAAAGGATCATACACCATGATCAAGTGAGATTTATCCCAGGGATGCAAAGATTTTTCAGTATCTGTAAATCAATCAGTGTGATACACCACATCAAAAAATTGAAGAATAAAAACCAAGTGATCATTTAAATAGATGCAGAAAAAAATTCTGACATAATTCAACACCCATTTATGATAGAAACTCTCCAGAAAGTGGTCATAGAGGGAACCTCCCTCAAATAATAAAGGCCGTATATGACAAACCCACAGAAAACATCATCTCATTGGTGAAAAACTGAAAGGATTTTCTCTAATTTCAGGAAAACAGACAGGGATGTCCACTCTCAGCACTATTATTCAACATAGTTTTGAAAGTCCTAGCCATGGCAATCAGAGAAGAAAAAGTAATAAAAGGAATACAAATTGGAAAAGAAGAAGTAAAAGTGTTACTGTCTGCAGATGACACAATTCTATACACAGAAAATCTTAAGGGTGCCACCAGAAAACTACTAGAGCTAATCAATGAATTTGGTAAAGTTGTGGGATACTTTAATTATCCTGCAGATTATTATCTCTGGGATAATAAATAGTATTATCTGCAGGATAGTAAATTAATATGCAGAAATCTCTTGCATTCCTATATACTAAAAACAAAAGGGCAGAAAGAGAAATTAAGGAAACAATCACATTTACCATTACAACGAAAATAATAAAATACCTAGGAATAAACCTACCTAACGAGGGAAAACTGTACTCAGAAAACTATAAAACACTAATGAAAGAAATCAAAGATGACATAAACAAATGGAGAGATATACCATTTTCTTGGATTGGAAGAATCAATATTGTGAATATAATTATACTATCCAAAGCAATCTACAGATGATTCAATGAAATCCCTATCAAATTATCAATGTCCTTTTTCACAGAATTAGAACAAAAAATTTTACAATTTATATGGAAGCACAAAAGACTGTGGATAGCCAAAGCAATCTTGAGAAAGAAAAATGGAGCTGGAGGAATCAGGCTCCCTGGCTTCAGACTATACGACAAAGCTACAGTAATCAAGACAGTATGGAACTGGCACAAATACAGAAATATAGATCAATAGAACAGGATAGAAAGTTTAGAGATAAACCCATTCACCTATGATCATTTAATCTATGACAAAGGAGGCAAGAATATACAGTAGAGAAAAGATCATCTCTTCAATAAGTTGTGCTGGGAAAACTGGACAGCTACATGTAAAAGAATGAAATTACAACATTCTCTAACACCATATAAAAACATAAACTCAAAATGGATTAAAGACCTAAATGTAAGACCAGATACTATAAAACTCTTAGAGGAAAACATAGGCAGAACACTCCCTGACATAAATCGCAGAAGATCTTTTTTGATCCACCTACTAGAGTAAAGAAAATAAAAGCAAAAATAAACAAATGAGACCTAATTAAACTTAAAAGCTTTTGCACAGCAAAGTAAACCATAAACAAAATGACAGCACTCAGAATGGGAGAAAATATTTGTTAATGAAGCAAGCAACAAGGGATTAATCTCCAAAATATACAAATAGCCCATGCAGCTCAATATCAAAAAACCAAACAATCCAATCAAAACATGGACAGAAGGTCCTAATAAACATTTCTCCAAAGAAGACATATAGATGGCTAAAAAGCACATGAAAAGATGCTCAACATCACTAATTATTAGACATATGTAAATCAAAACTACAATGAGGTATCACCTCACACTGGTCAGAATGGCCATCATCAAATGGCCAAAAATCTTCAAACAATAAATGCTGGAGAGGGTGTGGAGAAAAGGGAACCATCCTACACTGTTGGTGGGAATGTAAATTGGTACAGCTACTATGGAGAACAGTATGGAGGCTCCTTAAAAAACTAAAAATAGAGCTACCATATGACCCAGCAATCCAACTCCTGGGCTTATATTCAGAGAAAACCATAATTTGATAAGACACATGCACTGCAGTGTTCATTGCAGCACTATTTACAATAACCAGGACCTGGAAGCAACCTAAATATCCATCAACAGAGGAATGGATAAAGAAGATATATATATATATATATATATATATATATATATATATACACAATGAAATATTACTCAGCTATAAAAAAGGACAAAATAATGCCATTTGCAGCAACATGGACAGACCTAGAGATTGTCATACTGAATGAAGTAAGTCAGACACAGAAAGACAAATATCATATGATACAGCTTATATGTGGAAACAAAAAAAATAGTGTACCAATAAACTTATCTAGAAAACAGAAATAGAATTACAGCTGTAGAAAACAAACTTACGATTACCATGGGGTAAGCAGGGGATGGATAAATTGGGAGACTGGGATTGACCTATACCATATATAAAATAGATAACTAATAAGAACCTACTGTATAGCACAGAAAACTACTCAGTAGTCTGTAATGACCTATATGGGAAAAGAATCTAAAAAATAATGGATATATGTATATGTATAACTGATCACTTTTCTGTACACCTGAAACTAATACAACATTGTAAATCAACTATACTCTAATAAAAAATTTTTTAATAATTTTTTTTTGTCTTGACATTCTCCAAAAGGCTTATACTATTTTGGCATTGCCATTTTGATGCCAGGGACATTTAGATGGGACTCATAGGCTGAGGAACAAGGCTAGGTTTAGGCATAAGGTAGGGGATACATTGGGGATTTCTTCTGAGAACATTACTAAGTAATAAAAAGCAGTATTTTGATAATTTGATATGTCATTTTAACATGGCTTCATCAAAATGTTCTGCATTGTCCTGTTAATCCCGTACCATCCAAATCATCGGGCACACACTATACTAGAGCTGGAAGGTCCCATTTGGAAATGATTTATTTCAGACCCTTCCTGCTACTGCTGGGAAGAGTAGGGAAGGGGTCAGCCAAAGGTCACTAGTGCAGTTGGTCAAAGAGCTGTACAAGAACTGGCCTCCTGACACATGCCCTCAAGACTCAACACATCCCACCTCATATACAAAGCTTGACCAGCTTAGCCCACACTGACCTCTGCCTTCTGAACTGTTCACCATTGCCTGAAGCATGTTCTGGAACTCAAGTTCTACAAGGCCCTTTTTCCTTGTTTATTCAAGAGTCGATGTTTAAACTCTTACAAAGACCTAAAATTTAAAAGAATCAAATTAAATGAAGTTGGAGACATGGTTGAAAAGAGTAAAAATAAAGCAAACTCAAAAAAATTAAGAAGTGGAAGTAAAAATATCCTTAAAATTTCAATTAAAAGATAGTAAAAAATTTAAATGAATAATAAGTAAGAAGTATTAAGGATAATGATTTTAAAACATTAAAAATATTAAGAAGGTTAACGAATGTGAAATTATTTTTGTGAAGGGGACAAACTAAAAACAAATACAATGAGAAACTAAAGGAATAAAAAAAT
Source organism: Hyperoodon ampullatus (assembly GCF_949752795.1). Taxonomy (NCBI): domain Eukaryota; kingdom Metazoa; phylum Chordata; class Mammalia; order Artiodactyla; family Ziphiidae; genus Hyperoodon; species Hyperoodon ampullatus. The sequence goes on along the minus strand of NC_136920.1, from coordinate 102,738,549 downwards.
ATGGAAAATAGGTACTTAGATAATTCCTAAGCTAAAAATACTGGGATAAGAACAAACTTGGCCAACATGCTTTAGGCAGAAAGCTAAGGGGCGCAGAAAAGAATCCCCTTGTTTCTATATACCAAGAATTCTGAGTGCTTCCAAAAATCCAGTGCAGTTCCTGGCCACACCTGACTCTGGAAGTCTGTGCTATATAGCTAGATACTTGGTGATCCCTCTGCCTTATAGTGCTCCCCAATCACTTCAGGAATCATTGGTCTGTTCTCCTAACACCTGATGTAATTATAGATTTGAATTAGGAAAGAACACTGGAGTCTGTCTGTCTAGGTTCTAATTATTTTTGGCTTATCCTTGTCCTGCCCCAGTTGTTTCCTGAATAAAATGGTCATAAAAAGAGTGCACCACTCATTGGGGTGGGTGGTTGTGAACACCAAAGGAGATCATTTCAGCAAACGCTTAGTACAACACCTGTTACATAGGCAGTGCTTGGTGATTTAGCTGTTTAGTTGTATAGATTGAATGAATGAGACAGAAAATTCCATGCAGACACCAATCCTATATATTTTGTTCACCGCTGTGAATACCGGACACCATTCTAGATACATAGTGGGAGTGCAAATATTTATTAAATAAATTAATATACTGATCTTCCCATTATTTCTCATTTTCTTTTTCTTCCTTGTCTCATTAAAAAAAAACAACTACATTTGTTTATCAATCACTATAGGACAGACAATCTAAGGATGAGAAATAAAAAATATAACAAGGACTTTAAGCAGGAGTGTGACTTGGTCATGTGTGTTTTAGGTGACCCTGAGGGCAATGTAAAGAGTAGGTAAGAAGGCAGAAAACTTGGGCTCAATGAGCAACAAGGATGACCTTGACCAAAGTAATGATTGTGAACTTAAAGAGGGGAGAACCAAAAAACAGGGTTATGAGGTTTCACAGTGGGATCCCAGGGATGGATTAAATATGGAGAATGAGAGAGTAGGGATCTCGTTTCTCAATTACCCTACAACTGACTTGTTATATGATTGACAATACTTTGTGAAATTGCCTCAATTTATTACTTTGCTTTTACCTCAACATCTTATTACTATATTCTTCCTTTGCATCAGCTACTATACTTCATATTTTAGTAGGTATGAAATAGTTTTATTAAATTAAATGGAGTAGAATGGAAAGCTAACCAGTGCTATATGCACAGAGGTTTTTTTGGGGGGATTTTAAACAAAAGATGAATTGCATCTACTCTTTCAAAAACAGTAGAAAAAGAAAGAAGGAAAGACAGAAGAAAAGAAGGCAGAATAGCAAAAGGAAGAGAGTGAACCTTAAAGTACCCTCTAAAATGAGTTGTACTTGATAAGCCAGTGGCTTCATGTCTATTTCCCTTTAAGAAGAAGTCACTGGATTAAAAAATCAAATGCATATTTGACGTTTTATTTGTTATTTGGCAATTACAGTCAGTTAACAAAAATAATACTTGCAAAGAGAGAAAGTCAGGGTAAATTCCTCCCCTCTGGCATAATGAAAAAAGTAAATATATATGAAAAATGGAAAGTATATTAAGAATGTACAAAATTGTTATTCATATTTTAAAATTGTCTTTACTTAAATAATTAATTTTCTGCTGATCCTAAGCACTTGTTGAAAATTTGCACAAAATATTACCTGTTTATTCATGAACATTTTACATTAATGAAGCTGCCTCATATTAAGCAGTTTGAAGCCTACAGTCAACATACTGGGACTGTGTTCTTCCACTGTGCTGCTTCTATTTTTTTTTCCAAGGTTGGAAGTTTCAAGGAAGAGGTTACAATAGATGTAGAAAGAAAGATCTACATTCCTCTTAAAAGTATATAAATCTGTATCTTCATGTAAATTCTTGAAATGTGTCCATAAAGGACCTCCCAAATTTGAATAGCCAATTCAAAGCCTTTTAGTAAAGTATGAGGATTATAAATTATATTTTTAATTGATTTTTATATTAAACATTAATTTGAATTCGATTACCATGTAAGCAATTGTATATTGATTTTTTAAATCCTTATTTTGGATTGTAGTCAAATAGTGAACATGGGGATCAAATTCAATACATGTAAATCCATTATAATAAAGGCAAAGAGATGTTACCTTCAATGGGCTGAAAAAAGTAACATTTTGCTAAACTATTTAAAACAAGGGAGACATTTTCATTCAAACAAAAAAACTGAGTTCGTCATGAGAGAGATTCTTGCTAGAGGAACTCCTAAAGGCTAAAGACGAAATTTCAACCAGAAGGACACAAGTGAAATACTAGGAAGAATAGAAAACAGTAGAACCAGTCAAAATATAAAAATATCTAGACAGATGTTGACTGTATAAAACCATAAAAATGACAGTGCCCAATTTGGTGGTATAAAAGTGATACAATAGAGGAGACTTACTGGGATTATAATTTTTAAGTTCCTTGTATTTTTCTGGCAAGAGGGTAAAGACCTTTAACTAAGGGCAATTTTTAAGGAAATAAAATGTATAGCTTCAAAATCAGTAGAAGAAAAAGTTAACTAAAAAAAGCTTATCAATCCAAATGAAATTAGAAGTGGATAAAAATATACAAAAAAGGATGAATATAAGCACAGAATAACATGATAGAGATGAATTCAAATATCTCAGTAATCACAGTCAATGTAGATAAAATAAACCTTTGCTGAAAAAAAAAAGTCAGAGTAGAATTTTTAAAAATCAGCTATAGTATGTTTATAAGAAACATACTTTAAATATGAGGACACAGGTAGAAAGCACAACAGAATAAGTTACAACAAAGAGTGATGAATCAAAAGGAAGCACCACTGCTAGATTAGCTTCAGAAAAAATTAGATTCTAAGGCAAAAATAATTATAAGAAATGAAGAAGAGCTATGACCTAATGACAAATGGAATAATTTACCAGGAAGACACAGTAATTATAGACATATATATGCATTTAACAGCATACCCTCAAAATGTATAGAACAAAACTTAGGTTATGAAGCTTGATTCCCTAGATTATTTAATATATTATATTTATAATATTTTATTAATATATTATATATAATACATACAACATAAAGTATGTTATATATTATATAATAATATTTATTAATATATTTTATATTATGTTAATAATTATTATAATATATTATAATTATATATAATAAATTATAATTATATATAATATAATATATAATGATAAAATATATGGAATATATTACATTTTATATTATTATACAATATATAATATATTATATATTAATATTAATATATATTAAATAATTTTATATATAATATTATATATTATATTTTATATAATGAAATATTATATATAATAAATAATATATATTATAATATAATGTATCTAATATATATACCATATATTATATTACATATAATAGATATGTAATATATATATTATATAATACATACTATATATTACATAATATAATGTAATATAGATAAAATATATAATAATATATAATATTATATATTATTTTAATATTTAATTATATATTTATTATATCATATATTATATATAGCTATAATTATATATAATTTTATATTATATATATGTTATATTATACGGTATATATAATATATATTACATATAATATCTATTATATGTAATAGATATTTCATATATAAATGTATATACATATTAATACATAAATATATATTTATATACATAATAATATATTATATGAAATAAATATTATATGCAGAGCATATTAATGATTAAACATATTTATTAAAATAATTAACTAGTAATTAATATAAAATATTTAATAATTACATTATGTTATAAATATATTATAAAATATATTAGAAATATATTATACATAGCATTTATTAATGAAATATAATATAAATGTAGTATAAATGAAATATGATATATTTATTCCCTTATATTATACTGTATATTTTACTAATTATAATTATATATGTAATATATACTATATATATCATATATATTAGCTAATGGAAAGTATTATGATAATTATATGTTATATGATATTTATCATAATATATTGTGTTAACTATTCTATAATATATTCATATTTATAATATATATCATATGTAGTTTATATATAAATATATAAGGTACACTATATTATATAGAATACTAAATATATTTATATCAAATAGAAATATATTCTAATAATATACAATATAGATTATATTTAATATAATTGATTATATTAATTGTAATTTTAATTTAATTGATTACAGTTTTAATGTAATATTATAATATATGATTATATATATTCATAATATATAATACATAATTATATATAATATATAAATATAATAACACATATCTAATATATAATTAGACAATTATATAGCATGTAATGTGTAATATTAATATATGGCATATATAATATATATTCTGTATATCATATATAATAATATTATATATTATATAATATATAATACAATATATTTTTATATTTTATGTGTATTATATTATATATCATATATATCATATGTATAATATATATTTTTATATAGTATATGTTATATTTGATGTATATCATGTATATTATATATCATGTTATTTTATATATATTGAATAGATATATCATATAATATATATATTATGTATACATATATGTATTATGATGTGCTTGATATATATTGTAAATATGTATTTTATATGTAATGCATGCATTATACATATAATGTATGGAGTATATTATATATGATTATAATTAATTATTATAGATATTATCAATTATAATTTATTATTATTGTTTATAATATTATTATAAATATATATTTTAGAAATATATAATTATACCTAACCTGCAAATATAATACATTTTATATTATATGTGTAACATATGTTATATATATAATATTTACATATACACATATACACAGAAACAAGCACACATATATAATTCCAGTTAATTTTTTAAAGTTCAACAGGAAAATTTCAAGCATCAAATTATGAAAGCAATTCTTGGTCCTAGAACTCATAGTGACACCCCAATCTATTTCAACATTTTTCCTCCTAACGTCACATATGATATAAAATCACTTTAAAATTTATTTGCAAAGTCAGACAATATATCACAAGAAAAGAAAACTACACCTATGTCCCTTGTGGACATACACACACCAACACAAATTATTTGTCTGTAATCATTCTTTTTCATACAGAATTAAGTTCAACAAATCAGAGTATATATCATTTGATAAATAAAATATTGTTGAAATTTTCTCTTCATTGAAATAATTGTTTGACTATTAAAAATATTGCCAAAATATTTTCCTTCTTATAATTATTTCATGAATCAAAAAAGATAATAATGCAGTGAATAACCAATTTCCTGCACCATACCTTTGGAATTTATAGCATAGATCTAAAATGTCTATTTTTAATTTAAAATAACTGTTTAATATATAATATACCATGTAAAAATGATAAAATAATTGTTAAAATTCCCAATGGGTTTTCAAGATTGTTCTATAAAAGGAGTTGACAAGTAAGAAAACTCTGGGAAATATTCTCTTACATCATTGGCTAAAGTCATAAAGTCCTTTTTAACTATGACACCTGACACCAAATTTCTTGCCAGAACTGCTCATTCATATTCATCTACAAAGCTCAACAAAAAGCAAAGAGTAAATGAGTCTTGAATATTGTTTTTAGTTCTTTACACAGCAAACAGCACAAATACTTTCCTCCAGCATTCTCTACACTCTGCCACTTTGTTTGTTTGTTTTTGGTGGTACGCGAGAATCTCACTGTTGTGGCCTCTCCCGTTGTGGAGCACAATCTCCGGACATGCAGGCTTAGTGGCCATGGCTCACGGGCCCAGCTGCTCCGCAATATGTGGGATCTTCCCGGACCAGGGCATGAACCCATGTCCCCTGCATCAGCAGGAGAACTCTCAACCACTGCACCACCAGGGAAGCCCCACTCTGCCACTTTGTGCTGTCATTATAGAGCCAGGAGTTAGGTAAGAAGCAGTAAGAAGCAATTAGTCTTTGCTAGACCCATATCAGACACATTACATACCTTAGTTTGTTTAATTCTTGTAACTGTCACTTGAAATAGGCATTATTGTGGTTGCCATTTTGCACATGAGGAAACCAAGAGCTAAAGAGGTTATGGGACTTGCCCAAGGCCACCAGGGTTGGAGCCACGACTCGAACTTATGTGAGTCTGACTCCAAAGCCCATGGGGTATATTGTCTGTATCAGTGTGCTAGGGAACTTCAAATTTTAGAACAAATAGCAGCATATGATAAAATATCATGAATAAAAACACACTATGTCCACCTCATCAAGATAAGTAAAGTCCATCTTTTCTACCCTTCTGTGGCCAAGTGAAACTCAAGCAGGAGCTCCTAGAATACTCACAAGTTTCCTGTCTTGTTCTGTCCCTAGTAAATCTGGGAGCACTGGGCCTCAGCAGCTGCTGATCTCCTCCATTCCTAGAGACAGAATGGAAGACTCAACCACCAAGGCAACTTGTGGACTAGAAAACACGTATTTAGAACATACCAGGTCCTCATTGCTTGGTTGCCAGGGCCCCTGTATTAATGGATGACCAAAACCCCAGCGTGTTTCTGAAATAATTTGCCTACTTGATAATTTCCACTGTGAGTCCAAGTACACTTCATCTGCATTCCCATTCTCATCTCTGTCCCTCGTGTCTCCCCTGTGGAACTCCTTCACTCTCATTCAACTCAAACAAATTCAAAATGTAATGTATATACCTTTGTCACTTTAGGAAGAGAAAAAGAAGGAGGAGGAGGAGGGAGAGAGGATAAAAAGAGAAGAAGAAAAAGGAGTAGAAGTAGGAGAGAAAGTAAAAGCACACAACCTCTTCAAGTTTCATTTTGCTGATGTATTAAATGAGGGTATGAGACCAAGTCAATTCCTAATCTTTTCTGAATGTTAAAATTTATGAAGAAAACTATGGACCCTTTTTTAAGGGACACAAACACACAGTATTCCAAAGAGTTAATGGAATTTAGGCTAGATCTCTATGATTCCTTCTAACTCTATGGGAGCAATCCCACTATAATTTGAAGTCGAGCCTCTTTTATTGCTAGCAAACTCTGGCTCTAATTCAAGAGGGTGATGGAAAAATAATAATGTTGATAATTGTTTTGCCTAGCAACCTGCAAGTGAGAATCTTAATAATGTCAAATGGTACTAAGGATATCATGATCATTCCAAGTATTTTAATATACCGCAGGTAAATCTTAACTCCTCAAGCACCAACACTCCAGTGTAGAAGTCTGACAACATGTTAAGCTGCTGCAGCAGTTCTTGGCCTGATTCCTCTTTCCCATCCCACCCCCACTCCCCACCCTCACACCAACTCTCAAAGAAACTGCTGGGAGTTTCTTTGTTCTAAATAAAAAGGCTGAATGGAAAGATGAAATGGGGAATGAAATTTTCTGGGTGTTTTTCCTATTCTATTTTCTATTCTATTCTTTGATAGTCTGAATGATAATCACAGAGGAAGTTCCCTTGGCAGTGTTGTGTTTCCATGGAGATAAAAGAGTTCAGGGTTAACAAACCCGTGTGCTGGGAACCTTCTGCTGCAGCATAGATGCAAGGGAAGGGCTGGCAGTCAAAGTGTCACCAGGGGACCCACTTTCACAGCCTCCTCCTTTGAATGGCCACAGAGCCTGACTTGTGCCTTTCTGAATGGACAAACCAGGGATGTCTTGAAAGTAATAATAGCTCCATCACTTCCTCTTATGCAGAAATGTGCTGTGCCCTTCCTCTCAAAGGCCAGGAACTGATGCTTCTCACTAACAACAATCCACAGATTGTTGGAATATGTATGTGGTCTTTGTATTGGCACCAGTAGGTCAGAGATGCCAAGTTTTAGAATCCAAATGTACTTTAGAAAAGCAATCTGATCTTTGGGAACAAGCGATCCTAATAACTTTTAACCATGTCAGTGCAGGCTAAAAGATGAATTAATTAAAAGGAGAGTAGAAAGCATACAGTTTAAATTAAATATCAGATGACCCAAACAATTTCCCTTAAAACATAACTCAGTTACTTTGCCTGAAACCAAATGACCTGATTTTACTATTTTTGTATTCTCCTCAATATTCAAGCCTTAAAGTCATGAAATGTGTACAGCTTATTTTAGACCAGAACTAAAAAAGAAGAATGATGGAATCAAGGTAAGCTCTAAAGGTATTAAAGTAATTGATTCAAAATCTGTGATTTCTTTGAGAAGAGACAAAGGATTCTATATATGATGAAAGGCATGAATGCTCTTAGGATCCCAGATATGGGATGGAATAGCTTTCAGTACATTATAGGGTTGTGGTAAAAAAAGATTGAGAAATGGGACAGTTCTTCCCATTTTAAGTAGTACTAAAGGACCTTAGAAGTTCTTCTACTAAAAAGACTTAAGCTTTTCTTACATGCTCTGTCTCCCATGACCATCTGTATGCTAATGACTCTCTAATCTCAGAGTCCCAGATCCATATACTCAGTTACCTATCAGATTTTCTGTTTGAATGTCAGACACACTAAACTCAACAAGAACAAAACTGAACTCCTCGTTTTCACCCCCTCATCTGCTGCTCCTCTCTACCTCAGTGCCCTCTCTCAGTAAAGAGCCAGTAACCACTAGCCCAGCCAGAAATCTGGGAATTATCCTTGCCACCCCATCTTCCTCACCCTGAACAATTACAAAGCCTTGTCTGTATTCCTGTCAAATCCATTCCCATCTTTCTGTCGCCATCTCCACTCTCCTTGTTTAGGCTTCCAAGATTTCTCTTGATGATTATCCCATTCTCCTGCACTGGGTTTCCTGCCTCCAACTTGCCCACATCCACCAACCCATTCTCCACTCTATGGTCAGAGTAATCTTTCTGAGATTCAAATATGATTGTGATCATTGGTCTGTTTAAAAGTAGTCAAGGTCTTCTAATGCCTTCAGGATAAATCCCAAATTCAGTTCTGAGCATTACATGGCTCGGTAGGATCTGCCCCCTACCTACTCTCCAGCTTCATCTATGTATATACAACCCTCCCACCTGCTCCTCACCCCCACCCTTCTGTCTGTCTTTGCTTAGAACTCTGTTCATACTCGCAAATACTCTCCCTGTTCCCTGACACTTGTTTTGTTGGGCTAGGTCCTGCTTATGTTTTAGATGTGAACTTAGTTGTAATTTCTTCAAAGATGTGTATCTTGCCCTCAAATTTTACCCTGTATGGTCTCATAACACCTGTGCTTACTCCATCAAAGCATTTTACACTATAATTATGCCATATAAGATTATTATAATTGCTTACTTACATTTTGTATCTTTATTTTAAATGTAAGTTTCATGAGGGCAGGGACTGAGTCTGTGTTCACCAGTAAATCCACAGTACCCAACACAGTACTCAAAAATATTTGTAGAATGTTCTTAAAGAATCTCTGTCTAAGGCTTCCCTGGAGGTGCAGTGGTTGAGAGTCCACCTGCCGATGCAGGGGACACGGGTTCATGTCCCAGTCCGGGAAGATCCCACATGCCACGGATCAGCTGGTCCCGTGAGCCATGGCCACTGAGCCTTCATGTCCGGAGCCTGTGCTCTGCAACAGGAGAGGCCACAACAGTGAGAGGCCCTCGTACAGCAAAAAAAAAAAAAAAAAAAAAATCTCTGTCTATAAATAAAAACCTGAAATAATATTGAAATGTAGATTACATAAACTCCTAAGTCCCCATACTTTTTTGACTAGCTGTGAAGTCTCAGATACTTCATAATATATTTTTAGTATTTATCATGGTTAATGTTCTCCTTTTCTTACATTCTATGACTATAACTTGCATTCACCTACCATATATTCCCACCAGAATTATACTGGAAGAACACTCTGGCAGTATCTCTTTTCTAAGAAAATTCCTGTGGATTAAAATTTGGCTGATGTAGGAACTAAGAAACTGGCCCTTCCAAAAAAATATGAGTGGAGTACATTTTCCCAAACATTTTTGACATTTTTTTCCAAGACAGGGAATAATTTGAATGGGAGAGAAGATTAAAGATTATCTCCTTTGGAAATAACATATAGAGAAAGAAAAGGTTGCCAACTGTCTAAATATTTTCACCATGATGTCTTGGTAATCTCCATAATTTCTAACAAATGTAAAATTTTTTGTGCAATTAGTGTTTCAGAGGACCATTAGTGGTTATCTGAACTTTTCTGGCAATATTAGTAAGGACATCCATCTGTTGCCAGGCACCTTTCTAAAACTCATTGTTGATTATAACACCTTTCCTTGTAAACACCTTTGCTGGTTACTCCAATGACTACAGAAATAAAACTCAACCTCACTAGCATGACTCACAAGACCCTACATTACACGATCCTACCTCTTTCTGAGAGTTCATCTTTCCCAAGTCCCTCCACATATCTTACATTTCAGTCACACTGTATAACTTACCACTCTCCAAACACTCCTTGCCCTTCTAAGCTTCCATGCTTTTTGCCTTTTTACCTTGCACCTAGATTCCCTTCTTCTTTAACCATCTTGGCCTAATGCAATTTTATTCATCTGTAATGCTGAACTAGCTAATGGGGACTCCATTGTGTAGGACCCTAAATATCAGACCAAGGTAGTTAAATGTTATCCCAAAACAGTGAGACTGTGGGATTCTGAGTGGATGGATGGTACAAACAAAATAGTAGTTAGTGAACAAACTAACAGTCCCAAGGACAAGGAAATGTTGATAGCCACATAATTGTATATCCAGTTATAAGGAAAAGCCATCACATCCAAGTTTCTTGGACATATTCCCTGGACATATTCCAAGTTTCCTGGAGATGGATCCCAGATATTCCCATTCTTTCCTCCTAGTTTGATATTTACTATTCTTAACATTGTGTTCTGCTTACCACACGGCTGGCCAGCTGTACACTTCAGTTGGACACACCACGATGGACAAGCAAACAGAAGTGTCCCTTACATCATCAGGCCCTTCTTGTATCAGCTTTGACTTCTCAGGTTGCCACATTCATGGCATCTACCAAGACCACCTTCCTGCCGAAAACAAAAATCAGAGGATGGTTGGTTGACTCAATGCCATGGTAATTTTTAAAAACCAAGTGATCTTTCTAGTTTGTCTATGTCATCTTTATTTAGATTTTCTGTAATTGGCAAAATAGGAAAGTTGAAAGTTAAAAATAAAATCACTGTAAAAGTTCAGCTTAAACTTGAAAACCCCCTGTGTTTGTAGTCAGTGACATCACACTGTAAGAAATGGAAGCTAGGGAGGCGGAGTCAAGATGGCGGTGTGGGAAGATGCAGAGTTAGTGTCTCCCCACAACTAGCACACCTGCTGGCTGCTGGTGCAGGACTCTGATGCCCAAGGAGATAGGAGGAACCCCAAAGTGAACCAGTAGGACACAGTGGGACTGAGGGGAGAGGAGAAGTGGAGGCCAGACGGGACTGGTGCTCCTGAGACCAGGGAGATCAGGGGATGCAGGCGGGAGGGACTCTCTTAGAAGAGCAGAAGAGGAGTGGGAGGTGATTGCCCTGCCCACTTGGGCCAGGGAGTCTGCTGAGCTCCCAGGCCAGTGCCCTACACTCCAAAACTCCATCCAGGCCATGTGGGTCCTGGGGGCATAAGAGGGAGACCAGGGAGATCGTGAGAGGCAGGTGGGAGGTGGCCTCCTTGACTGGAGGAGCAGGAGAGGAGAGGAAGGCCTTTTCTCACCCACTCTAGCCCAGGAAGCCTGCTGGGCTGCCAGGTGAGGTCCCCTGCCCTCTGAGACCAGGGGTGGGAGTCATCCCTGGGCTCCTTCTGTTCCCTCTGCCTAAGCCCCAACACCCACAGCCCCCAGAGCCTTTTCCAGCCCTGTGGGTCCTGAGCATTGGCCCCACCCACCACTCAAACCTTGCCTGGGCTTAGGCCCACCCTCTACAGCCAAGGACTCACCCCTCTTTTTTTTCTTTTCTCTCCTCCTCTTTTTTACTATTGTGATACTGATGTACTTTCCGCTTGATAATTCATCTATATTTTTATTTTTATATTCTTTCCACCATATCTGTTAGCTTCCTAGTCTGATTTTTTTTATTTTGTTATTTTATTAATTTTTTTAGCCACCCCACATGGCTTGCATGATCTTGGTTCATGAGCCTGGGTTCAGGCTGAAGCTCCTGCAGTGGGAGATCTGAGTCCAAACCACTGGACTAGCAGAAAACCTCAGATCACATGAAATATTCATTAGAGTGAGGTTTCACAGAGTTCCTCATCTCAGCACAAATACCCAGCTCTAACCAACTGCCTAGAAACTCCAGTGTTGGAAGCCTCAGACTAAACAACAAGTAAGACAGGAACACAATCCCACTCATTAAAAAAAAAAAAAAATGAGATGGCAAAAAAATATGTCACAGATGAAGGAGCAATGTAAAAACCTATAAGAACAAATAAATGAGGAGGTAATAGGCAATCTACCTGAAAAAGAATTCAGAGTAATGATAGTAAAGATGATCCAGAATCTTGGAAATAGAATGGAGGCACAGATTGAGAAAATACAAGAAATGTTTAACAAAGATCTAGAAGAACTAAAGAGCAAACAAACAGAGATGAACAACACAATAACAGAAATGAAAAATACACTAAAAGGAAACAATAACAGAGTAACTGAGGCAGAAGAATGAATAAGTGAGCTGGAAGACAAAATAGTGGAAATAAGTGCCGAGGAGCAGAATAAAGATAAAAGAATTGAAGACATCTCAGAGACCTCTGGGGCAACACTAAACACACCAATATTTAAATTATAGGGGTCCCAGAAGAAGAAGAGAAAAAGAAAGGGTCTGAGAAAACATTTGAAGAGATTATAGTGGAAAACTTCCCTAACATGGGAACGGAAATAGTCACCCAAGTTCTGGAAGCACAGAGAGTTCCATTCAGGATAAACCCTAGGAAAAACACCCCAAGACACATAGTAATCAAACTAACAAAAATTAAATTCAAAGAAAAAATTAAAAACAGCAAGGGAAAAACAAAAAATAACATACAAAGGAATCCCCATAAGGTTATCAGCTGATTTTTCAGTGGAACGTCTGCAGACCAGAAGGGAGTGGCAGGATATACTTAAAGTGATAAAAGAGAAAAAACTACAACCAAAATTACTCTACCCATCTCATTCCAATTCGATGGAGAAGTCAAAAGTTTTCCAGACAAGCAAAAGCTAAGAGAATTCAGCACCACCAAACCAGCTTTACAATAAATGTTAAAGAAACTTCTCTAAGAGGGAAATGGAAGAGAACAAAAAGACCCACAAAAACAAACCCAAAAACGATTAAGGAAATGGTAGTAGGAACGTATGTATCTATAATAAACTTGAATGTACATGGATTAAATGCTCCAACCAAAAGACACAGACTGGCTGAACGAATACAAAAAAAACATCATATATATGCTGTCTACAACAGACCCACTTCAGACTTAGGGACACATACAGACTGAAAGTGAAGGGATGGAAAAAGATATTCCATGCAAATTGAAAGCAAAAGAAAGCTGGAGTAGCTATAATTCTATCAGATAAAATAGACTTTAAAATAAAGATTGTTACAAGAGATAAGGAGGAACACTACATAATGATCAAAGGATCAATTCAAGAAGAAGATATAACAATTATAAATGTTTATGCACCCAACATAGGAGAACCTCATACATAAGGCAAATGCTAACAACCATGAAAGGGGAAATCGACAGTAACACAATAATACTAGGGGACTTTAACACCCAACTTACACCAATGAACAGATCATCCAAACAGAAAATAAATAAGGAAACAGAAGCTTTAAATGACACAATAGACCAGATAGATCTAATTGATATTTATAGAACATTCCACCCCAAAGTGGCAGAATACATTTTCTTCTCAAGTGCACACAGAACATTCTCCAGGATAGATCACATATTGGGTCACAAATCAAGCCTCAGTAAATTTAAGATAATTGAAATCACATTAAGCATCTTTTCAGACCACAACACTATGAGATCGCAAATCAATTACAGGAAAAATACTGTAAAAAACACAAATACATGTAGACTAAACAGTGTGCTACTCTATAACCAAGGGATCATTGAAGAAATCAAAGAATTAAAAAAATACATAGAAAAAAATGACATTGAAAACACAATGACCCAAAACGTATGGAATGCAGCAAAAGCAGTTCTAAGAAGGAAGTTTATAGTAATTCAATCTCACCTCAAGAAACAAGATAAATCTCAAACAAATAATCTAACCCTACATTTAAAACAACTACAGAAAGAAGAACAAAGAAAATCCAAAGTCAGTAGAAGGAAAAAAATCATAAAGATCAGAGTGGAAATAAATGAATTAGAAATGAAGAAAACAATGAAAGATCAATACATCTTTTCTATTCCAGATCAATAAAACTAAAACCTGTATCTTTGAGAAGATAAACAAAATTGATAAACCTTTAGCCAGACTCATCAAGAAAAAAAGAAGAGGTTGAAAATCAATAAAATTAGAAATGAAAAAGGAGAAATCAAAACTGACACTGCAGAAATAAAAAGGATTATAAGAGACTACTACAAAAAAACTATATGTCAAAAAAATGGACAACCATGAAGAAATGGACAAATTATTGGAAAGGTACAATTTTCCAAGACTGAGCCAGGAAGAATTAGAAAATATAAACAGACCTACCACAAGTAATGAAATTGAAACTGTAATTAAAAATATTCCAATAAATAAAAGTCCAGGACCACATGGCTTCACAGGTGAATTCTATCAAACATTTAGAGAAGAGCTAACACATATCCTTCTCAAACTCTTCCAAAAATTTGCAGAGGGAGAAACACTCCAAATTCATTCTATGAAGCCATCATCACCCTGATAACAAAACCAGAAAACAATATCACAAAAAAAGAAAACTATAGACCAATATCACTGATGAACATACATGCAAAACTGCTCAACAAAATACTCACAAAGAGAATCCAACAGCGCATTAAAAAAGATCATACAACATGATCAAGTGGGATTTACCCTAGGGATGCAAGGAGTCTTCAATATACACAATTCAATCAATGTGATATACCACATTAACAAATTCAGGAATAAAAACTATATGATCATCTCAAAAGATGTAGAGAAAGCTTTTGATAAAATTCAATACCCATTCATGATAAAAACTCACCAGAAAATGGGTAAAGAGGGAACCTGCCTCAACATAATAAAGGCCATATACGACAAACCCACAGCAA